>NC_137454.1:391940772-392576844 GCF_964235325.1 Thermobia domestica
CCGTCAAATCAATATCTGATTGACAGTCCATACTTCTCCAGAACTGTAGAGCACATTATTACTGATTCTGAACACCTGCAAAAGAAATGCTTCCACATGCCTTTTTCTATTTCCATTACCTTCTCCTACACCAAATTTGGTTTAATTATCTCTGAGTGATATCACACCCTTCCCTTCTTAGTCCTATAGTTTCTAAAGGGGCCTCGGTGGCTCAGTGGTAGAGCGTTCACCTCTTGTGCATGGGGTTCTGGGTTCGATCTCAGCTCGTGCCAAGTGAACTTTGTGGTGAACAAACACCGTGTGCGTGAGTTTTCTCAGGGTTCTCCCGTTTCCATCACTTTCTTCATTCCATCATTTCATTCATTTCTAATCATGACTGTCTCCTTTAGCCTATCTGGCATAATCGTGGGACGTAAAACTTAAAGAATTCATTTCATTTCCTATAGTTTGGGGTTGAAATTAATGAGAATGAAGAGAGAAGATTGCTTGGTTAAAAAATTGCACAGCATCGAGAAAATCCATCAACACATCATAATACGGAATGAGAGCAAGCCCACATATTACAATATTATTATTGTTTTATGAAACCCTATTTCCAGAGATGTATATTAGAACGTTCGTCCGTTACTGCACACAGTATAATTTTCATTTTTATTTCTATTTTTTAGTAAAAAGCTATCGTAAAAAGCTATTATTTTCATTTCTATTTTTGTAGTAGATAGCTAGAGTTATTATGTCTGTCAAGTTTGTTAACGAAGTGAATTCTTTAACATATGAACGGATAAGAGCGACTTACGTTCGTCCGCCATTCAGTACGATAGCTCTTAAAGAGAATCGAATTATTCAATTATGTTACAATAAATAGAGCAAGATTCAGAAGAAGCATACAGCACCTGAACATAGTATGTAATTTATATGAAAAACGAACTGCAGTAACATAACACAAGGGTGTGATGTTACTTGAGAGGAGCGTGTTAATCTTCTGCTCTGGGGCTACTCAGAGCGAGTTCAAATACTTAAAGTCCTGCTAGAAAACAAATTAGATCATTGATGAAATTATGTGCAATGTTTGATTTGGGTTTAGGATTTAGATTTCTGGGTTTCCGGCATCTAAGGTCATTTAGCCCGTCACGTTTGAGGGTTGACGTCCCTCGGCGAGTACACTATCCAGGGAAAGGGAAGGAAGAAAGGATTGGGGAAGGAAGGAAGCGGCCTGGGGCATATGAGTTAGGTACCACCCCGGTATTTACCTGGTGTGAATGAGGAAAACCCAGGAAAACCTTATTCAAGGTGGCTAACCTGAAAATCGTTTTACACTTTTTCGACCGAGTGCGCCAATGGGAATCGAACCCGGGAACGCTCGATGTGCAATGGTTGAACGGATGGTGATAATATATACGAGGACGGGGGTTATAGTGAACGGTGACGTGATCATGTTCATGGATAGCAAGAAGGGTGATCTAACAGTGAATATGTGTAGCGTGGAGTTTATGGAAAATCGGAGAGCGTCTGCTATACGGCATTGAATGTAACGGGAGTGAAAACTGTACAGATGTGATAAGAATGTTGGTATAGATGTGCAACGGTAGATTTCTTGTGTTGGCGTCTATGGTAGTAAGAAATAAGCAATGTGTAAGACATGGAGGCCTGCAGTTTATTATAAAACTTCTGTGGAGCCTAAACCAGGACAATCAAAAACTTTATGTGTATAAAGAATAAGTTTGGTGTCAAGATCTCAGTTAGTTCCTTTCAAACTGCGTAACAAGTTGATCTGACGTCGAATATTAGCTTGTACATTTGAGAGGTGGGCGTTCCAAGAGACGTTTGTCGAAAATAACACCAACCAAGGTACTCCATGCTATTTTGTAATGGTAGTGGTGACCCTAGCAATGTAAGATGTAGACCTTCTGAATTTCTTGTAAGCAGTACGTGTTTCGTTTAAGTCCAAATAACGTCATTTGTGTTTTAGATGGATTTATTTTAAATTCCTAGTTTAGACACCAACTGACGAGTTTATCAGTTACTGGTTATAATTTTGCGTTTATTCGATCCACTCAAGAATTTAAAGCGAGACATACTGTATCATCAGCAAATTTAAGTGCATAAATTGGTGGTTCTGGTATTGGCATATCAGCAACCTGTACGATGTATAATAATGGCGACAGAACAGAACCTTGAGGAACTCCGGCTCAAAGGATGAAGTGATAGGGACTGTGCATCATTTATTTGTATGAAAGCAGAGTGATTATGAAGAAAGTTGGCTAAAAGAATAACTTCATAATGGTAGAATGCGGAGTAATTTGAAGGGAAGTCTTTGGTGTCAGACTGTGTCAAAAGCGCGATCCATATAGAAGGAAAAAAGAACAAGCTACTGCATAGTCACTATTTACCCTAGGATCATGGTTTATACCTCAGTCTCTTCAGAATAGACCTGGCTTTCAAATGGCACCACTTACATGCTCATACCATATACCAGGAGAGGGAAAAGTGATGTCAAAATTAAATGTGGGAAATGTCAAGTGGGAAATTTTCACACTTTGGGCCCCTCTGGAACGGCCTTGTGTGAACGTAGAGATCTCAAGAAAATCTGATACATAGTACTTGGTAGACTGAATGTGTGTGTCAAATTTCAAGTTTCTATCTTGAATACTAAGGGCGGGAGAAATTTTATCAAGAATCTCCACAATGCCCCAAATTACCGCAAAACGCCATGATCTCAGGTAAAAAAAAAAAAAATCCTGAGATATCTCTATTTACCCTAGGACTATAATCCGCCAATCATTCTCTTCAGAATAGAACTGCCTTTCAGGCGATACCATTCACATGTCTCCATCATGTATCTAAGGCGGGAAAATCCCGAAAAAGTGAGTTTTTCGGTCAAAATATCCCTTTTTTTCAACTTTTTTCCCTTCTGGACCCCCCCCCCCTGTTTTAACGCAGAAATCTAAAAAAAAATCCGTTAAATACTACTCGGTGGACTAAATGTTTCTGTACAATTTCAATCTTCTAGGTGCAAAAATAAGCCCGCCAAAAAACAAAAACATACCGAAAATGTCCCATATTCCCGTATACAGAAGTATATTTTGATAAAAATTCCCTCACACATCCCTAATTACCCTAGGGTCATGTTTCGCCCATCATTCTCTTCAGAATAGAACTGCCTTTCAGACGGTAGGACTCACGTGTCTTCATCATGTATCTAAGGCGGGAAAATCCCGAAGAAAGAGATTTTTTTTGAAAAATATCCCTTTTTTCAACTTTTTTCCCGTCTGGATCCCCCCTGTTTTAACACAGAAATCTGAAAAAATCTGGTAAATACTACTCGGTGGACTGAATGTTTGTGCAAAATTTCAATCTTCTACGTGGAAAAATAAGCCCGCCAAAAAATAATGAACATAGGCTTAATAAAAGAAAATATATATATTTTAGAATTATGACGTCATCACCTCCTATGTCTCGACGGAGGAAGGTGTGAAACCATACTTAAGGTCTTCTACAATGCCTCTGGACCTGAAAAAAAAACGGATGAAAAAGCTCAAATAGGAGAGTTATAACGCAATGTATCATGAAACATCCGTATGGTACAAATTGTACCATAAATATCCCAAAGGGTTAAGGGGGGCAGGGAGGAGCATTTCCCCCCCCCCCATGAGTTTGAGATTTATATAGATTTTATCAATAGAATAGTAGTAAGTCAGTGGAAAACGCGAAATTTTACATATATCAAGGGGTCTTGGCCACTCCCAAGCCAAATCGGAAATGACGAATGCTTTGCAGAATACATTGGTAAGACTGATTGGCGGATAGTGGGATCTTTGCTGGGTTTTAAGGAAACGACGATTTTGGTAAGCTTCCAGAAATTAGGAATAAAGCCAGTAGTGAGTATAGCCGTATATAACATAGGGAGGATGGCGTAAAAAGCTGTCGGTGCCCGACGAAGTTGGTTATAACTGATAGCAAGGGTAAAACTAAGGGGGAAGGCCGGGGAACGCCGTTACCCCACTTCCAAACATATCTATGGCATCCCCCAGTTCCTAAAACTTACAATGGGCAAAGATAGACACGGGGTACGGCTTGACGTCATGCGTCCCTCTACCTTTCGAGATTAACTTTTACCCCGGACTGATAGTGTTCCCTCCGTATAGTTTCGTTGATTACGGATAGATTAATGATAATGCGAATAGGGTGGTCGACCCCTCCGGGAATATTTGCATAGCGATAGTGAAAAATAATAGTAGTTATTGAATAACAATAGCTTCGTCGATAGTTGGCGATAGAATATATAATAACGAAACACTTGATTTCATTATGAAGTAAGAAGATCAGCTGAAAGCCGTGTTTTGCGAGTCGATTTCCTTCAGGTCAATTTAAATGCATGTCTTCAACTTTATGACAGTGCTTTCGTATAAGATGAGCATTCCATGAAACTTATATTGGTTTATAGTCAGGATATCCCCTTATTTTAAACAGAATGACATTTGACCATTTTTCTAAAGAAAAAAGCTATAAAAGGACACCACCGATATTAATGCCCTATTTACAATAAAACATGTGCAAACTACATAGCCATCTGCTCAGAGCCAACTTAACTAATTCAAAATTATTAAAGAATTTTCTGGAATATTATGTAATTTTTAATTTTATTTTTTTAAAATAAAATCTCTACCAAAAATAGAAATACAAATTAACGTTACTTAGAGTAATCCGTGAACTCAGGTTCATCGTAACCAATTTCCGAAAGGACATTGGAACAGAAGTTGTTTCCAGCATGGGTGCCCACAGCAGCGGTCAAGAGAGGCAATTGCCCCCTCTCCACTGCATATTTCCTCTGCATCTAAATAAATGTCAGATTTGCTTCCTCAACCATTACAGGACTTAATATACGTATTTTAATAAGTTAGAAATGTGAAGCAATCAATAACAATTGCTTTAAATGAAGTATTATGTGCTTCAAAGTGTATGTTCAAAATTTCGCTTGTCGGACTGTCTATGACACCCATTTGGAAAAAATCCTGAGGGCATTCGCTGCTGTACCCATATTCCTAATTGTATGGGGGCAATCCCCTATATTAATCACCCCTAGTGGCGGATCTAGAAGCTAAAATCTGGGGGAGCAGGAAGAACCCTGACTATGATAAGTATCTCATGAGTTTGCTATAAACTTTCAAAAATATATAAATAATATCTTAAACTAATTTTGTCATTCAAAAAACTCTAGGATTAGGCCCCGGGTTAGATCCGCCACTCAATCTCCCAAAAAGTAAGAAAGTGTTAAAGAAGATGGATGCTGCTTGTAAAAAAAAAAAAAAAAAAAAAAAAAAAAAAAAAAAAAAAAAAACTTCCTTTGTAGATTTCGTAAATATTTTTTCGTTCGTAAGAGCTTCATTGAGGCTCAGTCGTAGAGCGCACACTCATGGTGTGTCGGGCCCCTGGTTCGATTCCAGCTTACGCCAAGTGGGCTTTGTGATGAACAAACACCGTCTATGTCTGTTTGTTGGGGTTCTGCCATTTTCTTCCACTTCCTTCATTCAACCATTATCTTCTACACCATTTATTACATCACATATCCTTTAGCCTTGGTGCATAATCGTGGAAATTAGAAAAAAACTTAAAGGCAATATTATGGTATAATCGAAATTTGATTGTGCCATTTTCAACATTATTGCTGTCTGCCTAAAGAAAATACCGCGCTCTAAAACCCATCTGTGAGCAGCCGTGTCTATGCCCTTTTAATTTGTTCATAAAGATTGGATTGAACTGGACCGTGACGGACTTCATTGTCCGACAAAGACACCGTAGAAGGCGTTAAATGCACCGAAAGCACACCTGCCATCCGAAGTGTATAGAGAATGTTATTAGGGTGCAAAAGTTCAAATTCAGACGCACTCGCCAATCCAGAAAAAATGGTCGCCAATATCTCTCACGTACAAATTATGAGAGGTCTCCCCCCCCCCCGCCCGGCCTTTGCTTTGATAAAGTAAGAGATTACATCAGGACATAAAATTTCAAAATCAGACAATTAGATTTAGGATAATCAATTTTGAATTGGACAACTCACATCAATGGCAATTATTTTCACATTCAATCACAATTACTTTCGTTTAAAACAGAAACCCGCTGTGCGTTTATGCAGAAACCAGTCTTACTGAATACTTGTCGCCAGCTCTAAATTTATAGTCGCCAATGGCGATCCGGCGATCGGAAATTTTGCGCCCTGATGATATTGAAATGAGATCTTTAAGTTTTACGTCCCACGATTATGCCGGTTAGGTTAAAGGAGACGGTGATGATGAGAAATGAAAGAAATGGTGGAATGAAGAAAGTGGGAGGAAACGGGAAAACCCCAAGAAAACCCACTAGCACGGTGTTTGTCCACCACAAAGTCCGCACGTCGCGAGCTGGGATCGAACCAGGGACCCCAAGCACCGGAGGTGAACGCTCTACCACTGAGTCACCGCGACCCCTTCTGATGTTATTGAAGTTAAAATAAGTTGTGTTATGGTATTGTGGTGTCTTTTCGTACCATTCATTGGGCTCACTCGTACCGTTAAATGTGAGTATGAACCAGCATGTTTATCTAAACATTGTCAGTGATCAGATATACTCTTCGTGATGCATATGCTCTTGCAGTGGACACACCATATTCGCCGACTAGATGGGTGCTCCGGGACTCAAGTACCCTTGGAATTTTTACGTTGGAATTAATTTCCAAATTACATTTTCACGGCGTGAATAAATGAATAAATAAATAGATAAATATAGTACCTGTGACCCTAGGTTAAATTTCAGATAGGGATACAATACCTGCTTTACAGTTCACGTTTACGGCATATCGAGAATCGAGCGATATAACTGTACAACGATAATAATAATAATAATCCGCATTCACAAGTGAATGTAATTTTGTATAATAATTTCTTTAAATAACTTGGTGTTTGGTGTTGTTAATTTATATTTTTAAAAATGTAAAATGCTTTACATTTTAACGTAAACGTAAATTACAAGATAGTTGAATTATTTTCTATGTTCACTCAAATTATTATCAAATGCTCTAAAGGTTTGATTGTAAGCATTATTTTAATAATTACCTGTCTCCTTATTTTGACCAATATTGCTAAACACTATTGTTGTCTAAATATTGTTTGAAATTCACAAGAAAATCTGAATGTTTAGGGATTTTGTTCAATATAAAGTTTAGGAAATTATACTAAAATAAATTAAAATAAAATTTAAAATTTTAAAAGCTTTTCCAATTTAAAAATAATTTTACTATTCATTTTATTTCAGCAGATTTTGATAGTCTCTTTTGCCTCACAGGAAGAATTAGGAACCACTGGTGTATTAACTAACTAACTAACTCTATGGCCTATGGAGCCCGGAGGTTCAATGCCGCGTTCACAAAAGCTCTCCACTGACTTCTATTCTTAGCCAACTGGATCTAGTTTCTACTTTGTATTCCAATCTCTGCGAGATCCATCTTCATATTGCCCTCCCATCTGCGCCTAGGTCTGCCTAATGGTCGTTTTCCGATTGGTCTTTCAGTCAAGACTTTGAAAGCGTTTCTACTTTCTTCCATTCTAGCTACATGACTCGCCCACCTAAGCCTCCTAGACTTGACGACCCTAACAATGTTGGGTAAACCGTATAAATTATGTAGTTCCTCGTTATGAAGTTTCCGCCATTCCCCATTCCCGTTCCTCTTAGGTCCGAATATTCGTCTCAGGATCTTGTTCTCAAATACTTTCAGTCTATGTTCTTCCCTCAGAGTAAGTGACCATGTTTCGCAGCCATACAGAACAACAGGCATGATTATCGTTTTGTATATTGTAAGCTTCAAATTCCTCGACAGAATTCGCGACGACAAGAGATTTTGAACCAAATAGTAACACGAATTCCCTGCTTTTAGTCGACATTTAATTTCTTCGTGAATATGGTTTTCCTCTATTAATATTGATCCTAGATATTTGAAACTATCAACTTTATCAAAAGTATACTGGTGTATTAGATCTAGTAAAAAAATATAAAAATATGGCACGTTAGTTCCGAAGCCTGAGCACTCATTGAGAAAGTTAAAATATCGTCGCCTGTGGACACGCCTACTTATCATATTCACAATGCTGAAAGCGTTTGTACATGGCTTTATTAACATGCAAGTACCCTATCCCCATAGGCGTAATTAGAGGGGGAGTGTAAGAGGCTATATCTCTAGAACACCATTCGATTATAGGTAAGGTTCTTTCAATTTTTAGACTAAGAGGTCACGGCATCTCCTAGTAAAATATCCTAGCATCTGATCTGGTTAATGTCGCAAGATTTAATTCCGTTTGAAATTCCGTTAAATCCTTTGAAACAGCCGGTATATATAATAAGGTTTACATATAAAATGAAGTAAAACGAATATATGTAATGGAAGCACTTCTTTACTCAATGTAAACATCTATAAACGCCAATTTATCTTTTCCATTATAGGGCCATATCCAGAGTCGTTTTTTGTGTCTTATTACGAGTTTGACTAACTATACGGTATGATGCTGACTTCTGTATTTAGAACACGTTAATAAAATTAACAACGATTTGTATCGAAAACAGTCAAGCTCGACTTCTTCGCAGGGTTGTCCAAACACATTTGCGGAAAATTGACATAAATTAGACCTATTCTTACATATTGATATTTCCTAACGTGTTTGGACAACCCTGCCGAAACGTCGACCCTGACTTTTTTTTTCGTTGTGTATAGTTGTTAACTACAATAACGCGTTTTAAAATAGGGAAGTTAACGTCACGTGTTATCAATCTCTTAATAAAATGCAAAAACGACTCTTCATAGCGTCCATAATGTTTTGAAAAATCAAATCTTTTAGTTCAACATCCCACGTTATGAACTTTAGGCTAAGAGGGATCGGTGACTGAAACAAATGAATGATGATGGAAGAATTGGTGGAATGGGGATGTGGGGACTCGAATCACGACTCCACGCATCAGAAGTAAACACTCCACCACTGAGCAATCATAGCCCCTACAATGTTTTAAACTTTTTTAAGTCTACGTTAAGGTTATACCCGGATAAGTACGTACCCAGCTACCAAGCTGCGTTCGCGTATTTCACTCTTCTGGGGGGCCGCAACGGCAAAGTGGTAGAGCGTTCACCTCTGGTGTGTGGGGTCCCTGGTTCGATTCCTGCTCGCGCCCAGTGAACTTTGCGGTGGACAAACACCATGTGCGTGGGTTTCCTCGGGATTCTCCCAATTTCTCCATTCCACTATTTCATTCATTTCTCATTATCACCGTCTCCTTTAGCCTAGATGGCATAACCATGGGACGTAAAACTCAAAAGATTTCATTTTATTTCATTTCATTACACTCTTTCTGTATGGTCGATAGATACAAAGGAGCTGTGAGAATCCAGATGAAATTATATTTCAATTTTTGAATTTTCTCGAATTGATAGCAAACCCGGACACTTTCATTGTGGGGAAAAATCCATCCGGACCATAATTTTACCCTTAAGAAAGAGGACATATCCGGGTAAAAACGAAACGTATGGTAATATACCCAAGACGAACGTGTTTAGAATTTACTAGTACTTCCAGTTCCATTAGTTATTTGTATAGAGCAAAAGTGGTAAGAGATATCGAAAAGCGAATTTTTCACACAAATTTAACGTTCCTTGAACGAGTTTTAACTAGATTTTTGCCTATCTGCTCAAAACGGAGGTGGTGAAAATTTAAAATTTTCGGTTACAACACTGATAGCATAATTGATGAATTGAGAATAGACGTTGACAAGCACTTTTTTACTATGGATTCAGTACCGTAAACATATGTGTCTATATATATATTTCATTTGTCTATTCCAACCAGAAGTGATAGACATCAACTAAGATTTCTGTTTTCAGTATTAATCTTATAAAGCAAAAACAAGAAGAGATAACTAGTAATGGCTTTTCGATATGAATTCAACATTCGAGAAATATGTTCTATCTTTGATTTTATTAATCTATTGTAAATAGTACACGGTGGTCCGGAAGTGAGCGTACACCCCTTTAGTTTCAACAGTATAATGTTAGTTATGGTTAGGTATGATCTGTAAGAAGTCTTATGAGTCATAAACATCGGTATGATCACCATCCATGTCGTAACACAGCTGAATTCTGCGCCAAGTTCTCGCAGATGTTTTGCAGAGATAATCCGGAGTCACGAAGGTGAAGGCGTGTTCCACAGTTACTCGTAATTGCTGCGTTATGTGATATCGAGTGTTTCTTACTTGTTGTTTTATGAAAGCCCCAGAGAGCATTGTCTGGTGTCGTTAGATCGGGACTTCTTCGAGGACAGGATAGGGAGCTGGTGAAGATGCACAACCTCCAGCGGCCAGGAAACTTCTGATCCAGGTAATTGCGCACGTGAATCGCGAAGTGCGCTGGTACTCCATCCTGCTGTATCACAACTGTGCCTTTGATACCATTTTCTTCCAGTTCAGGCACAATCAAGCAATGTTACCAAACAAATGTTAGTAAAACCTAAAACAGTCGGAAAACACCAATTAGGGTTACGCCCACTTCCGGACCACGCTGTAATTACAAATGAACTACTTCAAGGTTTGAGTATTGAATTCCCATAGTTTGGAAGTCTAACATTATTTCACACTGCGAAACGATACTCACTTGCTTCGTTTTACGTCCCTGGTACCATGGTAGCTCTCTACTTCAATTCACTTATATTTAAGTTTGTCGTAGAGAAAATCCAACCCGTGGTTTTCTCGTTTCTTCCGTGTCATTTCGCATTCTCAGTAAACCAATTCATTCACATTCACTTTCATTAATTTTTCATCTATAGCCTAAAGAGGATAATCTACTTTGTATTTAATTTCTTTTTCAAGAAGTTCCACATTTTTAAAAATGATATGAGAATACAAATGCGAGGAGTGATCAAAAAGTAATGTTACAAAGCCTGCAGTGCAACGTGTATATATTATTTCCTACAACCAACACAGCCAACAGATACTACATATATTAGGGTTATTTTCCGACATAGTTCCTATGTCGGTTGAGGCGCTTGTCGCATTGTCTAATAAGTTTGAAGATTTCCTCCTGGTAAAAATCCTGTCCTTGTGTGTTCAACCACCTTTTCACGACGTATTTCACCTGAGTACTGCACAATATCGTGGACGATGTGATGAACGCTTCCGAACATTTCCAATTTTACCGTCAGATGCCGAAACAGAATATTCCTTGTTTCTTGAATCAGCTCCTCTATGCTATCTGTGTTCAAATCTGTTGATGCCGTGCTGGGTTGTCCACTGCGCTCCTCCTCGGTAACATTTTCTGTACCAGCTGCAAACTTTCGTCACCATTCTGCGACATGCTGACGAGACATTATAGTCTCGCCGTAAACCTCTACCAGCTCCCGGTGAATTTTAGCCGCGGTTACATGTTTGACCTACAGAAATCGAATAACTGAACGGACTTCTTCCCGAGAC
The DNA here is from genome assembly GCF_964235325.1 of Thermobia domestica. NCBI lineage: Eukaryota > Metazoa > Arthropoda > Insecta > Zygentoma > Lepismatidae > Thermobia > Thermobia domestica. The sequence continues at coordinate 391,952,248 of NC_137454.1, forward strand.
AGTTTTCCAAATGAGTCGCTATTTGTGTTTACCTACAATAGCGCCATAGGTGGTGTGTGGCTAAAACTGTGCACAGTTGCCAACTCCATGTATTACAATTACCGTTCACACTTCATTTTTCTATACGGGCTTGTAACCTTAGTTTCCGATCCTCCCTTGCACTTTTCCAATATACAAAACATAATACAACATAATATCTAGCAGTGTTTCTTTCAGGCATGTTTCTGAGCGGTCACTGCCCCCTTCCCTCGGAGATCCGAGAGCGCACCCCCGGAGGAGACCAAAATAATACGTCCTTAATGTAATAATAAATAGAGTAGTACCAGCAGTGCTCCCGGAATACTAAGTGTGCCCCCGGACCCGGAATACTAAGTGTGTACCCCAGAATATTAAGTGTGTCCCCCGGAATACTAAGCGTGCCCCACGGAACATTTGTTTCTGAAAGAAAAACTGATCTAAGTGTAGTTTGAATACATGATTCTTTCCATATGTTAATCCACCAATTCTTTCTTAATCTTTTGTATACCAGTAGTTACACAATGCAACAACCTTTTTCTTTAATGGTTCCTCTTTGTTTTCTGCTAGTTATATGTTGAAAGTGCGTTCTGATACTGATCACTGCTCTCATCTGTTCTAAACTCTAACCTTATATTTGGATGTCTCTCTTGTGCTTGGTTACAGCCAAGGGCGCCGATTTCTCTGTAAATTTGGGGGGAGGACACTCAGGAGCAGAAGATATATGAGGATATTAAGACAAAATTGCATTCAAATTATGCCAAATATTGTATATATTTATAAATACACTAGGGGGACCCACATGAGCTTTGGGGGGCCCGGGCCCAACCCTCCCCCCAGGATCGGCGCCCTTGCTTAAAGGTAAAAATTTGTTTTATTTATGTATAAATGTATGCTGCAACCTGGTTTCATCGTACAACCAGCGCAAAACAGAAATAAAATTTAGAGAAAGATTTAATTGCGTAATTACTGAGACACAACAGGTTATGAAAGAATTGATGGAATGAGAAAGTTGAAGGAATCGTCTTTAAATATCAATTTAATTATTACAGGTAAAGATATTTGCCCATAAAATATTTTATACGTATTCCTCAAAAGGTTAAATATTGTCCAGTAATCTTTGAATGGACTTGTGAAAACGAACCAAACTACAATTCTTTATGTGTGTACAAAAGACAATAGAGAAGAACGAGTACTGAAATTACGTTATAAGGTGTTAGTAATGAATAATACAAGGCGTAAGTAAATTACAAATGCAGATTAATCTAAAAAGAAATGATTGAATACGCTGTTTAAATGTTCTCTAGAAATACATGGGTGCACTCTTAGCAATACAAAATGACGTAACTAAGGAGGGGAGCAAACGGGGCTTGTGCTCCGGGCGCCGGATTGAGGGGCGCAAAACTAAGCAAATATGTATTTTCACTATAAGGCAAGGAAAGGAGTTTTAGCAAAGACTTTTCTGCTCGTCTCAACCGAGACTTAAAGTGTGGTCTAAAAATATTTTTTGGCAGTCATTATAATTATTTAATGTTCTTGATAAAATTAAATGATTGTGTTTTTTTTAATTATCATCTTACATTCGATATTTATCTACAATTAATCTCAATATTAGGTTAAGATGTGCATATGAATGGAATTGTTAAATATGCTGTTTTCTTGCAAAAATGCACAAAAACTCTCCTCCCATCGAAGAGTTCACATTCCCCCGGGTGAAAATGTCTGAATTCAATACTGTTCGAGATACTCTTAAATAAGGGAAGCAGCTGCCATATCTTACTTAATACCACAGACTCACTAACTCTTCCAAAATGCGCTAACCCGCCACTGATTTGGATTTTCCTAGTGAATACTTGTTCACTCTGATCCAAACTTTTAACTTCTTTGATTCGTGAAATAACCCCGTTGAACGAATCGCTGATATCCATAAGGATCCACTTCGTTTCTCTACTACACAATACGTATGCTGCAGATATATTTGGTCATTCATGGCGTAAGATATATGACCTGATGCATCTAAATGTTGAAGCATTTTACAAGTGCAGTAGTTGCCAGTCTTTTCAGCACAGATGAAATGAAAAATTGTTTGTATCTGCTAGAAATATTACAGAAAGAGTTTCTTCCTGCAATTAGATTTCGCAGTACTTTGTAAGTATCGCGCCATATAATCTGCAATTGCTTGTAGGATTGTTAGTAACAATTAATTTCTGCTTCAGATCAGATCGTTCTTGCACATTTTTACTAAGGCTTATTACATCTCTTCACTGAGGAGATGTTGAAGTGATACTCAAAAAATCCACAAATGTATAGGAGAAAAACTAAAAGTAATCGAAAAAGGATATGTATTATTATTGTTTATATTATCCGGTCACAAAATAAATAACGAAATGATAATGGACGGTAAGCAATTAACAGTGGCGTATTTACGATTTTGTTTCGGGAGGGGCTTTGCTAACTTTCGGGGGGGGCTTTGCCTGAAAATGTGAAAATTCTGCAAGATATTTCATATACTTTACTATAGTAAGTAAGATTTCGGGGGGGGGCTTAAGCCCGGAAGCCACCCCCCTAAATACGCCACTGGCAATTAATATAAGAAAAACTTAATATCGCACCATCTTGTGTGTTGGGATATAACTAGCACACATACCTGAATTAGGCCGCTTCATCACAAGTTCGACCTTAAATCTCTCGATTTAAATTAAAATTAGTCTTTAGGGTGCAGGAGCAGGCCCGAGCCAGCCCAAAAATGTAAAGGAGGGGGCGGCTGAAGTTAGGGGGGACCCGATTCAACCATATCATCGTATTATAGTTTATCATCGTATTATAGTTCATTTGCAAGCCTACCGTGAAAATTTTAGGGGGGGGCAGCGAAAATTTGGGGCCCGGCTTCCGTAGACCCCCTGGATACGGACCTGTGCAGGAGTAGTTTGGCACACAACGTTTTGGAAGATTTACAGTTAAAATTGAATACTTTGCATGAAAAGATGTGTTTAAGGAACCTATTTCTGCAGGCGACAGAATTAAATACAAAGTAATACAGCTGTATTTTAAGTTTACAAATGTAGAGTTACAAGTGTTTTACGACGGATAAAGTGAGTGCATATCAATGATGGCTCCATTAGGTTCTATTTTTCACCGGCGGCATATTTCTGCAGTTTACAGAACCTGTATTTTGTTTACAAATCGAATGATACTAGTATGAAACCATGACAACTGTTATTGAAACTCGTATCATTAGCAAAACCCACTCTTTTTCACTACCCTCACACACCATCGCTGACACGCCACCTTCCTTTGGAAGCCCCTTATGCTACCGCACCAGCCCATCAGCTTCGTCCTGCTCTGACTTCCTTAGATAGCCTTCGTGCTTTCTAGTGGTCTCCTAGCACAAATTGGTTTATATTTTTTGCACTGTAGCTTTAATGCTACACATTCGGAAGCCGTATTTTTACGCCAATAGTAAAAAAAAAAAAAAAAAAAAAAAAAAAAAAATGCAAATTTTCAACCATTACTTCTGGTGGCCTCCTTGAATTTCATGTATGCCATGTGAGATCTTTTCATGTCGCCTCAACAATTCTTTGTAGTGGTGCGCCAAAAGTAAACCTGTACTGTTATTTAGTTTTGAAGATACAGTATACCCAATAGTATCATTAGAAAGATTAGATAACTCTCTTTTAGATTTATTTCAGGTCAAGTTAATATTTCATTATTTCTCATCGTTTATGAGAAATAGAACGTTGAAAGTACAAGAAGAAAAATTTTCAAAAATTTTGAATTTGAAACTAAATATCTCTAAAAGTATGTGTGTGTTGTATGAAAAATTATTTCCTATAAAATATTGTCTTGTGTATGTTTTATAAAACAACACAAACATTATCCACTTATATTCAACCTTAACGACGATATTATTTTATCTGTGTATTGTTCATTTGCCACTTCCGGCAACCATTTTCCAATAAAGCAAATGAAGCTCAAGAATATTTCAGGGGACCTGTCATTTAGTATGTCGTTTAAATCCTCCATCCCAATTTTCTGCTTGTTACCAATTTCTTCATTTCTTCATTAAAATTTGAGCTCCCTAAAATGTGCAATTTCCAACCTGGTTGTGAGTAGCTTACCACAAATGGCAAGCAACACGCTAAACCGACAAACAGTGGCCATTCCATTTTATGAAGGTAGTTGGGGAGTACTTTATATCATAGATCCGTAGTCAAACTCCCTCTATAAAAATTGTTGTGGAAGCACATCAGGATTCTGAAACACGCATTTTTGGACAGGGCACATACTAGTTCCTATGTGAAGTCTTGACCCGACTACGGTAGGTCCCATAGTTTTGGAGCTATAAACCTTTAAAATTCACTTTATCCTGTTTTTGGCAGCCTATAACACGTAAACGATGGGGTTTTCGCCCTACGTTTATTGGAACTTCTTTGTTTGTTTTAGTCTCATAAATCACTATTCTGCTTATATATATATATATATATATATATATATATATATATATATATATATATATATATATATATATATATATATATATATATATATATATATATATATATATATAGGCCTACCCTATGTATGTAGACAAGTCGCGAAACTAGAATAGGTCCCTCCAGTTTTTTGAGGGACCCTATATATAGCTTACATTATTTTGTCCCTCAAAAAACTGAAGGGCCATACGCTAGTTTCGCCACTTGTTATGAAGAAATCCATGTAATATGGACGTGGGAGAACCCAGAAAATCCCACCAGCACGATGTTGGAAATCACAAACTCATGACCTAGAATCGAAGCAAGGACTGTTCGTCTTAAAAGTGAACGCTCTACCACTGAGTGACAGTGTTCTCTGACACATTGAGTGCAAAATTCGAAACACATACAGGCATTTTAGAATTTAAGAAAACATGTCTGATATTTACTGTAGCCTCCCCCCACCCGACATGGTCGTTACATATATGTTTGTAAAGAACGCGGGTTCGATTCTGAGTGTGAGTTAATTTGGTTAGGATGCCAAACTATACTTACACGTCTAATAAAGCCATGGTGGTTAAAAGTGTCCTTCATCCAACAAGAGTCAAACTCAGAACTAACCTGAGAGTCTTAACAATCCCTTCGTAATTAAGTACAGTATTTTGATCAATTAGAAAGGAGAAGCACACTCATTTATTTTTAAGAAAGTAATTAGGTTCTTGAACTCAACCAATTAGATTGTTCCTGATAAGTTTTGAAGAAACGAACTTTTAAGAAAAGAGTTTTAAAATAAAAATAAAAAAAAATCACAATATTGGAACGTAACACGAAAAGTTTCCCGAGTCGTAGTGAATTCAAAACCTCATGTCGTTAATTCTGAGCTAAAACTGCCGTTTCAGCTACGGGGCGCTGCGCACTGTCACGTATCATAACGAGGACATTGGCTGTCCTGCTCAGTGCTGCCATCCGGCGATCAAAATCATAATCACACAGCTAGTAACATTTCTTGTTCACAGCCGAGGCAACAAGCACAATATAAAAGCAGCGGCGAATCGCACTTCCATGTCTCTCGACGCGCCAAAACCAATTAAGCTCGTAAGACGCTTAGGGGTGGTTGGAAGCACCAAAGGGAATCCTTATTGATTCCACTCGAACGGACTTTTTAACCCAACTTTTTTTTCTATCCCAACGTGTTTAGTTGTTACACTTTCGCTATGTTATTTGATACTCAATTTTATTTTATTTACTTTTTTTTATAAAGAGTTTGGTTTACCAAATCACCTTTAAATGTGTTTACCTTGTCTGTCCGTTTGTCCGTTCGATATCATTTATCACAAACAATTTTGAACAGAATTTTAGAGGGTCAAAAGATATTAATCGAGTTATTTCATGGGCCGCGGTAGCTCAGTGGTAGAGCGCTCACCTCTGGTACGTGGAGTCCTTGGTTTGATCCCCAGCTCGCACCAAGTGAGCTTTGTGGTGGACAAACACCATGTTCGCTTTCTCACACTTTCTTCATTCCCCCATTTCATTCATTTCTCATCATCACCGTCCCCGCTAGGCCTAATCGGCATATCCGTGGGACGTAAAACTTAAAAATGTTCAAACCGGAAGTGGTTGAAATCAACAATTCTCGGTTTTAACGTTGATCACTTTAGTTTAAAACGGTAGTATATATATCAAAAAGCAGTTTCCTACAGACGAGTAAATGTCCCTAGATAACATTTCGTGTCTAATCTACTAAAACCGGAAGTGGTACAAATTTACTATAACTTATTGTTTTAATATTGATCTACATAGAAAGAAACGATAACAGATAGGAAGATGTGCTTTCCTGGATTCCACTTTGCGTTCTAAGAATAAGTGCAATATTATCTCTTAACAACCTATTTACACGAAAGTGAAAGAAATCAACCACTTCCGGTTTCAATGTTCATTACGATAGAACAAAATCCATAATAGATAGCGGGAACCGGTTTTCTCTAATCAATTATGCATCCCAAGAATATTTTCTATCTCCATCATGATCTTTACTAAAACCGGAAGTGACAGAAATCAACCATTTCCGGTTTTAGCGTTCATTATTATAGAGTAACAGCGGTGCCAGATAGCGAGAAGCTGTATTCTGTAGTTAATTATGCGCCTAAATAATATATTACGTTTTCACTCTAATATTTCTATTAAAACCGGAAGTGACAAAAAATCAACAACTTCCTGTTTAAATGTTGACCGTTTTAGAGTAAAAGCGATAGTAGATAGCGAGAGACGGTGTTCTGTAATCAATTAAGCGTCTCAAGAATATATTCTATCGCCTCTTTAATCTTTCTACTCAAATTGGGAAAGTATCACGTTATACATCCGAACTTGTACACATAATGTTAACATCATACTACTAGTAAACATTCGTTTTGAAGGGTTATAAATTTCACTGAGTCGCTTTTGATAACAAATACAGAACCTTGCAGGATGTTGAGGTACTTCATTGACAATCAAGATCCCTAGATTTATCCTCGATAGACCATGTGTGCTTGGAAGTCAAGTCTGTCCGACTGTGAATGTCCAGGATATATAGGATCAGCTATAATAGTCGTAAGTCAACTTGCCTCAAGAAACGATATTAACAAGTGTATAACACCCTTTCGAACCGATTGATCTGTGACCGAATATCTGCTCTGTTGTGCGTTTTACATGGCGGCATTTTCTGATTATTTACATACTCACCGATGTTATTAACATGTGCGAAATTATATCAACATCAGGCCATACCTTGCAGGTGCATTTATTTATTATGAGTCTGCCTAATAATAATAATAATAATAATAATAATAATAATAATAATAATAATAATAATAATAATAATAATTATTATTATTATTATTATTATTATTATTATTATTATTATTATTATTATTATTATTATTATTATTATTATTATCAATAGAAAAGTGTGTTTTCCTGGAACTTACGCATATCATTGTAGTGCAGTTTCACTTTTAGGATAAAGCAGCCCATTATACTACGTATGCGAAACTTTCAATTTTGTGTTTTGCAATAGATAATCAGAGGGATTATTTCGGTCGAATTGTTTAATGGATTTAATCCGTTAATATATTAACAGGTAACTTTATCTTACGTCCATCCATTACTCCACACGATAACTCTTTAGGAAAAGCGAATTTTGAAATTATGAATTTCGCAATAGATTTCTAGATAAGTTATCTCGGATGACTTCCTTAATAGAGTCAAGCTATTAAAATTGGATGACTACGTCCGTCCGTTACTTCACACGATAAATCTTTAACAGTAGTGAATTTTTGAATTGTCTTTTTCGCACTAGATATCTAGAGCAATAATTTCGAGGGAGTTCGTTAACGGAGTTTATACGTTAATATAGTTATAGGTAACGGTAACTTTAAGGATGTGTATATAATAAAAGTTACACATTTCGCCGTTAGGTGAGGAAATATCCTCCAACAGTTGACATCTACCGGAGGAAATTGAAATGTCTATTGTGGGATTCGTTTTACTGTCTAACAGATTATGTATTTAAGTTGAGTTCAATCAAAGGAAAGATGATGGATTCTCAGTGTAATATTAACTGCAACATCCTTCCGTTTATATTGTAACATCATATGTGCTTTCTTTTAGGCTTCCCTACAGGCTTTAGGCTTAGGCTTTCTTTTAGGCTTCCCTTTTAGGCTAGCTCCTACAGATTTTCGTAATATCACCTAAAACTAAGATGGCAAACTGATCATAATCATAGATCATATTTCAGAGTAATTATCGCTAAAAAAAAAAAAAAAAAAAAAAAGATCTCATTTCATGAAACAAGGCGTTTGTTTTCTCGGAGGCTCAATATCCAATCATATTAATTGGGATTAGAGAAATTGGAGAAGAGAAAGGTGATTAAAATATTGAATATAAAAACAAAACTCCAATAGAAAGTAAGCAGAAGTAGTTTTTATTCTCTTGAATTTACAAGGATGAGTTACAAGTCTTGCACTATTCTGGTACACAACATAGCAGTTTTATTATAGTAGAATGAAAACTGATTAACATCCAAAGTAGGATATAGACTCTCGTGTTGTACTCTCTGCAGCCACCTTCTTGTCAGTTCCTTTACTTCACGTCGATAACAGTCTTGTACTTACAAGGAACCCCTTGAGTGCGAGGTCGCAAGTGGCTCTACAGAGGCTCATTTGAAAGTGTAGTGTGAACAATGATGACAGGAAAAATATTAGCTGCTAATGACTCACCATGTGCATCAGGAGGGCCACAGAAAATACGCACTGGGCGGTCCAGAGATCAACCTTCTATGGGATGTATGTATTACACTTCACAAAATAGGCATTGTGGACAGTCACGAAATGTTCAAAACAAAGCATTAAGTTGCACCATGAACACCGAATGAAAAATGACACGTCACAGTGATCACAAACATTTGCATCATCAACATCGAAGGTGAACTTTTTAGGAGTTACAAACCGTTCAGGACTTTCAGCTAGGTATCCACTTTTAAAGAATGCATGTAGAATCATATTGGTATAACAAGGAGATGGGAACTGGCGGAATGTGATGGCACTCGTTACATCAATATGATTCTACATCCATTCTTTAAAAGTGGATAACTAGCTGAACGCCCTGAACAGTTTGTAACTCCCAAGGAGTTCGCCTTCGATCTTGATGGTGTGAAAGTTTGTGATCACTGTGGCGCGTCATTTTTTCATTCGGTATTCATGGAGCAAGTTAATGGTTTCTTTCGGACATTTCGTGAATGTCGACGATGTCCATTTTGTGAAGTGTAATACATATATCCCATAGAAGGTTGATCTCTGCACCTCCCGGACAAGTATTTTATGTGTCTCTCCTGATGCATATGGTGAATCATTAGCAGGTAATATTTTTTCTATCATCATTGTTCACAGTGCACTTTCAAATGAGCTTTACTAGAGATTGCACTTACGACCTCGTACTCCAGGGGTTCCTTGTCAGAGGCTAAGAATTCAGTCACTGTTGTTTCCATCCTTTGCTAGTTGGTGAAGCATTATGATTTCCGGAACTGCGTCGTGGACCGAAACAGGTGAAGAGGCAAAGTCAGGATAACCTGTCTATTTCGAATGTGGTATCAGTTGGATCCCATTACGTTCTTCAATTCTTGTTATGTTTTTTGAGCTGAGTGTGATTTTGCCATATTCCGTTGCAGCAGGGCGCTCTCTCGGTTTATCACTGCAGTATATGTTTCGTGTAGTGCAGCACATGTCCACTCCAACGCTCTGCAATAAAGATCAGCATTGATGATACGACCGTTAGGAACGAACTAAGAGTGAGTTATCCCTTGTAGTTCTACTACACACGGAGCATAGGACTTTCTTTACTCTAAACAGACCTGTTTGACAACTGGTTCTATTAGTTGTTCCCTGCTCAACAAATAGCAAATGCACACCAGCAGTTGTCGGTACACATCGACCCTCACCACTAAAGTTCATTCAACGAACCTTCTGATCCTGATGTAAACATTGCAGAATTGTATTACTCCGCCAGTCATCGGGTGATTGGCTATCGGTCAGCGCTTCTTTCGAGAAGCACGTGCTTGTACCCTGTCGATGTTTTCCTTCTTCCCCGCATGTGACCATATTGTTAACTGTGATTCGCGCTAAAGTGTGGTCAAAACCACTTTCAATGCATGCGTATTCTCTTTTATTGCATTAATTCAATTTAGTTCTTAGATAAAGTGTTGTTTTTGTTGTCTAATTCTAAGGAATTTTGGTAATGAGCCTTATAAGCAAGGACTATTTTCTTCCGCCGCATGGGTGTTCTAAGGCTCTCTAACCAATAAAATCAAACAATCACCACATGTATTTGTTTACATGAGGTACTGAAGGTTCCTTGAATAAACTTTACACTTACGTGATCCAAGTTCTCACTCTTGATATCTGAGCATTTGAAATCAAGAAATAAACGCTTATACCTTGTACTGAGAGATCATATGTTTACCTCTGTAGCTCTAAGAATTTCTAAAAAGAAAGATAAAACTTAAAAAAAATGTACTATTCCTGGGTATAACAAACGGTTCTGCGAACTGAAACTTTTTTAACAATCCGTTCTAGCGAAGCGGTGCGAACGGCTGAATAGCACCACTGGACATAATAGTCTCATAAGACGTCTCATATGTGCAAAGCACAGTTTGGTTGGTTGAGTATAGTTACAAATGTGGACAATTGAAGCGTATCTTGCCACAAAATCAAAGAAGACATTACACTGCTCGCCATTAAAAATGCCACACGAAGGTGAAAGGTAGCAGCGCCAAAGTTGACAAGCAGAAAGAGACATAATGGTATAAGTAGTGTGACAGTTGCATCATCACCATTTTTATTTAATTTTTAAATAAAAGTTTTAAATTCAATTTTGCATATAATTATGAACGTTAGTGAATATCATTTTCATTTTCATTTTTGTGTGTTCAAAGAAGTTAAGAACATTCTTTATTTTCCTCTACTATCCAAGAGTAAGATGTTTTCTTTTTTTTTATTCAGTATACCTGTCGTCGCGCCGAGGACAGTTGAAAGACCCTTCTATTGTCTCTTAATACCGCTGCCTAAGCCACATGCGTAAAAAACCACACATACAGAGGACTGCGTGAGCCCAAGAAAGGAAAACAAAACAGCTTTTAGCATCTTTTTGTAAAATTAAAAAAAAAATAATAAAGTCTGAACACATTAAATAAAATCCAAGTGGAAAATAATCTCTGCAAATTTGTCAAAATCACAGCATAGACCATATGTCGCCACGCAGTACCAAGATAAAATTTTGACACAGGTCTGTAACTTGGTTCAAAAGCACGCACGAAACTACAAAGACCCCTTTAAAAATTTTCTATATTACATGTAAAATCTAAAAAAATCACGTACGTCGGAGAAACGACGCTCGAACACCGTAAATAGGCGAAGACCAAAAAAAAAAAAAATAATAATTTAGGACATCAAAATAATCTAACGAATAAGAAAACAGAGACAAAATCGAAGACACCGTTAGAGGCGTATCCAAAAAAAATCAACAGGTTAAAAATTCAAAACTCCAAGTCAGTCGTAAAAAAATTCATCATCGGGAAACATCATATCACCACAACACAAAAACACACCCGGAACTTACACACACACTACATTTATAATCAAAAGTTAATCCAACGAGAATAATGTGCGGCTAAACTCACCGAAGCCGAATGTACGAACTGACAATTTTTCTTAGGCATAGGAACTTACACATTGATCTTCTTCAAATATATATATATATAAACTTTTAACGCTGCTAATATATATATCGCAAAACGCTTACAGACATTTTTTTTTGAGTGACAGAATTTCGCACTTATAATTATAAACATATTCACAAGCAATTACAAACAATTAACAATAACAAATGGCCTACATACTCACTAAAAGCACTTAAACTAGTTTCAATAATCCATAATCAGTTTTAAAGTACTATACACAATACTTAAAAACAATAAATACTATTTATCCGTATAACACTACACTTCTAACACATAAAGTGATGTTGGTACAGTGTAACGTTTAAAAGTGCTGTTAGTAAAAGTGCATCCTATCAGAAATGGACCAACAGAAGCCCCACCTTAATGGATCAAAAAACGCCCAAAAGCGACGCCCCTTGCAGTTTAAGAGGAGGACGCAGCAAAAATCGAAGAAAGGAACTCCAAATCCAAGACACTTCTCACGAAAAAGAAAAAGCCAAGAAACGCGGAACATCTGTATGTGTGTAGTCAGCTCAGTAATAACTACAAAAGTGATAAAAGCAGTGTAAACGGCAAAAGGTAGGACCCATCCAAATTATTTTTTGTTAATGCTAAAAAAAAATTTCGGCATTAATAAAATGCAAAACGTTCGCGGTATGAAAGTCGGAACTATTTAAAAACTGTAAACGCATTTACACCGCGTAAAATAAAAATTTTCCAATTCAAACTATAATTACTAAACATTAAAATTCTTTTTTTTTTCTTTTTGAGCAAGGCTTGTTAAAAATAAAAAAACTTTTTTTAATGGTACCTTTACATATATTCTGTAACTTCAGTGAATATGTCGTTGTTTTTATTTAAAAAATAGTAGTTTATGTTATTATTCTATTTGTCACTTAAGATTTTTTAATAATATATCAAAAAAGTTAATTTAAATGTAAATCAAATAACGGGTTATAAACCTTTAACAACTCAAACTGTAAAATTTGTCATAGAAAAAGTATTTACCTTACCATATTAAAATTTATATAAAATAAAAGTGCATCATCTGCGCTATGAACATACAATATTAAAAATTTAAAATAATTTCGAACAAGGCGTAATATGTATTCATAAAAAATATATTCAAAACATTGCTCCAATTGTCCAAAAATTATTATATTTATAAAGTCATTTTACATAAAAATTAACACACTAAATAAATCTATTTCAATCTATATGCTAATAAAACTCTTATAAATAATACTATAATATCTCAGCAAAAGTATGTTATATAAAAAAAAACAATTAATTAATAATTATAATATATGCAACTAATCTCGCATTAATCATTTTCTTAGTTAAACATACGTAATCCATAAATAAAGCAAAACCTACATTATTTTCAATCAAATAAAATACTAATAAAAAAACAAAGTAAGCTAAATAAAGCCACAATTATTACGTCATTCTGATCCTCTAACAATAGAGCGATCAGAAGTTTATACGCATAAACTAAACAAATAAATAAAAATATACGGCCATATACCAATCTCGTTAATAACACCAAAAAAATCACAAAAACTCAATACATTTATATTAAAATCTCGAGAGACGTCTTTAATATTATTAATATTCATATGTTATTTAATTTTTATATATGTATGCATGTCTTATAATTTATATATATATATATCTACATATGTTTGTATCTGTTAATTTTCTACTTTTGCTAATATGTATATATATATAGACTTTATGCATAATCAAATAGTAATGCTACGCTCATTAATTTTATATATATAATAGTATTCTTGTTAGTTAAATAAATGTCAAATTGCATATTTAGTGTACTTATACCCCATTCTCAATTAATAATTTCAATAATTAAAAATGATTAGCAGTCAAGCAGTAAGTTTACTTAACTCCTTTAAATCATTCTATATTTCTTTCATACTTCCCATAAATCTCAAATCAATCATAACTTATTTCTCAACTTATTTTTTTTAATTTCAATTTACTTCAACTTATTTAAACTTACTTCAACTCGTTTCAACTTATTTTAAATCATCCCAATATTTAGTTTTCACCCAAATAAGATATAAGTAATTATATTGAAATTCCATCAAGCAATATAATATCTTAATTTCATAAATATTGGAAAGGTCATTGTCAAGACATATCAGCTAATCAACGTAAACTATATGCTTAACATACAATGTCAAATAATTAGGTATTTTCAAATGCAAAATTATAATTTAACCAATTTAATATAATATATATATAAATTATAAAAACTCTATATAAAATATAAACAATGCAAAATTGCATGCAGCACTAATTATAAACATCAATTTCATAATTTGTTTATATATGTCAAATTAATAATAACAATTCATTCACTACATAGGTCAAAAAAAGCCCAAATATAATTTGACATATTTGTCTTTAATTTCTTTTTATGTTAAGGCTTTATGCCTTATTCTAAACATTTATTATCATAAAACTCAAAATTCAATGTTAATTTTCGGCCTACTAAATTTAAAAAAAAAAAAACATTTTCTTGTTGTTGTTTTCGTTTACTCATTAAAACTTTTATTACATTGTTAACCTCAAATTCATAAGCTTTTTCTTTCATAAACTAGTTATATCCCTAACCTTAAGCATATCATTAATTTCCAAAAAATCTATTAAGCTAATTAAGCAATATAAGCAATTTCTCAATTCTAATGAAAATTAAACTAATTTTCAAAATTTTCAACTAAATTTTTAAATTCTAAATATTCATTTATTTTCTGGTATTATTATTATTATTATTACTACCATTATTATTCAATCCACTTAAAAAGTAAAAGTCAGTCTAGTTCGTCCACACAAACCAAATATTAAAGCAAAATTCTCTTTCAGCGTTGCAACATGTAAATACAAAATACGTATACAAATAATATCAAGTTTCATTTGCTTACAAAATTTTTTTAAAAAAATCTTGTTTCCCTAAAGCCCTAAAACTCCGCGGGGAAATAAAATTTCCAAACCATTTTAATTCGGGGAACGAAAACTTTAACGGTGGTGCACAAAAAATAAAAAATAACAAACAAAATATAAACCCAAACCCCGCCATCTCATTTTTTTATTTTTATTATTACAAAATGTGGCGTTACAAACAATCACCAACGGAATCTCTCTCTTTCATTTTTCAAATTTTACAGTAGCAAATATTTAGACTTATATATCGTGCAATGCATGACAACGTGCGAACAGCGAAACAAAACTTGTGACGGCCAGTAAACTGTGAGCTTAGCATGATCTGATAACTCGGTGATGCATCTATAGGATGAACCCTAGGATGTCCTCCTAAGCCATGGCAAGCCAGGTGTCTTCGAAACGATGCCAGAACTCATCAATTGTAGCTCGAGGAGTCTGCAAGTGAGAGAGACGTTATGCGACCATTGAACAGGCCTGTTCAACCGGAGAAGTATCGAGGAAACGGCTGGCAAGGAAGAAGAGGAACATTGTCTTGAGCCAGGAAGTAGAACAGTACGTGTAATATGTCCTGCTGGAATGTAGCCCCCTGCAGGACCCACACTACGGGTAAAATAATAGGGTCCATCACCTGGTCAATATAATGTTAGCGGACCAAATGTCCGTCAATGCGTAGAATCTCGAACAGGCATGGGTTACAGAAGCAGCTCACTATAACATCCAGTACCGGATGGACGTGGTAATTCAGAAAGTGGGCGTCGCCCACTCTAGCATCATAGTAATGCCAGATACGAATGCGGACTTCATGATGCTGACGTACAACTATACGTGGGAACTCTGGGCGCTATGATACAGTTTCCATTACTCGAACTAATATGGGAAATGAGGTTGTCCAATCCGCCAGAGCCATATGCATAAGTCGTCTGTTTTTGAGGCCCATGCTAAGGCGTGTTTGCTTGGTTCGTGTCGTTGCGTAGTGCCTCCGTGAAGCAATAGAATCTATATGTGCTAGACTCGGGCTCCATTCAGTGCAATATTAGCACCAATGTCGCGGAAAGATAAATCACACTCACGATACAGCACTATTTGTATGTGGTCAAAGGCCGAACCTGGTAGGAGGTCTGCCGTATTGAAGAAGAGGATCACACACTGAACTCTGCATATGCACGCACATCAACCTTCGTCTACCACTGAACTCTGGCGTTTTTCCACTTTCTGTCAGTGGATGCCACTCCTGGCGCCTCTGAGGTTTCATAGATCTGTTGTTTTAAACTTTCATCCTTCCGTGCTCTGCATAGTCAGCAAATTTTCAATTCTTACCATGCCTCCTCCTAGGTGTTGAATCTTCTGCGAAAAGTAGTGTAAAATGATCTCAGCGTTATCACCAGAAGGACTCATTTGGAGATCAGCATTATGTTAGGCTGTTATGATTAAATTATTCGATGATTAATTTTAAATACCCGTTTTAGCAATTTTCCTTTCCAAATTACTTCTAACGGTAAAAAAATATTTGTGAACATTATAAAATTATAGACAGAACAGTTATGTAACAACAGTCCTAATTGATTCTTGGTAACTGTGTGGATCTCACGCCAGACGTTCAGCAATAAGGCAATGCAAAATTTAGTTGAAAGTTTAAAATCTTTATTTTAGTATATTTTAAACATCTCTTCAGGAATACCTTAAATAAATAAGTTTTAATTATATTTGATAAAAATATATCTTTTGTTAATGTTTTTGTCTTATTTATTAACTCCCATCACTAGAAACTTTATTTTAACAATATATATTTCAAAGTCCTACTTATGCAACAATCAATAGGCCTACTATAGGTTTTGATGATTGATATACTATATTATTATATTTTATTATAGGATTTGTCTATATTCTGTTTCTCAGGTTTGATAATGACGATTATTAACGTCCCAGGCTTCGATGGCTCAGTGGTAGAGCGTTCGCTTCTGCTGCATGGGGTTCTTTGTTTGATTCCAGCTCCAGTCAAGTGAACTTTGTGGTGGACCAACACCGTGTGCTTGGGTTTTCTCGGGATTCTCTCGTTTCCTCCCACTTTCTTTATTCCACCATTATCTTTCTTTCTCATCATCACTGTTTCATTTAGCCTACCCGGCATAACTGTGGGACGAAAAACTTACAAGTAGACCTCACCACTTCGCCGTTGCGTTAGCAAAAGGAAACAACTACTGTCCTAATGTAGGGTTGAATATAAGACATTGACAAAAATTTTAGCTGCTAATGAACACTAGAAATATGGGAAAACGAAATAGAAACATGAATGTGGGAAAGCCATGTTCAATATAATTGGATAGTTGCAAGACCGATTTTTTTTTTCGAAATAGATGGAGGAACAATAGTTATGACTTCAACTATGTAAATCGAGTTAAGAGGGATATTTTATAGTACTGCGGATCATGGCCGCCATCTTGAAATCCGCCATATTGGATCGACGTCAACTTTTTCATATGGAAACAGGCCCATGTGAGGTATTAAACAACAATGATTTTTTCCACCCAATCGCATACACTAATTAGTTTGTTGTTTGTTGTTGTTGTTGTTGTTGTTTGATACCTCACATGGCCCTCTTTCCATTTGAAAAAGTTGACGTCGATCCAATATGGCGGATTTCAAGATGGCGGCCATGATTCTCAGTACTATAAAATATCCCTCTTAACTCGATTTACATAGTTGAAGTCATAATTATTATTTCTCCATCTATTTCGAAAAAAAAAATCGGGTCTTGCAACTATCAAATTATATTGAACATGGCTTTCCCACATTCATGTTTGTATTTCGTTTTCCCATGTTTCTAGTGCTCATTAGCAGCTAAAAATTTTATCAATGTCTTATATTCAACCCTACATTAGGACAGTAGTTGTTTCCTTTTGCTAACGCAACAGCGAAGTTGTGAGGTCTACTTGTTATAAATTTCATTTCGTTTTATTTCAATATTCACCCATGTTTACAATTCGGAACAATTCTTCCAATTCCTTGTAGATCAATCTATGTGCAAGTAATAAACTTATTAACTGAATTAACAGAGGTTATGGACAGGGGGAATCTAGCCCACGGCCGGGGCATCTAAGCCTCTAAGTTTTTGAGTGACAAAAATAATTTAAGCTATGATTTATATATTTATGAAAGTTTATAGTAAACTCATGATATACCTATCATATCTGGGTTCTGGTTGCTCCCCCAGTTTGTACCTTCTAGATTGGCCACTGGTTATAAGAGTTTATTCCATACTAGTCTTCCCAAAATTCTGCTTACAGCAAATACAGAAAATGGACAATCATAACTGTTACACCGATTATAAGAAATTTAGCCCTGCGTTGGCACAAAAGTTACGGAATGCGATCGATGACCTAGTGCAGTGAGTTACACAATCACAAGGGTGATCCCTTCGTTAAAATTTTGATAAAAATCGTATATTTTAATTGTTATACCTTATATTTCTGACCCCTACTCCTTCCCCCAAAACTTTGTATCTCTGTGTTAAATCTGCACCAGGGCACACTTACGGGATGGGAACTCCCTCCAATCTTTTGGCTTTGGACAGACGCAACAAACATTTTTGGGTGTATGCCTGAGTGCAGACATCTCTAACTGATCACTGTATAAAGCACGAGGGCTGCTGGATGAGTTTGTACAAACTACTACTAACAGTGCGCTAGCTGCCACTATTATACAAGCCGAGTTAACCGAACGCTGAAGATTCCGGCGTACAAAGCTATAGAACACAGTCCCTGTTACCGATCCGAGTCAGTCCCTGGCCAAACTCGGTCAGCAAATATAGCGAGCTTTAAGATGATAAAGTTGGCCGTCTGGAGATATGTAGTTCTCTGGGTGCAAAGAATAACCTGATCGGATCTACATCGCATTGGATAATCGTGAGCGATCACAACGTCTGTTGGATGGTGACAAATGTCCAATACCTCTCTACCCACAGAAGGTGTTTTTACTGATACAGTAGTCTATGCTGGATCCAGCATATCTTTCGCACGAGAGGTGAAACCACCAATACAGAACTTAAGAGTGCTCAACTCTATGAAATACACCGCAGACTTGCCCGCAAATATCCAGTAATGGTCAACAGACATCGTGCTCTCATACTGAATGACAATAAATCGCAAATTTCGCAGCAGACAGAACAGTATCTTCGTAATTTGAGGCGTTCTCTGGAAAAAAGGGCCTATAGGCAAAAATGATAGTTTTGAGCAAAACGCAAGTGAAAGTTTGAATTATTTCTACTGAATAGATTTTTGAAGTGAAACATAAATTGCCAAAGATACTGATATACATAGTTAGCACTTGCAGACATTATGTAGCAAATATGTTTTCAGATACATATACTATTTCAACAGATTAAAAAATAATTAATACCCTGCCCAATAGGCACTTTCTCAAAGAACACAAAATGTAGCGCACAAAAATCAAAATAAACTGAAAGAGGATACTACAAGGGAAAATATGATGTGTTCAAATATATTATGAATGGAAAGAAAAGATATCTTTGTGGGCCAGTATGCCCTTAAGGGCATAAAGTGAAAATGATGGGTTTGAGAAAAACGCAATGAAATGTTGTAGCTACAGTCCGTAGCAACAAATCTGCAACATGAGCATGTAAGTTTATTGTGAAACTACGGCTAACAGCGCAGGAAATCAACATAACGTTTAAATGGCACGAAACCTCGGCGTCATCCCCTACACATTTATTTTGGAGCAAAAGACTTCGTCGTTTCACAATAAACTTACATGCTCATGTTGCAGGATTTTTGCTGCGGACTGTACCACTTGTATTTAATAGAACTTTGGAGCGAAACAAAAGTTCATCTTCTCGTATAGTGAATATTTTAACACAATACAATGTCTTACGCAAAGTGACCTACTTCCATAAAACATAAAATAAATATTGAAAAATATTAATACTACGTAATATGCGATATGGACAAAACTAAAAAAGAATATAACAAAAAAAAAGCGTTGTCTACAAAACACATTCACACGGAGTTTGCCTGAATTTCCTGCATAATACATTCAAGCTGATCTCTATTGGTTGGTGACAAGAAAACAGATCTTCAATATCTGCTTGGAAAATCTTTCTACTCATAGCTCTATCTCTTTGTGACGTATACGGTTTTCAAATTTGACGTTTTCGTTTCTGTACCTCACGTTTGATACTCACTTTCTTTTTGGAATTCAGTTCGCGTCTAATCATTTCTTCACCACTGTCCACTACCAGCAGCACAACAAATAAACAAACAAAATTCATATAGCAATAAATAAACAAAATTCGTATAGCAACAGAGATACAGTTCCAGCAATGCTACCAACACGCTCAGTGTCCAAATGTTAGTGCTGTAATGGGAATACAAATACACGCATAACTTTACACAGTCTTGCCAGATCAGAACGAACGTTTCAGCACTTGTTTATCAAACGATAATTGTTCATTTAAGCTAATCTCCGGAAAACGGCCGGAGACTGCCTCATTTGTAGAATGAAACATTTCCTCACTGTCCGTATTACCCTGTTATCTCTTCAACTGAATGTTAACTCTTCTGACATCTTGGTCACTTCTTCGAAGAGAAGACCTGATTATTGAATAGTGACACTTGCAGTAGAGGACTTTTGCTTATCTCAGATCCTAGACTCTTCCGTCACCAAATCCAATTGTAGGCAGAGTAATAACGAAAGTGTGTGGTTTCAGACAAGAATATTTTTAGTATGTATGTGTTGCAGTATCCATTTTTTCTTTTCTTTTCGTCGCATTTTTTAATGACGCTGCTAGAACGACAATTCATACACAACAACCTGATAGTTTTTGGAGAAGCAAATAGTGTCAACACTGCTTTAATTTTCCTGCATCCCGGACTTGTCTCCGGCTCACTTTATCTTTCTGTCTTTTTTTCTTTTTTATAGTTATAGTTATTTTATAGATTGAGTTCAGCTTTGTATTTCTTTTCAGGTCCTACAGGCGAGATCCGATACATGTCAGAATTGCTAGCAAGGGTATATTGATGCGCAAGCATGTTATTTTGCACTTATATATATAAAAGGTGTTTCAAAACAACACCGACATTTGGGAGATGATTCCCGACACCAAAATAAGAGGAAAAGTATAGACCAACCTGGGTGCACAAATACTTCCTTTTGGAGTTATAGGCTACCGAAAACTTGAAATAATGAAATGTAAAGGTCCAGAGCTCCAAAACTATGGGATCTAACATAGTCGGGTCAATACTTTTTTAGGAATTACTATGTGCCCTATCCAGATATCCATGTTTCAGAATCCTGATGGAATTCCACGATAATTTTTGTAGAGGTAGTTGGTGAGTACTTGAAATTATATGCTCGTAGCCAAACTGTCTCTATCAAAATTGTCGCAGAAGTACCGCAGGTTTCTGAAACATGGATATTTGGATGGGGCACATAGTAGTTCCTAAATAAAGTCTTGACCCGACTACGGTCGGTCCCATAGTTCTTGAGCTATGGGCCTTTCAATTTCAATTTTAAAAGTTTTCGGCAGTCTACAACTCCGAAAGGAAGCATTTGTGCACCCAGGTTGGTGATATTTTTCGTCTTATTTTTGTTTCAGCAATCACCTCCCAAACGTTGTCGGTGTTGTTTTGAAACACCCTGTATATATGCATATCTTGAAATAAAAATTATATATATGGAATTAGGGCATTACTTACTGGAAAGACGCATTATTGTCCAGAAGGGAATGGTAGCGTTTCATGAAAATGTTACCCAGCGTCTGCCCACACGACTTGTACTGAATAATGAGAACATATGTTATTCGAAGAATATTGTGTGCTCATATTGCAACAAAAGCAACAAAAATAACCAAGATTAAAAGTACATTCTAAATGAATCGCGTACCAAATGAAAACAAATTTTGTTTTCCGGTAGAAACTCGTTCAGATATTGATGCATAGAACAACAACACCCTCGCGGTTCAATGTGTGATTAATGAAACAAGTGCAATATCCAACAAGTTGACGAGTGCCTTTTTTTTTTTTTTTTTGTGAAGGTATTAATTTTATCTTGATTAAAATGTCTGCGGGGGGTATCGGAATTTTGTCATGAGTTAAGAGGAGGTATTCACGGATATAAAAGCTTCACTCTCTGTCTATAAACATGTTTTTGTAGCATTTCCCAAGGCAAACAAAAGTATTCTTAGTGCAAAGGTTGTAAGCAAAATACAATAATAACCTAATAATTGAAACTTTTATTTGTCAAAGTACCATTGCCTTTGAGAGAATACAAAGAAAACTATAAATCTCTCGATAAATTCCTCGTACCTAGGTATTAAGTGACGAAAATAATAATAGCTAAGAAACAGTAGCTTGGAAGGAAAAAAACTTATGTTTTACTAAATATATTTTACGAACACGAAAATGCAAAGAAAGGAATTATGTACAGTGAACTCAAGGAGAAATACTCAGGTGGTGAACAGTAGAATCTCTGTAACAACCAACTCTTCAAGCTAACCACATCTCATAACGATATTATTATTATTATTATTATTATTATTATTATTATTATTATTATTATTATTATTATTATTATTATTATTATTATTTAATGGAGTGGAAATATTTCTCAAAGAAAGCAATGTATCAAATCAGGAATATTTTTCCTTCTCCGACCAACGACCAGTGTTTCTTTCAGAAAAAAAAAATGTCCAGGGACACACTTGGTATCAGGAGGGACATATTACTTTCACACAGTACTAGCCTATTTATTATTATATTATAGACTTATTATTTAGGTCTCCTCCCAGGGTAGCACTCTCAGAGCTCCGGGCGGTAGTGCCCCCAAAAATCATGTCTGGAAGAAACTCTACCGACGACCTCCATTTCTGATAGAAAAAGAGATACCCCCTCCAGACAGCCTCTTAGAACATACAACAATGGATAGTTGTTCATATGCTTCTTAAAATTATATTTGTGAAAAGTGTATAAAATGATATTATTTCCACTGCGTTATAACATTAGAGCATAGTTTCTGGCAGTTGTGAAATACAAGTTCTTGCAATTACATAATTTTTAAGCAGTGTTGCAAACTTTACTAAACTTTATCACATTTTTCGGAACGGTTTTACACATCATATTCCTGTAAAAATATTTTTATTGAAACCCATCAACGTAATTATATATGTTAATTATCTAAAGGGATATCCTGTGGGCTCAGCGGTAGAACGTACACTCCTTTGGTGCGTGGGGTCTCTTTTTCGACCTCCTTCACCTTGGACAAAAATCGAATACGTGACTTATCACTGAATTCTCCTGTTTCCTCCCATCTTATTCACTGCACCATTTCATTCATTATAGTCATTGATCTCCACCGTGGCTAAGCGGTTAGCGTACGCGCCTTTGGCGTGGGAGACCCGGGTTCGATTCCCGGCGGGAGCTCATGTGGTTCGGATTCCACGTTAATCAGTAGGTCCACGTCTCATATAGCCTTGCTCCTGAACGGGACGTTAAACTCAAAATCAACTCAACTCATTATAGTCATTACCGCCTTCGTTAAACTCGGAACATAATCGTGGGCATGGGCGTCGTTTAGGGGAGTGAAAGGAAGGCATTTGCCCCGCACTTTTTTGAAGTAACCCATTGATGTATATAGTTTCATTTGCAAATGTAAATTTTTTTTGTATGTGTTACTGGTTCATAGAAAAATTGGTGCTATATAATATTTGCCGTTGCGTAAGTACGTATTGGTTGTCTTTCCGTGGAGTAAAGAAAACAACAGGAATTGCGTTTTAATTACCACAGAAAATAACCCCAAAATTAACCCTATTGGAGCACAACAATTCCAGCATACTTTCACTTCTTCTTACAAGGGCTCGATATGTTAGTCAGCCGCTTTGAAATTAATTCAGAGAACATTTTGCAAAAAAAGAAGTATTTACAAGTTATTCTTTAATTTCACAAAGCTTGACAGTTCCTAAAATGTCTTTTCTTCTTTCTAAAGTAAGGAATATTGATTAAAAAGAGATTAATAAGAAACAACATCTACCTTTATGTTGTTTTGTAGTGTAATATACGAGTGAAGTGGTGTGTTTAGGGGTGTACGAGTATAATTCAACATAGTTCTAGGTTCTGGGATTATTTCGTATAACTGGAGTATGAAGTGATTCTAAGTATTGTGTTTTGGTGTTTTCCAAAAAAGTGAAAACTGCACCTAGTGACTTCAAAGCTGTCTCGTGAAGTTGCAAAAGCAAATATTTCTTTAAATGTCGTAGCATATCCTTGCAGTATTTACAGTCTTTCATTTTCTAAGAGTAATAACATACATTTAATAACATGTGTGGAATTAAAAATTAAATTGTTCACTTATCCCCAGTTTTAATATAACTTTTGTAAAAGAAGCCTCATTATTCATTACTGTGATTAATATTATCCTTTCTATTTATTTATTTACCAATTTGTTATTCAATAATCGGATCACACAGTTTTCCAGACAGAATTTTAAGATGTTCATGAGTAAGAAATCAAATCTCTTCTTACACTTTTGTTGTTTAAGAGTACAAAGGGCTAGTACCTACTTGCGTTGCTCTTATCAATTAACTTAATAAAATATGAAATACGCTATACGGTATTTTAACTGAAAAAGATAGTATCCTATTAGTTATACAACCTTTCGTCAAATAAAGTATTAGAAACAACCAGGAAAACTAACATTTATATATAAATATTCAGATCATGTCTTGGCCCCCCACTTTTAACCTCCAACCGATGCCACTGATCGTGGGGAGAATGATAAAGAAAATGATCTGATTTTTTTGAAACAAAAATTTTCAAAAAAAAATGTTAACGTGTTAGTTTCTTGTAACTTTGTCGCTACTTCATGAAACATGTCTTATCGTAAGTATAGTATCTCACCCTAAGATACTCATACTAATGTTGTATGGATTACTCCCATCCAATTAAAAATACGATCCAAGATATTTTTCGTGAAAATATTAGATTTTCATGCATTATGGCGCAGACTTTTTAAAGTTTCGCTATCATTTCCGATACATTGATTTAATACCAATCGAGAACTTCCCTACCGCAGGATTAAAAAATACGATAATTAATATTCGATTTCAACCCAACATAATGTATGTGTTTATTGAGATTTTCACATAATCCTCACTCTTCCAGTTGAATTCAATCAAATATCATGACTCATTTAGCCCCATATCTGAAGATTTAAATAACAATTATATGATAACGTTTGTAAAATAAACATTTTTTGGAACGTATTTTATTTTTTTAATTAGAATTTCCAGTCGTCTCAATTGCTTCAGGTGAAATGGGTTTATTATGAATAGTGCTCTCAAACGGGTCGGGTTGTCGGGTCAGGCTAATCGGGTCGGGTTGTCGGGTCGGGTCAGTCGGGTCAGCTCGGGTCAGGTTATTCGGGTCGAGTTGTCGGGTCGGGTCAATCGGGTCAACTCGGGTCGGGTTATTCGGGTCAGGTTGTCGGGTTGGGTCAATCGGGTCAGGTCGGGTCGGCTTATCGGGTCGGGTCAGTCGGGTTATCGGGTCGGGTTGTCGGGTCGGGTCAGTCGGGTCAGTTCACTTTGGTCAACTGAGTTTAGGTTGAGTTTAAACTCGGCTGGAGTCGAAAGCTGCTGTTTTTCACTAGCTGCCTAATTAAAAATAGCAATTTTCAATTGATTTTATAGAAACCATAAATCTATTTTGAATACTTGCAGCTAGTGTTTTTATGATAAATGCTTATTTTTCTACTTGTGTGTACTTTAATTTTTAAATGTGGAAGATTGATTTTACCAATCGACTGTAATATTAATAACTACGCCAATATGGAGTCTGGGTTTAGAACAAAACTAGAAGTTGTTTAAGCAACGCCAAAAGAGAGATTGGATATGGACGACCAAGCCCAAGCAGGGCCGCGGTGGCTCAGTGGTAGAGAATTCATCTCTGGTGCATGGTGTCCAGTAGCGTAGCTAGAGTTTTTTTTCAGGGGGGGGGCAATGAAGGGCCCAAGAGGATTTTGAGGGAGACATCTCCAATATATATATATATATATATATATATATATATATATATATATATATATATGTGTGTGTGTGTGAGTGTGTGTGTGTGTATTCAAGGTGAATGTTTCCATCTTTATTGTTCATGATTTTACTCTTTGGAAAACAGTGAAAATATAAGAATTTAGTACCTCAAACAATTAGGATTCATTAATGCAATTGATTTCTAATAGAAGTAAATAGTTATTTAGTCATGGCGTTTAAAATATGTGTAGCTGGTTGACTTAAGTGGAAGCAAATACACTTTTACAGGTAAAGAAAATAACTTATAGGTTCATGCCTCTGCTTGAAGAGGATCTTTCTATTCATGTGGGCAGCAGCAAACATATCCACAACATGTTAAAGATCTAACGATTTAGCAATTTTCTTCTCAATATAAAGTAACACTAAGTTTTTCAACCTATCATGAGTCATTGACTTGCGTATACAAGTCTTTAATCTTTTCAAAGAAGAGAATGACCTTTCACATGTAGCACTAGAAACTGATATAATCACAGAGATGATACCTAGCTTGTAGGTTTCTAGGAATGCGTTTTTGTAGACACAAAGAAGATCAACGAAATTCGTTAAGGAATCAGCTTTCGTTTTCTTCTAGTCTTCATACAACTTAATTCTTAGAGCAACCCACATTATGCTTTATTTCTTGTTTAATTATGCTTTTTTTTTAAATTATGCTTTATTGTTAATTTCAATGATTATTTTACATTAATCGTGTATAATGTATATTTATTATACATCAAATATTCTAAATATCTTGATCTATTTATTGATATTTTTTTGCAACTAGTTTCTCTCATATTTAATTAACTTTTTACTTAATTCATTGTAAAGAGTTGTGCTTTGCTCGAATACATTTTTTCTATCATTTGTGTGCGCCTTACAGGTACATATATACAGAAAGGGAAAGTAAAAGATGCCACCAAAAGGTACAGAAAGTGCTTAAGTTCAAAAAGTAAACATAACAATACAGTGATGACGCCAGAGGGGGGCAAGGGGGGCGAGCGCCCCCCCCTAGTAGCTACTTCTGCCCCCCTGACTGCCACCTAGACTGCCCCCCAGACTCGTACAATCTTTAAACATTCTTCATGTAGTATTATATATCAGTATCATAACCAATCTCATTGACAAATTGTAGTCTACTTTCCATGAATTTACTATGTGGCAGATTAATCCTCAAGCTTTCTTCTTTGAGCGTCTGGGTATGCACGCATGTTTCTGTTTTCTAATTTAGCCCCTTTTGAGGTAAATTTTAGTTATACTTCTTTCTTATGATTTTTAATAATTGTGCCTAGCGAACAATAGTAGATTTGGTCGACTTGTTTTCTTCTCATTGGATCAACTTCGATTGGAAACAAAAGAAAGGTAAAACCAGTTACGTAACTTGTTTGTATTTGTCCAGGTTTGAAGTTTTCAGTTTCATATTTTGTTTTATTTAAAACTTATTTTTTCTGAAACATTATTCTCGGCTTCCAATATTCAGAGGATGTGCTTATAACAGCTTAGTTTGCAACTACCAGGGCTTAATTTTTTGAAGGAGATAAAAAGAGTTGTGTTTTCCCTTCCTGCAAATGATAATAATAAAATTATGGAATGAAATTGATTCCCAATAAAATGTATTGTCATAGTGCTGATCTTTAGTTAGTAATTGGTTTATACCAGTAGCGTAGCCAGGATGTGTGTTTGGGGGGGGGCCCAAGTGCTGTTATAGGTATATATAGAAAAATTACAAACAAAAAAATATATACACATAAAAATATATATAAAATTACAAACATCAAAGTACCAAAGTACATTGTCGGACCTCTTTGGGGGGGGCCCGGCCCCTCTGGCCCCCCCCTTCCCTACGCCACTGGTTTATACTAATGCTCCTTTACTTATTTTGTTTCAAAGTACTGACGTGACGTCTACCATATTGACTAGGAACTGCTGAAAAAATCGTAGCCCAACCCAGAAGGAATGCACGTGGATTGGTGAAGTTTTACTTCTTCTCTTCCCCCGAGAGTCAATATACTATCTTGTACAGTGCTCCAGCTTTTGCAGAAAAGTTTAAAAAATCTATATTTCCTCGCACCACTGTTCGTAGCACTACCCCTATCAGAACTAAAATGGCGTCTTTCAAGTGTTATTTAAGTTTGGAAAATAAGTACACGTAATAGTTAGACGGAGCTAAATCTGCGGAATAAGAATGATGATCTAGATTATGCAATTTCAGTTATGTTCGCAGGAGCTTGATGGACAGGTGTATTCTCCTGAAGGAACAGAATTCCTTTCTTTTCATTTTCCGCAGCGTTGAACTTTGAATTTTTCTTTCAGTTTTGTAAGTAATGTAGAGATTCTGGATTAAATATCTGACCATTGAGGAGGTAGTCTACCACTCCATACTTATACCAGAAGAATGTTCCAAACAGTTTCTCAACCTACTTCTGTGTCTTGAACTTCTTGGGGCGATGGAGAAATGAGTGCTACTACTCCATTGACTGTTGTTCCGATTCAGGATCATAGTGGTACAACCATATTTCATCTATGGTTACTATTCGTCAGCGAAATTGATCAGCATTACGGTCAAATTGGAAGAATACTTCTCTTAATGCCGTTACCCTTTTATTCTCCTGACATATATTTTGGGAACCCATTATGCCGAGAACTTGCGCATACCCAAACCATTCTGAATTATGCTACCGACGAGTTCCAAAGAAATGCCCAGAATCCCTGACACAAGTTTTGCTGAGAAGGTAAAAACTGAGAAAGCGGGGTGCAGACCTCAGACTATAATAAATATAAATAGCTTAAATTATTTTTGTCACACAAAAACTGGGGTGGCCTAGGCCCTCCGGCCCCGGGCTATATCCACCACTGGCTGAAATGCTGCAATTTTCAAGAATAATGTCACAAATTGCATCCATGATTCCAGGAAGAGTCATTGCTTTTAATCATCCTGGATGTAAAGCATAATTTGTTGAGAAATTGTTACGTTTATACTAAGCCACTTACTTCTTCACCACTATATATAACGGAGGAGAGTCCCGTGGTGTTTCACTGATTTCCTAATTAATTTACTTCGGTGACTTTCCTTGGTGGAACAAAAATGTTATAACAGTAAGGATCTGGATGTTCGTGAAATTATCTGTTTGGGCACACACAATCACTTCAGAGGTCTGAGAAACAATAAGAATTTCATTATTAATATGAAAATTTATATTTGTACATACAGAGATATGTTTTTCTAAACTACGGTTTCATTTTTCTACCTAGTACCTACACTCCTTCTGGATTGGACTACGACATTTTCAGCAGCTCCTCGTAAATTCTCTCCTCGTAAATATATATATATATATATATATATAGAGAGAGAGAGAGAGAGAGAGAGATACGTAGCATATAGACGAATGTGTTACTTGTAGCGTACGCGAAAGTAATTCAATTTATGTTTAGGCTTCAAAAGTTTCATTGAAAAATATTTCATGTGCAGACGTTACTTATTTGTTAGTTACAAATTTTATTTGAAATAAGTTTAATTTATAATCATATAGATCTAACATAAAAACAGCAACGAAATACACAATGTAATGTAAAATAAGTCAAACGTAATAAATATGTCATTTTTGGTATGGCAAATAGCCGCCCACCGAAAATGTATCTGCCCCTCCTTTGCCCCCCTAAGAACTTAAAGCTGGCGTCGTCACTGTAACAATATAGTATGGAGTTCTTGCATACTATTCATTGTTGGCGGAAAAATTTCTTCTTTTACTTTCTTTTCTCCACATCAAAGGATTGCACCGGAAAGTTTACAGAAATGAAAATAAGCTCTTCATTGTTCCATTGGTATGTTCTCAATGATTTTACATTGTAAATATCGGCTTTAAAAAATATTAACACAGTATGTTAAACTTTCAGTTAAAGATAATTTTCCAAGAATTGTGCTATATATTTTAAATTATGCTTTATGCTTTATTTTCTAAAATTATGCTTTTAAAACTAGTTTCCCAATGTGAGTGCATTTTGGCGTTCAACCAGTGTCGTGACCATAGTGCTATCAATCGGGTCAGCTCGGGTCGGGTTGTCGGGTCGGGTTGTCGGGTCGGGTCAATCGGGTCAGCTCGGGTCGGGTTGTCGGGTCGGGTCAACCGGGTCAGCTTGGGTCGGGTTGTCGGGTCAGGTCAATCAGATCGGATCACGGTTCGGGTCAGTCGGGTCGGGTCGGGTCATCGGGTCGGATCAGTCAATTCGGGTCACGGGTCTGGTCGGGTCGGTCGTCAAACTAGTGGGCTCCTCTGAGTTGCGTAGTTGGTAATCATGTTTGCACAAATAAAATAGCATGAACTGTAGAACCATATTTGAGACGCAAGGGAGTCAGATTTTTCTCCAAGATTATCTATTTTTTATATTTGATAAATGTCAATGCAAATGTGCAAGGGCGCCGATTTCTCTGTAACTTTGCTGGGGGGGGGGCATTCATAAAAAATACATATAAGAATACATATAACAATAAAAATACATGTAAAACATACATATTCATAAAAATACATGGGGGCCCACATGAGCTTTGGGGAAGCCTGGGTCCCCCGGCCTTCCAGGATCGGCGCTTTTGCAAATGTGTTTGGTAATATTGACCAAAGGAGAAGGTCAGTAAAATATTAGAATAATAATAGATACTTAATAATTCGCAAGCAATAGGGTCTACATTAAAATAAATATAATACAGCACACAAAACTTAAAATGGACTTGTTCAATTCAGGGACGCAACCAGAAAGTTTTGTTGGAAAATGTTGAAGCTTTGGAGGACGTCCAACACTACAATCCACTACGTGTATGTACAATTGACGGGGTATTATTCTGGACCCGAAAATACGATAAGTAATCGTAAAATAGTTCCACTTATATTTTCAGAAAAAATTTGGGAACTAGATTGTTTTTAAGAGAAAGAGTACAGACGAAGTGTACGATCAAATTTTCATGCTACATCAATCATTTTGCTGTTAAATAAAAATATTTTTATTGTGACGGTACAAATGATGTTGAGTTAGGAAGGTTTTAGGGGATCCAGACCTGGTGGGCCCGTCCGTGGGTGCGATCCTAGTTCAATTGATTGTTATCACATTGCATTGTATAGTTAAACAAACTAGTAAATTTGGTGATCTCTCGTAATTGAAATTCACAGCAGAAAAGTGAAAATTTAAAATTAATTCCAACTCAAGACTTCAATCTTGGGATCCCAATCGCCCTTAAGATGGGCACAATTCCTGAAATTTAGTTCTGCTTTACCGTAAATGTACCTTTCGCTTTCCCCAAATATACTATTCAATGAAAAATGTCGTCCCAAATATTCTCACAGGTGCAAACTGCACCCTAAAAATTTTCTATGGGTACCCCTGCTGTAATGAGTGTTTGATTCCCGGAATATCCATATGATCAGCACCTAAACTATTGGTTGTTATCTACTGTTTTGTAGTGTCGTCTGCGGGATGCTTCTATTGAATACATACATTTTGCCCTATATTGTTAAAATTGCTGTTTTATCTCTGGCCGTTTGTAAAATAATAATAATTAAAAACTCATCGTAATGTTCAAAGGTAGAGGTACGTGTTGCAGTATACTTTTTGCAACGAATCTCGTTTTCAAATACTGTGAAATCATTCATTTCAGAATATCTCGACAATTAGGAAGAGTTTCAAAATTTGAATTCATTAAAGCCCCAATTATTCTCCGAATTGGGTGGCAAGGACGTAGCGGATTACGAAAATCGCGGGTAAAGCAAAAAAGAACACTAAAATGAGGTGCAAACAAAAAAATATCTTATATATAAAAGAGAACGCACAAATCCTTTGTTCCCTCATCACGCTAATACGGCTGAACCAATTTCTTTCATTTTTGGGGGGTTATTAGGATTTGGACCCTAGATGGTTTTTATCATATCACTTTAATTTTTAATTACCAGTGTCTTGAGATAATTGACCATTCAAGTGTCCATAACGTACAAATCCTTTGTTAGTTCATCATAGGTAAAAATAAACGTATTTATATGCAACCCGCATGACCGTGTCACTCGGCGGGTTAACATAAATGACAGGCGATATAATGTTAACATTTACTGCAATCTACTATGGTTTTTATCATATCACTTGAAAGCGAAAAAGTAAAAATTATCTAAGTAACAAAGTTTATTGCGTTCCGGGGTGACCGCAGCGAAGCGGGGCGGGTTAACATAAATGACAGGCGATATAATGTTAACATTTACTGCAATCTTCTATGGTTTTTATCATATCACTTGAAAGCGAAAAAGTAAAAATTATCTAAGTAACAAAGTTTATTGCGTTCCGGGGTGACCGCAGCGAAGCGGGGTGAACGCTGCTAGTTTTAGTATAAAACTATGTTCTATTACACAAAAAACAGAATAAAACTTTTAAAATATGTACAGTACAGCAGGAACGTTTGCTCTACGTCTAAATCACTAAAATAAAGAACAGTAAACAAAAAACAAATGCTAATCACAGTAGAACTGCACTTCTAAACATACATTATTCTTGGGAAATATTCATTTTTACCAAGGATCTTTAAAATAGAGGATCTACCCTTACAACAAAATCTTGAAGCCATACGTCACAGTTTCGCCACCTCTACTCTGCCCACTCCGCCCAATAGGATCGCAATGTTTTGAGTCAACAATCATGGGGAAACGAAAGTAGCCAATCAGACGATGGCAGAAGCGAAAGTAGCCAATCAAACGTGCCGATGCTCGGTTGCTTTTTGGCTTCAGCGATTTAATAGGATGATCGTGGGTAGATGCTATTAAACATCCTTGATTTTTTACAATGCAATTTATTTTTATGTTTTAGAATACACAGTACTTATTTGCACTTGCAGTGTAGGTCCGCAGCGACAACTTATGAAAAATAATTGAACAGTAGTGTTGAAAAGGTCATGAGTCAAAATTTAGATTCTGCTTTAGTACTACGTTTTATTTATTTATTTTGGAACATCAATTGGCCACAAGTTGTATATTTCGTAGAATGACAAGAAAACTCTACTTTTTCAAACAGAGGTCAATTATTTCATTACCGTTTTATTCAATTTTCTCATAATTTTAGTTTTCTGACTCATGATCTTCTCGAAAGTACTGATTCAATGGGACGCAACTGCAGCAGGATTAACTTTTTCTTTTTTTTTTTTTCGCAGTACTCGAGGATAATCCGCACATGGGGTCATCCGCTCGCGGATAATCGTGGTTTTGCTCTAGTAGAATTCTCGTCTGAATCCACGAGATTCGAATCTTTATCGTTTCCAGATCGTTGTGCTTGTAGACCAATGTAATAGGATGTCAACCGTAGCTGAACAACTTTTTTTTTTTTAATGAAATAAATGTATGTTTGACTATAACTGAATGCGGTACTAACGACTGTTTCCACAAAAGTCACCCTTTTGGTACAAGAAGAAAAGATATGATTGCAATCCAGGAATAAAAGTTTTAAAAAAATTACTTCCGAAACAAAAGGCAGTCGTACATCAACATTATCGGGAATCGAACCTTAAACCGTACACATGGCTGTTGTTTTAACTCTCTGTAGCATAGAACGATCAAATTCAAGGATCATTAATATAAATGTCAACCCCTCCTTCCCACCTCATCCTGAATGTGTCTGCTGCCTTCGTATGTATTGAATCGCGCAGTTTAAAGGAGGAGAGAAAACTGCTGTTTGAAATTGCGTGGGATGCTTTGGGATAAAAAAAAAGAGAGAGAGAAAGAGAGAATGACAAATCGAAAAGTTCCAATGAAGAATTGAGTCCCTACCGTCACCAATTTACCCAACACACTCTCAGCGTTCCCTGTTGACTGAATTCTGGATTGCAGAAAAAAATGGATTCCCTGTGGGAAGCGACAGATAGATAACAAAAGAGAGATGAGCGAAAAAAAATTCTCTTTTTTACTTAAAACGCTAGATAGAGAGGTGGAAAAGAGGGAGAGATATTCGTACACTTTGCATTTTACGTATGTAGTACCAACCGAGAGATTCATTCACTTTCAACACAAAGAGAACTGCTGCCATTAAATCGTTTTTGCTCCATAAAAAAGATTAAAGGCACACACATCCCATGCATGTTCGAAAGAATAGTCCTTTTTATAGTTTGACCTACTATTTACAAACTAGTGTAGCTATTTTTACGTGTTTGACGTATACTGTCTGCAAAAATATAATACGCAAGATTGATTTCAGCAAAATCAAATGTATAACAATATTGTGTATTTTTAACATCTTTACTTGTATTTTCGGGCAATATGTGTTATTAAAATATGCACAAGCTAGCTAAAGGAAGAAGAAGAAAATATAAAAAGAAAATAGAATTCATTCAAATTTATACATTTGTTCAAGGATGTTACAAACAAAGGATCTGCCCATATGTATCTTTATCCTATTAAATCAATGAAGCCAGAAAACAATTGAGCATCGGCACATCTGATTGGCTGCTCTCATTTCCACCATCGTCTGATTGGCTACTATCGTTTTCGCCATGATTGTTGGCTCAAAACATTGCGATCCTATTGGGCGGAGTGGGCAGAGTAGGGGCGGTGAAACTGGATGTATGACTTCAAGATTTTGATGTAAGGGCAGATGCTCTATTTTATAAGATCCTTGCGTTTGTTAATAATAACAATATTTGATTGTCTATTATTGAAGTATAAACATAAAATTAACAAAATAAAACACGAATTAAAATTATATCTTATATATAAAAGAGAACGTACAAATCCTTTGTTAGCTCATCACGCTAATACGGCTGAACCAATTTCTTTCATTTTTGGGGGGTTATTAAGATTTGGACCCTAGATGGTTTTTATCATATCACTTTAATTTTCAATTACCAGTGTCTTGAGATAATTGACCATTCAAGTGTCCATAACGTACAAATCCTTTGTTAGCTCATCATAGCTAAATCTAACCGTATTTATATGCAACCCACATGACCGTGTCACTCGGCGGGTTAACATAAATGACAGGCGATATAATGTTAACATTTACTCCAATCTTCTATGGTTTTTATCATATCACTTGAAAGCGAAAAAGTAAAAATTATCTAAGTAACAAAGTTTATTGCGTTCCGGGGTGACCCCAGCGAAGCGGGGTGAACGCTGCTAGTTTGTTTATAAAATATGAACAAAATTGCCCGATTTCGTTTTTGAGAGAATTGTTCAGAAATAACTGATCTTCTTTTGCATATTTTCTAGAAAAAATGACTTATAACGGAATGACATAATTGCACTGCATTCATACGTATAAATTACAATTTAAATATATAATTATAAGGTCAAAGAAAGGCTTGTGTATAGCCCGCTCCCCCCAGTTCTTTGTCATCGGAACTGGAAGAGTCACTACTACTACTACTGCTGATGCTACTACTACTACTACTACTACTACTACTACTACTACTACTACTTATATCGAGAACAGAACCCAACCAACCCCTGCGGGGCTTCTAACCCGTTCCTACTACTACTACTACTATTGCTACTAACTACCACTACTACCACTATTACTGCTACTACTCTACTACTGCTACTACTACTACTACTACTACTACTACTACTACTACTACTACTACTACTACTACTACTGATGTTGCTACTACCACTATTACTTACACTAAAGCTTCCTTACCACAAGATTTACATCTTAAATCTTTATAACTTGCGATTCCGATTCATTATGAACTAACATGAATCGTTACGATCACTATGATTCGTTAAAAATCACTGGGGGAAGGGGGCTATACTCAATCCCAAAGAAAACCTATTGTCCAGGGATTAATATATATAAAACTATTCTTATCAGAGTACACCGTATGAACACCTCATCCAGTTCCTTTCCAGGAGGTAAAGTGCCAACGACCGACGTTTCTAATGAATTCAAGACTTCTTGCACCCCAAGCACCACTGGTTTCAATAGCAATTGGAGTGAAAAGAAAATTTTCGAGAAGGTGGTTTTATTTTCTTTGCTTTTCAGTTTCTTTGCGATTAGCAACAGCTCCAGAGTTCATTACTGACAGAGGCAGACTTGAATGAGCGTATGTATCAGCGCATGTGAAGTCCCACAATAAACATTTACCTCTCATCCATGGAATTAATTTCTTTCTGATATTATTATTGATGTTCTGTTAATATAGCAATCAAACGATATATGTTATTGGTCGTCATAGCAACGAGAGATATAACAAATAGTCAGGTTTCTTAGGGGCCATCATGGTGTCCCGTGTGTAGTTTGATGGTTAAGTATTGCGAGTAGTTTCATCTTTTCAGGCGCATATTGGAGAACACGAAAAGCGATGGTGGAGGTCTGAGGTCCATCTTGTATAATCTACAAGTATGTTATTTAAAGAGTGTAAATGTTTCCTTCATTACGTATTATAATATAAAGGTAATATCAAGATAGAGTGTTTATGTGGATTTTGGTAAAATAGTAGACTAGATGTTAGACATATTTGAACTGTAGGCTATAGTGTAACGCTAAAAAGATACAAAAATAAGCAAGCACATTATAAATTGGTGTTTTCAGCCACGGATTGCGTTACAAATGGGACCTATTTTTTTTTTTAAAGTGAGGTGTGTACCGCCTTATCGGGTATCGAATCCGAGACTACAGATACAGAAAGTATGTGCATTAAAGTCACATCTTTCAGTTTAACGTCCCACAATTATACCCTTTAGGGGCATGTCCACGGAATCAGGGACAAAAATTCATGAAAGAAATATAGTTATAATTTTTAGTCAAGTTGTTCTTTTGATAAAAAATATAGTTGTATGTAGCTGGCATCATTAAGTTTCTTTCAGAGAATTACTATTTTCTTATTTCGTCTGTAGGTTACCTTTAATCTACTAAGTTTTAATGTTGATTATGCTATACAAGATTTATTTATTATTGCATAGGTCTTATTTTTTTTCTGTCGGTATCCCAAATAAAATTTCATATAACTGATGAAACCTTTTCTTAAAGTAAAGTTCAATGTTCAACTTAATTAAACTGTGCTTATTTCAAATTATTATAAATGTATGTTGCTTATACTTAATAATAAAGACCGTTGACAAATGTAACGTGAGTTACCCAACTTTGTGCTTATTCCACTAAATAAATAGTCATAAAATGTAAATAAAAATTTAATATTTTTGCCATAATTAAATTATGAGTGTCCCTATCTTACATAGTAATTTCATGCACTTAGCTATGACAGCACAAAAGAAAATGTACTAAAAACTCACAGGTTCTGAATGTAGGGAAAAAATTTGTAACGTGGGTTACTATAGTATTTTCTTTTCTCCTAGGCCTGCTGTATCATATAAAATGACGATATTTGGTAATTATCTGTATAAATATGACAGCTTTCCTTTTTTAAAAAAAGCGGAGCTTTTAAGTTTATTTGTGGTTAGTATTCTTCGAAATATACGTCATTACGTAACGTGAGTTACCGTGGACATACCCTTAGGCTAAAGTAGACGATAATTAAGGCAAGTGAGTGGTGTTGGAAGAATTGGTGGAATGATACTGTGGGAGGAAAGAGGAGTACCGTGAGAAAACATTCGAACATGACGTTGTGCACCACAAATTTACTTGATCGTAGATTGAAGCAGGCACCCCACGCAGCAAAGATAAGCATTCTACCACTGAGCCCCCGTACAATCACTCAGTCATGATCGTGTAATCAGATCGTAATGTAGCCAGCAAGTTGTTCTGACAAGATCACGAGATTTCAGGGGGGACGATTGCATTACTTATCGTTAAAAGGAAATCAAAGCTCTTCTTTCAGCATGTGAAACAATTAATAACTCACATACACACATAATAACGATTGCATTACTTATACGTTAAAAGGAAATCAAAGCTCTTCTTTCAGCATGTGAAACAATTAATAACTCACATACACACATAATAACGATTGCATTACTTATAGGTTAAAAGGAAATCAAAGCTCTTCTTTCAGCATGTGAAACAATTAATAACTCACATACACACATAATAACGATTGCATTACTTACACGTTAAAAGGAAACCAAAGCTCTTCTTTCAGCATGTGAAACAATTAATAACTCACATACACACATAATAACGATTGCATTACTTATACGTTAAAAGGAAACCAAAGCTCTTCTTTCAGCATATGAAACAATTAATAACTCACATACACACATATACACATAATAACGATTGCATTACTTATACGTTAAAAGGAAACTAAAGCTCTTCTTTCAGCATGTGAAACAATTAATAACTCACATACACACATAATAACGATTGCATTACTTATACGTTAAAAGGAAACCAAAGCTCTTCTTTCAGCATGTGAAACAATTAATAACTCACATACACACATATACACACATAATAACGATTGCATTACTTATACGTTAAAAGGAAACCAAAGCTCTCCTTTCAGCATGTGAAACAATTAATAACTAACATACACACACATACACACATAATAACGATTGCATTACTTATACGTTAAAAGGAAACCAAAGCTCTTCTTTCAGCATGTGAAACAATTAATAACTCACATACAAACACATACACACATAATAACGATTGCATTACTTATACGTTAAAAGGAAACCAAAGCTCTTCTTTCAGCATGTAAAATAATTAATAACTAACATACACACACATACACACATAATAACGATTGCATTACTTATACGTTAAAAGGAAACCAAAGCTCTTCTGTCAGCATGTGAAACAATTAATAACTCACATACACACACATACACGCATAATAACGATTGCATTACTTATACGTTAAAAGGAAACCAAAGCTCTTCTTTCAGCATGTGAAACAATTAATAACTCTCATACACACATATACACACATAATAACGATTGCATTACTTATACGTTAAAAGGAAACCAAAGCTCTTCTTTCAGCATGTGAAACAATTAATAACTAACATACACACACATACACACATAATAACGATTGCATTACTTATAGGTTAAAAGGAAACCAAAGCTCTTCTTTTAGCATGTGAAACAATTAATAACTCACATACACACATAATAACGATTGCATTACT
Organism: Thermobia domestica; assembly: GCF_964235325.1. NCBI lineage: Eukaryota > Metazoa > Arthropoda > Insecta > Zygentoma > Lepismatidae > Thermobia > Thermobia domestica. The sequence goes on from NC_137454.1 coordinate 391,991,068, forward strand.
TATACGTTAAAAGAAAACCAAAGCTCTTCTTTCAGCATGTGAAACAATTAATAACTCACATACACACATAATAACGATTGCATTACTTATACGTTAAAAGGAAACCAAAGCTCTTCTTTCAGCATGTGAAACAATTAATAACTCACATACACACGTAGGATAAGAATGAATAATTTAGCAGTATATTCTGTTTTGGTATACAGTATATCATCAATAGAAAAAAATAGCTAATAATAATAATAACACACCAGATAATTTTATAGAACAATTCTATCCTAAACAAATACACACATGTTGTGTTTTATTTATTATTAATTTTGCTTTTAGAAATTTAGTAAAATTGTCTTGAATTTTAAAATCACTGGTTCTCAACTTGGTCATTAGGTGTTTCTGTTTCCAGGAGACGTTTTTGTTTCCAAAGGGAATGATTGGCATGTGATAGCCTTTTTATGGGGTGTTTGATAGAAGGGATGTAAGGAAAAATCTAGGTAATGTAGGACAAGTTATACAAACATTTCGTTTTATTTCAGATTCTGGTTCTTAGACAGGTTCGTTCAAATCTTACCTTCAGCGTTGTATATACATTGGTGGATTGTGTTAAGATGACAGTGGACGCTAAGGACAAATTCAATTCATTCAAAGGAGCGTTAGACTTGAAAAGGTTCGGAAACACTGGATTAGACTATAGTTGAATCCAGTGGCGGCGTTTGGACGTTAAAAGTGGGGGGGGGGGGGCAAGACATGATCTGAACAATTGTGTATCAATGTTAGATTTCCTGATTATTTCTAACACTGTTTGATGAAAGGTTGTATAACTAATAGAATACTATTTTTTTCACTTAAAATACCGCATATCGTATTTCTATTTTATTAAGTAAATTCATAAGAGCAATACTGATAGGTACTAGCCCTTTATATTCTTAAACAACGAAAGTGTAAGAAGAGATTTGAGTTCTTGCTCATGAACATCTTAAAATTCTGTCTAGAAAATTGTGTGATCAGATTATTTAATAAATTTGCTAAACAAATAAATAGAAGGGATAATATTAATCATAGTAATGAATAATGATCCTTGTTTTGCAGAAGTTATATTGAAACTGGGAATTAATGAACAACTTATACTTTTAATTCCGCGCATGCCATTAAATGAATGTTTTTACTCTAAGAAAATAAAATACAGTAAGTACTTCAAGCATATGCTGACATTTAAGGAAATATGCAATTGCAATATTAATTGCTTTGAATTGCAATTAAAACGCAATTCCTGTAGTTTTCTTAACTCCACGCGAAGACAAGTAACCAATATGTACTCACGCAATGGCAAATATATGGCACCATTTTTTCTATGAAACAGTAATACAATACAAAACCCTTACCAGGGTCCACATTCTGGAAAATAAGTGAAAGTCAGGGAAAGGTCAGGAAGTAAAAATGTATCAGGTGAAGTCAGAGAAATCGCAGATTGGTCAGGGAAAGTCAGTGAAAAATCGATTTAGGTCCATTGTTCAATTACTGAATTTATAAAATAGAGTTGATTTCTTTACTGTTAATGGATGCAAAATCTGGTGTTCTCAATGATGATATTGAGGGAGTCAGTGTTCTCTGATATAGTAGTTGAGACTAATTTTCTGCGAGAAACACATCGAACTGCATCCTGGCATATTTGCTCAAAAGGGTAGACGCTGTTCTAGAAGAATTGCATGTTGCCAAGAGGATATGTGGACAAGTGGCTGAGAACGCGAGGAAATAGTATCTACAACTCACAGTGAAAGCTCAGACTTAAGAATTTAAGGAACACTCGAGTGAATTCATAGCCAATGACAGAGATTGCATTGGAATTGATGAGTTTTTTACTTAGTCTTAGGAAATGGGTAGAACTTCGTTGACTTATGGTCAGTTATGAAATTGTTTTATCTTCTTTCACGGAAACGCATTTTTTGAAAGTGGTTTCACAATAAATAAAATTCTCATTGTTGATACCTTACAAGAAGAATCTCGGGTGGCTCAACGGATCATATATGATTCTGTGATGAGAATATGTGGATAATCAAGATTAATATTTACAAGAGGTATGACAAATTCGTGAGAAGTTCAATGAGACAATATCAGGTATATTTGGAAAAGAAAAGAGAAATAAATGCTGGAGACGAGAAGAGGAGAGAGAAACGGAGGATTCAGCAACAACTAAAGGAGCTGGAGAAAGAAGAGAAGAAAATTAAACTGCGGAGACAACAAGAAGGATATTCAGATCAATGAGAAGAAAACTATGCGAGAAAGGATGAAAACAAATTTCTAAATGGGTTGCATTTAACAACTGCACCAGCAAAAGTATGTGTTACATAATGTGTGTGTGTAATCAGTAAAATCATGTATGAACTGTTTATTACTATAGACAATATTATAATGCTGTGTAATTGATATTGTAATGTGTATTTTTTTTTCATATCTTAAGTACTCTGTATACTGCACACTTTCGTTTGTAACTTTATAATTTGTGTAATATTTAGACTTAATCAATGTCGGCCTAATGCACATGTTTGTAAATTTACATTCGTTTGGAAAGAAAATAAATAAAAAAAAACAGAAGCGGAAGAAAACAAGGCCAAATATTGGGAGTGTAGAGGCTGGGGTTTCTTTTTTTTCTATATTTTTGTTATTCAGGGGTCAGGGAAATCTGGAACTTTCGTCATGGAAAGTCAGGAAAAAGTCAGAGATCTTTTCTCCAAATTGTGTGGACACCCTGTTTACATTTTCAAATAAAACTATATAAATTAGGGCGTCACTTCAAAAAAGTGGGGGGGGGGCAACTGCCCCCTCTCACCCCCCTAATCGCCGCCCATGGTTGAATCTAATCCTATTAATAATAATTACTTTATTACTTATGTGAACACTTGAACACTTTTTGTTACTAAACTTATCATACATTTTTGGTACTAATTATTATTAAACAAACATAAATTTCATTCGTGCTCGCACCTAGTGAACTTTGTGGTAGACAAACAGCATGTGCGTGGGTTTTCTTGGGGTTCTTCCGTTTTCTCCCACTTTATTCATTCCACCATTCTATTTATTTCTCATCATCACTGTCTCCTTTAGCCTAGCCGGCATAAGCGTCGGACGTAAAACTTAAAGTTTTCATTTCATTTCATTCGAATTTTGATAATGATAACTAATTGTAGCTACACAATAAAAAAAAACTATCCAAAAATACTAAGCGTGATGGAATGCACATTGTACATACAATAGAACTTAAAAGGAAGTTTATACTGTTAATGAAATAAACAAGGTAGGTCTAATGAAATCATCGCTAACCTATATGATAGATTAAGTGAGAAATGAGCGAATGTCTGTCTTCCCGACGGTCACATCACTTTTGCCTCAAATAACTCTTAATTATCATAGTTCGAATTATAAATACTCTAAAACCTACGTGTAAGAGCCACACTGTAAACCCAAGAATTTTGTTTGAAGATTGACGAAGTGATCATCCAATAATCACCACATGGTTTCCCAGCTTTATAACTCACTCTTCAATCTCGCATTTGTTTTTTACTTGGAACGGGGCTTTTAAAAATGGCTGTAGCTGGCTTTCAACTATTGCTCTGAAAATTTGAAGTATATTATTACACTTTTTACAGTCAGTTCTCCTCAGTGGCGGATCTAGAGGATAACAACTGGGGGAGAGCGCAGCCTGAACCCAGACTATGAAAAGCATATCATGAGTTTACTATAAACTTGCAAAAATATATAAATAATAGGCTCAGTTATATTTGCCAGTCAAAGGGCCCCCGCGGCCTCGAGCTAGATTCGCCACTGGTTCTCCTCCACATTTGCATGCATATGATATAATAAATTAAAATACCTATACCATAAATACTTGGTGAAATGGGAAGCTGTCATCACTGGCGTTGTTAGCTTTTTAAATCTGGGGGAGGTGCGGATGAATCAAAATCAAAATCCTCTCTCCGACAAAAGTTATACATACACAAAGTAGTATAGTTTCTTTTAAAATATTTGACTAAAATCCGGGGGTATTCATCCCGCTAACGACACCTGTGTTGCCATTCAGTTTCTAACATGCCACAAAAATTACACCATTTGTTATGTTTCATCTAGTTTCTCAGAAATCCTCCAGATGGCAGTGAAGGAAAATTTTCCTAGAAATACGTCTTCTCAATTATTATCAGTGATGAGAAGTACTTCTGCAAGTTTTTCTCATTTTATAAAGTACTACGAAACATTACGTTAATAGATCCAGCCCACCCCATTTTTCTGAGACACGAAACAAACGGAAATTAACTTTATGAAAATTATTTGTGCATATATTAATGCAACGAAGATAATTTTAGCGGAAAAGAAACTAATTTACCTGACGATAAATCCTCTTTAGAATAAACAGCTACGTTCATATGTTTGTCGCATAAGTATAAATTATACATACTCGAATTCCGCGACAGTAAGAAACAGTGCATATAGAGATTTTGAGCGAGTCCAGTGTTGCCACACTTGGTACAATTGTACCAAATTCAGCCCTTTTATCATTTATCGGTCCGTTGGTACCACGCAGGTATTTTCAGCCCCTTTTGTGAGAAAGTTGGTACAATTCTACCCAATTCAGCCCCATTTATCAAATACTTGTCACTTTTTCAAAAGTGTCAGTAAGACTTTTCCTACATCTCATGTTAGTCATACTGTACTCTTAAAAAATGCTGTTGAACATTCATTTCTGTGACGTTACACCGCATAAAGCTACAAACTTTGTGCAGAAAATTCGTAATTCGAACTATACCGAAAACAAATGACGCTAGATGAGCGCATCAGCTAAGCCCATAAAGGAGACAAGAAAGAAGCAGTGTGGTAGAAATTTTAGTTGTCCTATTTGGATGTTTTTAAAAATTAATTTTAAAAAACACTTCCTTGATTTAAACTCTTGGAAGAAGGGGGGGGGATGTTACAAAACTTTACCTCTGTCACTTCCATGTTATATATTCATGTATTACACTCAGGGGTAAAAGTGGATCTGAAAAAGTAGGGGGATGCATGACGTCACGCCGTCCCCCGTGCCTATCTTTGCCCATTGTAATTTTTTAGAATGAGGGACGCCACAGATATTTTCTGAAAGTGGGTAGACGGCGTCCCCCCGCGTTCCTCGATACTTTTACCCCCTATAGTATAAAATAATGAATTCATCCCTTTTTGTTTCAATTTGGTACTATTTTTCAGCCCACTCCAGAGCTAGGACTGTGGCAACACTGAGCAAGTCTGTCTTTGCACTTAAACCAGCTGTTACAACAACTCTGATAATCGTAGTTGCAATAGCTAATCCCAGGGGAGTCGCAAAGTACTTAACTAACAGCCAAGTTTTCGAGGATGCAGTTGTCCTTACTTCTCCTGGTCCCTTTGAAGCAATTTCACTGACAACTTTATCTCGAAGTTTAGGGTTAGAATGGAACCTGTATATAGAATAGTTAATATTGCTAACTTCTACTTTTCGGTTTTGTTACTTCCTTGTTGAACATGGAAACAACCAGCTGAATTCATTGTTGTTGTCTACTGATAACTTCCGTCTCTTTCAAAAACAGTTTCCAACTCATTTCTTTGATGTTCTTTCTGTTACTGCAACGTAACACGTGTAATCCGCATATATTACCATCTTAAGAGGCCTAATCACTGCGAAATTAAAATACCGCTAATTTTACAGTAAGTATTAAGTGATATCTTCAAATAGATAAAAAAAAAAAGATAACCCAAATGTGGAACAAGAACTCCCTAGACAGTATTACCTTGCATGTGGTACCGTTATCATGAGTTATCTAGTAGCTTTCCGTTTACAGCAATTTATAAACGCGAAAATAAATTTCGATTTTCTCAATGACTGGAAATCAAAAGTAGGTAAGTGAGTCGTGATAACAGTATCTTATATAAAATAATATTGTCTAGCTAGCTTTTGTTCCACTTTTTGATTATCTTTTATCTATTTGAAGATATCACATAATTACTGTAAAAATTAGCGGTATTTTAATTTCGCCGTGATGGCGTCTTTTAATGAGTCATTTAACTGTAGTACCGGGGTAAGGCTCTAGCAACTGACACTGTCCGATCGGGATATTATCGCATCGCATTACTGAAATAATCCAATCCTTCAATGAATACAAATCTGCATACTCCACAGTTCAATTAGTACTCAGGAAATGCAATATCTTAATTTTCTGTTATGCCCTGAGGAGGGGCGTACGCATGGGGGGTGCTGGGGGTCAGGACCCCCCGAAATCCCTATTTTTTTTTTTTTTTTTGCAAATGTAATCTACTTTTAGGGCAATTTTAGAAATGTTCATATAATTTAGCCTCAATTTGTATTTGGATCCCCCCAAAACGCTTTAGACCCCTCTCGAAATAAATTCCTAAACATGTCCCTGGCCCTGAGACTAAAGAAAGAGTATAGATAATCAAAGTGAATAATTATGGAAGAAATGGTGGGATGAAAGTGTTGGAAGGAAACGGAAGGATTCCGAGAAAAAACTCTAGGACCCTATGTTGTCTGCTTCAAACTCACTTTATCTGGGATTGAACAAAGGACCTTCTAGCACTAGAGGTAAGAACTTTGCTACTGAACCATCATAAACCCCAAATACACACAGAAATCTAACTTTATTTTAATTGAAAACTTCTGACAAAGTAAAGTATGTTTAAAATTATTTTGATGTTATCTTTTTTCCTATCTCACAGAGTTATTTAAAGACCAGTGCAAAATTACAGTAACGGTAGCAATTTCAAATCCTGATAAACAATCTTTCGCTTATTGTTAGTCGTCAGTTGACTATACTATGGGACACAATTAAGCTCTGAACAACATTGTGCTATTTCGCAGCTATTTAACACACTGTGTAAAAAAAAAAAAAAAAAAAAAAAAAAAAGTCCTCCCTACGGGAATCGAAGTAGACAACGTACATGCCTACGTGTGTACTAGGACCGAGATAACAATAAGTAATTTTCAAGTTTTAATTAAATTGTCAGAAAAAGATGATGGAACCGTGTTATATTAACAGAAAAACATATTCTACAAATGTAGTGTAGGATCAATTCTTTCGGCACGTATGAATCACTTCTATGCTGAAGCACACTTTACTTTAAAGAAAATGTACAAATTTCTGTTGAGTTCTAAAATTGGACGTTGTCCGGGCAGGATAAGTGAGTTACTGGTGCAGGCAAAACACAAGTGTTGAAACCAGTTACAAAATTTAAAGGGAGAGAGAAGTCTGACACAGTGGGTCTCACATTAGGTGCGCAACTGTATAGTGTTAATAAATATAATAATAAAGTCAAGGAAAACACTTCAAATCTTTGAGTTTTACGTCCCACGATTATGTCGGTTAGGCTAAAGAAGACGATGATGATGTATAATGAATGAAACGGTGGAATGAAGAAAGTGGGAGGAAACGGGAGAACCCCGAGAAAACCCACGCACACGGTGTTTGTCCACCACAAAGTTCACTTGGCGGAGGCTGGAATCGAACTCGTGACCCCAAGTACCAGAGGTGAACGCTCTACCACTGAGCCACCGCGGCCCCTTCGAAAACACTTCAAGTTTACTATTCTTTAAATACATTTGTGTCGATGCAATTATTTAAGGACAAATTTCAACTTTAAAAATTGTTTGAAAGCACAATTTTGTCCGACGTTGCTTCAATAATTTGTCTTAATGTTCTTTATCGACGCTGTGTCTATATAGGACAAAATCTATAGTTTAAGATACGATCTCAAATTTACGATACGATAGATTCGGTTAGATACTAGTCCACTTAGCAATTCAAAAGAAACGACATTAACTTGTCAACAAAAGGGGTCCCGTATACCAAAGTGACAACGTTAGAAAGCTACATAAGAGAACAAAGAAAACTTAAGACAAACTGTAGATAGCAGTTTCTTCAGTTCTATAGTACTCCAGAAGTCATTATATACAGGGTGTTTCAAAACAACACCGACAATCATTGGGAGGTGATTCCTGACACGAGGATAAGACAAAAAGTATAGACCAACCTGGGTGTACAAATGCTTCTTTTTGGAGTTATAGGCTGCCGAAAGCACAAAAATGAACCTTTAAAGGCCAATAGATTCAAAACTATGAGACTTACCGTAGTCGGGTCAAGACTTCACTTAGAAACTTAGACTTCAGAATCCTGACTACTTCGGCAACTATTTTTATAGAGGTAGTTGATGAGTAAATTATATGCTTGTAGTCAAACTCCCTCTGTAAACATTGCTGAGTGAGTACCTCAGTGAAACATGTATTTTTGCGTAGCGCACATATTAGTTCATAAGTGAAGTCTTCACTCGACTACGGAAGATCTCATAGTTATGGAGCCATGTACCTTTAAAGTTCTTATATATATATATGTGTGTGTGTGTGTGTGTGGGTGGGTGTGTGTGTGTGGGTGTGCTTGGCAGCCTATAAATCCGAAAGGAAGCATTTGTGCACCCAGGTTGGTCTATACTTTTTGTCTTATCTTGGTGTCAGGAATCAACTACCAAACGTTGTAAGTGTTATTTTGAAACACCCTGTATACAGTACAAGTATACTTTTAAAAAGCTTTACAGTATAATTATATTTTAGCCCTGAATTATAATATAGTTTAATATGAGGAGTCTCGAACTAAACGGACTTCTGGAGATTTTGTCCGCCCCCTCCAAAGTCCGTTAAAATCGACGATGCATGTATTTGAATATGCCGACGGTAGACACTTCCAATTTCTACATTGATCCAAAAATTCACGGATACCTGTAAGATAAATTAGATTTACGTATGAATACACTATTTAATATGTTGTAATAATAGTTTTATTATTACACAGCGTAAACGAGGGTTGATCATAAAGTAAAGTTACAAAACCTGTGGTGAAATGTGTATATATGATTTCATACAGCCAACAAACAGTACATACATTAGGTTATTTTTCGACACAATCTTCATATCAGTTGGGCATTTGTCGCATCATGAAATGAGTTTGAAGATTTCCTACTGGTAAAAATTCTCTCTTTGTGTTGTCTAGAAGAGGTCCACCTCCTCGTCTGAAGCGAAACGATAGCCTCCGAGTTGCTCATTTAAGTACGAGAACAGGTGAAAATCGCTTGGAGAGAGGTCCGGACTATAGGGAGGGTGTTCGATGATGCCCAAGGGAAACTGCTTGAACAGTATGTTGATACCGTGCTGGATTGGCCATTGCACTCTTCGTCGGTGACGTTTTATCTACCAGCCATTGGTAAAAGTAGATCTGAAAAGGTCGGACGCATGACGTCACACCGCCCTCCAGTGCCTATCTTTGTACATTGTAATTATTTTAGAAAGTGGGGAGATGCAACGGAAATTTACTGGAAGCGGGGGTACGACGTACCCCAGCGTTCCCCCTTACTTTTACTCCTGCTACCAGCCGTAAACTTTCGACATCATTCTGGGACATACTGACGAGACATTAAATCTCTTCGTAAACCTCTACTAGCTGCCGGCGAATTTCAGCCTCAGTTACATGTTTTCGTCCACAGAACTCGAATAACTCAGCGGACTTTTTCGAGAAACCAGTTTTCCAAACGAGTCGCCATTTGTGTTTACCTACAACTAGTGCCATAGGTGACGGATGGCTGAAACTCTGTCCAGTTGCCAACTCCATCTATTGAAATTAATACACACTACTCATTGCTCTTCAACAGACGAAACTCCAGAAATATTAACTTTGTAACCTTAGTTTCCGATCCTTCTTCGTACAATGCTGGTCTACTGTCTATGTTTCCCAAATAGGAACATACTGGAAACACTTATAGGTACTCCTAATATTATGTTTATGCCTCTGATTACTGGAGACAGTTGTTTTTAATTTGTTGAATATCTTATGTCTAAGTACTAGTAATAAATTCAAATGAAGGAATTACGAGGTTCATGAGATGTGACTGAAGAGAGAGAAGAAGAAGGTTAATACAGATAACAGCTATTAAATGGGTTGTAAATTTACGACCTCTTACACCTTTAGTCCCAATGAATATTTCTATCCTTTGCTATAAAGCTCTCTTCCGGAAATACGTTTAGTGCTGTTTGAAATTACTTATATATATAGTGTACATGCAGATAAGAGAATATCTTTAAAGTTGTTTGGAGTCAGATGATTCTCACCTACTTATGACACGGTTCGTGAGAAGTAACACCAAATTTCACCGAATTATATTTCCACTTTGTGAGTTTAATGTTAATCCACTTCGTTTCGGGTAATAAGTTGCCTGACGTAGTAAATTTAAACCAGTTGTCTCAAAAATAATTTTAAAAAATGTTAGTTTTTAAGTCAAGTAAATTAGTGTTGTTGCTGTGAGTACCATCTGTTCACTGTTTTAACATAAAACGAACCACAGATGCCATCCTCAAAGTTGAAGAAAGCAAACTAGTGTTATTCTACAGAATATATCGTTAATACGCAGTAGATATACATATAACTAAATGCAGTATAGTCATTGAAATAATGTACAAATCTTGAATACAATATTTATCACAGTATAAGCAGGGTTGTAGCTACGGGGAGGGGCGAGCTAGGAGGTCACCCCGGGCGCTGATAGCAAGAGGGCGCCGAATGAGCAAGAAGAAAGAAAAAGTGTTGGAAAGGAGTAAACGACACGGCGCTCCGTAAAAGTATTGGCGCCATATTAAATCAATATTGTTCAGGAAAAAATTAAAATGAAATCTTTAAGTTTAACGTCCCACGGTTATGCCGGTTAGGCTAAAGGAGACGGTGATAATGAGAAATGAGTGAAATGAAGGTAGTGGGAAGAACACCGAGAAAACCCACGAGCACGGTGTTTGTTCACCACAAAGTTCACACGGCGCAAGCTGGGATCGAACGAGGGACTCCAAGCACCGAAGGTGAACGCTCTACCACTGAGCCACCGCGCTCCCTCAATATTGTCCAGTTTGCAAAGAAATAGATTTGTGAAAACTTTTCTTCCAAGTTCCGCTAGCAACCCTAACGTTTCAATAAGAGTCACAACAAACTTTTACTTATTACTTAAAAAAGGTTATTATACATGTATATGATTTGTTAATGATGATTTGATATACAATTTACCGTATAATGACTTATAGCGTACACAGGGGCATTTTCAACATTAGAAATTGTCGATCGGCGTTTTGATGGTAATAAGTTTCCTTAGTTAATCCCACTTTTATACACAATCGAATTAATCACGACGGTGAGAATGAAGATATGAAAATGAGAGGGGGTTAAAAGAAACACGCAAGCGGATGTTTGCACGGGAATATTAAAAATGAAGGTAAACACGGGGAACAATACCATTTTCGAACTTGAAACAGTCGAAGTATAAGAGCTTAAGGGGTCAGAGCTTAACCGAATGGATTTCGTCTTTTCGATAGACTACCTACAGCAATTTTTTATTCCATTGACATATGAAATGCTTCCAATCTAAAGAAATTTATATGTAAAAGCTTTTCGAAAAGAGTGTAGGGGGCGTCAAATACTACTTCGCCCCGGGCGCCGAAATCTCTAGCTGCGGCTCTGAGCATAAGATAGAATTACTCTATTTTCAAATTTAGAGAAAGGGGGAATTTTACACATTTTTTTAAAATATCTTCTTTGAATACCTCTCTCCTCGGAAAACATGTCTTGGTTGCAATACGGTGTGAGATCTTAATAATCTCTAAACGTTACGTGCTTTAAGTTATTTGAACATATTAATAACAATTTTGCACTATTAATATTGTAAACTTACCTTGTTGAGGTAAACCATTGAGCAATTTACACACGAGATTTGGTTTTACCCCATAATATTTTACAGTATTATAAAATCTTATTGTTATAAAACAATATAACACTAAATCACAAACTGTGATCTTATAATACAAAATTTACTAAGTAGATAAGGTAAATAGGTGTTTAAAATCCTACGCAACCAAGAAGGAATTTTTACAAAGCTCGAGGTTAAGGCAAGCAAGACTTTTTGTGCTCCAGGAAAGCAAAAAAAAAAAAAAAAAAAAAGATAACCCTTTAAGGATTTATGGTAATTTTTTTTACTATAACGCAGTGTTTTATTAAACGGGGTTTTTTATTGGTCAACTGAAGCATGGACCAAAGAACACCCCAGATGAGTTTTGGAACCGGATAATTAACTTTGCGGCACCAAGTGGGGACGGTGAGGCGTGACATTGTTATTTTTCTTAGGGCAAAATACAAAAAATTTTCATGGCCTTACTTTTCAGATCCTTATGTGAAACCAGACCCGGGCCACAGGGGAGAAATGTTGCGGAGGATGATTTTTCAGAAAAAAAAATCCGGTTTTTCCTGAATTTCCCGGTTAAGGTGTATAATACGGAACATGTGAGTGGTATCGTTGGAAAGGGCACGTTATACTGGAGAGAATGACATTTGAACCATGACCCTAGACGAAATAGCAATAACACTGTATATTTTTAGAATATATATATATATATATATATATATATATATATATATATATATATATATATATATATATATATATATATATATATATATGGGCTTTTTTTTAAGATACAAGATTGACATTTTACTCACGCATTGTGCACATAACTACGTATTTTTCAAAAGATTTTCAGATACTTACGTGAACCCAGGCTGGGCCAGAGGGGCGCAAAAATTTTATTTTTTTCAGGTTTTCCCCAATTGTCCAGTTTTTGGTGTATAATACGGACAAGCGAGTGGTACCATTGGAAAGGATGTTCTAATCTGAAAAGAGCTAGATTTGAACCATGATCCTACGACAAATAGTAAGGTGGAACGTATACAGGAACCACAATCAAAAATGTAACGATTATAAACTTATTATTCTTATATTTTACGTTACATTCAGCTCACAGTTCGCGTAATTTTCAAAATATGTCAACACGATCAGAATACATTAAATCAGGCACTACAACTTATATCACTATTACCTTTTTTTTTTGTCAAAACTCCATTAATTATACTTTTCCTTTTTCGGTTGTCATAGCATCGTTTAAATAAACAAGTATCTGCTGTTATGGTAATTATGACTACCGCTTATACACATAAAATCAACATATATTTTCAGCTACTAAGATTAAATCTTATTTCTTTATATTTAGAATCAACAACATTTATATTCTTTTCTTCTTCTTCTTCTTCTTCTTCTACACCACAGATTGTGTAATTTTAAGCACCGTTGCCCAAAACCAAGATATGAAATAAAAATAGATATACGATCGTTGTAAGGGAAGCAGTAGCTGTTTGTGTGAAAGTCTAATATTTACCTCAAACGTGGAAATCCTGAGAGGGTTAAAGTCCCACAAAGCTCCACGCAAGCTAAGTGGATGCAATTAGAACTTTTTAGAGCTCCAAGCAAGCTAGAAGGCTTAGGTTAGGCTAAAATCTCTGAGTTTCAGGCAGGCTAAGATAGAAGAATTAACCAGCCAAAATGGATGTCAATTAAGGCGATGCATGGAGGTATTTTTTTTTTAACCTTTTTGAGCAGTGGTGGAGCAGGTGGTAACGATGATTTCTGTCTTCTGTTTATTTAGTAACTTGTAGTAAAGAACATGGTTAGGAAAACACTGTACTCATGTGAGTAATAATAATAATATGAATGGAATTGTGACAATAATTACTATGTTTGACCTGTTGTTATTGCCACATTTATCAACTAGAATTACGGGGCTCGGGCGAACATAACGGTAAGCGCCACTTCCAGTTAAATGAGTTATTAAATGGAATGGGTTGGAAATGAACCTTAAAATAATTTATAGGCAGATTAGATTAGTTTACTTTCGCGGCAGATGGCCGACGAACCTTGTTAGCTATGTGTCATTGCATTGAAGTGCCAGATAACGGTCAACCGTTTTTTTTTTTAGTTAATTCGAAAAGTTAGAAAATGTGACATACCATTATATTTCTCCGAGTCGTTCAATTTACAGCACCGTTTCTCAAACCGTGACTCTCAATATCTGCTCTTGTGGTTCCCAATGATCAAACATTAGTTCAAGAAAGATAGAAGGATAAAGAGTAAGTGGAAATAAAGTTATCACCTAATTTTGAAATTGACTAACAATTATAGATCAAACAAATATTAAAATATGAACAAATAAATAAAGCGTAGATTAGAAAATTCTAATAACTTATATGGATGGATTATTTATAACATTTTCGATATTATTAAACTATTCGTTTAAAACACCAATATGTATCTATTAATATTGTAAAACTCTGTCCCATATGGATTGAAGGTAGAGCAAGGTAAATATAATAAGTGTCCGGAATCGACTCCCACTACCGGCTTTTATTCCAACAATATTTACAAAGATACTACAATGTTATTCTTCTCTAAATTATTGGATTAGAAATTAGGTAGTCCCTTATCGCGAGGCCGTGGACAGGATCTCCCCCCATGGTAGGCTAAGTAGAATGGCGAAGGAATTCCCAATGCTCCGTAACAAGCACTGAGGAGGTTAGTAGTCGTAGAGCCCCGTGGCAGACTAAGCAACTGAGGTAGGATTCCCAACAGAGCCCGTAGCAGGCTAAGACAAAATGGAAGGAAAGACATGGCAGACTAGAGGCTTGGGGTTAGGATACTCCTAATGTTCCAAGGCAAACAGTAGGAGGGACACCATAGAACTGGTAAAAAACTGCCGGCTGCGTTCCATTATATAGGTGTCCTGGCGCTGCTTCGTAGGTGGAGCTACTGGTTTGTCATCTGCTGCCTATAGTAAATCCACGTGATGCGTAGTACACTGTTGTAAAACCATGTAATGTTGTTTGTAAACACAAGCGTATAGTATTGTTTGTTTACAATAGCACGTGGGATATTACAATATCAATAAAAATTAAAATTAAAATTTAATGCAAGTTAAAACATAGTCTAACTGTAAGTCGATTGTGGCAGCATGCACAAAACATTTTAAAAATGATAATTTCACTTTTACAGAGGAGAAGTATTGTTGCAAGAAATGATTTTTTTTTTTTTTTAAATGTCGTCTCCAGAATTTGACGAGTGTCGAGTACGTTATCAAACTTGAGACGATATACTGTATATCATGTAACACTAAAATCATGTTTGAGATCTAGGACTTTAGTGAACTAATGTTGGACACGATACTCAAGACATTTCTCGTTTCGTCTTGAATATGAGACAAGAATTGTTATACAGTACAACCCCTCAAATCCGAACTAATTGGGGCTGAAGCCTGTTCGGATTTCGGGGGGTTCGGATTACCCGGGAAATAATACTACGTACTTATTTTCTAATCTTCGACAGTTAAAGATAACTGACTTCAAGTGAAAAATCAGTGTTTGTTTAATCTTGTGTTGCAATTTTTCATGTGAATCGTAATCCAGTTAACCTAAAATGATTTCATTGTTTTGGATTTTTTGAAATACGTAAGTAGACGTAAACTATTGCCTATTTTATCTAAACTTAACTGTATTGTATAACGTTGTAAATAAGCATTAAGTCTAAACATGTTAAAACCTTAAAAAAGCTAAATTTGTGTGATTAAATCTATTTTTTTTATTTTCTAGCTGTAGTTTTTTTTTTTTTTTTTTTTGCCTGAGAACGTGTTCGGATTTGCCGGGTTTTCGGATTTACGGGGTTCGGATTTGAGGGGTTGTACTGTATATACGGCCTCTTGAACGGCCGGACCGAGCCGTGGTGCCGTCCTTTCATGAGCCTTTTCATTCGGGGGAAGAGGAAAAAGTCTGGAAGAGCGACATCTGGTCTGTAGGGTGGATGCAGAAGCTTTGTGATGCCATGATTGGTCAGGAAGTCCATGACGTAAAGAAGGAGGTGAGGTTCGACATTTTGTCGTGATGAAGCTTCAATGATCCAGTGATTGCTGGATGAACGCGGGCTAGTCGTTTTCTGAGTCTTTCAAGTACTTCCACGTAGAACGCAACATTCACAGTCTGACGCAAAACTTCACCGCTTAACGCTGCTCTAACAAACGATTCATTGTGGAGTTGACAAGACACCTTGAAAGGGGTTCACCTTAAACTCGACCTACACTCCGTGAACGCTGGCGACTGGTAGTTAAGACCTACCACCAGCCAACCAGTAACATCCCCCTCCTCCACCACGTTTCGGCTTAAAAAAAATCATTCTGGCTACTTACTGGACAATCCCTTTAGATGTAAATTGGTGAATTACTAATACTGAATTTTGCACTGAACAGTCTCAGAGATTCATTCTATAAGTTCTCTAAATACTACTTACAATGACGATGACTTAATCCTTTCAAACCTCATTTTATTTTAATCCTTACAAACAATTTATATATTTCAGGCCGTTAAATGTAATTATAAACAACCCAAGTAAAGTTAACAAATTCACAGTACTATTTAGTGTCCAACATGGGTACCAAAAGTTCTCGAAACATTTCGTTTAAGCATACAAAATAACACGATAACCAAAATGTTCATTCAAATAGTCAGAGACTGAAAAAGTTAATTGAACTTGTAACCAGGGGCGAATCCAGGACGGACTTCTCGGGGGGACGGTGGGTTGTAATACTGCTATTTAGAGCTACTTTTAAGAACTCTAAACTCTGGGATGGGTTTCATTTAAGTATAAAATAAGAAAATTTCTTATTCTGGGGGTCAATCGCCGCCCCTTGGATTCGCCTCTGCTTGTAACGTTAAAGAAACTCTGCTTGAATTCGGAACAACCTACGTTTCAAGACTCATTTCAAATTGCTTACTTATTTTTCCGTCATGTGATCACAAACAAGAGAGTTGAGTTGAATTTCAGTTTATCGTCCCTTTCAGCAGCGAGGCAATATGAGACGTGGACCTACTGATTAACGTGGAATCCGAACCACATGAGCTCCCGCCGGGAATGGAACCCGGGTCTCCCGCGCCAAGGGCGCGTACGCTAACCGCTTAGCCACGGAGGAGCTCCACAAACAAGAGACAACACAGCTTAGAAAGTAGATTTAAAAAATCGAAAATTCTTCTTTTTTCCATCAAATCGTAATTTTACGAGTGCACTGGGACAGTACTTGCTTATTTTTTAATAAGAAATTAATATAGCAAGTTTCATTCTCCTAAATTGATAGGCTCGTGAAGTATCATATGCTGTCCGTGAATTTTGAATATCTTATCTTCTGTAGGACACAAGCTTAAAGCACGCGGTGGCTCAGTGGTAGAGCGTTCACCCCTCGGGTCTCGGGTTCAAACCCTGCTTCCGCCAAGTGAACTTTGTGATGGACAGACACCGTGTGCATAGGTTTCCTCGGGGTTCTGCCATTTCCTCCCACTTTCTTCATTCCACCATTTCATTCATTTCTCATAATCACCGTCTCCTTTAGCCTAACCGGCATAAACGCGGGACGTAAAACTCAAAGATTTCATTTCATTTTTGCAAGCTTAAACCAGTGACATGATAAAATCCAGTAAGACGTGTACCCATATTAACTAAGCTCTTGATTTCACTCAGTCTCAGTCTTGTCTTCGCGGGTTTTGATTTGTTGAGGTGTCGGGCTATTGCCCCTGCCTTCCATTTCTTTTGTGTCTTCCTTGGCTTTGTTTTCTGACGTATATGTGGTGGTGGAGTCGCTACTGTCGCGCCCTCCTGTGTTTTTCCCTGTGGCTGGTTTGTTGGTTTACGATTCTCTCACGGGGGTCGTGGCATTCTGTAAAGTCTTCTTCGTGGGTTTGCATTTCCTATTGCTCTTATTGTGGGGTTGGTTGAGAGTTCTTTCCTTCTCCAGAATTTGGTGGATTGATGTCGTCTAACTTCCTCAAGCAACGGGAGGTCCAGGTCTTCGTGCAGTTGTGCTACTCGCGTGTCCCTGGAGTGGCCGGTTATGGTCCTAATCACCTTGTTTTGCAACACCTGCAGTGGACGTAGATGTGTTCTATACGTATGCTTCCAGGCATTGTGCCCGTATAGTAGTATCGGTCTAATGGACATCTTGTAGATGTGCCGCTTGATGTTTTGAGACAGGGACGCTGCGAGTAGCATTGGAAGGAGAGCCATGAAGCGCTGTAGTGCCTTCTTGGTGGTGTTCTGCAGGTGAGTGGCAAATGTTAGGCGTCTATCCAAGTGGATTCCCAGATATTTCGCCGTATCTGTCACTGTGAGTGCCGTCCCTCCCATCGTGAGATTTACTTCTCTTCGCTTCCTGTTATGGGTGAAGTCCACCACAGCTGTTTTCCTCGCGTTGGTCCTGATTCGCCAGTTCCGTGTCCAGGTTTCCAGGTGTTCGATGTGCCGCTGGAGATACAGCGTTGCGTACCTGAGATTGGAGTGACTGGCGAATACTGCAGTGTCGTCGGCAAATGTGGCGATCGTTGTGTTTGGTGATGTGGGGATATCGGCTGTGTATACTGCGTACAGGAGAGGAGATATGCAGGATCCTTGAGGTACTCCTGCCCTTGCAGTCCTTGGTTCTGTTGTGTTACCGTTGAATGTTACTCGGAATGTTCTGTCTGCCAGGTAGGATCTGATTGTTCGGATTTGATAGTGCGGGAATTCCTGCTGGATCAGCTTGTGGATGAGCCCTGCGTGCCACACCTTATCGAACGCTTTTTCGATGTCGAGAAATAGTCCCAAGGTGTGGCCGCCCTCGTTGAACCCTTGATTTCACGTGATGCGGTCAACAATATCATAGAATGACGCTTTCAAAATATTAGCAAAATATTTAAAACACATTCCAATATTTCCCTTAAAGCGGAATCTTTCATGCGCTCTAGGAAACATTTCAGATTATTTTTAATGAGTAATTTGTGTATCGAGCTTCATCTTTCTAACTTTAGGGACTGATGAGATACTCAGTTTTCAGCATTAATTTTGATCTGCGTACCCCCTTTGGATATGCATTTTAGTTAATTTCAATCGATTCAGCTATTCTCTCGTCTGTAGAATACAGCAACAAAAATCAGTTTCATTGAAAATCAGAATCACCATCAGCATCATCACTGGAGTCGTTAGCTGTTTAGATCTGGGGACCAGATAAATCAAATTAATTGTAGTCCCGTTCGCCCCCTCCCTCTCCTTCCTGCCACCATACTCTCTAGCATTTCCCTCATGATACAATTTCTTCTTATCCAATGTCCCAACCGTTTCTCTTCCTCCTCTTAATCTATATTATAAAATTGAAAGTGAGTATGTTTGTGACAATCTTTTGAATCACACGATCGATATGTATCAAATTTTCAACACAGATGCGACTCGGCCTGGGAGTGTTTTTAGCTATTCACTTTGATAGTAGAACTTAGGGGATGGAGAAATATATAAAAATAAATAAAACTTAATAACTCTTGAAGCACCGGACCGATCTCGATCAAATTTTCAACCTAGATGAAATTCGAACCTGAGATGATTTTTGTCATATCACTTTGACGGGTGGGATAGAGACATTTGAAAATGATCAAAAATGACCGTTATTAGTGTCGAGTCTATAGTTTCTGAGGTCGCTGAGATGAACAGTGACACTTTTGATGCCGTTTAAATCGAAATTCAGCTCTGCAACTTGGGAAAGGAGGGAGAGATATATAAAATGATAGAAATGACCAATATCAATGTCGAATTTATAGTTTCCGGGGTCGCTGATATGAACAACGACACTTCCCGCAACATGGGGAGTGAGGGGATCTATAAAAATCATCGAAAATGACCGATATCAAAGAGCGCTTTAGTAATAGTAAAAAATCAGACTAATGGAATATATTGACATTTTTCTTTAAATGTAACTCAAAGAAGCGGGTATTTGATGCTAGTATTATCTAAAATTGTTTTTTTCTCCCCTACGATATCTAACATCCTCCAATTTGTTTCCAGTTCGATCCAGCTAATTCTTTCCATTCTTCTCCACACCCACATTTCAAAAGCTTCCAGTTGTGTTTTCTTCATGTTTGCATTTTGGTCGGGTTTATTTTATTATTATATTTATAGGATTAGAAAAATTAAAGTGCCTGTCAATTTTCGCACTATGAACTGTGTTGATGAAATTCATGACTTCGTGATTAGCATAAGGACATTCAGTGCGGAATCGTGAGTCCGGAAAAGCACGATGATTGAGTGGTTTATCACTCATCTGTGGTGTTCGAGTTTCCTAATTCGATCCCAGGCCAAGTAAGATAGTCGTGCACAATATGTCCTTAAGGTTCTGCGAGATTCTCCAGTTTTCTTCCGCATTCTCATTCCACCTCGTGTTTTATAATATCAGTTTACTTACACATCAGGTTTATCGGCCAAAAGGTATAAGTGTGTGACCTTGAATTAAAGCATTTGCTTAGTTTTGATAGGGCTCCAGACCAGGTTCATCCCCATGTGCAAGGCGTAGTCGGATGGGCCGTGAACCGCAGTGGCCTGCCGTCGAAGATTTGGCGCACCGTTTGCAGCTAATTCGGCGGTACCATTATGAAATTACATGAATGCCGCAATTTTGCTACCATGGCGGTAATAAAACGTCATCCGCCGCTTCTCCTCGTCTGAACCGCTAATGCCGCACTTAAACAGGCATGTGATCTCTATGTAACCGCCAGTGCTGTCTTGAAATCGCCCGTGCCGCCATTAAAGCACCACATTGCCGTTTTGTAACCACCAGTACCGGCTCGAAACCACCAGTACAACCCTTAAGCACCCATAAGGGCTTTTCGTTGTCGCCATTAATTCTTGACTCTCAATTTTGCCAACAACGTATTGCATTGATATTTATACCCTGGAAAGTTCTATACTAATATATGGTTAAAACACAAAATGACTATTACTTTAGTGTGTTACTTGTGGTTAATTTAACACCAAAGTTTAACATTACCAGCAGAAGCTGGCTACCTTTGCGAGGGTTACGCCCTCTTTTAGGGAAGAGATGTGAGGAGACTGTTGGTTTTGAGGTTTGTGGTTGGTCTAAATCCTTTATTATACTTATTTCCTAGTTGCAATGGACTTAAGGAACTTTATGTTCCTTAACATTAGGTGCAGAAGATAAACATAGCATAATATATATACACAACATAAAATATACATACATGGCATTTATGAATAGCAGAGATGAGTAAATATTTACAAAACAATAAATAAAATTACTATTTAAGAAACATAGCCGATAAACGTGATCAGAAAATAGAAGCTAACTATGACCAGTTTTTTTTAAAGGCTAGCCACCTCTTAGAGGGGTACACCCACTTTCAGGAAAGGAAGTGAAGGACTGAGAGGAATGAGAAATTGTGGATGGTCTAAGTGAGGTTAGGTTATTCAGTATTTAATTATTCTTTATTATTCATTTTTGCGATCATAATCATTCTGTAAGGTGGGATGAAGGTACAACATATATACCATATAAATCTGACATTAAATAATAATATGAATTATGATAAAGCGTCAGTAATACCAGAAAGTGCAGAGAAACGATTACGAAAAGGATTAGAGATGGGAAAGTATAAGTTCTGAGTTAATAAAGTATAATGAGAAACATAAAGACTGAATTATAATAAACACGAGGGATGGGGTGAGGTGCGAAGCACGGCACAACACTTATGAGAAGTTAATATGACAAATGCGATTATCTTCTGCCTAGGGACGACACTAGGCTGATGAATACATGGGGAGCTCTGTTAGTTACAAAGGTAGTTACTGTGCCCTATATGATGGGAAAATATGAGGAAGATGATCATGCAAATGATAGTCCTTGAACAGGGCAAGGTCCGGATGATCAGGAGGAAATGTGTAACAATAGAGTGTAAAGAGGAGGTGTAACGGTGTGTGATAATAACGAGAGCGACATGAAGTGCGAGGTAGTGCATAGTCTCAAGAAGAAGAGGCTGATGATTAGCATAAGGTCCAGTAATAAACTTGAGGCTGAGTGCTTCAAGGTGAAATTTTAGAATCGTGAAGGAGATAAGAGCGTAGAGATCACGAGTAGGCTAGGAAGAGAAATGCGAAAAGCGATACGAAAGCATGTCGTTCGAAAATGTACAGTTGTTTATAGAAGGAGAGTGGAGCGGAGATCCACGCAGGAAAGCCTTAGGTGAGTACTGAGCGGAGGAAATGTTTGTAGGTATTCAGTGCAAGATGTGGAGATAGTCGGAGGCGTTTCAGCAGATTTAGTCTATTTCTGACTTTGGCTTTCAGAGATTTGAGATGAGGTGACGAAATGAAATGAGGTTCGAAAACTATTCCAAGATACGTGACCGTTTTAGAAGGCTGAATTGGGATATTGTTAACTGGTAATGAAAGCAAAGATTGTTTTCGAAGAATTTAGATCGTTGTTGGGGCGGTATGAAAATTATGCTTTAAGTTTTGCCTGCATTGCTTGTCAGATTCCACTTGTGACACCAGCGTGTGAAGCGATTAATGGCGAAGAGAGATATTAATCTGCTGGATGTTTCGGCAGAGAACAACAAAAGCTGTATCGTCTGCGTACTGAAACAGTTGCATATTGTGAGGCAAGTCTGGAAAATCGGCTACAAAAAGAAGATACAGCAGAGGCGATAAAGCGAACCCTTCAGATACACCACACATGAGAAAAATAGTAGAAGAGAGTGTATTATTGATTGCTACATATAACAGACGGCTGAGAAATGGTAGATGAGACGAATATATGTAACAGATTGTTTCAGTTGAGTAAGTTTGTAGATTACAGCTATATGCCAGATTTTATCAAAAGCTTTCTCTAGATCAAATAGAATGAGACAAGATGGGTGAACAGACTTATAGCGGTTGGTAATGAGTGTAGCAAGACGAAGAAATTGATCGTTTATAGAATACGAAAGTAGAAATCCAGTCTGATGAGTGGGGATTATGTTTCGAGAGGCTAAGTATGGATGTAGGCGTTTAACAATAATCCTTTCAAAGATCTTGCTGCAGGTGGATGTTAACTGTATTGGTCTGTAGGATGAAATATCAGACGGTGGTTTATTCGGCTTGGGAAACATGAGAGTTTTGGAGACTTTCCAGTCAAGCGGATAAAAGCCAGTGCGGAGTATGAAGGTGTAGATTGATAAAAGAAAAATGAGTAGTGAATGGGGACTTTCTTTTACACGGCGATAGGTGATACCATCAAAACCTGGAGCGGTATTGTGTTTAGGACGAACAACAGAAGTAATTTCCTCTACTGTAATGGGAGTCGTGAGTGCATGAGTGGGTAGTGTATGAGTATCTTCTGGTTGGAGATGTTGAGACTGAGTGTTAACCATATCTGCAGGATGAATGTGAATGGTAGGATCTGATGCTGGTGGAGTAAAGATAGATTGAAGGTGAGATGCGAAAGCTTTGGCTTTGTCTTGATCAGAATGGGCAGATATATTATTGATAAGAATTGGATAAGGTGTCATAGTGAATTTGCCACATAGTGCATTAAAACGAACTAACACCAAAGACATCACCTTCCGAGAATATCAGAAATAACAATTTAATTGGATTTTATTGTTTAGAATGAGCAAAGCTTTACGCTGTGTATTTGACATTTTTGTCAAGTACGGAATAACGTAACATATTCTGCTGTAAAATGTGACGAAAATAGTTTTGTAAGTCTATGAATTATCTGAAAACAGTTATATGAGAAGCAGTGCTACCATATGTTGTCTTATGTCTTATAGCAGTGCTACCATATCCTAACACATAGAAAAACAGATGAGAACAACAAGTGGCAGAAAAGTTCTCAGTGGACTTTACCGAATTCTTAAGATTATTCAGCGGTTATTCGTCGGTAAGTCTCTATAACACTACCTGGCAGTAAAACGACTACTAACATCACATTTTACGACAACGGTATCCACTTCGCTTCCTCTTCTGCTGTGGCTTTTCGCTTGAAACCGAAATCGGTAAGATGGCGGCAGTCATTTTTCCTACACTTCGGGGGCTATCACCAAAAGGTGACAGCAGACTGATTATAGTTGGCGGCAGTTTGCACACGGTGATGCGATTCGGATTCGACAACAACTTTAGTGCACATCATATCATTTGGTGCTTAAAAAAAAAAAAAAGACTTCTTATGGTTCACTTGTGGCTCGCACGCTCCTTTATCGCGGAAATCTCAAGTTCGACTTCCGTACAAGCTAATAGGATTTGTACCGAACATTAAGCTGAAGATTCTTGTATAGCATCTTTGCTGAAAAAGATCATCAACAACAAATTAGACAGGCTACCACACTAAATTTTCCCGCTCAAATTCTTTAAACTAAATCAAGCTGAGTTGTAGTTATTAATGTAACAATCTCTTGTGAATACGAACAAAATTATAAGTAGTTTTCGGAAGACTTGAACAAAAAGAATCTCATCCCCAAAAGTGAATTATCCTTTCTAGATATATCCATAAAGAATAGCTTATTGCCAGTGGCGTATTTAGGAGGGGCTTCCGGGCTTAAGCCCCCCCGAAATATTACTTACTATAGTAAAGTATATGAAATATCTTGCAGAATTTTCACATTTTCAGGCAAATACCCCCGAAAGTTAGCAAAGTTTCCCGAAACAAAATCGTAAATACGCCACTGCTTATGGCATATGTTACGTTATTAACAGTGCAGTGCCGTGGAAAATCAGCGCCCAGCGCGAGAGTATACGATGGCGCCCCAGTATGTATGAGTGAGGTCGGCTGATTAGCCGCGAAGTGCCACCATGGCTGGCGAAAATGCTGATGCCACTATGGCTGGCGTAAGAAAATTTTCAAAAATAAACTCTGCTTTTTCATTATTTTGAGTACCTTTTATTACTTTTTCCTTCCATTTTATATATGTGCACATGCATTTTCTGATCCACATCAAATTAAATATTAGATTGAAAAATACTGCAGTTGAACTATTTTTTTTATTCGCTCAGCCGCGTTACAGTCAGCCGGTAACTTGAGCACTCAAAACCGGCTAAGTATTATCATTGCGAATGATTTCTCTTTTGGGTTGTTTATTTCATAATTTTGAAGCAAAAGGAAAGAGAAGGGGAAAATGACTTGAAACCAAAACAAAGAGATTGGACAACAAAACAAAGGATCGATAAAATACAAAAAAAACAAAGATAAACAAAAATAAACTAATTAAACTTAACACTTGCTTAACTCTAGTCTCAATTCTAGTCTTGTAAGATCTTGTGTGTTTTATGTTTTATTGAGTTTGTTGTGTTTGTGTTGTATTTTTCTGTCGTATGTTTTGTGTTTTGTGTGTTTACGTTTTGGTCATCTTCTTCTTCCTTTTCTTCTTCAGATTTTTGCTCTGTATATTTGATTTCTCTGGTTTGTGCTTGTATTTCTCTCCTGTGTGTTCTATTTCACATTTGCACTATTTACACTGGCCTTTCACCTGTGTATTTTACCTCTTTTCACTATCCTAGATCAATACTATACTACACTCACTACATATACTGATACCGCCTGCTTCTGATGAAATCACTAACTTTCACCAACTAATACTTACACTAGAAACACACACACTACACCTATTTTCATCTAAATTTTCACATTTTTCAGAGTTCTAATTTTCTTATGCTTCTATACATGGTAGAACTAAGAGAAGGTAAACCCACGAGCAGCCTCTTCGTTCGCGTGACCTCACCTTGGACATCAAATCACTGACCCTCCGAACAAGATACTATTGTCGCGCCCTCTCAATTGACAGGTTGCTAGTTGTATTTTTGTTCATTTTCTTCGTTTCTTTGTTTTTAATGACATTTTCTATATGTAAATATAAATACTACTGTATATTTTGTACTGTACATATTGTATAAATTGAACTTATCTGTATTTGTTACATTAACTTTGAAAGCTTTAACAACACCCTCACGCGTTATGTACGGCTGTAAAATGAACACTTGAAATAGAAAAGTTGGTGAGGAGAATGTCAACTTCCATTTGTTTCCAAAGCAGGAGGATTTAAGCAATTGTAAAAGAATAAGGGCATAATTTTTTCATCTGCAGTTGGCCCCAAGAAGTCCGTACGTCCACACCCTGCTTATGCCAGCCATAGCTTTATGAATTTTATCAAATGAATGAATATTCTGTATACAGTAACACAACGTATTCTTTGCTAATATCACTTTAAATACTGCTTTTGTAATAATACTTTTGGCATTAATTTGCTTATTATGCATCGCCTTATATAAAAGAACAAATCCTGACTGACTGATTGATCAACGGCCAGGCCAAACCACTGAAACTTGAAATTTAGACAGGGCATAGGTCCCACTAAAAAAACGAAGGGGAAGGGGAGAAATAGGAGTGGAAATTATTATCTTAAAATCTCCATATCCTGCAATCTTTGAACGTTAAAGACATGAAGTTTCGTATATGAACTGCTCATTTAAAATAATTATACACATCTTTCAGCGCTTTGTGATATTTGGCCTACATGGGAAGAAAAAGAAGTGAGAATGAGAAAGGGGTGCGAATTAGAATTATTATAATAAGATGTCCATATCTTGGAATCTCTTAAGCTTAGAGATATGAAATTCAGTATTTGGACTTGTTATTTAAATTAATTAGATATGCATGTAAGCGTTTTTTGATACTACAATATTGGAACAAACCAGGGTAAAGTTACAATATTGTTATAATCGGAAAGCCACATCTCGAAAGCCCTTAAAGTTATTGGTGTGAAAATTTGTGTTTATGTTTTTAATTTAAAATAATTAAATTTAAAACAATTAAAGACATGTTTGTACGTTTCTTAATGTTTCCTTACAAAAAAAAAAGAAAAGAAAAAAGAAAAAGAAAAAAAGAAAAAGAAAAAAAGAAATGGGATTGTAGTTGTAATTAGTAAAATAAAATGGCCATATCTCGAAATTCCTTAAGAGGAGAAACATCTTATTTAATTATATATTTCAGCGTTTTTTAAATATTACCGTTAAAAGGGAAAAGAAAGGGTAAGAAAAATCACTGGTTGTAGTTGTTATATAGCAATATCTCAAAATCCATTAAGATTAGAGAACTTAGGGATATAAGAAGTGAAAGGCTGTGGGAAAAGCAAATGCAGGGCTCTAGACGCAAAGTTCCCGGCTAACCAAAGGCTAGTTATTCAAGAGCGTGTGTCGAAGATGACGTCATTGCGCGAGTAGGACGCAAACGCGCTCACTGATGAACTTACCTTGTCTTATTTCTACCATGCTTCTATATAAGCGTTTTCTGTTACTTTTTCATTAATACTTTAGTGCTTTCAGTTGTGTGTCCATGCCAATTTGTGGTGGCTTGACGTCCAGGGCCCACTCAGAGCACCAAATGCATGCCCTGGTCCGTTTTATCATTTGGCCAGCACGCCCGGCTAGGCCGTCCTATTGGCGAGGGTTGCGCTATGTTTTGTTTTTGAGACACTTTCCTCGCGTCACTTCTGCTTGTGCGCTCACGCAACATTCACTGTGGCACCGGAGTTCCTTTTCCATACCTAAGGCTGGAGGTGCAGCACGCATTCTGATCCTCGACGAAAGCACGGCATCTATTCTAAAATAATCAAAGAAATGTTTCCTCTCTTTTTTTTCTTTCCTTCTTTTCTTTTTCCTTCTGACTTTTGGGAAACCTTACTTCGCCGCCCGGAGCCGTCACCCCGCTCGCCCCCCCATGGTACGGCACTGGTTATTAATTAAATCTTAGTTAATAAAATAACAACAAAATTGCATGAGTGGTACTTCACAAAATTGTCTCAAGAAACTCGCACTAAAAGTAAACTATTCCGTGTGGATTACTTCGTGGAAGTAATTCATGCAACACTACAGGCGTAGTAATGAAATATTTATTTACGAAACAAGAACAAAATCCTCTGAGTAGTATTTAGAAAAGTAGTATCTCTTAAAAAAAACTCGTCTCTAAGAGTAAACTGTCCTTTGTGAATTATTTTGTAACGAACATTTTTCACATTATAGATGCGTACGCTTATCAATAAAGACTGGTCATCAGTGTTTATGAGATGAATACAAGAGCAAGGCACAGTAAACGAAACACGTTAGTGTAGTGGAAGAAGTGACAAATAGACAGAGAAAGGTTGAAAGCCATGACGACAGGAATGTGACTTTGGCAGCCGTTCAAGCACACGTAGTTTCAGTTTCGTATAAGGTAACATGAAAGTGACATGGGAAGAACAATATACAGAAATTCTATTGACTATCTTGTAAACATCAACTTTCCGTGTGTACCCCAGCCTTCATATATCCCTGATTTAGCTTCTTGTGATTTCTTTCTTTTTACAACTTTGAAGAAACACCTCCAGGGCCGGTGTTACGCATCTTCAGGGCCAGTGAAGAAAGCTGCGGAGACGATTGCAAGGATCTGTCCAAAAATAGCTTCCAGCATGTTTTTGATGACTGCCAAAAACGTTGGGACGAATCCATTCCATATATAGGGGACTATTTTGAAAACGACCATCAACATTTGGAGGATTAGTACAGATAATTGTGTTTTATTTATTTAGGATCATTCTCTATTGATCAGTTCTCGTACATTAAGGAAATATTTATGAAATATGAACAACATCGCCTGAGTGATTTTTAAGAAAATCGCTCGTAAATGTACTCCAAGAATAAAGTACTCTTCGCACATTTCAGGGAGAACGAGAGTAGTAGAAAATGGATCGATCTGGGACAGCATAGAACAACTCACGAGCCCCTGGGAAATTGAGCACCTTACACCGTGAACCCACGGTCTTTTACGACCTCCATTTTAGGGGTGAATTTGTTCCCTTTTATGAGCACTTTTTAGGGGATGTACTCGTTCTCTTTTCCGAGCACTTTTTAAGGGGTGAACTCGTTCCCTTTTATGAGCATATTTTCCAACCCCTATGTTAATTACGAACACATAGAAGAGCAGATAACACATAAGGCTACGTAACACACAGCAGAACAGATAACACATAAGAGTACGTAACATAACAAGGGTGTACTCGTTCTCTTTTATGAGCATATTTTTCAACCCCTATTTTAACATAGGAGATAACACATAAGATTGCGTACACATAGAAGAGCTGATAACACATAAGGCTACGTAACACACAGCAGAACAGATAACACTGCGAACACATAGAAGAGCTGATAAGACATACGGCTACGTAACACACAGCAGAACAGATAACACATAAGAGTACGTAACATAACAAGGGTGTACTCGTTCTCTTTTATGAGCATATTTTTCAACCCCTATTTTAACATAAGGGATAACACATAAGATTACGAACAGATAGAAGAGCACATAAAACTACGTAACATAGCAAGGGTGTACTCGTTTCCTTTTACGACCTCCATTTTAAGGGTATACTCGTTTCCTTTTATGAGCATATTTTTCAACCCCTATTTTAACATAGCAGAACATCAGACTACGTAACATAACGAACATACAGCAGAGCAGATAACACATAAGACTCGTTCTCTTTTATGAGCACATTTTAAGGGTGAACTCGTTTCTTTTATGAGCATATATTCCTATCCCTATTTTAACATAGCAGAACATAACGAACATAACAGAACTAGTAAAAGAGTATGACTTATTTTTCAACCCTTAATTGAACATAGCGCATCAGACAGAGACTACGAAACATAGTGAAGATGAAAGGGTGAACTCGTTCCCTTTTATGAGCACTTTTTCAACCCTTATTTTAACATAGCAGATAATACATAAGATTACGTACTTTTTCAACCTCTTATTTTACCACAGCAGAGAATACATGGAGACTACGAACACATAGTAGAGCAGATAATCTTTTAGAGGTGGACTCGTATGATCACTTTTCCACCCCTGTTTTTACCATGGCAGATAATACATAAGACTACGTAACATAGCAGGGGTGTACTCGTTCCAACCCTATTTTAACATAGACAATGAGCACATTATAGCAAAGATTACTGAACCGTCCACCCACGGTCTACAGATAGTCATTTTAAGGGGTGTATTCATTCTCTTTGATGATCACTTTTCCACCCTTATTTGAACGTAGCAAATTCATTCCACCCCTAATTGAACATAGTCCATTTTAAGGGTGTATTCATTCTCTTTTATGAGCATCGTTTCCAACCCCTAATCGAACACAGCAACAAACTATAGAATAATGGGGATGTACTTGTTCCCTTTTTAACCCCTATTTCCCACAGAGGCTACGAACATAGGAGATTACATAGCAAAGAATTATTTTTACCTGGGTCTTATAGTTTATGTGGGATACGCCCTTTCTATGACAATTTTAACCGATTTGGATGAAACTCGGCATATGGGGGTTTTCGGACATGCTGATTACGAATATCATATTTATTTTTACCTGGGTCTTATAGTTTATGTGGGATACGCCCTTTGTATGATAATTTAACCGATTTGGATGAAACTCGGCATATGGGGGTTTTCGGACATGCTGATTACGAATATCATATTTATTTTTACCTGCGTCTTATAGTTTATGGGGGATACGCCCTTTGTATGACACTTAAAACCCAATTACTCGTAAACGAAGCAACATATTGAGGTGGTGTTTCCACATTTAGTAACAGTTCACCAACTACCACAAGTTCCAAAAATAATGACCATCGAGGTCAAAGGTCAAAATACTTAAAACCCAATAACTCGAAAACGGATCCACGTATTGAGTTGCTGTTTCCAAATCGAGTAATAGGTCATCAACTACTACAAGTTTCAAAAATAATGACCATCGAGGTCAAAGGTCAAAATACTTAAAACCTAATAACTCGAAAACGGATCCACGTATTGAGTTGCTGTTTCCAAATTGAGTAATAGGTCATCAACTACTACAAGTTTCAAAAATAATGACCATCGAGGTCAAAGGTCAAAATACTTAAAACCTAATAACTCGAAAACCGAGCCACATATTGAGATGGTGTTTCCACATTTAGTAATTGGTCATGAACTACTACAAGTTCCAGAAAATAGTAGCCATCGAGGTCAAAGGTTAAAATACTTAAAACCTAATAACTCGAAAACAAAGCAACATATTGAGATGGTGTTTCCATATTTAGTAATAGTTCACCAACTACCACAAGTTCCAAAAATAATGACCATCGAGGTCAAAGGTCAAAATACTTAAAACCTAATAACTCGAAAACGGATCCACGTATTGAGTTGCTGTTTCCAAATCGAGTAATAGGTCATCAACTACTACAAGTTTCAAAAATAATGACCATCGAGGTCAAAGGTTAAAATACTTAAAACCTAATAACTCGAAAACAAAGGAACGTATTAAGATGGTGTTTCCACATTTAGTAATAGTTCACCAACTACCACAAGTTCCAAGAATAATGGTTATCGAGGTCAAAGGTCAAAATACTTAAAACCTAATAACTCGGAAACGAAGCAACGTATTGAGGTGCTGTTTCCAAATCGAGTAATAGGTCATCAACTACTACAAGTTTCAAAAATAATGATCATCAAGGTCAAAAATCAATCTCTTAAATGGAGCAACGTATTGAGGTGCTGTTTCCAAATCTAGTAATAGGTCATCAACTACTACAAGTTTCAAAAAATAATGGTCATCGAGGTCAAAGGTCAATCTCGTAAATGAAACCACATATTGAGATAACGTTTCCTCATTTAGTAAATTTGTGTGATCTATTCAATTTTGTACAAAGCAGAAAAAAAGTGAAGAAGGAATAAATTTGAGTGGCTTATTTACTTTTGTATTAATGAGAAAGAAATCAAAGGAACACAATTTTAACTAGCGCAAAATTTCTGTACCTTTTTGGGCTATTCAAATGGATTAACAAGAAAGAAAGCAAAGATATGCCATATTAACTAGCTGAGAATTATATGTCATCTTGTATTATTTAAGCAAAACGAAGAAAGCGAACATGGACCATTTTACTCAAATTTGGATGGAGTATTTATCTTTGTATGAACCAGAAAAAAATGAAGAAGGTTCAATATTTCTGTACAATTTTGTACTACCCAAATAAACGAAATTTTATTTTTGTACCAATCACAAGAAAATCAAAGAAGGGTCATTTTATACCTTTTTGTGCTATTCACATAATAGAGGGAACAATTTTCAGTGGTCTATTTTATTTTTGTACCAATCAGAAGAAAAGCAAAGATATGCCATTTTAACTACTTAAACAAACGAAAAGATAAATTTGAATGACCTATTCAATTTTGTACCAACGAGAAATGCCATTTTGTACTAATCAAATAAACAAAAAAAAAACGAAGACGGATCATTTTAACTAACTCAGACTTTTATACCATTTTGTACTACTCCAATAAACGAATACCAACCAGAAAAAAAGAAGTGAAGATTAGGTGGATTATTTTCTTTTGTATCAACTAGAAAAGAGAAGAAGAGCCACTTCAACTATCTCATTAGGTACTGTTTAAACAAACGAAAATTGACCATTATGTAACTTTTGAACTACTGAAATGTTCTACTTTTGTGTCAATTACAAAAAAGCGAAAAAAGGCCATTTTAACAAGCTGAAAATTTATATACATTTTGTACTAATCAAATATACGAAACAATAAATTTAAGTGACCTATTCAATTTTGTACCAATGAGAAATGTCATTTTAACTGGCTCAGAATTTTACTATTCAAATAAGCAATGAAGTATTTAGTTTTATACCACCGAGAAAAACAAAGAAATTGTACCATTTTGGAGTATTCAAATAAACAAAGAACTTATAATTTGTGTCAACTCTAAAAAGCGTCATTTTGTATTATTTCAACAAACAAAAGGAAAAAGCAGAAAGGACCATTTTAAACTAGTCTAGTAAACGAAGGCATAAATATGAGTGAGACCAGAGAAAAAACCGAAGAATTCCCATTGTAACTAGTTCAATATTTCTGTACAATTTTGTAGTACCCAAATAAACGAAAGAAGGGAGATTAAAAAAACTGAGGATAACTTGAGTAGTCTAAGTTTTTGTACTCATTCGTAGAAAAGCAAAGAAGAACCATTTTAAGTAGCTCAGCTTTTTTATACCTAATGTTCTAACCATTTATAACAGGCTTAGATTTTTATACCTTTTTGTAATATTTGCAAACAAAAAAGCAAGGAAATACCATTTTAAATAGCTCAAATTTCTTGACCATGTTGTACTATTTAAAGAAGCGAAGGGATAAATTCAATTTTTTCACCAACGAGAAATGCCAGTTTAACTAACTCAGCATTTTATACCATTTTAAAATTTTTAATAAACAAAGGAATATACTTGTACTAACCAGAAAAAAGCAAAAAAAAGAACTTTTGTACCACTCCAATTAACGAAATAATAAATTTAGGCGTTCTACGTTTTATACCCACGAGAAAAAAATTAACATCCATTTTATTTAAATGAACAAAAGAATAAATTGGTACTAACTAGAAAAAGTGAAAAAGAACCATTTTAACTGACTCAGAAGTTCTATACCATTTTGTACTATTTACGAAGGGATAACTTTTGAATGAGCATTTTAATTAACTCAGAATTTTATAATAATCAAATAAACGAAAAAATAAATTCGGATGGAGTATTTAGTTTTGTACCAAGCGAAGGCGAAGAAGGTATATTTTAACTAACTCAGCATTTTATTTTTGCTATTGTGCTATTCAAATAATCTAGGGAATAAATTTGAGTAGTCTATTTTATTTTTGTACCAAACCGAAAAAAGCAAGGAAATACCATTTTAACTAGCTCAGCATGTTATAACTTTTTGTGCTACCCATTTGAGTAGTGTACCCAATTTCTTGACCATGTTGTACTTTTTAAACAAACAAAGGAATAATTTTGTGTGACCTATTCACTTTTGTAGCAATGAAAGAACTAACATTTTGTACTAACTCAAACAAACGAAAGAATAAATTTGAGTGGCTTAAGCAAAGAAGGTTAATTTATACCCTTTTGTGCTATTAAATTTGAGTGACCTATTGAAGAATGAATAAATTTTGTTTGCAATTATAAAAGCGGAGAAAGTCTACTTTCTGTACCAACCAGAGAAAAACAAAGAAAGACCATATTCTGCTACTCAAACAAACGAAGGAATAAATTTGTGTGACCTATTCACTTTTGTAGCAATCAGAAAAAGCCCCTTTTAGTTTTATACCAACCACGAAGGTCCATTATAACAAGCTCGGTATTTTTATCCTTGTGGTGCTACATTTTATATTTTTGTGTCAACCAGAGAACAATTCAAATTGTCTCTACCGTCACTAAGTAAGGTTCATAAAATATTTGAACGTGAGATTTAACAAACCGGAGTTGCATCATAATTCAATTATAACTTAATTCAGTAGAACAAACTTCATAGCAATTGAGGTTATTAAGAGACTAAGACGTACTAAAGAGAAAAGAAGAAACAGCATGCTTGGTCATTTTGAATCACAGCAGAAGAATCAGCTCATCAAGGAGAAGAAAAGTCTTTTAAAGATCCATGTTGAACACCATCTATAAAGAGTGCTGAAGATATTTAAGCAACGTTACGAATGCGTTACCCAACATTTGTATTGCTAGTATACTGCCTATTGCTCAACGATTCAATTATTTTTTAGACTTTCCTTCCTCGTCTAAGTTCAAAAAGACAAATATATATATTTGCATTTATGTATTTTATTATAATGGAATATAAGTTTATGGAGTATATTTGGAAAATAATAGAACATACATCATGATGTTATATTAACGAATTGTTTTGTATTGCCTTGAAAACATATTATTAAACACGGAGAATGCATAGAATGCTTGTATTGTAGATATATAAAATTATTTATTTGATTTGTTTTTGCTGAAGAGCAGAAAAATGACTAGCACGGAGATTGTTTATGTTTCACCTAGAGAAAAAGAAATTCAGTGTGAAAACGAAAAACCTATACTGTTAATTCACCCGTCTGACCCCGATTTGCCAGATGAATTATGTGATAAAGTGAGAATCATATATCCAACACAAGAAATAGAAGAAGTGTATTATTTTAGACGATATAATAGATATAATGATGAAATACTCCCGGAAAGTGATGATGACAGTGCTTCAAATATTACCTGTTTTGAAGTGGAAGCTAATGAGTGCGAGTGTACTAGTGAAAGTATTAGTGATACATGTGTTATACAATTATTTAATGAGTATACACCAAATTCAGTATTATTATGTGAAGCATGTTCCGAACATAACGAAAATGAAAAAGATCACAACTGTTGGCTGCAGTATGATTACGAATTATTACAAAAGGTGAGGACGATCTTAATTAAACGTGAAATGAGAGAGAAAATCTATAAACTTTATTTAAAGAAGCATTAAGATGGATCTCGCAGGAATAGGAATACAGATTAGAAACTGGATCAAATTGGGTAAGGATAGAAGTCAATGGAGAGCTTTTGTGAACGCGTCATTGAACCTTTGGATTCCATAAGCTATGTATAGAGAGAATACATTTAAGTTAAGCACAACTGCACAACAAAGATGAGGGAGTGATTAGCTTTTGTGCTTCTATCGGGAAGTCTGAGATTCAACTCCGCATTTGACCATTTTGACAAAAGTTTTTCTTAATTCCATCTGTGAGTGTAGGGATACTGCGTGGGCTGCGAGTCCTGGCCAACTTCCCTTCTTATTGTTTTCAAATCGTAGTTATTACTACCAGTGGTGTCGGATTTGCGAAGGGGGTTAGGGTGGGGATGTCTTTCGGATCGAAGCCTGTAACCTGAAATTGCGGAATTTCCAAAAAAAATATCAATTATGCCTTTACTCATAAACTTCAAGCTATCCTGAAATAAAAGATTAGGAATTTTTAGAAAAACTAAACATTAATAAGAAAAACCCCTCCCAAAATTCTATTCTAAATCCGTTACTGATTATCAGTAGAGGTCTTCAAGGTTGTATCCGGAACATTATTGCTAAATATACAAATGAAACGAAATTTTTAGTATGCCTGTACTCATAAGCTTCAAGCTCCTCCCAAATAAAAATTAGGAACTTTTAGAGAAAACAAACATTAATCAGAGAAACTCCTCCCAAAAACTATTCTAAATGCACTACTGATTATTTCTATCAAATGGTATTCAAGGTTGTATCCGTAAGATTATTGCTAAATATTTGCACAGCTACAGTATAACAGAAATGTGGAAGTATGCCCTGACAGATATATTGAAAAACGTACGCTCTGATGAATATATTGAAAAACATAAGTTTAATTATGGTGCTAGAAGCTAGAGTACTAGCTCTAAGAAATGGAACACGGATGACTAAAAAGAAATGATCTAGAGAAGAAAAAGCCGATAACTCGAAAGTTAAAATAAAGTTAAATAGCCTCTAAAATTGCTCTCAAATACTACATATTTTCTGTTTACTTTAATTCGTAAAATATGTGCTCCATCTATCATGATGGTGAATTCCAGAGCGAAATATGGCATTTAGGTCATGAAATCTTATTTAAGTTTAGAGTATACTATAATTAAGCTTTTTAAATAGAAAAATCATGAAAATGAAAATAGCCAAAATTTCCAAAATTCTCGTTTTTTTTCCAAAAAAAGCCGGCTTTTTATGTGCAAAACTCCATCGATTCAAAAAAGCCTTTTTTTGCATCTCTACTCTTAATAGGCCATGTTGCAACTAAACCACTTCAAGAACAAAGGACTGTTACTGCTCAGTGGTACACTACAGTTTGCCTAACAATAGTGTTCCAGAAGAACTGGATTGCGTGGGATCCTGCTTCATCATAACAACGAGTCCGCACACACGGCCAACATCACAATTCAGTTTTTAGATGGGAAGAGATTTTGTAGCTCTGAAGAAGCTGTAGTGGCTTACGAGAATGACCTTTCAACACTTGAAGAAAAAGACTGGCAACACTGCTTCCAAAAGTGGTTTTCGAGGATGCAAAAATGTGTACAGTGTAATGGTGAATACTTTGAGAAAATGTAAGTGTTAAATTGATTTTAAGTATGTAAGTTATTTCACATCTCAAAACTTTCGTAGTGATCCTCATAATATTTACTATGTCGTTATTGACAAAACATTTACAAACAGACGTATTTAAAAGTACATAGTGCAGGAGAACCATCCTTAGTGTTAGGTGTAAAGATGGAATTTTATTGATGTATTAAGTGGAAGTTGATGATTGTAAAGTATTCAGTCGTATCTAAGATGAACATCCTCTCGTTTGTTTTAGTAAACTTCGGGAAATTTATTGGAGAATTTTTGTAGAATTTATGCGGAAATTTTAAGTTAAAAAGTGCTTCTTCATTATCTGTAGTACGTAAAAGAAAGAAAGGATCACCAATATGAAATTATAGATAACAAGTGAGTTTCGTTTCACATTTGTGATACTGTGGAAGACTTCCAAACTACGCGAATTCAATTTTAAAACGGGAATTGGTAGGTCTATAACCACCATCTGCAATAGAGGATAATGTGAGACAAACATGTACAAGTTGGAACTCGGGATGGGCTAATCACAGAGAACTTACTTGCGTCGAGGGCCGTATGAGACAGTGTGTAACGGTTTCACAAAAATTGAATAGCCATATTAAGTGGAGGAACTTTTTCATAATATACTAATATCACATAAACACAAAAAATATTAAAATAACGAAAATATTTACATACTGGAGAAAAGAAGGACAACTATCTATTTATTCACCATCTTAGTGGAAGTCTTCAACCAGTTTCTCAATGTTCGGTGGTACGCTGGGTGTTTCAAATGGAGGATATTTTTGAAGTGCACATCAGGTATCTAGGAAAAGCAGGTTTCTCAGCCTTTGGTTCCCGCACCATGTGTACTACGCAAGTCACTTTTGATAGTACATACGTCTTATGGTACTATCAATAATTAATATGCTTTGGTGGCAAGCCTCTGGAAATTAATACATTTTCAATATCAGTTCAAGATGAAAAGGTTCAGTGAGCCGGCTATTCTACATGTCTGATGTTAAAGATGGAACCCGTTCATCTGACTCTAAATTCATATCAAAATCTGATTCTCGCTATATCTTACATAAGAATCAATATTGGAACTCGTTTATTTTAGTAGATCTCATAAGCTTTTCCCGAGAATTTTGTATGGCCTCGGAAAGAATTATATCATTTCACTTTCGTAAAAGAATTATCACAAGCAAGGGGTGATTGGTAACCAATATGTCCATAGAATTTATATTGAGATTCTTATTACCTGACAAACAGGCAACCTGCTCTACAAATTTGAACTGTTGGTTGCATAACATTTCAAATGCAATTGTTTGTCGTCCGAGCAATCATTGATTGCTCGTTAGGGCAGTCACTCTGCCCCATTACTCTTTCAATCCCATAAATAATCACTGAGAGTAGGTTTTCTACAAAGATTGGATCGGGTTTCTAGTAACAAGAAAAAATAAGAAAAGCACAAGTAGCAAAGTCACAATGTTCATCACGTTAAGGAATTTGGTTTGTCACTGTGTCGTGAAAATTGAGTTTTTTATTTTTGCGTTATACTTCACTCTCTACTCCGTACTCAATAGATTTTATAAGATGAATATATAAGTATATCTGAAAATAGAAAATATGTAACTATTGAGATTTGTTGAATCGAGAGTTATTTCTTTTCATACTAGCGTTTATTCCAGGCACCCATTAGTATTTTGCATCCTGAACATTATACAAACTCGCTCATCTTAAAAGTACTGTCAGTAGTCTATCACGTAAGGATGGTATCCACAATTACTACCATAAGAATACACATGGAACAAATTTTTAACATAGGGACAAATAGCTTCGATGCTTACGTCTCCATTAAACTCAACCAATCAAAAGATGAAGGGAAAACGCCAAAAATTGCCATTGGTAGCATTTGAGGTTATTTGCTAGTTCTGTATATTCATTGGTGAACAATATTAATCAGCGACTCAATTATGCTAGTTCTAGCCTGTGGCAAGAACTCATCTTTGAGCACCCCTGACCAACCAAAACAAAACTCTCCCACAAATATTTGCCCAATTTTGCGACCTCCCAATCCGGCTCTCGGGGTACAAGCTCCATTTGCTCCCAGTAGTTACGTCACTGCTATTAATTAACGGAAAGAAATGCTTCATTCTAATGGTAATATAATTTTGTAAGATTATACTAGACACAATAAATAATAGATGGCTGCACATTATTAATCAATAAATTGCGTTCAATATATTAAATATTTTGCTACTGAATTTACACAAGGAAAATGGCTTCTTTTGCATAATAAATGTCAAAGGAAAAGCTAAAAATAGGTGAAAATTCTAAAGGAGGAATGGTCAAAAATATCTCAAATTATTGACTTTTCCAGGAAATTTGTTTCTAAAATTTTATATATTACATATTCGGAAAAGCATGTACGAAATTATTGAAATATTTTGTTTTCTTGTACTATAGCACGGCCAACAAGAGATGGTCTCTAACGTTTCTTACCACATGCGGTGGGGCATTGCAGCCCCTACTTTGATACCAGTGTTATCAACCACGATCACTCTGTCTTATACCATTAATTAAATTGCCACTACAGTTGCACCGAAAAAAACCTTGACATGCGAGTAGTGGCAATGTCACTGCGAGCTGTCAGAGACGTTCTCTTACTGGACGCACTATAGTCAGGGATAAAAGTGGATCTGAATACGTGGGAGGATGGTAGGTAGCGGCCTGGCGGTTCCCCCTGCCTATCTTGCGCATTGTAAGTTTTTAGGAACTGGGGTGACGCCGTACATATTTTTTCGAGGTGGAGGGACGACATCCCTTCGCGTTCTCCCGCACTTTTACTCCTGGTTCTAGTGACGTATTTTATTCAAAACTTACCAAACGAGCACATCTCTTGAAATTTGAATTCGGAGATTTTGTGTTTTGCCTCTTTAGATAATACCTAGGATGTGACGAATGAGTCCTACTACGCTTTACGATATTATTAATGCAACACCAAAAAAGAGACATAATACAAGAGAGCTATAGTATAGGCGCAGCAAAAAAAAAACTGCTACACGAGCATCTAAGTTTATTCTGAAACTACGCCTAACAGCGCATGGAATTAACATAACATCTAAGTGGAAGGAATCACGCCAGGAGAAACGCCTGCGTCCTCCTAGGTTATTTTGGAACAAAAGACTTCGTCGTTTCAAAATCAACTTACATGCTTATGTTGCAGGTTATTTGCTGCGGACTGTACAAACAGCAAATTATTAAATTTATCGTGAAACATGGAAATAGTAGAACAGAACTGGCGACAATCAGTAATTTGTGTAACCTATCTTGGGCTGTCAGAACAGCTAAAACATGGTCCGGATGAAATCTTTGATGTGCTGCTGGAGTACGGGAAGCTATGGGTACTCGGCAACATTTGATGGCTCGTCAATTATACCTGGTTGAGTTTATAGGAATGTGGGAAGGTGTACGAATCATCAATCAGGCGAATTCAATTGGAAATTGATCGGGGAAACGTACCATCCAAGGAAGTAGAGGAACATTGGATACAGCGAGGAAGTGTAAAAAAAATATGTGAAACATGAGGGTGCTTGTTACTCTGCTGGAGTCAGTAGAATTTACACTAAAGACACGACAGTACTTTTGACAACTCGTCAATGTACCATTGGCTAGTCCGTCGATGCGTAGAAGATACGAATGGATATAACACCTACTCTCATCTCACGCCAAATCGTCCGGAGCCGCACCGATATGGCAATTAAAAATTAAACCAACCTAGTCCCAAAGTAGCGCTAAATGCGGATGTGGCCGTCGTCATACTACAGACAGAAGCGAGAGTCGTCTGACAAGAGAATGACCTGCTACTTGTTTCTGCGACATCATTGTACTTTCCCATACATATGCTGTGCAGCCAGTGAAATTTGCAGCAACGGGCCCCTTGCAAATATATCCCCTCTCACAGACGATATAGAACTGTAGGGATATGGGGCTGTGCTACAAAAGTCGTCTGTCCATGCGTCTTTTGCTGTGGCATGCTAGTTGGGGTAAGGCGTGTCGCTGCGTAGCGTTTCCTTGGAGCTGTCGAATTAATATGTGCTTCACTGCAAAA
Source organism: Thermobia domestica (assembly GCF_964235325.1). Lineage (NCBI taxonomy): Eukaryota > Metazoa > Arthropoda > Insecta > Zygentoma > Lepismatidae > Thermobia > Thermobia domestica. Next base: position 392,031,927 of record NC_137454.1, read on the forward strand.
ACATTCCGTCTAACACAGGCGGGCACCAATGTCACGGAGGAACAAACCACTCTTACGATATTCGTCCGCGATCCAAGACCGAAACATGTTGGAAAAATAGACACCTTCAATGACGAGACAACTTTTGACCGCATCCGCACACCATCAGTCTACCACTAATGTGTGAATTTCCAATCGGCCTCCTCTTGCTCTCACTAGATGGAATATCCGATCCTCTGCTGCTTCATGGTATTGTAGTGAGAAATTCTTGTTTATGCTTCCATGCTCTATATATTCTGTAACTTTGGACTTGCTGTGTTCTTGGTGTTGCATTTGTAATTGTGACCACCCTATCAACGTACGCTACGCAACACGACCAGAACTTGAATGTGCGGTGCACATACCATTATAGAATATTAACCCTCACAGAATGGTCCATTCCTCACAAAGATATAACTAGCCGGTAGCAGGGGAGGTTACACCCCCAGTTTTTTGAGTGACAAAAAGAATTGAAGCTTTAATTTAAATATTTTTGAAAGTTTATTGTAAGAGTTGTTTTTTATTCTTTATCCAATACTTCTAGGACAACATCAATAGTGGTGAGTTGGATACTTATATTCAACATTTATGTTCTTCGAAAATTTCTAAATTGAATATTAATTACATCTTTTTGCCATATAAAGTGCAATGTTTGGAGACTAATATGTTTAGCTACTAATTAGCTAAGTAACTCAATGGCCAATGGAACCCTGAGGTCCAATGCTGCATTCACAAAAGGTCTCCATTGATTTCTGTCCATAACCAACTGGGTCCACTTTCTACTTTGTATTCCTATTTCTGGTAGATCCATTTTAATATTGTCCACTCATCTGCGCCTAGTTCTTCCTAATGGTCGTTTTGCGATTTGAATTCCAGTTAAAACTTCGAAAGCGTTCCTATTTTCTTCCATTCTGGCTACATGACCTGCCCACCTGAGCCTCCTAGATCTGATGACAATAACAATGTTCGGTAAACGATATAAATTATGTAGTTTCTTGTTATAAAGTTTCTGCCATTATTCATTCACATTCCGAATATTTGTGTCATGATCTTTTTCTCAAATACTTTCTGTTTAGCTACTGTACTTGTAAATGGTTACAATTTAATAATTGCTAATTCATACTTCATGTCTAACCAGTGGCGTATTTACGATTTTGTTTCGGGGGGAAGGAAGCTTTGCCTGAAAATGTGAAAATTCTGCAAGATATTTCATATACTTTACTATAGTAAGTAAGATTTCGGGGGACTTAAGCCCGGAAGCTCCCTCTTAAATACGCCACTGCGTCTAACCGTAGTTGAATGATTATTTTTTTAATTCCTGTAACAAAGTGCGTAAATGGATTCCAAATTATAATAATTTATGTATACTCATGATGTTCCTATGAGTATAGTATGAGTTTGGGGTGACCACCCGAGTTTTACCTTCTAGATTCACCACTGTTTCCTCACCATAGCATGTCTTGGTCAAGAAAGCTAGATCACAAGACCACATCGTCGGATCCATTACCAATTGTTTGGTGTCAAACTCAAGGGGAAAGAATGAATGTACTTCTAGATTGAAACCAGGCTAATGTTAAAATAATAAATCTCCCAACTAACAAGAATTTTAGGAATTATCCAAAAAATGGGTCAAGAGAGATTACGATCTTGGAAAGTAATTAGTTTTTGTATCAGGGGCCACACAGTTTTGAATAGCCGCCAAATCGAGTTTTAGTAGGTCTATTTTTTGTGGAACAACCACATCATACTGAGTTCATTTATAGTTTTTGTTTGGCTACATTATATGTAGTTCTCTAGATATAAGGCTTACAACAAAATTTTTGATCGAAATATATTGGATCTTTTTTTTAATCAGGAACCACATAATTTTTCGAACGGCCCCTAATCGAGTTTTCGTATTTTTACGGAATAAGGACATCATACTGAGTTAAGTGATAGTTTGGGTTTGACTACACAATATGTAGTTCTCCCAATATGTCTTAAAAGAAAATTTTTGATTGAAATATATTTGAACCTTTTGACGTAACAACTTTTCGGTATCTATGGGAAGTGAAATGTGTTTATCGGTTGAAATTTCGAAATCGATTTTTTTCATTATGAGCATATTTTCTTTTCTGCCTCCGTAGCTCGAAAGTGAAAAAAGAAACGACTAGATGGTGTATGAGATATTATTTATGAGAATTGATCGGATTTTCTACAAAGTATAATTGTTATTGCTAACGCTTTAGAAGGTTTTGCTCTCCAAAGGTTTCAATGGGAAATAACTTGGCATTCCACTGCTGACTTGTATTTTACATTTTAAAAATGTGCAAGTTACATTACTTTCCACAGTTTGTAATTTTACTCGTCGTCTTTATTTACAATATCACAGTAGACAATATTTAATTCTGGCAGGTGTAACTCATTTACAATTTCTGAAAGGAAGTGAGATACGTAAGCTACAGAGCTTTGCGTTCTCTGCCTAATAATAATAACTGGTATAACAGTAGAAGTTTTGGTAGGTACACGCTCGACCGTCTTCAAGAATATTCCGTATACCTACCCTTGAGTATGTTCGTTCTTTCGAAATTTTAAAATGAATATTATCTGAAATATAAAAATATTAAGTGGGTATACACCATATACTTCTCCTTATGCCCCATTACATCCCTACTCTTAATAGGTCATTATAGAAAATGAATTACGTCATATTGTCGTGTTATAAATGAAATATTTATTTAAGAAGTTTGAACACAATCATTTGAGTCCTCTTTGAGAACATTGTCCGAAAGAACTAAGCCACAAGAATATCCGTCGTAGATTTTTTCAGCATAATTGATCTATGAGGTATAGCCTTGTTATTCATTAAATATTTATTTATGAAGTGTGAACAACATTGCCTGAGCCTTTTTGAGAAAATTTTACGAAAGAAAACTCATCCTAAGTATAAGCTATCTCTTCTCGATTTTTCCCAGAGAAATGACTTCTAGTGCACAATGAGCAGTTTTCGAAAAATTGATTTATGAAATGCAAACAAAATTATTAGAGCCATTTCTCAGAAAATCCATCTCAAATAGATTACTCTTCGTTTTAGAGGAAGGAAGAAAGTTAAAAAAAAAAAAAAAAAAACTGGATGATCATATAGAAACACTAAGTTTAAAATTTCGTTGGGATACGTTCAAGGGGATGGCCTCTAGGTGCGTGTATATCACAACGAACGGACAATTGGACAAATAGACGAACAGATGTCGATAAATCATTTTTTTCCATACCTATGGACCATGAAACTTGTAAATTCCGCTAAATCTCGAATTAGATGTTTTTCACGACCAACATATATTCTTCTCTCCTTTCGATGCTCGAAAGTAAAAACTAAAATTACTATATGGAAAATAAACTGGCTTAGTACATTTCCAGTTTCTCACAAAGAAATACTCGTTTCTTCTGATTTCCCTTGGACTTATCTCTGTCACTTCCAAAATTAGTCCATTTCTTTTTGATACTTGTTAGCTGGTAGTGCATTGTCTGTAGTAAACACAGTCCTCGCCACATCAGACCTACAGACTTTACGTTAGGTTCTGTTAGAGCCTGGAATAGTATACAACCAAACCGACTTCTCTCCTTCACGGTACAACATATATACAAGGCGTTCTTCTGGTAGATTTTACAGACTAGAGCCTTTCTACTGTATTTCAAGTGTGCCTTCGGAATATATATGAAACATACGAGGCGTGCTTTTTAAGTAACGTCCGTTTTGTTGTAGACACTAGTAGTTCGCGTGCATACCGCAATGAGCGTGTGCGTCGTGTACCGGCATGCCTCGGAAACAACTGTGCTCAGTTTCAGCTCTGTAGCTGACCTGAAGATTGTGTTCTGTGCTTTCACAATGTTTAAGACTATCAAGTCGCCCGCCGCGTGTGAGGTTCGCTCAGTGATACGGGTTTTGTCAGCAAGAAACCTGTCTGCTGCAGAAATTCATCGAAAGGTTTGCGAAGTGTACGGTGATACTGTTATGAGTGCAAGCAATGTGCGTAAGTGGGCACGAGAATCCAAAAATGGTCGTGGCAACGTCCATGATGAGGACCGCCCGGTCGCCCTTATTCGATTACGGACGATTTGGTGGCTTCAGTTGAAGCGAGGGTTCGTGAGAACAGGCGCTTCACAATAACAGGTCCTGATCTTGCGCCGAGCGATTACCATCTGTTCCTCCACCTCAAACAACACCTCAGTGGCAACCGTTACAATGATGACGACGATGTGAAAACTGCAGTGAACTGTTGGTTATCGGAGCAGGCGGCAAGTTTTTTATGAAGAGGGTATTTTGAAATTGGTTGAGAGGTATGATAAGTGTTTGAACAAACTTGGCAACTATGTCGAAAAATAAAGTATGTACCTTCTGAAAATGCATTTACATTTTTTGAAATAACCTTTCGTTGTGTACTTATGTTCAAACGGACCTTACTTAAAAAGCACGCCTTATACTTCAGCCCCACTCCCGCCACCCTCTTACGGTGGAAACCTACCGTTTGATTTGGGGAAAGAAGCGAATGAGCTCGGTTATGTTTCCAATTCGTCATTCAGTCGTTTGGTCTCGGAGAGTGAAGATCGTAGGCTACTTAGATTGGCTAACAACACAGTGCACAGAGAAGTCTGTGAAATAATTCGTAATATTTCAATATGACATGCCTGTCCGCATAAAGCTATTGAAGGATCTCGGCCACAGCAACTTGTGTCTCTTCCTTCGGGGGTATACGGGGAAACACACATCAACGTCAACACTAGCAGAGGCACATTTGAAATTAAAAAAAAACTCTAACTTAAATATTTCAGTGGATAGAAAGATGGACTTCCAACCTATGTTGACAGATTTTGTGCCATTTGGACCGGTTATATGGCAATTAGGTAACTCCCAAACGTACTTCTTATTGTGCCGGTGCTGTGTCATCAGTTATAGCTCAGAATATGAAATAAATAAATGCAATCAAATGGGGATGGAACTGATGCACAACACGGTACTTAACTGTAAAATTGTGGTTGAATTTAAATAAAATTCAAATGTTTTTAATTTAGAAAATGACTAGTTGGGGAAAAGGGTAAGAGAAAGAGAAAGGTTGTAATTAAAGAATAGGAATGAGCACTAGCCTGATAGATCCATCGAGACTGGCGTCGTCCTGGTCATCTGGAATGATGAATATCTGGAGAAGTCTGGATTAGCTGAAGACAGTCAACATCTGAATCTTAATCCTTTTGGTCTGCAAGGGGCGTCGATAAGCGTCTTACGATAATGTCCTTCTACATCTTCATTCTACTACTCTGGTGACAAACTTAAAGGTGTCTGCGGCGATGAACCGTCAGAATGGTACTCTTTGACTTGTGGAGTCGGTGGTCCTCCAATGGTGGGATCCGTTTCTCTCCGATGATCCTGCACCTCTCTAGATCGCGTGTCGAATACCCTTGTTGTTCTGTTCTTCGTGGTTTTGATCAATTCAAGAATGATGACCTAATCGGGAAGTATCAGGCTGTGCTTCAAGGTATGCGGAAAGGAAAGAAGGAAGCTAGTCGAGTTTATTTAACAAATATGCATTCACAACAAGTGTCTGAGAATGTACACTTCTAGTCAAAGTTTTCTTTCATAAGTTTTCAAAAGTTCATGCTTCTTTATATCAAATACACAGTCACTTCATTTCCAATAGACAGATACTTCACATTATTTTACTTTAGGAGAGAAATCTGAAGTTCAATAGCTCCAGAAGAATTCGTATTTCTTTTGTTGTTCAACTAAACACATAATTTGGAAGTTTATTTTGTAAGAATGATAGTGGATAACATTCCCTTGAAGAATTTACATGAAATATTGAAGTTCAAATCTTTCTCCTGGAAAATTTCAAACCTGTAGTTACACCAATTACCATCCAAGCGGTCCATTTGTTTATGCACTTAAACTCGCATGTTCAGAAGCAGAATTGATATTGTTTATGTTTCATGTTTCAAACAAACGTTCTTAATTGGTTCCTTGAATTGTAGTGTAACGTACATTTCAGCACCTAGGCTATATCAGACGTGGTATTCGAACCCAAGTCTCCCGTCTCCAAGATTCATACGTTTTCCAAATAGCCAGGAGGTAAAATCTTGAAATAAACTTTTTGTGAGGCACATCAGTTGTATGATTGCTATTTCCATGCATGTTCAACATAGCTACAAGAACAGGCTGAAAATCTATTATTTCATTATCAATTTATTAGACCCGTTGAGCACGGTCCCTTCCTAGCATTCGTTGAAATGAAAGCCAGGTCCAAGTTAGTGATGACATGGAGAACTGATAGCGAATAGAAAATGAATCACTTAACACCTATTAACGGGAAGGACTTCAATTATGTCGTTATGGACTTGAACTTTCTAAAAATAACAAGCTTTGAAGTTTGTGTGTGAAACACTGGGATTTACTAGACAAAATTTGTAGGTCGTGTTTGCTTCGAAATTAACGTCATTTCAGCCATTCTTTGTCGTCGAAGATTCGCTATGTTATTGGTATGACGTAAATGGTTTGTTTCATGTCGTGCAAGTAAAATATAGACCTCAGGCATGCTGACTTTTTCATCAACGTTTCGTAAATTAGCCACAAAGTGGTTCTACTTCACAATGTCAATATTTATCTTCCTCTGCCACTGGCTAATATCGCTGAAGTGACAGAACCGCTGTTGTTGACAAACAATTCCATATCATTGCATATTTGTGCAGATTTTAAACTTAGTGAGATATTTATGGAAGTGCAATCTGAGCATACAAAGCACTGCTGCTTCTTCTCTCGTGACGACAGTGTTACTATGAAAAATGATTCTGATTGGCCAGTCTGTGCTCAAGTGGCACACAGAACGTGGTAATGAAAAGGAAATGAAATGAAATTTCTGAGTTTTACGTCCCACGATTATGCCGGTTAGGCTAAAAGGAGACGTTGATGATGTCTAATGAATGAAATGGTGGAATGAAGAAAGTGGGAGGAAACGGGAGAACCCCGTGAAAACCCACGCACACGGTGTTTGTCCATCACAAAGTTCACTTGGCGGGAGCAGGGTTGAACCCGTGACCCCAAACATCAGAGGTGAACGCTGTACTACTGAGCCACCGCGGCCCAACGTGGTAATTCTGTATTGGTATACTTGAAAGATATTTTGTTACCACCATTTACATTAAAATTGCATTTCAGAACTCTTTCGTTGTTGGAATGAACAAAGGTGAATCTTCTTTATATACTTGCCTGAGAAATCCCTTGCGTTGAGTGAAGCCAAAGTTTAGGCAGGTATGGTCCCACAAATTTTGCAGCTCATCATGAACCCACTTTCGTCAGGGAGTTTATGCAGGACAGATATAATTCCTTAAAAAAAAATAATAAAAAACACACGGATTTTTTCGGGAAAAAAGGAAGATGCTTATTTCAGTTTATCATTATACAAAGTACTATACAATTTTATCAAAATGCTGACTGTAACACGTCATTAACAGTGTATGTTTCTCATTCCAATTTGTTTTCTTTTCCTACTGTTGTTCTAGGCAGGGGTAAAAATGAATCTGAAAAGGTAGGGGGACGCATGACGTCATGCCGTTCCCCGTGGCTATCTTTACCCATTGTAATTTTAAGAAGTAGATTAGAGTCCATTTCCCATATATTTTTTAGAAGTAGGGTAACGGTGTCCCACTTTTAGAAGTAGGGTAACAAGTATGATAGCAACTATTACAAAATAGTAATGACACCCTTTAAAGGAGCAGACTACTAAAAATGATACAAAAGCTAACCATTTTTGTTTTGCCCGTTCTTCGTAAGTGAAGGAGATAATGAAATGTAACTTACCACAATAACTGATAATAGATAATGTTATTCTACACCTGAAAATATGAGTCGCAAGAATTTTCAGTGTTGTCATCTCATCCATAGGAATTACAGTGTGACTAGAATATGAATTACCCAAAAATCTAGGTTAAGCAGCGACCAAAAAAATGAACTTAACGGTAATTGATGACTTGATGACTATGTTATCTTGGTCCCTTGTTAACTAATTTCCAAATAATATTTGTATTTATTTTGTAACGAACAAGAAGTTTTGTTTTAATAACTTTCTGATTATTACAAAATAAATACAAATATTTAATATATTTAGAAAGTAGTTAACAAGGAGCCAAGACAACATGATATGTCATCAATTACCGTTGAATTCATTTATCTAGTAACTGTTTAACCTAGATTTTTGGATAATTCATATTCTGGTCACACTATAATTTATATGAGTGGCAACACTGAAAATTCTTTTGATTGGTATTTTCGGGTATCGAATAACATTATCTATTATTGTGGTAAGTTACATTTCTTTTAACTTACGAAGAACAGCCAAAAGAAAATGGTTAGCTTTTGTATCAGTTTTAGAGGTCTGCCCCCTTAAAGTTAATGTCCAAAATATAATCTAATTACATATAAAAATATTTTAGGTATATTTTGTGTCCTTTTGTATTGACATGGTAGTGACAGAAGCGGTTACAGACAAAAAGACATTCTTATCACAGTTTGAAAAATTTCCGTTTTTAAAAAATATGTTAAAAAGTGAAACATCGTTGAAAGAATCTGAAAATTTTCATGATTCAGACAGTTTTCAATACTATGTAGGATTTTTCATGAATCGAAATATTTTCTGTCTTGTATGAAAAAATTGAAGAACTTTTTATGAGTTGGAAAATTTTCATCATTTTGAAGCAAAAGATAAAACAACTTTTTGTGAATCGGAAAGTTTTATTGCTCTGTAGAAACAAGTAAAAGGAATTTTCATAGATCAGAAAATTTTCATCACAAAAAAAAAAAAAAAAAAAAAAAAGTGGATAAAACTTTTCGTAAGCCGGACAATTTTGAATATTGTGTATAGTGATGTTAGGTGGAAAATTTTCCATTATATTTAACTGCACATAGAGCTACAAAATAGAATTTCTGTAGAGGAAAGTCAGTCAGCAACAAATTATAATCTTCCAATTAGCTTTCAGGAACCGGAAAATTTTCTAATATTTCAAGTAGGGAAGTCAAATTTTACACAGTACTTCTTTCTCTCTCCCTCTTCCTCTGCGAGCTCCTTCGTTGCTAAGCGGTTAGCATATGCGCCTTTGGCATGGAAGATCTGGCTTCGATTCCAAGCGGGAGCTCATGTAGTTCGTTAGAGAGTTTATATCTGTTGAACAGGACAGCTAAAATTCTTTTAAAAAACCTGGACCCGGATTTTTCGAAGAAAAAAAAGAAAGTATCCCATTTTAGTGTGTCATTCTACAAAGTACTACACAGTCTTATCAAAATGTTGACTGTAACACGTCATTAACAGTGTTTCTCATTCCAGTTTGTTTTCTTTTCCAGTTTGTTTTCTGCCTATTGCTCTAGGCAGGGGTAAAAATGAATCTGAAAGGTAGGGGGACGCATGACGTCATGCCATTTCCCGTGCCTATCTTTTCCCATTGTAATTTTAAGAAGTAGAGTCCTTTTCCCATATATTTTTTTAGAAGTATGGTAACGGTGTCCAATTTTTAGCCATGACTCTACGATAATTCAGGTATGGACATGGTGAAAAGTTTCATCAGATCATATCGACGTTGAAGAAACGCTACTAGGAGCGATCTGTAACAATTATGGTAGCAACTATTACAAAATAGTAATTTTGTAATGATGCCCTTTAAGTGAGCAGACTACTAAAAATGATACAAAAGCTAACCATTTTTATTTTGCCCGTTTTTCGTAAGTGAAAGGAGATGATGAAATATACCTTACCATAATAATAGATAATGTTATTCTACACTCGAAAATATGAGTCGGAAGAATTTTCAGTGTTGTCATCCATAGAAATTACAGTGTGGCCAGAATATGAATTACCCAAAAATCTAGGTTAAGTAGGGACTAGATAAATGAAATCAACGGTAACTGATGATCTATCATGTTGTCTTAGTTCTTTAGTAACTACTTTTGAAATAATATTTGTATCTATTTTGTACTGTTCATTACAAAATTACTTATAATTTACTGTCTTCTTTTGTTTTACAAAATAATTACAAACATTATTACAAAAGTAAAAAGAACGAACCGAGACAACTTGGTGTCATCAATTACCATTGAGTTCATTTTTCTGTTCCCTGCCTTAACCTAGATTATTGGATAATTCATATTCTGGTCACACTGTAATTTCTGTGGATGGTAACACTGAAAATTCTTCCGACTCATATTTCCGGATGTAGAATAACATTATCTATTACTGTGGTAAGTTACACTTCCTTTAACTTACGAAGAACAGCCGAAACAAAATGGTTAGATTTTGTATCATTTTTAGTAGTCTGCTTCCTTAAAGTTAATATAAAAAATATAGTCTACTCTCTTTCCAGCCTTAGAACAAAGTAGACGTAAACAAAGCGAAATGTATTACTCCGCGGTGTACACGTGCTTCTGCAGCGAGAGACGTGAACAGCAAGATCGGCTGCTAGCTTACGATCGACGCATAACTTCCAAAGTGTAAGGCTCTGACACTGACTACTGCTATGTTGGAAATATGCATTTTCTTAAATCCTTATATAAACGAGATTGCCTCTGTTCCTGCTGTCTTTTGTGTGTGTGTGTGTGTGTTTTTTATAACACGAGACGAAAATGGATTACTGTCACACGTGGTCGCCATGAAGCTCCATTCTACAATACTTTTAAATGAGTGGGGTAGGCGCGCGAAAGCATACGCATGCGTAGTAAATACTATATGTCCAAATATGGGTGAGGTTAAAATAAAGCTATATCTGTTGTTAAATATTATATTTATTGGGTTTATTATCACAAAATGCAGGGTAAATTCAGATATCTTTATTTTAGTAGGGGTTATATTGCGGTAGGATACTAGTGCAATGAGACCAACAACCAATCACTGGTCATCGACCCACTAGTAGTCAGGTGGGTTTGTTTACATCTACTTTTTTCTAAGGCTGGAAAGAGAATAATTATATATAAAAATATTTTAGGTACATTTTGAGTCCTTTTGTAATGACATGGTAGTGACAGAAGCTGTCACAGACAAAATCACATTCTTATTACAAAGTATAATACAAGCTAATCAATGTATATAATGAAAGTAAGTGTGGTTTGTCCGTGCGTGCCACAAAGGCTCCGAAACCAAATCAGTAGCCCCATGGGAGTTATGTGGTATTGTAGCCCTGTATCTCCCATCCATGAAGAAGGTTTCGGTTTGGACCAGCAGGGGTCCTAGAGGGAGAAAACGCCCTAGCAACAGTGTTACACGCACTGTAATAAAAAATGGGTCAAGTTTTAACGACAATGCGTGCATTTCTTTGTTTTCAATTTCAATGTTGCTTTTCTTTCTACACAAATCATTATTGATCGAATATTACAGAATGTTCTAGAATTATTAACAATCTTGGAAAATGTTACAGACAGTTATAGAATTTTACCAAAGGTTCGAGAATGTTCTAGAATTTTCAGGATGCTCTAGAACCTTCGAGAATATTCCATAATGTTTGATATTGTTGTAGAATGTGCCAGCATGTTATATTATTTTTCCTATAGGATCGAAAATGTTCTAGAATGTGCACCACTAGGAATGTACACATTAAGAATACGGGGTCTCAGGTTCTTCTCAACACTGTTTGCACTACTACTACCAACTACTTTTGTTTCTACTATTATTACTGCTACCACTATTACTACCAACTACTACTATTACTATTCGTACTACTACTATTACTTCTAATAAAGGCTGCCTCCCATATCTAAACACAATTATCTCTGTGGCGCCCCTGAAATTTACCTGTTTCAGGTTGAGAATCGCCAACACAAGAAGAGTCTATAAAGAGTAGTGACACTATTTCCACAAAGAAACGTGTTTCAGAGTTACGGTAAGATTTGCTTCTTCAGAAGCATGATTAACTGAAATTATAGATTACGGAGAAACAACTTTTCTGGGAGGTACATTGACAGAAAGTTAAATACATGTCAGTTTCATCTACAAATGACAATGCTCTTTGGCACCAGTGTGCTCAAATAGCACCAAAGAAAGTTAACAGGCAACGATGGACCAGAGTCTGAGCCATTACATTTATTTACAAGTTTGTTTAAAAGAAGAAGATATATGACCTTATGCAGAGTCGTTTTGACTTTTGATTAGCGTTATTCTAAAGGCCTGACTACTGCTGGAAAGATATGTTAGTCGAGCTCTTTAGTATGGCACTAATCACGCATCCGAATGCCTGTGCATAAGGCCTATAATATCTATAGACATCGTTGAAAATACAATGATGGTTTCAGAATTATCACAAAGTATCTAAAATTCCCGTTCTTCGCACAAGGAAAATACGTTTATAGGAAATGAATTACTCTCTATAAATTGGAAATTAAATATTTGCCAGAGAAACTTTTAAAATATAAATTCGGATCAAGGAAAAGTGAAATTGCCAGACAGTTAATTGTACGCCAGTGATATGTTTAAAACGTAACAAGTGAAAGTAAATTGCTAAAGGTAAAACTTGGTGAACAGTGTATTAAATGGAATTTAAGAGTATTAAATAATAATAACGTTGAACAGGATGCCGGAACGTAAAAGAGGAGGTAATCTTGCCACTGGTGTCTCTAAACGAAGGACGCAGATAGAACAACGAAGAAATGAAACTAGATGAGAAGCACGAAGCACGTTTAGCGTCACAACGGAAGAGAATGAATAGCCTACATTAAGAAAAAGCTTAACATATGCACAACGAGAAGAAATTAAAGAAGATGATCGAGTGAGACACGTAGCAAGTAGACGCAGAGAAACTGCTGAAGAAAAAGATTACAAAACGAACTAAGTAGAATTGGAATGAGTGGAGTTCGTGAAAGACAACAATCGCAGGCATATGAACAAAACATTAGTGTACGTAACGTACGAAGCTGAAGAAGTAGAGATTATGGTTTGTCATGTAAGGTATTCCGTTATGATCCCATTAAAGAGTATGACAAACACATACACGTTGTCATCGGTAAAATGAATCACTACAATTTTCTTCATTTGAATTTAATAGCATTATTGTTGCTTTTCTTTTTAAATGAATTTCCGTTCACAAAATTTTCCATTCTTCCATAACCGTGCACTTCATACATAAAAGTACGAAACTTATTAAATAGTCACAAATTAATTTATAGTGGGTCACCTATCTCCTATAAACATGTTTTCCCGTGCGAAGAACGGGCATTTCAGCTAGTAGCAAAATGAAATGAAATCAAATCTTTCAGTTTTATGGGTTCTATGATTATGCCGGCTAGGCTAAAGAAGATGGTGATGATGAGAAGTGAATGAAATGGTGGAATAAAGAAAGCGGGAGGAAACGGGAGAACTCCGAGAAAACCCACGCACACGGTGTTCCTCCACCACAAAGTTCACTTGGCTCGAACCAAGGTTCCCAGGCACCAGAGATGAACTCTATATCATTGAGTCACCGCGGCTCCAACAAGGTAATAGCATAGCATAGTGAATTGTATACATTTTCTAAACAATAGAGGGTACTGACGAAAACTAAATACTAGATTCGACCTCAGTGGCTTAAAATTCCACAAGAAACATCAACTTTGTGCAAATAAATTTTAGAAAGTTGAATGTTTTTGTTCAGTGATATTAAGTTCACAATATTATAGTTTATGTGTATGGGAAGACGTCTTACACATGAGCACACCAAATAAATTTTAAGCTTTCTGTTTATTTCTTGAGCTCTGATAATAAACTTCTCGAGAGCTGATACTAAACTTTTAAGCTCTGATACTTAAAACTTTAAACAAGCTCTGATACTTAAAAACTATAATTAAGTGAACTTGAGACTTCTGAGGTATCGTACCGTTTTCAAATCCTGTCGTGAGCTACCAATTAAAAGAACTAACCAACTTAAAAAGATTCTTGCATTTGTTATTTGACAATAAACTTATATTTGTAGTAAATACGAAATAAATTTTAATTAAACTATATATGACAAAAAGAAACTTAAATTGAGTTGCGCATATGAAACAAATTGAAGTGTAGTTAGTAAAAAATAGCAAATGAAATAACCGATTATTTTATCAAACTTATTACAGTGGACTCTTTTTAATTCGAAGTCCAAGGGGACACGAAAAAACTTCGAATTATCCAAAATTCGAATTATCCAACAACATTCATTTTCACATATATAACAACAAACAAACCAAAGTGCTGTGCATCAAAAACATATTAATATGGTGTAGACTTTACCTTTAAAGCAGCTTATTATTTGCGTGATTGAATACCGCAAACTAACAAACTCCACATAATTGAAACTACGTGTACAATGGAAAATATATTTAATACAACATATATTGAATAGCCCAAACAATTAAACACCAGTACCAATTTGAATATTCTGTTCTCACTTTTAAGAAGTCGTAAACCTCATTTGCTTAAATTTGATTGCTTTTGTACGGTCAATAAATCTTGAATTTCATGTATTATGTGGAATACGATATTAATAACATTTGGTTGACTTTATCAATAATTCATCTTAAATTTTCAACCAATTCTGAAACAAGATGAGATTGGCACACGTTCTCTATCTTTACTTCTTCCCCAACTCACCTTCATCTTTATCATTACATAGATTTTCTATTTACCTTTTGTATTACTCTTCCCTATGGCTGCATCTGGATACGTGAAAACACGTTAAAACTGTATTTCTCTGTTTACATCTGTCCAACATTAAAAATTTTCAACTGTATCTACTTCGAATTATCCAAAACATAGGTTCAAAAGTTCGATTTATCCACAATTTTTTACTATTGTTTTCAGTACAGTTTTTAAGGGGAATGGACTTCTGTTCGAATTATCCAATATTTCGAATTATCCAAGTTCGAATTAACGAGACTTCACTGTATTTAAGTTTATTGAGAAGGGTGGAACTCTTTTTTATCATCAACAAGATTTTTTCTTTTCTGGAAATCGAATTCCCTACATTTAGCTACTTTTACCCCAAAATTGGTAACACTGATCAACGTTAGCCAACCTGAGCGTTAACGCGATCTCACGAAAATGTCCTCGCGAGCTACTAGTAGCTCGAGATCCTCGCGATCTACTGTTTGGCGACCACTGTTCTAGAGTGACGTTGATATCGTATGGTTATGATTTGTTCCATCTATAATACAACAAAAATATGAATTGAGTTTCAATCCTATTTACTTTGCCCTCGCCTGAGGTATCGTTACGCGGAAATGTTAAACTTATTACCACACTCACATTATTTGACATTCTTGAAATTGAGAGCCTGACAAACTAAAAATAATACAAAAATTTACTAATTTTCTTTTTGCTTGTTATTAGATACGCGATCAGAAAAATTCCATCATTTTAGACCGAAAACTATTTTTCTTAAAAAAGAATTGTATCGTTCCAGTTATTGTGTCTGTACCTAGGCAGGCTCGTACTCAGGGAGGGTCTAGGGGGGTAAGGCCCCCGCTAAATTTTTACTAGCCCCCTCTAAAATTTTCATAGTAGGCCTGCAAATGAACTATAATATGGTGATGAACTATAATATTTTTTGATCGGAACACCCTAACATTCAACGCCACCCCCTACATTTTCGGGCTGGCTACGGGCCTGTACCTAGGTAGTTTTAGGTAGCCCTAACCTGGCTTTTTGATACATCCTGTATATAGAACTTTGCTGCTACTGAAGCTACTAGTACACTGAAATAAGAATAAAGAATGGAAGGTAGATGATGCTCAAAATAAAACTGGATATTGTTGTGAGAAAACTTTCAAAATGAAATCTTTTAGTTTAACGTCCATCGATTATGCTCATTAGGCTAAAACAGACGGGTGTTATAGCAAGCGAATAATGATGAAACAATTGGTGGAATGAGGATGGGGGAGGAAACGAAGTATTCGGAGAAAACTCACGGACACAAAGTTGTCCACCACAAAATTACTTTGCAAGGTTCGTACCAGTGACCTCACGTACCAGAGGTAAGCGCTTTAGCACTGAGCCACTTTCTCCCCGGAAAAAAAACTTTCCCTTGCAAAATCTCACACATTTGGATAGTTTACACAAATGTTATTATACAAGTTACACAAATACTCGAAAGTAAGTCCGAATGTATTTAAGAAATATATGACTTGAATGAGTCTGAAGAAAAGACAATTGTAAGACGAAACATTACTGTATATAAGATTAACACAGAGTGGATTGGTAAATTATAAAACATTCGACTACATTTCTAAATAGATACACTGTATATTGAAGATAACAGTTGGTTAAGAAACAGGATAAACATTGAATGAAGGAAGAAGAGCCTACGCCCATTGCTGTTTAATCTTCCCAGTAAACGAGATGAAACTCATTTCAATAGTGTGCTGTGTTCTCAAAACGTTTTTCCTCGTTACAGGACGCTACAGAGAAAATTCCTCAACGCCTCAAACGCTACCTACAGAGAAATTCCACCGCAACATCAAACAGTGTCAAAGATTATGTTAACTCTTGACTCTCAAGTGGGAAATGCTCTCGTAAAATGCTTTTTATCATTGTCTATGTAACAGTTTTCCATTCAGTATAGCTGCTACAAACATCAAATGAATGAAAGAATAAAGTGAAGTTATGACATGGAATTGAGAAGTTACTCAGGTATAAGCTCTGACAGGATTTTATAATAATAATAATAATAATAATAATAATAATAATAATAATAATAATAATAATAATAATAATAATAATAATAAAAATAATAATAATAATAATAATAATAATAATAATAATAATAATAATTATTATTATTATTATTATTATTATTATTATTATTATTATTATTATTATTATTATTATTATTATTATTATTATTATTATTATAATTTAAAATTGGGTCTGCAGTGGCCCAGTGATAAAGTGCTCACCATTGGAACAAACGGATCAATTTCGATCCCTAGCCATGAAAGCATGAACAATATCATGCCTATGGGCTTTCTTGAGTTTATCTCGTTTCCTCCTACATTCTGATTCCACCAAATACTTCAAAACATTTGATTCTCATTAATTATCCGTCTACTTTAGACTAAAAGGACATAAATCTAGATATTTAATTTTATTTTGCGTAACATTTCAATTTAAACTTAAAGGAAATGAAGACAATAGCATTTAGTTTTGTGACTTGATAAGAGTGTGGTCTCTGGATAGAATGCAGTCATTGGACATCCTGGATGCCTGTCTAGGCTTTTTCCTGGAATTTTGTATGGCCTTGGAAGGAATTATATCATTACACTTTCGTAAAAGAATTATCACAAGCAAGGAGTGATTGGTAAGCAAAATGTCCATAGAATTTATATTGAGATTCTTATTACCTGACAAACAGGCAACCTGCTCTACAAACTTGAACTGTTGGTTGTATAACATTTCAAATGCAATTATTTGTCGTCCGAGCAATCATTGATCGCTCATTAGGGCAGTCACTATGTCCGATTGCTCTTTCAATCCCATAAATAATCACTGAGAGTAGGTTTTCTACAAAGATTGGATCGGGCTTCTAGTAACAAGAAAAAATAAGAAAAGCACAAGTAGCAAAGTCACAATGTTCACCACGTCAAGGAATTTGGTTTGTCACTGTGTCGTGAAAATTGAGTTTTTAATTTTTGCGTTATACTTCACTCTCCACACCCTACTCAATATCTTTTGTAAGTTGAATATATAAGTATATCTGAAAATAGAAAATATGTAACTATTGAGATTTGTTGAATCGATTGTTATTTATTTTCATACTAGCGTTTATTCCAGGCACCCATTAGTATTTTGTATCCTGAACATTATACAAACTCGCTCATCTTAAAAGTACTGTCGGTAGTCTATCACGTAAGGATGGTATCCACAATTACTACCATAAGGATACACATGGAACAAGTTTTTGACATGGGGACAAATAACTTCGATGCTTATGTCTCCATTAAATTCAACCAATCAAAAGATGAAGGAAAAACGCCAAAAATTGCCATTGGTAGCATTTGAGGTCATTTGCTAGTTCTGTATATTCATTGGTAAACAATATTAATCAGCGACGCAATTACGCTATTTCTAGCCTGGGGCAAGAACTCACATTTGAACCCCCTGACCAACAAAAACAAAACTCTCCCACAAATATTTGCCCTATTTTGTGCCCTCCCAATCCGGCGCCCGGGGTACAAGCTCCATTTGCTTCCCGTAGTTACGTCAATGTTATTAATTATCGGAAAGAAATGCTTCATTCTAATGGTAGTATAAATTGTAAGCTTTTACTAGACACAGTAAATAATAGATGGCTGCACATTATTAATTAAGGTATTACGTTCAATGTACTAGACATTTTGCTACTGAATCTACACAAGAAAAATGGCTCCTTTTGCACAATAAGTGTCAAAGAAACAGTTAAAAATATTTGAAAAATTCTAAAGGATGAATGGTCAAAAATATCTCAAATTATTGACTTTCCCAGGAAATTTGTTTCTAAAATCTTATATATTACATATTCGGAAAAGTACGTGCGAAATTTCAAAACTAGAAAATTTGAACACTAGTTACACCAATTGGCATCCAAGCGGTCCACTTGTTTATGCACTTAAACTCGCATGTTCAGTAGCAGAATTGATATTGTTCATGTCATAGGCTTAAAACAGATTCTTGATTGGTCCTTGAATTGTAGTGTAACGTAAGTTTCAGAACCTATGCTATATCAGACGTGGGATTCGAACCCAGGTCTCCCGCCTGCAAGATTCATACGTTTTCCAAATAGCCATGAGGTAAAATCTTGAAATAAACTTTTTGTGAGGCACATCAAAATTGCTATTTTCATGCATATTCAAAATAGCAGGGAAGAAATAGTTAAAAGAATAGGCTGAAAATCTATTATTTCATCATCAAATTATTAGACCCGTTGGGCACAGTCCCTTCCTAGCATTAATAGAAATGAAAACCAGGCCCATGTTAGTGATGACATGGAGAACAGAAGATCTGACAACGAATAGAAAATCAATCACGTAACACCTCCTAACGGTAAAGGACTTCATTTATGGCGTTATGGACTTGAGCGTTCTAAAAATAACAAAGCTGAACTTTCAATTTTGCGTGTGAAACACTGAGTCAAGACTTACTAGACAAAGTCAATGGGGCGTTTCGAAATCAACGTTATTTCAATCATTCTTTTGGGTCGAAGACTCGCTCTGTTACTGGTATGATGTGAATAGTCTGTTTCATGCTTTGCAATTAAAATATATACCGCAGGCATAGTGACATGGACACAAAGTGGTACTAATTCAAAGTGTCAATATTTATCTTCCTCTGCCACTGTCTAATGTCGCTGAAATGAAAGAACCGCTGTTGTTGAGAAACAATTCCATGTCATGTTCACATGACGCTAATTTGTGCAGATTTTAAACTTAGTGAGATATTTGTAGAAGTGTAATCTGAGTATACAAAGCACTGCAGCTTTTTCTCTCGTGACGACAGTGTTACTATGAAAAAAAGATTCTGATTGGCCAGTCTGTGCACAAGTGGCACCTAGAACACGGTAATTCTGTATTGGTATACTTGAAAGATATTTTGTAACCACCACCTACATTAAAATTGCATTTCAGAAGTCTTTCGTTGTTGAAATGAACAAAGATGAATCTTTTTTATATACTTGCGTGAGAAACCAATTGCGTTGAATGAAGCCAAAGTTTAGGCTGGTATGGTCGCACAACTTAGGCGGCTCATCATGACACCGCTTTCGTCAGAGAGTTTATACAGGACAGATAGAATTTCTAAAAAAAAAAAAAAAAAAAAAAAAAAAAACCTGGACCCGAATTTTTTCCCAAAAAAAAAAAAAAAAAAAACAAAGCTGCCCATTTTAGTGTGTCATTTTACAAAGTACTACAGTCTTATCAAAATGCTGAGTGTAACAAGTCATTAACAGTGTATGTTTCTCACTCCAGTTTGTTAACTCTTCCTACTGTTGTTCTAGGCAGGAGTAAAAGTGAATCTGAAAAGGTAGGGGGACGCATGACGTCATGCCGTTCCCCGTGCCTATCTTTTCCCATTGTAATTTTAAGAAGTAGGGGATGCCATATATTTTTTGGAAGTAGGGTAACGGTGTCCAATTTTTACCCATGACTCTACGATAATTCAGGTATGGATATGGTGAAAAGTTTCATCAGATCATGTCGATGTTGGAGAAATGCTTCCAGGAGCGATCTGTAACAAGTATGATAGCAACTATTAGAAAATAGTAATGACACCCTTTAAGGGAGCAGATTGCTAAAAGTGATACAAAAGCTAACCATTTTAATTTTGCCCGTTCTTCGTAAGTGAAGGAGATAATGAAATGTAACTTAGCACAATAATAGATAATGGTATTCTACACGCGAAAATATGAGTCGGATGAATTTTCAGTGTTGTCATCCATAGAAATTACAGTGTGGCCAGAATATGAATTACCCAAAAATCTAGGTTAAGCAGGGACTAGATAAATGAATTCAACGGTAACTGATAATTTATTCTCAGTAGTTGTCTTCATTCTTTGGTAACTACTTTTGAAATAATATTTGTATCTATTATGTACTATTCATTACAAAATTATTTATATTTTAGTGTTTTTTTATTTTACAAAATAAATAGAAATATTATTACAAAAGTAAAAACAAGGAACCAAGACAACATGATAAGTCATCAATTACCGTTGAGTTCACTTTTCTATTCCCTGTCTTAACCTAGATTATTGGGTAATTCATATTCTAGCCACACTGTAATTTCTATGGATGGCAACACTGAAAATTCTTCCGACTCATATTTCCGGGTGTTGAATAATATTATCTATTACTGTGGTAAGTTAAACTTCCTTTAACTTACGAACAGTCAAAACAAAATCGTTAGCTTTTGCATCAATTTTAGTAGTCCGGTCTCTTAAAGTTAATATCCAAAAACATAGTCTAATTATATATAAAAACATTTTAGGTACATTTTGAGTCCTTTTGTATTGACATGGTAGTGACAGAAGCTGTCACAGACAAAATGACATTCTTATTACAAAGTATAATACAAACTAATAGCAAAATGAAATGAAATGAAATCTTTAAGTTTTACGGGTTCTACGATCATGCCGGTTAGGCTAAGGAGACGGTGATGATGAGAAATGAATGAAATGGTGGAATTAAGAAAATGGGAGAATTCCGAGAAAACCTAAGCACAAGGCGTTTGACCACCACAAAGTTCAATTGGCGCGAGCTGTGATCGAACCAAGGATCCTAGGCACCAGAGATGTACGCTCTACCGTTGAACCACCGCGGCCCCAACAAGCTAATAGCATAGCTTAGTGAATGGTATACATTTTCTAGACAAGAGAGGGTACTGACGAAAACTAAATACTAGATTCGACCTCAGTGGCTTAAAATTCCACAAGAAACATCAACTTTGTGCAGGAAATTTTTAGAAAGTTGAGTGTTTTTGTTCGGTGATATTAAGTTCACAATATTATATAGTTTATGTGTATGGGAGAACGTCTTACATATGAATACACCAAATAAATTGTAAGCTTTCTATTACTTTCTCGAGCGCTGATACTAAACACTTAAAACAATAATAACTCGACTAATGAGACTTCTAAGGTATCGTACCGTTTTTAAATCTTCTGGTGAGCCACCAACTTAAAGAAAAAAATCTTGCATTTGTTTATTGACAATAAACTTACATTTGTAGTAAATGCGAAATAAATTTTAATTAAACTGCATATAACAAAAAACAAACTTAAATTGAGTTGCACATATGAAACAAATTGAAGTGTAGTTAGTAAAAAATAACAAATAAAATGACCGATTATTTTATCAAACTTAATATTAGGTTTATTGAGAAGAATGGAACTCTTTTTGTCATCAAGTTTTTTTTTTTTTCTGGAAGTCGAATTACCTACATTTAGCTACTTTAACCACAAATTGACAACACTGATAACGGAGTCAAACGGAGCATTAACGCGATCTGCCGAAAATGTCGCGAGCTACTAATAGCTCTCGATCTACTGTTTGGCGATCACTGTTCTAGAGTGACGTTGATATCGTATGGTTATGATTTGTTCCATCTATAATACAACAAAAATATGAATTGAGTTTCAATCCTTTTTACTTTGCCCTCGCCTGAGGTATCGTTACCCGGAAATGTTAAACTTATTACCACACTCACATTATTTGACATTCTTGAAATTGAGAGCCTGACAAAAAAAAATAATACAAAAAGTGACTAATTTTCTTTTTGCTTCTTATTAGATACGAGATCAGAAAAATTCCATCATTTTAGACCGAAAACTATTTTTCTTAAAAAAGAATTGTATCGTTTCAGTTATTGTGTCCGTACCTATGCAGGCTCGTATCCAGGGAGGGTCTAGGGAGGCCAGGCCTCCGCTAAATTTTTACTAGCCCCCTCTAAAATTTTCACAGTAGGCTTGCAAATGAACTATAAGGTATATACAGTGGCGTATTTACGATTTTGTTACGGCAGGGGCTTTGCTAGCTTTCGGGGGGGGGGTTGCCTGGAAATGTAAAAATACTGATTTCATTTACTTTGCTGGAGATGTAAAAATTCTGAAAGATATTTCATTTACTTTACTAAGTAAGATTTCGGGGGGGCTTAAGCCCGGAAGCCACCCCTAAATACGCCACTGGGTATATAATATGGTGATGAAGTATAATATTTTTTGATTGGGACCCCCTAACTTTCATTGCCCCCCCCCCCTACATTTTTGGGGCTGGCTACGGGCCTGTACCTAGGTAGTCCTAGCGTAGTTCACCTATAACCTTTATTTTCCATGCATCTTGTATATAGAACTTTGCTGCTACTGAAGCTACTAGTACACTGAAATAAGAATAAAGAATGGAAGGTAGATGATGCTAAAAATAAAACTGGATATTGTTCTGAGGAAACTTTCAAAATGAAATCTTTTAGTTTAACGTCCATCGAATTATGCTCATTAGGCTAAAACAGACGGGTGTTTAAAGCAAGGGAATAATGATGAAACAATTGGTGGAATGAGGATGGGGGAGGAAACGAAGTATTCGGAGAAAACTCACGGACACAAAGTTGTCCACCAAAAAAATTACTATGCAGGGTTCGTACCAGTGACCTCACGTACCACAGGTAAGCGCTTTAGCACTGAGCCACTTTCTCCCCGGAAAAAAACTTTCCCTTGCAAAATCGCACACATTTGGATAGTTTACACAAATTTTATTATACAAGTTACATAAAATACTCGAAAGCAAGTTCAAGTATATTTAAGAAATATATGACTTCAATTACTCTGAAGAAAAGAGAATTGTAAGACGAAACATTACTGTATATAAGATCAACACAGAGTGGATTGGTAAATTAGAAAACATTCGACTACATTTCTAAATAGATACACTGTATATTGAAGATAACAGTTGGTTAAGAAACATCATACACATTGAATGAAGGAAGAAGAACCTACGCCCGTTGTTGTTTAATCTTCCCAGTAAACGAGATGAAATTCATTTCAATAGTGTGCTGTGTTCTCAATACCTTTTTCCTCGTTGCAGAAGGCTGCAGAAAAAATTCCTCAACGCCTCAAACGCTACCTGCAGAGAAATTTTACCGCGACATCAAACAATGCCAAAGGTTATGTTGGCTCTTAACACTCAAGTGGGAAATGCTCTCGTAAAATGCTTTTTATCATTGTCTTTGTAACAGTTTTTCATTCAGTATAGCTGCTAGAAACATCAAATGAATGAAAGTGTAAAGTGAAGTTATGACAATTGAGAAGTTATACATGTGAGCTCTCACAGGATTTTATTATTATTATTATTATTATTATTATTATTATTATTATTATTATTATTATTATTATTATTATTATTATTATTATTATTATTATTATTATTATTATCTGCAATTGGGGCCGCAATGGCTGAGTGGTAAAGAGATCACTACTGGAGAAAGTGTATTCTCGTTCGATCCCCGGCCACGAGAGAATGAACAATATCATATCTGTGAGTTTTCCTGAGATTTTCTCGTTTCCTCCTACACTGTGATTCCACCAATTACTTGAAAACTTTTCACTTCTATTAATCATCCGTCTCCGTTAGTCTCAATGTATGTAAATCTAGTAAAGAAAGTAATTTCTTTTGGCTTTACATTTTAAATTAAACATCAAGCGAATGAAGGGGTCATGGTGGCTCAGTGGTAGAATGCTTATCTTTAGTGCGTGGGGTCACTGGTTCAACCCGCCCAAGTAGAGATGCGCACGAGACGAGTCAAGACAGAATTTTCCTGACAAAATTTGACTCGAGACACAGCTCTTCCGATAAAGAAGAATACATTTTTCGAGTCGAGATATCACCTTTACATCACATTTTCGAGACGAGACCGCCTCAAATCTTATCTACGCCCAACTAAGTTTGTAGTGGACAATATCGTGTCCGTGGGTTTCCTCGCGATACCCCCCGTTTCCTCCAACTTTCTCATTCCACTAATTCTTCCATCATCATTCACTTACCTTCATCATTGTCTCCTTTAGCCTAAGGGGCATATACGTGGGACGTTAAACTGAACGATTTCCTTTTATTTCATCAATCGAATCTACTGTAGATTATAGTATTGGTTCCATAAGAGTGATATCTCGGACTAGAATACATTGACTGACCATCCTGAATTTCTGGCTGAGCTTTTTTCGGAATTTTCTAGTGTCTACGAAAGAATTGTATCAATTCACGTTGATAAGAGATTATCACAAGCTGGGTTAATTGGTAATCAAAATGTCCCTAAAACTGATATATAAAATCTTAATACCTGTCAAACAGGCAACCCGCTCTACTAAAGTGAACTGTTGGTTGCATAGCATTGCAAATAAAATTATTTTTCGTCCCAGGAATCACTGATCGTACTCCAGACACTCTGCCCGTTTGTGCATTCAATCTCATAAATTATCACTGAGAGTATGTTTTCTACAAAGAATGGGCTGAACCTCTAGTAACAAAACAAAGAGAAAAACACAAGTAGTAAAGTTACAGTGTACACAACACGAAGAAGTTTGGCTTTCACCGTCAAAATTGAAGTTTGATTTTTTTTCGTTTTACCTCTCCTCCACTGTTTCCTCAAGAGCTTTTGTAAGAGGGGTGCATATCTGAAAATATAAAATATTTCGGTATTTTAATTTGTCTAGTTGAGGGTATTTTTTTTTTCATTCTAGCGTTGTATACCACGGACTGATTAGTATTTTGTATCCTGGACATTCATTATACAAACTCACTAATCTGAAAAGTGCTGCCGGTAGTCTATGAAGTCAGTATGATATTCACAATTACTACCATAGGAATACATGGGAAATCAATTCCTGATTGTCTATATCTTGGGATCGGCTGGTTGAATCAAGTTTTGACTTCCCATTTACATTAAACAGCGTGACAAACATCTTGGTATTTGAAGGCGGCGCTCCAGGTTCCCTTTAAATGCTGCTAGTAAATGAGACGCCAGCGGTATTGTCACGTTTATTTTGTACACATCCACGTCTATCTTCTGCCACCTGATCGCGCTATTGTTCGTCTGCTTAGCCATAGCCACACCCCTTAGCACTCGGCAACATTGCGTCAGAACTTGTGTTTCATTCGTTTAGCTGAAATGCCAAGATGTTTGTCACAGGCTCTAGTTAGACACAAGTTTAAGCGTTTTTTTTTTAATATTTCACCTTGAAAGGAAGAAACTAGAGTCGAAATAAAAAGGGGAGAGGATTACTATTATTATAATAAGATACCCGTTTCTCGAAACGCCTTAAAACTAGAGACATGATGGAAGATACGGTGGCTAAGTGGTAGAGGTCTCACCTCTAGTACGTAGGGTCCCTGGTTCTATCCCCAGCCAGGTAAATTCTGGTGGACAACATCGTGTCTGTGTATTTTCTCATTACCTTTAACTTTACCATTCCACCAATTCTTCATCATCATTCACTTGCATTAATAATACATCTCCCTTTGCCTAAGGGACCCAATCATCGGACGTTAAAGTGCAAGGTGTAATTTCATTTTAGACACATGAAATTTGATATTTGGACTTGTCACCCCTACATGTTAGGATTGCAGTGTCGTAACTCGTGAAAGGAAGCAGGGGGAGACTAAGAAAAAATTTTCTAAATATATGATAAGTAAGGCCCGGATTTTTATGTAATATCAAACCTCAAAATATGTACAAAAATGTAAAAAGATGCCCAAAATATGTTATTAAATATGTAATACCTATCCAGAGAATATGAAATACTTAAAAATCGAAAATATCTATATATACCAGTAGTTTTAAGCATATGAATATATTTATATATATACCGGGTTTGGACAAAAATATCAAACGTTTGGAAAAGTGTGAAAATCATACCTAGTATGGTGTGGAGCCTCCTTTTGCGTCCAAAACAGCTTGGATCCGACGTGGAATGGACGTATACAGATCCTGAATCGTGACGTGTGGAATTTTGTACCAATGTTCCTCCAAAAGATCTCCACTTCCGTAAGGAATGCTGGTGAAGGGTAATGAGACCGAACACGCCTTTCTAACTCAGACCACAATGGCTCAATGATGCTCAGATCAGGTGATTGTGGGACCCAGAGGAGGTATAATAGCTCCTGGTCATCCTCCTAAAACCATGATTTCACCGTTTTTGCAGCGTGACAGGGTGCCAAATCATATTGGTAGATGTCATCACCATCAGGGAACAATATTTATGC
This sequence comes from Thermobia domestica, assembly GCF_964235325.1. Classification (NCBI taxonomy): domain Eukaryota; kingdom Metazoa; phylum Arthropoda; class Insecta; order Zygentoma; family Lepismatidae; genus Thermobia; species Thermobia domestica. Next base: position 392,058,664 of record NC_137454.1, read on the forward strand.
CATGGCTAGAACCTGGTACCCAAAATGACCTCATACGCCTTAGCATTCATCATTCCATACAGGGTTGTGATGGGACCTACAGAAAACCACGATATCACTGCCCATACTGTAACAGAACCACCTCCATGCTTTACAGTTGGGAGCAGACAGTTTGTATCATAGGCCTGCGACGGTCTTCTCCATATGTAAACAAGGTGAAGGGCGATTCATCGGACCACATTACGTGTTTCCACTGCTCATGAGTCCACGCTTTGTGGTCCTTGCACCACTGGATACGCCTCTTCGCATTTTTTGCTGTGACTAGGGGTTTGGCGATAGTGGCCCTGCCATTAATTTTCATTTTATGAAGTTTCCGTCGCACTGATTTCGATGAAACCAAGTTCTGTAAACCGGAGTTGAGCTTAGACGTAATTTTCATTGCAGTGGTCTTCTTTTTAGCTACTAGCATCCGTTTTAATGTCATCCGGTCCCTATCTGATAGGATTATTTTTTGACCACTGTTGTACTTTGCAGACGTCGTTTGCCCATGAATTGTGTATGACCTCGTGACATTGGACACAGTGCCTTTTGGTACCCCCACACTGTTCGCCACTGTTGCCAGTGAAGCTCCAACCAGACGTACACCAACGATCATGCCTCTTTGGAAGTCTGTCAGGTCGCCCATTTTACCGCACCACTTTCAGACCATGACACTCACAGGTGAACTAGTTACTGCTGACGGAAGAGGAAGGTCCATATGACACATTGAAAACAAAAAACGATCGGCAACCGCAACACATGTTGTACAGTGAAAGGCCAAACTTACGTGTCTTGTATGAAGTGTGTTTAAGATTTTTTTGCCCATCCCCCTATATATATATACAACAGAATCTATAAAATAATGTTATGGTAAGAAGTAAAAATAACGTACTCACATATTCTGGACTGCAACTTTCCAGTTCAAGCTATAATATTACGAATTCCTTTGAACAAGTAACTTCCAAAGTATATATATTTTTAATTATACACAAACACACACTATCATTTAAAAAACGCTGTTTATGAGTCCCATATTTATGTTAAAAGCAATATGTATTGTGCAAAACTTCACTCCATAAATATATATTGCAGTTTTTCGTCGGTAGAAAAATATTACGCTATTCATTTTGATTTACAATGCACAATCAAGTACTTTTCATTGTTCTCTGAGTTCGTTGATAGCTGTTTGTCGGAGACTATGTTGTTATACGCTGAAAAGCATCTTTCAACATCACATGATGTTGTAGGGGTATTTCAACTAGTGGTGGGCACAAATACAGGTTTTTCGATTTTCGGCTTTTAGAAAAACCGAAACCCCTTTCTGAAAATTTTCAAAAAAACCGGTTTCAGCGCATCCTGTTTCGGTTTTCTCCAAAACTGGTTCGGTTTTTCACCGGCGGTTTTCATCAAAAGTTTTCAAAAGTGAAAAACCGAACTGGTTTTGGAGAAAACCGAAACGGGTGTCGGTGAAAAAAACCGAACTGGTTTTGGAGAAAAGCGAAACCGGTTTCGGTGAAAAACAGAACCGGTTCTGGAGAAAGCCGAAATGTCGGTTTTTCTGGTTTCGTTTTTTCTAGAAACCGGTTTCCGGTTTTTTTTTTAATAAAAAACCGGTTTTGCCCATCCCTAATTTCAACAAGGGAATATTTTGGGGGGATATATCTTCTGGGATGGGAACCGCTGCTTACCCATTAAGAATCTTACACACACTCTCAAAGGCTTCATATTCAGAATTTGTTTCTAAAACCAGCTCAGACTTTCTGTAAATTTTGTCACTTTGTCACCAGCTTCACCTCTAACAACTACAACTTTTTCTCTTACACTGTTTACAATATCGAAAGATTCTTGCAATGAAAGTCCTGGAGATTCAAGTTTCTTTCTGTTCTCTGAAAAGAAGCCAAAGTTGCTTGAGACAATTTCAGAATCATTAAAAGCGGCTTGAGCTTCCCTCACTGAAATCGCGGACTCTGGTGGGAACATGTCAACTACAAACTTTATGTGCTTAAAATGTTGGTTGTAAAACACGACCGCCTTTATCCAAGTTCTGCAACGTGTAACTACGGATTCAGGAGGTAAGGGTACATCCAACAAGTGTTGCTAATAACATTGCACTCGCTGTGGAGCTTTCACAAAAACCTTTTTTGTATTGGATATAAGTTTGTTCACTCGAGGAAAATCGCTTCTCACTTCCTCCACCACACTTTGGAATGCGTGAGCAACACAAGTGAAATGAATTAAATTTGGGTGCAATGCTTTTAAATCTCTTGCAGCTTTCAGCCTATAAGCAGCAGCATCAGAGTATAAAACCAACACTCTTTTTTTCTTGAACTCCTTGAGGCCAAAGTACTTTCAACCTACTGTTCACAAATCTTGCTATTATTGCATGATCTGTACTGTTTGGTGTCTGGGAAGAAATTAAAAATAATTGAGAGGGAGCTTCAGCGTCTAATTTGTCAACAATTACATTAGCTACATAGCGGCCCGTTAAATCTGTAGTTCCATCTACGGTGACCCATATGTACGAGTCCCCAATTTCATTCCGAATGTTCTCTATACTTTCCTGGTTAACAAATAACAAGATAATTTTTCCGCAACGTTGATTCATCTGGAAATTGATTATTACAATATTTTCTAGGTATTCCCGGCATCCATGTATCTGAAGCTTATACCAAGGAATATTAGCAGCCACCATTGCAGAACATAGGTCTTTGAAAAATTCGTTCGTTGTAGAAGCTCCTGCTGCATTTGAGTCAGAAGAATTTGCTTTCTACCGGAACGCAGTTCCTTCTTTCTGGTGTAAAGGGCGCTTCTCTTATGTTACTCTAACTGCGATTTCATAGAGCACCCGATTTTTTTGTCATATGATGTACATACTACGACCTTACCATCAGTCGTAAATGTTTAATTTCTTCCAAGATTTTAATTTCGCTGCTAGTGAAAACGCGGCCGATGCCATCTTGTCGCCGTTATCGGATAAACACATGTTCAGAGTGCCAGTCACACCAAATTATGCACTTCACGAGTCCACAAATAATTTATTGTTTACTGTCTGAATTTCTTTGTTGTATATTCGAGTACAAAAACAAAGTCAATTCGTTTAACACTAAAATAAATAATTAAACCAACAACTTCAATTTGATTGCGAATATCTTCTAACGGGTGCTCCAACTACAATTACGATGAAGAAAGTGCTATGCGTATTTAATTATGGAGTGGTTCTATGCACGACATTCTACCAGACACTATGAGATGATTTGAATAAACGAACTAAAACTAAAGTCACTTTGGGTGGGAAAGCGAACTGCACCTGCTAAAGTAAGAATATACATCTATTCAAACGTGACTACATGAATAAAACGCGCCAACAATCAGTAAGATCAAAATAATTCAAGTTTGGGTCAGTTTCCCTTTGTTCCTCTCTCTACATATGCTCTACACTGTCTGGCTGCCCATCAAAGATTTTTCTTTGATAGTCCTCTTCTTTACTTGCCGTTCCAATGACAGTTGCAGCGTTCTGTGCAAATTAGTCAGTAATCTTTGAATTCTGTTTTTCAACGTGTTTCTATCTTATTTGAATTTGACAGAAGGAGAACTAGGGTTGCCATATTTTAAAATTAGAAAAGCGAGTGATCTAAATCGTAGGTACTAATGTGAACTCGTCTAATACAAATGCTGACCTGGGATCCTTCGGACTTTTTTTTAGTAATTTCTTTGTTAAGTGGTACTTCTAATGTACTTTTCTAACTAAACCGAAGTAAAGCATATTTACTTTTTTGCCTTTAATATTTTATTAAGTTCAACAAATGTGAGTCTCTAATTGTAAAACAAGTATTACAGTAAGATATCTATATTCATCAACAAAGTCGTCTTAGACTTTTCTTCAATCCAAAAAAGCGGGTGGTTTTCCGTGATTAAGAGATGATTAAACGGGGGACGAATATAGGCCCTGAAAATCGGATGGTACCTGCTAAAATCGGGTAATATGGCAACCCTAAGCAGAATACGTTTCGCCTTCTGTGATCCACTGCTACTCATTCCTATGGTTACTATATATTTTACCCCATCTGTCTTTCCTCAACGGAATTGGGTGAAAAACAAAGGATAACAAGAGGCATGCTTTCCTCTTATGTTGTTTTCCCTAAGATACAAATTGTCACTTTTCTCGCTTTAGGCATGTGATTTCGGATACCTTGGTGTGTTCTATGCACCGCCTAAGAGAGAAAAGAGTCCGTGGGTGGTGGTTCTATCAGATCACTTATTATATTCACTTGGATTCTTTGAAACCCGCGCGAAAGGTGAAATATCTTAAGCACAAATCATTTCTTTTAACGGTAGCGGTAAAACGACAGAATATTCCATGGAATTAACCTGTCCATATTCTATAATATTGTCAGAATTAGAACAAATTCGAAGGAAGAAACCAAGCAACTGGCTTTTTTCCATTTGTTATGCTATTAAGTAAACTTTAAAAATGAATATTCTTAACAAGTTCGTGATAACGCAAAATATGTAGCATAAGAAATACGTAACATTGTTTGCAATATGTAAAATATGTAAAATCAAATTTATTACATATTTCAATGTAAAAGTCTTGATCGATGTATATCTGCATTCTTGTACAGCTACATACAATCAATTAAAATATACAATTACATAAAAGTACGAGGCTTAATGATAAGATACGAACATGAATATATAAATGAAGCATTGAATACGTTCACCACATTAAAAAAACTCACCATATAAGTGCAATGAAAACTTATATTGGACCCATTTCAATAGAATATCCCCAGGACCCCATATAAGGTCTTCAGAAATAACATATATTTTTCAAGCCTTTAAACTGTTTCTAAAATTGAATCCTGAATTTAACTAGGGACGTACTAGGATTAGGAAATAGATTTTTGGGCTGTGTGCATGTATGTAGGCCATGTTTGCCCGTCACATGTATGATCGATGACGTCCCTGGAAGATCACACTGCCCAAGAAATTGCAGAGGAAGAAAGAAATGGGGAAGGAAGGAAGCGGACTGGGAACATTATGTTAAGTACAATTCCAGCATTTGCCTGGTGTTAATAAGGAAAACCGTCACAGGATGGCTGGCCTATAAAAAGCAGTTATACCTTTTCGGCCTAGTATCCCCACCGGAAATCTTAAACTAGTGAAACATAGATTGGGGTCAACATACCATTTTCAAAAGAACTGAAAATAATTTAATGTGCAGCTGTTGTTCCATCATTAGAACAACATATAGACCTATTTCCCAAAAATGAAGCATAAATATAATTGGTCTCATATTTTACTAAAACTATACTCTGACCCGATGAAGTAACAAAAGTCTTTATTAACAATTAAGATTTAAATTATAAAATAACAGACAAATTCTGACCAAAGCGTATAGTAACTAATAAATAATAGCGTTATAGTTTCGGCAAATTAACTTTGCCTTCATCAGACACATTAATTTGCCGAAACTGTAACGCTATTATTTATTAGTTAATATATGCTTTGGTCAGAATTTGTCTGTTATTTTATACAAGAAGTTCCAAAGCTAGAATGAGTGGTATTAAGATTTAAATTGTAGGGAGAGAGCAAATTTTCGTGTTTCAGATTTCCTAGGAGGGAATTTCATATTTTTCTAGGGGTGTAAATATTAACTATTTACCTCCCAGGAAAAGTTCTCGAAGTTACGGAGCTGTAGGACACTGGTACTATTTCATAGCTATGTATGGGAAATCTCATCCAGTGACTACGTCCGTTCATGTGTCGCCGTTCTTAGATGTTTGGTCTAGAACAATGGTTCTGTACCTAATTCTTATCACGACCCCTATTTTAAAACATTTTCTTGCCAGAGACCCCCTCCCTTATAATTTCTGATTTGTATTAAGCTTGTGTAGAATGTTTAATATACCTATTGGGGAAATCTCACAATATCCATCTATTTGTATAATAGTAAAAAATGAAATGAAATCTTTAAGTTTTACGTCTCACAGTTATGCCGGTTAGGCTAAAGGAGATGGTAATGATGAGAGATGAATGAAAGCATGGAATGAAGAAAGTGGGAGGAAACGGGAGAGCCCCGAGAAAACCACAAGCACGGTGTTTGTTCACCACAAAGTTCACAAAGCTGGGATCCAACCAGGGACCCCAAGCACCGGAGGTGAACGCTCTACCACTGAGGCACCGCGCCCCCTTGTATAATAGTACAATTCATTCTTTGTGTATAGTAGATACACTAATAGTAATGTATTCCGTACGATGAAAGTGATGGTTCAAGATGGACATTAATTCCCTTCATTGAAGAGGCCATCAAAGTAGCTGATCTGAGCCCACAACTTCTTCACCAAATAATAGAATTATCGTGCGACAAGTCCTTGTAGCGGGTTTCCTGTAACGAAGACTTGGACAAGTTCTGGCTGAACAGAAGAGAAGAATATCCTGGTCTGGTATCTGTTGCTTTCAAAGTAATAATTCCATTTGCTACATCGTACCTGTGCGAAAGTGGTTTTCCTCCTATGGTAAACATTAAAACAAAGACAAGAAATCGCTTCTCAGTTGAAAATGACTTAATAATGCGCGTCACGAAGATTTAACCTGACATTGTCGCACTAATCAAATCACACCATGCACATGTATCTAATTAGTTTTCAATTTTAATTGTATTTCAATATGCTGGTTTTGTTGCGTTTGTATTTTTCTGGTATATTAACATGCAGTTCTCATTAGTTTCATATAGAACCTCTTTCATTTAAACTGATTTTTAAATAATTCTGCACCTGTCTAAAATGTTTAGTAGACCTATTTTTTGTTCTTCTTAACAATATGTATAAAAATTTTAAAAAATGCCTATCAGAATAAAATTCAAAATGATTTCCGGTATTCGATTCTAATTATATGTTTCTCTTCCGCTCATCTTCACGACCCGCTTGAAACCCTTTCGTGACCAACTTTCTAGGGGTCACGACCGCAGGTTGAGAAACTCTGGTTTAGAAAAATACAGAAAAAGTTACGAAAGTTACTCACCAAGATGCCTACACGAAGCGTTCGAATCTTGTGTAAGATTTCATCTTCAGGCAAATTCAATATAAATGATTCACAAGGGGACAAATAACAACAATCCTGTGTCCCCATTAAAATCAAACAATCAAAAGTGAAGAAGGAAGGACGGCTTAGCATTTGAGGTCTAGTCCAGGCTAGCTAGGAGCTGAACCCGGACATAATTGTTGAATTCCTGAAACTTCGCCCACAGAGTCCTTGATGTGAATGTAACATATTAAAAGTCCCCACCCCTCCCATGCCTGCGTCATCCAATATGACGGCTAATCCAATATGGCCGCCAAGGAGTATGTTAGGTACATAGGGTTTGAAATAAAGACACCCTGCTCCTAAACTACATAACATATTAACATCCGGTAAACACCATATTAAACAGCATACATGTAGCTATTATAAACTACATTTTCATATTCATATGATAATTATTTTCTATGTAAGAAAACTTTAAAGCTAAAATTACCTGATATATTTTGCTATTCAATACAGTTTGTGCTTTCATACAGACTCAACTAAAGTGATTTATGACTTTTCTTTAATACTGTTGAGTAGAGCACTTAGTTTGCAAAGATTATAATTTTGTTTCATGCTGATAGGCCCATTAGTAGCTGAATTAGAATGTTTTTCATAACATGTTACAAATAATCAATTCACATTCAAAAACCGTTAGCGGTCGTCGACATGCCTAGTCTAGCTAACAGTTTACTTTGCACATAACTGTTGAAGTCACGAAATCTTGCACACCGAGTCTTTACTATAAATTTAATAACGTAATAAAAAGTCCTCATCTCTGCGATGTTTACTTTATATAATATGGCAGCCAGTAAAACTGTGTTATCCGATCTTTTTTATCATTTTCCCAAACTACAATATTGTAACTGGGTTCATTTCTATCTAAACTGAAGAAATTATGTAGTTTTCTGTGTGTGTTTTTTTTTTTTTTTTTTTTTTTTTTTTGCACATTTTGCATTTTATATTATGTACTGCATATTTTGATTGTATATTTCATATAATATATTTTTATTATTGTACATATATATTTAGTAGCAGGGTACATTTATTTTAATTTTATCTTTTGCAGGTATTAATGGGCATCAGGTTTACATGAAAACTATTTGGAAGTAGGAAGTTAGATTGAAAATGTCAGCGTATACAGGAAGTACATGTATTTTGTGTGGAAGAGCCCTTACAGAGTCTCTTACTGTTGTAGTAAAGACAGGTCTCTCAACTCTAATTGCATCAAGTGAGCAGAGGAGTGATGGCTTGCGTGAAGAATTATCCAAATATACATCTATAGTAGTGCACAGTGAGTGTCGAAAACGATATATCGGCAAACATCAATCAAATCTGACTTGAGAAATAGTGATTGTGATAATCCAGACACTGTTTTTCCTGGACTGTCCACTCGTTCCACATCCTCTCAGTTTGACTTCAAAATTCATTGTCTCTTCTGTGGTGAAGAAGCAGATATAGAGAAAGAAAGCAAGAAATCTAAGCAAGAGAGAAAGTGCATCAGTAAAGTAACCCTCTTGAAAGTGAAAGACAATATTAATAAGTATGGTACGGCTCGTGCAGACAAATGGGGAGTTGCTGTGCAGACGCGTGTCAATAGTGCTATTGATCTCGTTGCAGCAGAAGGAAGATACCGCCAGCAATGCTATAAGTCATTCTGCAATCCTAGATCAGTGCCTTCACCACCGTTTCGAGAAACAAGTGATTTCTTGCATAATCCTGGGAGACCATTACTCACAGAGAAGCATCAAAATTTTGTAAAATTTTGTAAAATCGAAAGTGAAGATGAATGTCAGTATTCTATGGAGGGGTTGGTAGAAAGAAAAAAGAATTTGGACAAGAAGGTGTGACTTACAGTGACAAACAGTTGAAACGAAAATTGAAGGATTACTTTCAGGATCGTGTAATAATCACAGATATTCCAGGTAGAAGAAGATAACATTAATAATGGTGAGTTCTATATTTATTTTCTCCGAGAATTTCTAACTTGAATGATAATTACATAATATTTTTGTAATACAAAGAGCAATGTCTTGTGATAATCCGTTTAGCTACTATACGTGTAAACCTCTACAACTTATTAATTGTTAATTTGTACTTCATGTCTAACTGTAACCGAATGATTCATTTTTTATTCCTAGTTCTTGTTACCAAAGTATGTAAACGGATTTCAAATTAAAACGTTTTACGTAAACTCATGGTATTCCTATCATTGTCTAAGTTCTAGTTGCTCCCCTCCCCCCAGAATTTGCTTTCTAGATCCGCCACTGGTTCCCCACCATACTATCTCATCGCCAAGCAAAATCGATTACGAATTCACTACCAATTTCTTGGAGTTACACTCCAGGAGAAAGAACGAATGCACATTCGAACTTGAAGAAAATATTCCTATTTGATTAGATTGAAACCAGGTTAGATGCAGAGGCGGATCCAGGACCGACTTCTAAGGGGGCGGTGGGTAGTAATACTACTACTTATAGCTACTTTTAAGAGCTCTAAATTCTGGTAAGGGCTTTATTTATATACAAAATAAAAAAATCTTTCCTCTTCAGTGGGGAGAGGGAGATCGTCCCGATCCCCCCTTGATCCGCCACTGGGCTAATGTTAATTCATCTCCAAACTAACAAGAATTTTAGAAATGATCCAAAAAATGTATCAAAAGATTGAGATCTTGGCTAATAATTAGTTTTCGGATCAGAGGTCCCTAAATTTGAGAACAAACTTCAAATTAACTTTATTTTTGCGGAGTAAGCACATCATACTGAGTTAACTGATAGTTTGGCTTTGGCTACACTATATGTAGTTCTTCAGTTATAAGACGAACAAGAAAATTTTTCATTGAAATATATTGGATTTTTTGGGCCAATTGGATCAGGGGCCACAAAATTTTTTGGACGGCTCCTAAATCGAGTTTTCGTATTTTCTACGTAATATGCACATCATACTGAATTAAGTGATAGTTTGGGTTTGGTTACACTATATGCAGTTCTCCAGATACAAAGACGTACAACAAAATTTTTGATTCAAATATACTGGATCACTTGATCCAAAACTAAAACTTTCGCTCTTTTTTTCAGTGCAGGACTTAAATCGATTGGATCAGCACACCTACACAGAATAAGATTCTTCAAGCATCGGAAAACAACGTGAGGTTGGAAAGTCGTTGGTCATAAATGATGTCATATGTAACAGATACTGGTAAGGACTTCTTCCCTGTGGGCACCAGCATATGTTCTAGCCTCTACTCATAATCTACATATAATATTTGTAATTAAGCTATTCATGAATAAGCAATATAAGTACAAAACACTTCCTCATATGTAGCATGAGCTATATCTAAGAAGAACAAGGCATCGTATATATTTTAAACGTCAACAGACGTTTATCGTGAAAAGAATTACTGGTTGATAAACCTGACCGTCCTGGGAGTAACATCCATTAATCACAATACAGATAGGGTATGTGTATATAAGGGAGAGAGAGAAATATATATATATACGTTTATCAGTGGCGGGCAGCGGGGAAGTTAAGATATTTCATACTCTGTGTGATAGAGGGCGTTGAAAACTGTATTTTACACATATTTGGCTGATAATGGTGGATACAGTGGAGAATTGATGGTGTCTAAAATACTGAGCGAAATTTCAAGTAAAAATAGATAAGTTTTGTACGTATATACTTAATGTAGAAGTGTCTAATGATATTGTGATTACTATTATTATGTAAAATGTTATTTCAAAATGAACACTACCCTATTTAAGGGAACAGACTACTAAAAATGATACAAAAGGTATCCATTTTTCTTTTGCCCGTTTTTTATTTTTTATTTTATTTTATTTATTTATTTTTTTTTGTAAGTGAAAAATAGATAATGAAGCATGAATTACTACAATAATACATAATGCTATTCTACACCCGAAAATACGAATCAGAAAAATGTTCAGTGTTGTTATCCATAGAAATTACAGTGTGACCAGAATATGAATTACCCACAAATCCATGTTAAGGCAGCGACTAGAAAAATGAACTCAACGGTAATTGATGACGGTTGTTTTGGCTCCATATTAACTACTTTTTAAAATAATATTTGTATTCATTTTGTAATAAGCAGAAAGTTATTAAAATTACACTTTCTATTAGTCGCTGTCTTAACCTGTGAAATGTTATTCCAACAACACTGTATTTCTATGGATGCCAACACTGAAAATTCTTCTGGTTAGTATTTTCGGGTGTAGAATAACATTATCTATTATTGTGGTAAGTTACATTTCATTATCTCGTTTCACTTCCATAGAACGGGCAAAAGAAAAATAGCTTTTGTTTCATTTTTAGTAGTCTATCCCCTTGAACAAAAGGAAGTAAAAGAGTATAATTGTGTAGTTTAAAGTTGCTAAGCCTTCTTGGGAAATGTTTATAATTGGAATTAGTGGTAGAGAAAGTTAATTCTATTTGTAAACGGTAAACGTCCACGTGCGTCACGTTAAATCTTAATCTATCTAATCTTGTAATCTTCTAATATAAATAAAATAACGAGTTTGTTTGTGTGTTTGTTTGTCTGTCTGTGTGCGTCCCGGGAACCAGACGAGTGGACCGAGAGTTACCAAATTTTGGCCAGGGGTACCTTGGCCCAGGCTCCAGATCAAAACGAAGCGTTTTTTCTCTCAAATTTCGAACTACGGGGTCTCGGGGGGGGGGCGTTTACCGGAACCGGCTTGGGAACCAGACAAATTGACCCAGAGTTACCAAATTTTAGTCACGAATACCTTGGTTCAGGCTCCAGATCAGAGTTAAACGTTTTTGTCAAAATTTGAACTAGGAAGGTCTCAGGGGGGCGTTTACCAGGACATGTAAGAGTAGTAGAAAATGACCGATATTGACGTTTAAAATATATTAGTGTTGAATTCATAGTTTTCGCGGTCGCTAAAATCAATGGTGAAACTCCGATCGCATTAACTTAAAATTTCACGCTATTTGGCTCCGGGATCACCGGGGGGGGGGGGGAGGAGATACCGAGACATATAAAAGTAATCCAAAATGACCGATATTAGTGTTAAAACCATAGTTTTCGTGGTCACTGAAATCAATGGTGACACTTCCATTAACGACAACTTGCAAATTCAGTTATAATTAATTGTATGCAGGCCGGAGGTCAGAGAAGGGGGCATACCGAGACATGTAAAAAATAGCCCAAAATGACCGATTTTAGTATCAAATCCATAGTTTTCGCGGTCGCTGAGATCAATGGTGATACTCCCACAGGCGTTGACTTCCAAATACAGTCCCCGTGCGAAGCAGAGGTATATTCAACTAGTAGTAAATAAAATTGCCAACTGACCGATATTTTACCGGTAGACAGATATTTTTGTCGGGCTGAACTATATATTTCAAGGTTTAAAACGCAGTTGTTCGTCATCTATTTTGAGGATTATGGGTGAGTGCCGATAACTTTATTTCTGAGTTGGCAATCCTAATAGTAAACAGTCACGCTAGTGGACTGCGCTATTGCTTGGCTATCTGATGCTGACCAGTGTACGCAAATTACGGATTTAAAAATACTGTGTTTTGCACCGAACATTCGATACGCTCTACTTTATAAATTAAAATTATACTTAATATATTAAAAGCATGCTTTATAAATTAAAAATAATGCTTTATATTTTAAAACCATGCTTTGAGAATTAAAATCACGTTTAATAAATTAAAATCATGTTTAATAAATGAAAATCATGCTTTATAATTTAAAATCAGGCTTAACGAATTAATATCATGCTTTATAAACTAAACGCAGCTTAATAAATTAAAATCATGCTTAATAAAATCAAATCATGTTTAATAATTTAAAATATGCTATTGAAATTAAAATAATGCTTAATATATTAAAATCAGGTTTCATAAATTAAAATCATGATTAATCAATGTTCTAATTGTTTACATTTAATTTTTTGATAGGGACAAACTCAAAAAGATAGTAAAACGTTCACAATTAAAGATTTTAAACTCGAGTTTAACTTATAGTGTACAAAAGGCCGAAGGCTTTAATGTGAAACTAGTAATGATGAATTGGATTATGGTTTGATTGAGTTGTTACGAGATGAGTAATGGAAAACTAGTTGATGTAGATGTTAATTTTATTACTAGTAACTATTAGTAGTTGGAATATTTGCGTACGATATACAAATAGATACGAAAATAATGGCGACACTTATTCACTATTTTTCCATTATTAATTAGTACGAGAGGGGACCCAAAAGAAACCGGATTGAAAGAGCGCTGCCATTCCTAGGCGTAGTAGAGAGTTCTCCTGCTAGGTAGGTCTAGTAGAGACCTTCCCAGATCAGTTGGCCAAGCGGCGTCTGTGTAGGAGGTTAACGTTTGATCGTATTATTGTTTTTCTCAACTGTTCTCGTTTGCCGCCTGCAAAATCGTTATGGCAGATTCAAAGGAACAAAGAGTGTATTTGCTTCCTACTTGGAAAATAGGAAACGAAAACTTACCAAATGCTTCAACAGGCTTTGAAAAAGGATACTATGAACACACACATTTTTTGAGTGGTTTAGGCTCTTTAAGTGTAGTGAGACGAGCGTTAAAGATCATGCTCGTTCTGGGTACTTTTCATCATTTCGAAACGACGAAAACATCGAACAAATCTGCCCCAAAATCAGCGAGGATCGTCGTTTCATGATCGATGATATTTCAAAACAGGCAGGAGTGAGTTGGAGCTCGTGCCAGCGTGAGGTCTTGCAAACGGGACATATTGCCGCTAAGTTTATTTCTCGCATGTTCACACAAGATCAAATCATTCGTCTGAATTTGAGCCAGGACTTGGAAAATCAAATTGAAAGTGATCCAAACTTTTTGACCGACATAATGACATTTTCCGAGAATTAAACAAAATCTAATAGGAAAATGTTTTGATGGTGTAACAAAAACTTCGCAGAGCGCATTGGACGATATAAAAGTTCCAGAGTTCCAGAGGTACTTCAAACAATGGGAAAGAAGATGGGAGAAAGGAATTGCATTTAATGGAGAGTACTTTGAAGGAGACTCAAAGAATTTTGTAAAAAATGTAATAAATTATTTTTTTAGAACGAGTCCGGTTTCTTTTGGGTCCTCCCTCCTACATTATTAATATGGTCTGGCACCACAATTAATCTGAAGAACGAATCAAATCTATATTGTGGAATGAAAGTATATAAGCCATTAATTATTTCCAGAAAGATACTGCACCATTTCACATTCAATACAACAGTCAGTTATTCTATCAAAGAGGATAAAGGAGGGTGTCTGCACTGGTGTTGAAGCACTTTAACAAAATTTTATCACCACAATCACTGAATTCTTTACACCATATCTTCCCATATTTGTAAACAATATGCGCTTCTCCACGAAGATTATCAAACACCAGACATACAAAAGAGTACAAAAAAAGACAGAGAACCACAAAAAAAATTCCGACAGACCCTTCACAGGCTCCCTTCGAAAAAAGGCTATAAAAGAGCACATCAAAACTAAAAAAAATTACTAGTTCCAGCTAATCACTCAAAACTTCCTCTTCGTGCTGCTCTGGGCAGAAGAGACTCCCTAACCTCAACTTTGCGCTGCTCGAGAAAGAGGCTCCTATCATATCTCCTCGCTGTTCTTTGTAGGAGATATTACCTTCGCACTGCACTAGGCATTAGGCTAATATCATATCTCCTCGCTGATCTTTGTAGGAGATATTGCCTTACTTCCGCGCTGCACTAGGCAGGAGGTTCCTATCATATCTCCGCGCTGCTGTTTGTAGGAAATATTATCCTACCTGCGCGCTGCACTAGGCAGGAGGTTCCTATCATATCTCCGCGCTTCTCTTTGTGGGAGAAATTACATTTGCACTGCACTAGGCAGGAGGCTCTTATCATATCTCCGCGCTGCTCTTTGTAGGAGATATTACCTTACTTCCGCGCTGCACTAGGCAGGAGGTTCCTATCATATCTCCGCGCTTCTCTTTGTGGGAGAAATTACATTTGCACTGCACTAGGCAGGAGGCTCTTATCATATCTCCGCGCTGCTCTTTGTAGCAGATATTATCTTACTTCCGCGCTCCACTAGGCAGGAATCTCCTATCATATCTCCGCGCTGCTCTTTGTAGGAGATATTACCTTACTTCCGCGCTGCACTAGACAGGAGGCTCCTATCATATCTCACGCTGCTCTTTGTGGGAGATATTACATTCTCGCTGCACTACGCAGGAGGCTCGTATCATTTCTCCTCGCTGCTCTTTGTAGGAGATATTGCCTTCGCGCTGCACTACGCAGGAGGATCCTATCATATTCCTGCGCTGCTCATTGTAGGAGATATTACCTTACTTCCGCGCTGCACTAGGCAGGAGGCTCCTATCATATCTCACGCTGCTCTTTGTAGCAGATATTACCTTCGCGCTGCACTAAGCAGGAGGCTCCTATCATATATCCGCGCTACTTTTTGTAGGAAATATTATCCTACCTGCGCGCTGCACTAGGCAGGAGGTTCCTATCATATCTCCGCGCTTCTCTTTGTGGGAGATATTACATTCGCGCTGCACTAGGCAGGAGGCTCCTATCATATCCCTGCGCTGCTCATTGTAGGAGATATTATCTTACTTCCGCGCTGCACTAGGCAGGAGGCTCCTATCATATCTCCGCGCTGCTCTCTGTAGGAGATATTATCTTACTTCCGCGCTGCACTAGGCAGGAGGCTTCTATCATATCTCCGCGCTGCTCTTTGTAGAGGATATTACCTTACTTCCACGCTGCACTAGGTAGGAGGCTCCTATCATATCTCCGCGCTGCTTTTTGTAGGAGATATTACCTTCCTCCACGCTGCACTAGGCAGGAGGCTCGTATTACCTTAACTACGCGCTACTCTGGGCAGGAGATATTATCTTAACTCCGCGGTGCATTAGCAAGAGGTTTCTTTCGTCTCCGTCTTGCACTGGGTAGGAAACACTAGCACACCTCGGGAGGAGATTCCTTAACCATCAACCTCAGAGACCTCCGCTCTGCTTTGGGTAGGAGATCCAACTTCTTAGGGGAAAAAGCTATTGTGTAGAGGAAACTACTTACTTGTAGCATATTATTTGTATAATTTTTTGTAATAAAAGTTGAAGGAAAACAAACATTAAACCGTCTCTAGTGTTATATTAGAGTATTGACAGAATCTTTTCCTCCCCAATAATTGTTTCATATCAACGGAATGTAATGTAGGCCTAATCTTTCACTTTAACATCCCACAATTATAGCCTTTAAGCTAAGGGAGACGGATGATCTAGGTAAGTGAATGTTGGTGGGAGAATTACTGAAATAAGACTACGGGAGGAAACGGGAGTACACTGAGAAAATCCACGGAGCCGATTTTTGTGCATTGCAAACTTCTTGACTGAGGATCAAGCCATTGATCATACTCACTACCACTGAGCCATCGCGCTCCCTTTCTTCCATACCAATGTAATCACTATTTGATTTACCTTTACTTCCATCAATGCATTCATGAAGAGAGTCAATTTCACTTACTGCCTATAGAATTCTCAATATACAGGATGTTTCGAAACAACACCGACAACGTTTGGGAATTGATTCCTGACAGCAAGATAAGACAAAAAGTATAGACCAACCTGGGTGCACAAATGTTCCCTTTCGGAGTTATAGGCTGCCGAAAACATGAAAATATGAACTTTAAAGGTTCATAGCTCCGAAACTATGGAACCTACCTTAGTCGGGTCAAGACTTCACTTAAGAACTAGTATATGCCCTATGCAGATATCCATGTTTCAGAATCCTGCGATACTTCTGTAATAGTTTTTACAGAGGTAATTGGTGAGTACTTCAAATTATGTGCCCTTAGCCAAACTCCGTCCATAAAAATTGTTGCGTGAGTACCGCAGGATTCTGAAACATGTATGTTTGGATAGACCACATATTAGTTCCTAAGTGAAGTCTTGATCCGACCACGGAGGTCCCATAGGATCTGTGGACCTTCAAAGTTCATTATTTATGTTTTCGGCAGCCTATAACTCGGAAACGAAGCATTTGTGCACCCAGGTTGGTCTATTCATTTTCTGTCTTATCTTAGTGTTAGGAATCACCTCCCAAAGGTTGTCGGTGTTGTTTTGAAACACCCTGTATATTCCAAACAGTCCAGAGCTCCCTCATGGCTAAACGGTTAGCGTACGTGTCTTTGGCGTGGGAGACCCGGATTCGATCCCTGGCGAGTGTTCATGTGGTTCATATTCCATGTTAAGCTCTAAGTCCTCGTCTTACATAGCCTCACTTCTGAAAGGGTCCCTTAAAATAAAAATCAAATCAAATCAAATATCTAAATAGTCGATTCGCATTCACGTTTCAGCAAACTATTCCTTGTGTTGTATTTGTATATATTTTCACAAATATCGTGCATCAAAAAATGTTAAATAAAGATGAAAAAAGTTTGCAGTCCTTTTATATTACAAATATCACTATCTAAAATATCAAACACAGATTATTGATACAAATTAATGCTTACTGGCTATGAATGAGTACAGCCGGACAGGGATTTAAAATTTTCTCTTGATTTAAGAAGATATATTTCTATCTCCTTTTTTTCTCCGCGTACAAATACATTTATTCCCAATGCATAATTTAGGTTCGTGGATATTGAGTCAGATGATCGTTTCACTTGATTCGCTGGGAGTTCTTTGGATAACGTCGAATCTGCCTTTGAGAAGAGATGGTCTTCATTTCTTCGACCGTTCAACGATAGCTTCTCTCTCTCTCTCTCTCTCTCTCTCTCTCTCTCTCTCTCTCTCTCTCTTTGAACTTTTCTTTCGCTTTTAAAATTCAAATGAAGAACTTTCCCAGTAAGCTTCCAACAAATCTATCCTTTGTCCATCTTTCCCTTAGTTTCTCAATTTCATTTCATTTCATTTCAAAGAAAACGAGTTCAGGGAGCAAGGAAAATATATTTAATGCTATTTTTTCTTTTTTTCTTGAATTTCATTTATTTGCTTACATTTAACAAGGAAACGATTTTAATTTTTATAGACAAGAGCTGAGACAGTCTCTTCTGGAAACAGGTTTTCCGTTTCTATCGAAAGAAATCTGTCTAGTCGCAAAAAAATTTTTTTTCATGTCTTATAGGCAACAGCGTAATTTGTAAACGACGAGAGAGTGTCGTAAAGTTTTAAAATTTTAATTATTACCAGTAAGTTATTAAGATATGATAATGAAATTTTGTTAGTGTTATGTTTTGTTCTTATGTGCATGATGTTCAATATGCATCATGCAATATAGGAAGTTATTAAGCTATGATGATGAATTTTGTCAGTGATATGTTTGGTTCTTATATGCATGATGTTAAGGTTATTAGCACCTAATGGTTTTGTTGTTTTACAGGGTGTGCCAAAAGTGACCAAAGTGCATGATGGATAAGATTGAGGCTCGAATTGCGTTAAAGTTCCTGTATTTGAAGGGTAATAATGCCCAGACAAATTCATGACGAGATGAAGACTGTGTATAGCGATGATTTTCCATCTTGTGTCACCATTGTAAAGTGGAAAAGGAAATTCCAAATTGGTCATATGTACCTCACAGACAACCCAAGACTTAGAACACCATTCCTGACGGACGATACGGCACTTGAAGAAGGTCAAGTGTTTAATCCTTGAATACAGACCTGTAACCATGCACATGATTATGATTGAGACTGGCCTAATTTGTAGGGGGCGCGGTGGCTCAGTGGTAGAGCGTTCACCTCTGGTGCTTGGGGTCCCGGGCTCGATCCCAGCCCCCGCCAAGTGAACTTTGTGGTGGACAAACACCGTGCTCGTGGGTTTTCTCGGGGTTCTCCCGTTTCCTCCCACTTTCTTCATTCCACCATCTCACTCATCTCTCATCGTCACCGTCTCCTTTAGGCTAACTGGCATAACCGTGGGACGTAAAACTCAAAGATTTCATTTCATTTTTTTTCATTTGGCCTAATTTATGGTGGTGTGTAGAAAACTTGTCCATGATAAACTTCACATGTCTAAGGCATCAGCGCACTGGGTTCCTCGTTTGCTGACACCTTTTCAGAAACACAAGCTCATTCACCTCAAGTTGTTGTCGACGAAGCAAGGACATGTGGTTTCCAGGTATTGCAGTATCCACCTTATTCTTCCGACCTAGCACCTAATGACTTTTTCTTGTTTTCCCAAATGAAGAATACGTTGCGTGGTCGCCATTTTGACAACACAGATGACGTCATTAATGAGGTGGAAGATTGGTTTCCTCAATCTTATTAATTTTTAATTTTGGTCACTTTTGGCACACCATGTAAAAATATAATAATCATTAGGAGCTAATTACCTTAACATCATGCATATAAGAACCAAACATATCACTGACAAAATTCATCATCATAGCTTAATAACTTCCTGGTGATAATTAAAAATTTACGACTCCCCTCGTATTTGATGTGACAGACAGAGAATTAATACGGAGAACGACGGCGCACCTTCACTTATGTGGTGGGTAGTCAGCGTTTCGACAGTTGATGTCAATATTTCTATCACTTTACAACCTAGTTTGCTATTCTTTAACTAATTGTACGTACTCCAGAGTATGTCCTACATCTAAAGGATTACGTTGAACATATTCTATGTTTAATATTTGAATTAAATCAAAAAGTATTAAGCAGATACATCAATACATTTGTCGAATGGAATCTTTAAGTTTTACGTCCCATGATTTTATGCTGGCTAGACTAAAGGAGGCAGTAATGATGAGAAATGATGAAATGGTGGAGGAGACGGGAGAATCGCGAAAAAACCCACACACGGTGTTTGTTCACCACAAACTTCACTTGGAGCGAGTTGGGATCGAACTAAGAACCTCATGCACCAGAGGTGAACGCTTTACCATTTACAAAAAACCACCGCGGCCCCTCCTATATTTATCAGATGTTTTATTATTATTATTATTATTATTATTATTATTATTATTATTATTATTATTATTATTATTATTATTATTATTATTATTAAGCAAGATCCTACGTGAAATTATGTGTTTGAGAATCAGTGTTTGTTCTGTGAATACTTTTGAAACATTCATTCAATTTTAAACAAATTTTATATTTGTACTCTAGGAGAATTGTCAATTAAGTATATTGGATGGATTTTTGAGTTTAGAGTTTACTTTCAGCCTATATGAGATGTGGTCCTACACTCCAAAAACAGTACCCATGATTTTGCACAAGTACCCATGAAATAGAAGGTACTTCGCTGATGTACCTATCATAATTCAATGTACCGAAGACTTTAGTGGGTACACACCGCATCTCAGCCTCTTACCCATGAATTAGTGGGTACATGGAAGATTTGTGGGTACAGTAAATTTGTACCGAAGAATGTACCCATGACAATAAGGTAACATTAACATACGCCATATTGTGTGTTATCGGTTAATGTGTTGTTTGTGCATTATTTGAATAAAGATTGGAAAGATTCCAGCAACCAATCAAACGAGTCACATATAAAGTAAGTGGAATACTCTGTATTTGATACTTGTATTTTGATATAAATTAACTTGTCTAAAATGTATATTATATTTCAATAGTCAAACAGTAATTTAAGCGATAGTTCCTTTGAAACAATTTTTCATGGTTAAGCTGATTATAAAATGTAAATTTTAAATCTAGTTTTTAAAAAAACATGCACAACATGCTAATTTTCGTGACTTTATCTGAATAATATTCCGACTTTTCCGTGGGTGCCATTAACGTATGTAGGAAAATCAAGAGTATGGAATTGAAAGTGCAAGGGTAAGTATTCCACACACATGCTTACGCGCACCTTGCACTTCACTGGTTTGTATAGGTTGTGTTTATGGCTTCTGGTGCTTACGTTCAAGGGAACGTTTACTAAATCCCTGTACCTTGTGCTTGTGGAAGGAATTCGCCGTGTAAGTGTTGTATCGCCGGACCAATTTTTGGAAATTTACAGGGTAAATTGGAGAATTTATTTTGGTTTGAGAGGAAGAGTGAGTGAAAGTTAGGTGAGGGGAATAGTTGAAGTTAAGAAAGTGATTTATGTAGGCTGTGTTTGATGTTGTAAAGGAATACTGTATGTCGAGGCGGAAGTGACTGTTTGGCGGAGAAGTACACTTGTTATGATATAGTGGCGGGAAAGACAGTGTGGTAATAGCGCGTATATGTCAAGATTGTGACATATCGTGTTTGCGTTTTATAGAATTATACAAAAATAACGAATGTCCGTTGTTGAAATTGTGTGAAAGACACAGTATACTGTTTATAAGTGGAGCTTTACTAATATGAAGTGCTATTGAAGCTAGTATCATTGCCAAAAACCATATGTTTCACTACCAACTCGCATACCCACCATCCCTGACACACCTGCTTCCTTCGGACGCATCCAGCACTTAGTATACATTCGGACGCCGTGTTTATACGCAATAGTGATTTTTTATGCCAAATTGTAAACGTCTGCATGCCTCTGTTTTGAAGGTAACTGAACCTAACCTAGCCTCACGTAACGTAATGTAATCTAACCAAGTGTAGTACACTTTGGTACTTTTTCTATTTTCATGTGGCCCTCGATATAACACAAATGCCCCCTTCTCCCTCGGACACCAGTCATAACGTTGCACCCCTCTACCTTCTACGGATACCTCGAAGTCCTTGTACAGCGGGGGACACTTCTAAATGGTACAGCCATATGGAGATTTACGGCTAAGGTGTACCATTTAGAAGTGTCCCCCGCTGTACAAGTACATGACAAAGAAAACATACCCAATGTGCACACAGAGAAGGCCTACTTTTATCAAAATGCGCCTCACCTCATAGGCCTACATCACGAAAGTAGCAACGAAAACTAAAAGGACTTAAATTAACCTGGCCCTAACTGATATTCCACAAGAGTTCGTACCAAAAAAAATCTCTCTCTCTCTCTCTCTCTCTCCCTTTCTTTCTTTATGAACGGTGCTAGCTTAAACTTGGCCAAAAATAAAAAATAAAATATAGGGTTCCTTCGAAATTTCGGAGTTTCTTGCTCAGTATCGCAAACTCAAATAGGAAATTTCAATATCTCAAACTAAACAAACAAACAGACAAATATAATTTCGTTAAACTTTCCTGATCCACTCAACAATTTGTCTGTAAATACTGTGATTCTACTCGTGTGTAATTTACAAGACCCCCAAAATAACTTACGCTACTAACATTTAATATTACTCGATACAGCTGGTGGGAAATATTTTGTTGGGTGCCAGTGTCTGCTACACAGGGTTAGCAAAAAAACACTTTTCTTTTGAACCGGTGTTTTGGTTTAAATAAATTTCTTAATTTTAGATTACATATGGATATAAATAATTTTATTCGGCCTTAACGTCCTTATGCAACACAGTGATATGAAAGTAGATCTTTTTCCGAAAGTAGACATCGATTACAAGGAAAATGTTTAGCTGTCTGATGCAATAGGAATAAATAGCGCTATTATAATACAAATGTGTTGCTTCATCTTTAAAGCACAGTAACTTTTATTTTGATTTATAATTATGAATTAGCGTATTATTGGTAAAATAAAAGTGACAGGTCTCTCCTCTTCTTCTTCGTAAGGTATTTTCATAAGAAGATTGACAGAGGAAGAAAGAGACAAAAACTGATATCAAAAGAGAAACAACAAACCCGTGTCTTTCCAAATTAACCCTTGGCCGGTTCATCTAATGAGAAATCACATTCAGCAAATTCAACAGAAAATGTATCTGACTACTTACTGGAGTTAACGGTAATTATATCAAAGTATTGCTTTATATTAGCGAGTGACCGTAGGGCAGTTGAGTAGAGCGTTGGCTTCGTATTACGAAGGTCCTGGGTTCGCGCTCAGAAACCGCTTGTCCCTGGTTTCTCTCAGTCGTACTAGGCAAATTCTGTAATGCTGCCTTAAATAAGGCCAGTGTCTACTTTTTTAACCCATTTAACATAGGTAATAGTATTGTACGAAATTTTAACCATTTATTTTTATCTTTTGAGAATTTTTATTATTTTGAAAATAAATTTATTAGAAATCGCAACATCAATATTTCGGATGTCCTTAAGATCGTCATCAGTAATTACAGTAAATTGGAGAAGGAATTTTGAATACCCTGTTTATGCAATATTAGTGTATTGTAGTAAAATCTGGTAGTATGGCAGTAGGATGCAGAAGGATATTTTTTTGGTTTTTTGTTAGAATAGAAGTGCTTGAAATTGGGACCACGCAATTTGATTAATTTCGTTTCTTCGCCTTTGCGTTGTGATCTCAATAAATAATCCGTTATTTTATGAGCCATAGATATCAGCAAAATCGAAGTATGTTTTAACAAATATTCGCTTTGACATTTTAAAGATCAAGTAAATGTTCTCTTACCATCTTTAAATAGCAGTAATAATTATAGGTACCTTGTACCAATACCTTTAATCACGTGTACTAGTTTTGTTTACCAATCACACATCACTTTTGAAGAAATTGCTGGAATTACTGTATCAGTGAATGCTCAACATAAAATTCATTGTATATTGATTGCAAAATTCTAAATTTAACACAATAAACTATACTTATCTAAAGTTGCATAGATCTTTCCGCGATCTGCCGCTCTTTTTCCACGGAATTGCTGCAGTTTTTTAATATATTTTTATTGTATACATTTTTTTCTTTTCCTTCTGACATCCTTCTACCACCAACAGATTACATCTGTTGCACATAAGAATTTAAAAGTACCGTAGATGCGGGCTACTTGGACTCAATTTTGCAATAAATTCGTTCTTTCAGTGTGTTTTCATCCACGAAAACTTGAAAGTTATTGTCATAACCCATAGTAAGTGGAACTACAGGCTTTATTGTACATATCGAGGACAGTTTTAGTTACATATATTGAAAACAAAGCACAGGCGATTATTGTAAAAAATGGGTCCTAGTAAGACTCGCGTTCGGGCTACTTGAACCCACCCCCATATTTTCCTACAAAAAACCATTGAAATCTGCTCTGAGACTAAGTAGGACGTAGGTGTTCCAAGAACAACACTTTTTATTTACTGCAAACCACAAAGAGAACATTTTAAGAGGTACTATCAAATATAATGACTGTAATAGCTGATTACGTTTTCTTCTACAGCTGCACGAGCCCTATCTATATTAGCAGCAAATCTAGTCGTTGACTGGAGGTGCAGTTTCTAAAATAACTTCACCCAATCTCGACTGGGAAGATTGTCTTAGAACGCAAAGACAGTTCTGCCATGCATGGCTAAATACGACTTCACAATAAATCTGAAATCAAGTTAATTAACGAGGAATCCGAAATCACAAACTTGATCAAGATGACTAGCGAAGGCTAATTCTTCTTCTTCAGTGATCACTTTCAAGATGGCCCGGATTCTGCCTTGACCTGTTCTTTAACCCTCCAGAAGTCGCGCTGAAAAAGTAACGCCAGTAGTCGCGCGCGGTCAAAAGGACCGCACGAACATAATGTGTTGCAAATATCGTTCTAAACATTTTTTCTTGTATTAGAAACGTAATTTTGTATATTTTCTGATTAAGAGGGATTAAAATATTTATTATTATAATAAGTTTTACAGTAGTAACTATTATTGGAACCTATTGTTAGACATGTACTGTTTTTTTTTAATTTCTTATTTAGAATAAAATGTTTTTTCGTTACATATTTCTTTAGATAGATAACTACGCACTGGTTTTATTGAAAATTTTAATTCTGATGACGATCCTTTGTTTTTGTCAACTCTTTGGTTCGTCTAAAATTAGAAATGCAATAGTAAATTACTAAAATTAATGCTATATACACATAACAATAAAACAAAGCTTCACAGCGCATTTTACATTCAATAATAGCTCACTCGTAGCTAAGCGGTTAGCATACACCCCTTTGGCGTGGAACTTCCGGGTTCGATTCTCGGTAGGAGCTCATGTGGTTCGGATCCCATGTTAAGCAGTAGGTCTACGTCTTACATAGCCTTGATGCTGAAAGGGGCGCTAAATTGAAATCAAATCAAATTTACATTGAATTATTTTACGGTCCTATTATTTTGAAACCACCTATTCATTGAATTATTTTAGGTTATCTTCAAATTTACACTGTTTTACACTTTGTCGGCGCTTATTTCGTCCTCTGTTGCTCTGACCACATTCGGGGAATCGTTGGTCATTTCTGGGTTTGAGATCTTCAGACTTGCTCGCAGACCCCTCACTTCCACTTTCGTGTCCACTCACTTCTACATTTTTTTAAGAAACTACCCTAGGGGCCAATTTGTGCACTTTATCACTTTGGTCTTGGTTCATTTTTGGCAGCTATCATTGTTGGAAAGTTTATTTTCAGTAATTCCCAGAATTATGAAATGATATCTTTCAAACGTTGTCTCAAGGATTTCTTACACTACAAATACGCAAAGGCAAATGAAAAATGAAATCTTTAGTTTAAGATCCCACTATTATGCAAGCTAAATGCTAAAGGAGACAAGTGAATGATGAAAGAAATAGTTGAATGAGAATGTGGTTGGAAACTGGAGAATCCCCAGAAAACCCACGAACACGATGTCCTCCACCACAAACTTACTTGGACGGGAATCGAACATGCGACCCTTCGAACAAAGGTAATTTCTCTATCGCTGAGCCACCGTTCCTCCCTAAATGGCACGCGCAGAGCTTAGCGCCTCCAGGGGCCTTGGAAAGATTATCGAGCTTAAAATGATTTAGCACTGACTTTTATAAATCCACCAATTCAACAATAATGTCGTGCAAACTTTAATACGTGCAAACTTTAAGATTGTAGTAATGAAAGAAAAGATGAAATCTTTAGTTTAGCGCCCCAGAGTTATGTAACTGCTAAAGGTGATGGATGAAATTGCAAGTGAATGATGATGAAAGAAATGGTGGAACGGGAAAGTAAGAGAACAAACCTTTATTTTCTTTAGCACAAATAATTAAATGTGTAGATTAATTGATTTCCAGAAATTTTATTATAATTAGCAATTAAAAACTGAAAGGGCGATCACAAACTTTTCTTGCCCAGGACCTCGCAACAATTTGTTACACGCTGCCATACATCATTAAAACGGGAGTAGAGTGACTGAATTATTTTGCTCTGTGGTTGAAAAATAATAATGCAAAACAGACAATTATTGACTTGAAGAGATAGGATAGTTTAAAAATTCTGACTGGGGAATAAAATCTTCATTTTTACGTCCTACGATTATCGCAGTCTAGTAGCCAACCTGGAACAAAAGAGATTCAGCCCACTGAAGATTCTTTGCGAATATCATTTCAATGTGAATTTCGAACAAAGATCTAAGCTTACCTTCATGCTTACGTTACGTCAAACAACTAACATATAAGGTGGAAATTATTCAACTTTTTTCATAAGATGTAATCCAGCTGACTAATTAAAATTTTATAAGCTTTATATGTTATATGTTGATTGATTAAATGTTGCACCTGATAATATGTAGTCGTTACTGCTTGTTACATAGTATTACCGTGTGTAATGGTTGTATGGGGGGGAGAGGAGTATTTAAGCGCTAATATTCTAAAGTGAAATATTTACATAAAAATTAGGATAATTAAACATTTTCAATAACTCCCTCTTAGACTTCGACTCTGGTTATAGGTCGATTACCGGTGATTACTGAAAGTTAATGATATTGAAATATACAAAGGAAGTTAGTATAGTGTCTAGCAAGCATGTCTGCTTTGCAGCAAGTCTCAGGTTCGATTCCCTTGAGTGAAGTTTGAACGCATTATGGTGGTTCGGATTCTACCATAAACTATAGATTCACGTATCATTTAGCATAGGCATCGGTGATGAATTATAAAGGGACATTAACTCTAATACGTCAGAATACAGACAGATCGACTGATTCCCAGATATTCATAAGTAAAACTTATATTTTCCAAAACAGGAAATTACGTTAGTTGAGTGCTATTTTTTTCTAAATATAGATCATGAACGGTTTGAAATTATGTTTATTCTGTTGTGTGAGAACGTTTCTCTATAGTTAGAATTGAGGACATTTTCGAAAGTTCCCCTTCTGGAGGATGAACACTAAGGATTCATGAAATTATAGGTGTAAACCTGAATGCAGTTTTACCCACTTATCTCAATAGTAATCTATGTAAATGTAAGGTCACTTGACAGGTCCAAATGTAAGGTCACTTGACCAAAGGCTTAGATAATGTCCCCACAACCTCCACGATGCGGGGCCACCAACTCCAGGGATGTAAAATATATAGAAAATGTTTAGAAAGTAGAGACGAATAACTAGGGGCTGCAGCGGGCAGGGGCTGTGTTGCAATAATAGACTATCAAAAACTTCCTGCTCAAGTCCTAAAATTTCACACGGCGTACACCATAGTCTTAAAATTTTCACAGAGTATACGCTAGTCTTAAAAATTTCACAGGTTATATATGCTAGTTTTGAATATAGTACTACACGCCTTGAAGCAGAAAGTATGCGCAAATGACTAAGATTGAGCAATACACCTTCGTATACTCTCGACTACACCCCTGAATATATGCTTTTATTTTCTTAGTTTGCTTACATACGTGAGACGAAAATCTGGGAGGAACGCGACCACCCAAGCCCCTCGTTACGACGCCCATGATTAGATGAACCATAGCCGAATACTTCAGGTAGTTTTGCTTCTTTATTTCTAAGTTTTCCTATGCTTTGCTGACTAAATATCAGTTGTCAGGGAGCTTTAAAACTTGCGATATAGAACCAAATCATTCTATTTTAATATCCTATTTAGCGAAAAAAAAATAATAAAAATGTCGATAATGAAGGGTAACAGATCACAAAAAGAAGCCTACTGGACGCCCAAAACAGTCTCCTTTTCCAAGACTGTGCGCTGCATATTCTTACACTATATTTAAAACGCTTTCAAAGATACCAATCTTAAAAAAAATAAATTAAAAAAAAATAAAAAAAAATAAATCTTTAGTTTAACATGCAACGGTTATGCCATCGATGGCTAAAGGAGACATGGAATTGCAAGCGAATGATGATGAAAGAATAGGTGGAATGAGAAAACGGGAGGAAACGGGAAAATCCCGAGTCCCTCACTCCTGCAGTAACACTTGGCCCTCACCCTCGTTCACCCTCGCCCTCTTCGTCGAAGCTTTTCCTCGCCCTCGCGCACCCTCACCCCCGCCATCGAAGCTTGTCCTCGCCCTCGCGCACTCTCGCCCTCTTCGTTGAAGCTTTTCCTCGCCCTTCCGCACCCTCACCCTCGCCATCGAAGCTTGTCCTCACCCTCGCGCACCATCGCCCTCGCTGCCGAAACTTGTCCTCGCCCTCGCGCACCCTCGCCCTCTTCGTCGAAGCTTTTCCTCGCCCTCGCGCACCCTCACCCTCGCCATCGAAGCTTGTCCTCGCCCTCGCTGCCGAAAATTGTCCTCGCCCTCGCGCACCCTCACCCTCTCCGTCAAAGCTTTTCCTCGCCCTCGCGCACCCTCACCCTCGCCATCGAAGCTTGTCCTCGCCCTCGCGCACCCTCGCCCTCGCGTCACTGTGGGCGAGGGAACTTGAGGGTGAGGATGCCCTCGAGAGGGCCACCCTCGCGAGGGTGAACATCTCTGGTCTGTACACACTTACCTTGAAGTCTTAAGAGTCTTAAGTCATAAGCATGGTATGATCACCATCCATGTCGTAACACAGCTGAATTCTGTGCCAAGTTGTCGCAAATGAACATGGATAACAATGTTACCAGACAATGCCAAGCAATGTTACCAAACAAATGTGGGTAAAACCGAAAACGGTCAGGAAACAAATTAGGGGTATGCCCACTTCCGGACCACGCCCTAGAATAAATAGTGTCCCGAACCCAGGCACGGAGGGTACGGGTTCCCAGAGAGTTCCATGGAAAGTAAGTGGGGTGGATTTACGATTTTCAATGCTCCCCGCAAGCAGAGAGATGTTAGAAATCCATAAAGCTCCACGCAACCTGGGTGGCTGATGCTAGGAACCCTACAATGTTGCAGGCAAGCACAGTGGAATGGATTAGGAGGCCTTAGAGCTAGATGCAACCAGGGTGAGGTAGATAGGGGGCTTTAGGCTCCAGGCAAGTTAAAAGGCTTGGGTTAAGTACCTCTGAATTCTCCAGGCAAGCTGAGAGAGTGGAGTTGACTAGCCGAAGACTAATGCCAGATGTGGAGGTCTTCCTAGTTTTATACCTGTTCCAGTGTTGCAGTGGCGCTAATGCTCCTACTTCATGATCAGTGTAGCAAGTGGTATTCCTGGTGTTCCTGTAGTCTACCACTGTAGTAGTTTGGAGTAGGACGCACATGGTGTTATTTAGAAATACAAACATGTGTTAATTGTTTGTAAACAGAGCCATTCACGGGATATTACAATATATTCTGAATACTGATAAAGGACAAAAGTACCAATAAATCAAACAAAAAAACTTAGATTAATCTTTCTGCTACAAAATTAATAAGTAAATAAGAACTTACTGAAAACTCAATACTGTATAACACATACGAGTCCAAATTATGAGGCTTTTAATGTTAAACTTCAAAGTAAAAAAGCTCAAAAATTCGCAGTATCCAACCACACTTTATGAGATACTTGGTGCTTCTACGAGCTTTCAAGTCGAAGATGGTCTCAAGCAAAGAGATGCGTTGTAACCATTATTATTCAATCTTCTTCTGGAATAGCATCATAATCATAGGTATTAGGCCATTATTGGCAGGTTACTTGCCGGAACTGAGAAGCTTCCACGGTCTTCCGCTAACCTCTTAGTCTTCAAGTACGATTTTTCTGTTTTGATATTGTTCATTAATTGTAGTCTCTTTCATCTTGTCCCTGTCTTCCACGCCATCTAATATCTAAAATCGTTATTTTCTCCTCCACCATTTCTAACACCCCCTCATTCATTTTATGCTAGACCCAACGAATTCTTTAAAATCATCTCCACACCCACATTTGGAAGCTTCCAGTCACTTTCTATCATATTTACCTAATACCCATGTTTCTGCTCCATATATTACAATACTCCACACGAAACATTTTGTGAGTTTCTTTCTCAACTCTTTATTTATGGTAAGCTCCCACAAAATAGTTTTTACTTTCTCCTAAAGATTATTTTCGCTAATCCTATCATTGTTTTTGTTTAACGTTTGCACTTCATTCCGTCAGTAGTAATACTACCCAGCACGGGTGGGCCCGCCGGGTGAAGGGGAAGAGGGAGACACGTCCCCCCAGAAATTTTCCAGGAGGGGATTGTCCCCCACCCCCCAGAAAATTGTATAACAGGAATTCTTCCCCAAATACCTCGGCAGAGATTCTTCCCCAAAACGTCGATTACCATTGATGATTCCTAGAATGGGAAAAGAATTACAATTTCATTGAAGAAAATTCTGCAACAATTACCCAGATATATAAATGAAGCACAATACATAGCGAGACTGTATTAACTACAACGAAAACTACCATAAAGCGTGGATACTTTCATTTGCAGCGAAAAGTAAGTTTTGAAACATACTTTTATTAGATTCTAATTGAAAGACAGTCCTAAGTACGTATTTTTCTATTTTGCACACACTACCACTTTCTGGAAGAATTATAACTTGCTTCCAAGGCAAAATATTTCGAATCTCACTTAGTATTGATCAAAAGTTTCATGGGTAGTTTAGGATATTTCTACCTTGAGATTTTATCTTTAGTCTTCCATGAAAGCGGTAGCTGCAAGACATAAAATGTCCTAAATAACTAAAGAGGTTCCGATCCCTTTACGACTATAGCACTATAAAATCAAAATAGAAAATGCGGAATGAAACCTTTCATAATATATTCTCTTGCTATATCGACTTCGTGCAAAAAAAAATAGCAGCATTTTTATCAACCTCGACAATTGATGGAAGACTTGATTACAACACTGTGTTTAATTTCGGAAATATGACTAAAGCGAGTTCATTCTAATGCACTATTCAAACTCAACTGGGCTGTGCGCGCGTGCGCCATTGTTTTCGGGGAGACATGTTTTGCAGCCTGTTTTCTCCAACAGTAATGATATTTAGACCGCTGTATCCAAGTGTGTATCACTGTGGATATAACGTTGATCTGAAGTTTTTCATCTGTAGCTGCTATTTAATGATTTTCGTCGTTTGAAATGGATAATTTGTCATAAGAAAAAAAAGAAGACAGTACGTAGACCAAAGCAGTGCTATTTTCGAAGAAAAGAAAAAAAATCAAATAATAGTTCAGCTGATGGGTTACATGAAACCGACAATGGAAATTTAAACCTCAATACTAGATCACCATCACACCCTCAGTGTTTATAGGAGAAACCTTTCAATCTCCATGTCTGGCAAGTAGTTCATATTCTCTCCACAATTTGAAATTTTTGAAACCGAATCAGGCTTTCGTGTTACCTTACAAATTTTCCACGACAATCTCCGAAAAATCAAACATTGACATTTGTACCAACTTGGTTCTAGACATTTCTTTGGCTGAACTTTGATCGAAACAGAAGTAATGTCATTTTCTGTTTTTAATGTATGGAGTTATTGAAAAAAAAATACAGAGTTCTTACTGAAAAAAAAGTGCAAGATGCTTTCACTACTGTAAGATTTTGCAACTGGAAGAAGACTAAAGAAAAATTCCGTAAATACGAAACTTCAAAATACTATAAACTGGCTGTACTGAGCTAAACGCAGAGAAAAAATCGAATAGAAAATCAATTAAACAACAAATTTCAGAGGAACATCTAAAAGACAGGCAATGCATAAAAAAAAAATTCGGGACTCGCATTTAGAGGACATGATTGCAGGTCTTGGATTTTATTGCAGTTGATGAGCCTTCGCTCTGAAGATTTTCCACAATTGAAGAGGTAGTTAGATGGAAATATGTAGAGATGCAATTTCGTGGATGATAAAATTAAGAACGAAGTTCTGGAAATCATGAGACAAGAAATTGTTTTTGGATCAAAAGATGCAGTATATTTCAATCAAAGCTTTTCTTGTACGCCTTATATCTGAACAACTACATACAGCGTAGCCAAACCCAAACTATTACTTAACCCAGTATGATGTGCTTATTCTGCAGAAAGTACGAAAACTCGATTTAGAGGCCGTTCAAAAATTTTGTGGTCCCTGATCCAGAAACTAATTATTGGCAAAGATCACAATTTTTTGATACCGGTATATTGTTTTGGATTATTCCTAAAATTCCAAGATTGGCCAAGATCGCAATCTTTTGATCCATTTGTTTGGATTATTCCTAAAATTCCTTTTCACAACAAAATCAAATCTCAAAATTCTCCTCTGTTCTCTATCATGTCTGGTGGATGTGAGTGATGAAAAACAAAGTGCCACCTGATTTGATGAAGATCTCTGTCCTCATGAAAGTTTTCTTGGGTTCTACAGTATATTAGAAACTTCTGGTGAGTTTATAGCTTAAGCTATTCTGGATGCGATGGTGAGACACCAGCTTCCCATTGCTCAACTCAGAGGACAAGCTTATGATGACAAAAGATTTATGAGTGATGCAAATATTGCTGTTCAATCTATCATATGTAAACAGCAATCTTTTGCCTTCTACATACATTCTGGAGCTCACTGTGCTAATCTTGTGATTAAGGATGTCTGCAATACGTTAGAAATTGTGAGAAACTCTTTGCAGTGGGTGCATGAACCAGGAGTACTGTTCTTGCAGTCACTTCAAGTGAGTGAAGATTTTCTACTCTGATCGAGGCTAATTAATGCTAGTAGTCCCGTCTCCAACTTTGTAAGCATTAAACCAGGGATGCAAATAACCACTCGCTTACTTGCCCGGGCAAGTGGTTCATAAACAGTAAAGACCATAAAAATCACGACTGGGATGTGAGATGTGGGCTAGTAGCTTTTTTCTTGGGCTAGTAGCTCTTTTCTTGGGCTAGTAACACTTTGTTGCTTATCCTGCATTAAACCCTGCATTAAACCCTTCTGTCTCACTAGTTAGATTTGTAGACTCAGTCAAATAACGGGAGTTGTTGAACATTAAAAACAAATCTCTCTACGTTGGAAGACATGAAGACTGAAAGAGTTTTAAAACATCTTCAGGATCGGTAGTTAGGCTTTTGCGGCTTTTTGAAGAATGCTCTATGTTTCTTGGGCTCACAATGGCTAGAGGTATTATCAGCGGGTTGAAGCTTCAAGACTAATTTTCAGTTTCAAAGTGGGAAACAATGTAACTCATAAATGAAGACATGAATTTGAATAATATGCTGTCACTGGCCTTAAATTCATTGTACTGTCACGAAATTTACAAGTCAATGTGATCGCCCTGGAAAACCCCTTTAATTTTAATAAATTTTTCAGCATCACCATAAATAGGATTTTTTGCGCCGCTGCAATAGAACATGCTACCCATAACTGGTAGGATTTATCCCAAATTGCAGCACTTTAATTCATGGCATGATGTGACATTTTGAAAATTTGGGATGGGGTGCAGTGCTTTCACCTTTCTTTAAATTCGGTCCACAATGTTGAGTGAAAGGTACTCTCCCCCCAGAAATATTTTGGTTGGCACGCCTATGTACCCAGGTATGGAAAACATTGTCACATGTTTTATTTACATGCTATGCCTTCCTATATTAAAAATGAAGATCATTGGCTTAATGACTATATTTCGGCTCGCTTAAACACAATCAACGTCTGCTTCTTCGAAGCCAAACGTCTATAGCAAGTGCATTCCTTGCGCGTATCTCTGGGGTTCCATTGGGGTACCTGCCTCGGACACAAACTTTAGTTAGTGAAATAGCTCTCACTTCACGCACTACATTTATTCTTATCAAACCACGGCGATAAATAGGTATGTTCAACTTCAAATAATCAGTGATAGAATCAATAATCAAAGATAGCCTTTTCTTCAGTGCTAGGTTGGCGTGTGATTGGACCAAGGCATCGAGACACAAGCCTGAAATCTCTTCATATGACGGTATCACTAGCCATTAGATTCCTAAAAGGTTCTGTAATAAGCAAAGTCTCACTGCAGTGCTCTTGCTAATAGACTCATTAGGGTAAACATGTGTAAAAATGGGCAGAACACGGAATTAGATAGCTTTTACACGCAAGGTTAAACAGAGCCTCTGTCTTACCTAACATAATTATCTGCTAGCAGTAATACTAATAGTACTGGTGAGAAAAAATATCTCAACTACAAATGTCCATTTTGACTTGTTTGAGGGAAACATGGGAGTAGTTGAGTGGGAACCCAAATCAAGGGGGGCGTTTAACCAGCCTCTCACTAGTCCGTGGCGTGTCACCGTTTAATTGCACATTTCAATGCGTAATGATGCAGAACAGGCCCACTTCTGACCACAACAACGTCCTCGGCAATTAGTTTTGACACGTTGTTTGTGTTTGGCTTCGTGACGTCACTGGAGGCAATGGACGGGGAAGCACACAGGAAAATGCAGTTGTTGTTGTTGTTGTTTTACGTACAGTGTGTTGGTTCAGTGAATACCTCATTTCCAATACGTGTATATATATATCACTACCAATTATATGAATATAAACAAATTTGTAGCGTGTGGGAACATTTATTCTGCATTTCAACAACTGTTAATATATCGACTGTGAAATACATAAATGTAAAGGTTTGCCGCGAGGTTACAAATATAGCTATTAGGCAATTAAATAAGGTGATGACGTTACAATTTAGAGAAAAATGTTAGTGTGTTTGTTTGATTGTAATTTAAATAGTTTCGTTATGTTTGCCAAAGTCAATAGATATTATTTATCATGTATTTGTATGGTTCTCCAAGTGAAGTACAACTTTTTTCGAAGTTTTATTAAGACACTCGATTGTAACAATGTTGATATTTCCCTATTATTGTGGTCCCAGGTAGTGTAGTCGCTAACGCTCTCGTCTTCGATGCGAGCGGTCAGGGTTCGATTCCCGATGGGGGCACTCGCTCGAAAAAGTTTAAACGCTTTTTCAGGCCAGTCACCCTGAGGCCAGGTTTTCCTCATTCACGCGAGGCAAATGCCAGGGTGGTACCTAACTTATAGGTCCCAGGCCGTTTCCTTCCTACGCTAATCCTATCTTCCTTCCCTTTCCCCGGATAGTGTGCTCTCCGAGGGACGTCAACCCTCAAACGTGACGGGCTAAATAGCCATAGATGCTGAAAGCCCAGAAATCTCAATCCTAACCCCTTTGCCTACTATTCTTATTTTCTACATTAAAAATGTTTTCTGTAACATGTATAAGAACACTGCTTCCGATAATAATATTCACTATAATATAACCAACGCCGAATTCGTAGTTTTTTCTTTCTAAATATGAGTGTTTGGCGAATTCACACATGCCACAGAAGAGAAATAGACACAATACCAGCATGATAGAGGGCTCCTCTCTGGAACAAAGAATCCATAGTTCTATCCTAGGTCACGTACGTTTGTGATGGAAAACATCGTATCATATGTTTCCTCGGGGATATTGAGTTTAATACCATTTTTAATCTTTCATTCTTATTAGTCAATCGTCTCGTTTGGCCTATGGAGTCACTTGTAGACCTAAAACTTAAGAGACCCCATCATGGCGAAATTAAAATACAACTAATTTTATAGGAGCTATGAGATATCTTCAAATAGATAAAAGATAATTGAAAGGTGGAACAAGAGCTCGCAAGACAATAATATTTTACGTCTGATACCGTTATCACGACTCACTTATCTGCTTTCGATTTCCAGTCATTTAGAAGATCGCATTTATTTTCGCGTTTATAAATGGCTGCTAGCGAAAGCTGCTAGATGACTCGTGATAATGATATCTCATGGAAAACAATATTGTCTAGCGCAGGGTTTTACAAACTGTGAGGCGCGCCTCCCTGGAGAGGCGCCGAAAGTTGTCAGTGGAGGCGCGAGGATCTTAAAAAAAAGATCCTAAAAAAAGAATATATTTATAGTGCAACACGCATACTAAAATCTGTACCTTTCTTCTTTAATAATACATAGTGGACTATCCCATTGACTTTGCAGAATATTTAAATATGCCCGGTTTTATTATTTAAATTCCCTCTCTGCTCGTATTTTTCAATTTTCACATAAATATCTGAGTTACCACAATTAATAATAACTAACACCGGCTAATAACATTAATAGGTCTAAACAGTGTGTACGATGTAGATCACCTGTGTTAATGAGATTTTTCCATTAATGATTAATAAATGAAACATAGTGTAACACGATTGGATCGTGTTGGGTTCGGTTCCAGTTCGGGGCAGCCGTTCTTATAACACGATTGGATCGTGTTGGGTTCGGTTCCAGTTCGGGGCAGCCTTTCTTATGGCCTGCAGGGTCTAATTCTTGTTTGAGCTAACCACTTTTGTGACTGGCTGAGTCTGATCCTTACCTGATCCCATTTGGGATAACCAAATCTTATAACTTTGCTGGAAACAACTCCCATTCAGTACAGCTTACCTGTGGTGAATATTAGTAATTGACATGAAAAGACATTCGCAATACAAATTAAAATACTACAATAGAGAGTGCGCAAACCTCCAAGTTGGATCTCGAACCAAAGTACTATTTCATTGAGGTTGGGACTGCGAGTGCCCACCATCCTTGGCACGCCCGCTGGTATCAGCGGAATAAGTGCAAGTCATTAGACATAACGTCCAGCAACTCTGTAGTGATTGTGCAGAAATACTGTAAAGGTAATTGCACATAAAGAAATAGATAGTGTGTAAATTTTATTCGCTTAACACAGGTTTATAATACTTACGTTTACAACATTACAACATTTTGTTAGTGATTTATTTAACATGTACCAACACACCATAAGCCCAAAACTTTATTAATGTGTAATTTATGCGAAGAAATTATTATATATTTTTATTTTATTCTTTCTTTCTTTAAAGAAGATGACGCACTACGAATGCCGGCTAAATTTTATATTACGCAATGCACTAGTATTAAACACACGCCATTTCGATATTACACTTAACCACACTATAAATTGATGGATTTTGGGGGGGGGGGAATCATGCAGTCATTCTTACGAAGAAGATTTCTCCAGGCTTCTTGTTGCTCGTTGGACAGTCATTATTTAGCTTCCGTAGATGTTATTACTTTTCAATTCCAAGTGGAATTCACCCTTTCACTTGTATAAGTTTCTTACCCATGCCTCGTTACTTACATGATTTCACGTATCAAACGTTGTCTTGGTATACGAACGTAGATTTTGTGTTAAATTTATATTTATATACCTGCGCAGATTTAGCTTATTCTTTTTATTATCAAACTTATTAAATCTTCAACGATCGCGAGGCAAAACTTTGATATTCCTCTCGGGCGTCACTGTAGTAGAACCAGTCTAGGCCACCATAGCTGCTTAGCACACCTTCGCGGCTTTTTTACCTCAGCGTCAATATGTTTGCGCCGAGCACACCAGAAAAGATTTTATAAATGTTCATAACAAATATTCTTTATTAGAAATACGCATATCAAAGGGCGTAAAATTAGTTTGCCATTAAAACAAAATAATTGAAATGTCGAAAACAATAAAAATAAGTCTAGATGATGTTTGAATTCGACGAACTATATTTTGCATCATTTTAACCATATTACGCTTCCTTTGTTCAGTGAACAGGAAGCACGAGTCATCACTCACAGGATTGCCAGCTTACTAAAAGAAAACTAGAGCACAATTTGCGTCGACGAACAGAACATGAAGCCTCATTCCAATTCAGCCAAGAAAAACTGGGAAAATTTAAAATGGAATGGGAGTGAGGGGGGCTACACACTCATAATAGTTGATCATAGTGATAGACTTTCTTTTAGGGATACAAGTATTTATGTTATGACACATTTCATTTTTGACAGGGGAAGTGCGTTCAGATTTTGGTGGTTGAGGGTAGCCTCAACTGTGGAAAGTTTTAAAACCCCTAGTCTAGCGGACTCTTGTTTCACATTTCGATTATGTTTTACCTATCTGAAGATATCACATAAATGCTGTAAAATTAGCGGTATTCTAATTTCGCAATGATTAGGCCTCATAAATATATTTAATTTCTTTTCAATTTCTCACAATTTACATAATCACTGATTTCTCCATAGTTTTATTGGATGATGACGCTTCAGTTAATACATATAAGTATTACACAGCCTCTTAATATCATTAGCCTCTTTATTACTCGTTATAATTTTGTTGGATAATTATCGCTTTAGCTATTAAACAAGTACGTAACTCTAATAAACGTAGAGCTCCCTCGTGACTATGCGGTTAGCGTACATGCCTTTGCCGTGGGGAACCTGAGTTCGATTCCTTGCAGAGCTCACGTGATTCAGATCCCACGTTAAGCTATAGGTCCACGTCGTATATAGTCTCGCTGCTGTAAAGGACGCGAAACTAAAATCAAATCAAATCTTATAAACGTACAGGATCATTAATATACTTTATAATGTTCGTTAATGATACATATTTTAATTAGTTGAACAAATGTCATGCTCGAACGTGTAATATGCCATTACAGTCTAGTGATGTTGTGTTCTTAATGGGAGGGTGCCCGAAATTTTTTGCACCGACTGTACTTGATGTTTAACAAAAAATTTCTGGCTGTTCATATAAGTCGTAATTTTGTTCGTTATTTTATTTCAAATTAACATGGGAAACTGTAAAAAATTCATTAGGAATTATGGTTTGGGAATCAATATCTTTAGTTATATTTTAAATTAGTTATAAGTCTTGTATATGGATGTGTAAATGGATTATTACAATTCTTACGGTGTCAGTGCTATCTGAAAACATAGGTCCACTATTGGACGGAACTTTCAGACCAAATAACCAATCTAAAATTCGACAGAATTTTCAGGACCACCCTTCACCTCTCTTTTAGATACCTAGGTCCTTCTAAAATCTAGTTTGATCCAGATTTTACCAAATTTTATTCGTTTCAAAGCCCCACCGCCAAAATGCTTAGTTTGATTGGCTGATAAATCCACGCTATGATATTAGGGCGCAATTATTCCATTCCTTGCAAGATTTTTACTGACAACAGCCGGACTAAGATCTTCCCAGGATATAAAAGTCAAAAGGGAGCTCGAAAAGCTGCAGTAAAAGGTAAAATAGTATAATAGTTGAATAACTACCAAGCAGGAAGCTAAGGAGCCATAAATTTGCTAGCTTTTCATAGTAAAAACCAGACTAAAAAGCAAAAATAGGAAGTGTATTGGCATGATGTGTCTTGTAGTTTAAGTAGTATGTGTATATTTGTAATGTAGTAGTAGTAATTGTGATAGTTAAGTGATGAAAGAGTGTGTGAGATAATTAAATACGGACAGTGTAGTATTTACTATGCGATAAATCCTTTATTATTCCGTCATTAAGTGAACTCATACACAATATTCAAAAGTGAACGTAATATAGTATAATAATTCCGTGTACAAGGTCACATTCAGTTGTTCAAGGGTTGATTATATCGTCGCTAGCCCTAGTGTCAAAAGTCAGTACTAACCGCCATTCTTCCGTCGCGGTGCTTAGTGATTTAGTTTTCATGAAATTGACCTTTCTTTCCGAAATAAAACCTAGAAGGTATAATTCACAGCCCATATGAATGTACAGTTAGGTCAAGTGACCCAAAATTAATATATTCTGAAAGTTTCAACATTCTGCATAGTCTAGAAATCGAGATATTTAAGTAAATAAACAATACGTAATTTTTTAACAGAAGTCGGGCGATATGATGCTAGTTCTTCGCTTTGGAATTATATTAGATGTTCATTTTTCTTCGTGGCTGCAGAAGTTCATTGTTACTGCAGAATTTTATAAACATTAAACATTATCGCAGATAATTCTATTTTCAGTGAATATACGTAGGATTTTTTTTTCGTTCTTAATAAAGCTACCAGGTATTACATAGTATTGTGTGTGTGGTGAAGGAGTCTTGAGTTCGAGTGAGGTTGTCCTGCGGTGATCGGAATGGGAAATGTTTGTAGTGATTATAGATTTTAAAGTGTTATGATGAAATGTGTATATAGGCTGGGCGTAGATAGAGGAAACAGGGTGTTTGTAGAATATAGCGTCGTAGTAAATGAAAAAGATGATGATATGAATATTATATGAATATTAATATGAATATGAATATGAAGTATATGAATATTGTAGTAAATGAATATAGAAGATAGGACACCCATATAGTTAAATGTATAGTAGCCCAGTGAATATTTCGCCGCGTGTTGATATATAGATATTGAATAGATACGTGTAGCTACAAACATCTCAAGTTCTGACCCCTGCACCATAATATCACGCGGACCGGAGGGCGATATATAGTCGGACTATGGTAATATTTTGTAGTTTTATGTGTTATAATAATAATCAACCATAGTAATACCATCTGATACAAGGGGTAGCATCATATAATCGCTGACTAGACATATTGAATAATAAATTGTGAAAAGACAGTAGTAGTTATACATCAGGGCTGCAGTGAATTATATTTTCTGGTCAGTTTTAAAATAGAATATCCTGCTCCGTGAGATTTTTTTTTCCTTCACGTCACCTACTCGGGCTAGCTTACAATGTTCATGGAGGCGACAGCTCTGACAGGGTTACAGAATCAAAACAATTAATTATTGAAATTTATTATCGCGTACCCGGATGTCGACCCCTAGTCCCTTTAAGTATTTTCATTTCTTTTCTTAGTTTAATTAGACGAGGGAAATTAACGACATCCCAGACTGTGGCGTGTCTGCGCAGGGTAGCTATCGGTGATGTTTTGGTAATTGAAATCACCGATCCAAAATTCAGTTTATTTAATTTTTTTTTTTTTTTTGGCAAATCATTAGTTAGGGATATCTTAGCTAATACTTCTATTCTAGTTTCATTACTGTCCTCGAACCTCCTTAGTTCTTCTGAGGGGTCGAATGTTTTTTTTTCTTACTTAGAGATTTCAAAATTGGGGACTCAGTTACCCGGTCCCTTCCCCCTCTCCTTTTATCCTGCTGGTCTGGGCCGGATACGGGGATCGGATTTCAATCTTACAAGCAAACTCTTGTGGGATTGGGATCTGATGGACACAGAACTTGCATCCTTGGCAGCAGGGACTCCCTCTTAGTTTACGTATTTAAGTAAACCACCCCCTTTTGGCATGTTAAGAATATTTTGGCTATGAGTTGTTATATATTTAAATTCGATCACTCTTCTGTGTAGTGAGTAGTACTTTAATCTTTCTCCTTTCGTTGGCGCCGCTTTCTCTCTCTTGTCTCTTTCTTCCTTCTTACTTCGAGATTTATATTTTTTTTAAATTTTCAACCTTCCCCCCCCCAAGATTTTGAACTTGTTACTTACGATTTATTTAACGTACAACTCTGATCTGAAATTACCAGCTGAGACGTTGCAAGACACGATTCATGAATGGAGTAGATAATGATTGGGTCCTCCATCACATTTTGACCTATCGCTGAAATGAACAAAGACTTAGTATTTGACGACAATTCGATTACGTTCTTTCACCGTCGTTCCTCTTAAGTTTTTTTTTTTTTTTGTAATCCGTTGGTCACTTTCCTTTCTGTTTTGGTTTTCGATTACCTTGTAGTTGATCTGGGCCCAGAAATTGTATTTTAGTTTATCTAGTTATATCTTTAGAAATGCTCTGTGTTACGTGCCTGCCTTCCAAAGTTTTTTTTTCCTCCATGATTTAAGCACGAATTGAATATA
Organism: Thermobia domestica; assembly: GCF_964235325.1. Classification (NCBI taxonomy): domain Eukaryota; kingdom Metazoa; phylum Arthropoda; class Insecta; order Zygentoma; family Lepismatidae; genus Thermobia; species Thermobia domestica. The sequence continues at coordinate 392,100,424 of NC_137454.1, forward strand.
TAAAAGTGAAAAATTTTATAGATGCGCGGTATTAGGTAGAAAAGCGATTTTCTTTTTCATATGTAATGTCGGAAGTCATTTGTTTTGGGACAATGTTTGCAACCTTGTAAAAAATTTTATTATTGGGGTGATTAATTTAAATGTGTGCGCATTTATTGAATATAAATATATATATATATATATATATATATATATATATATATATATATATATATATATTAAATATAAATATATATATATAGAGAGAGAGAGAGAAATGAATACGTCGAAATGTATATGTACTTAATATGTGAATATGATTTTAAAGTAAAAGTATGATATTAAATGTATTATGAATATATGTAAGAGCGCTCGTGTCTGTCCCCCTAAACGTGTATTGGTTGCTATAGTTTACCAGTAAGTTCTCCGACGAATGTAAGAATGTAGATTTTGTTAAGAATACCGCCGTGCACTTAAGTAATTTTCCTTTTCTTTTGAATAAATGTAAATGGTACCTTATGTAATTATGTAATGGCATGTATTGGAAAGTAACGGCAGGTCTAAACGTAACCCACATCATCATAACGAATATTATCCCTGAACTACCAACCTAAAACCATTGTGGAAAGTGCACCTTGAATCCTTCTCACCTTCATATGTATCCTGTGACTTGACCAGTTTTTTTTTTTTTTATCCTCAATTTAAACCTTTATACTCCGTATACCTGCGGGAGATCGTTTTTAAAATCCGAATCATATACAAATATATACGAAAGTGATCCTAAGGAAAGGTCTCATGACGTGTCCCTGTGTTAAATAAATAACTTAAAACTAAGCAAATAATAAGTTTGGAAATGGATCGTCTAAGAGGAGAAACATCCTCTAGTGAAAGTTATTTTCTCAACATCCCTAGATGGGTAAAGCGTCGTAATGTGCGATTGCAGACATAAACTGTTACGACTTACAAACCAAATATAGACGATAAATGGTTTTCGTAAACCGATAGTTAGATATATATATATATATAGATATATAAATGACCACAAACTAAGTTAAATGGAGCGAAATGTTTTGGACACTACGACTAGTGCGTGATTTGTGATTTGAACGCTCAAAATTATTAATATTTTATTACCCAATGTGAGGTAGAGACTCATATAAGTTCTGATACACCAAAAAGTTTTTTTTCTTTTCTTTCCTTTTTGTCAAATTTTTTTTTCAAGTGAAATAAGTGTCTTTTTGCGTATGTCGCAAATCATAATTTGTTTTAGCATGCCTAAGATATGATACATGTAAATAATTTTTTTCTCTTTCTATTTGTCAAGATGATTGGACATATAAAAAATTACTAAAATATAACACTATGTACTCTATTGATATATAACCAAGAACTTGTGCTTTTAATATTTTCTTCATAATTATTTGTTTGTCTTTTCTTTTCACTATGGATGTAATAAATTATTTGTATCTTTGTAGTTAGTTGGTTTCCTTTAAACATATATACACTGTCCTGAGTGAGTGAGCGTGTGAATGCATGATAGATTTAATATAAGTAATTTTAGTGATATCATTTGTTGTATTAACATCTATAATATATGTGTCGTGTTTTAATATATGTGTTAAGGTAAATAACCTAGGTCATGAAGGACCGCTACTAATGGTTTAAATCGGCTCTAGGAGTGAAACAAAAATAGCAGGATGAGCCTAAATACGACATCTTTCTTCCAGGAAGTTGAGACTCCTATTGATACGATACATAAATTTATATTGAGTTGATAAGTTTGATTTTTTTTTTTTTTGGCTAATTCATATGTGTGGTCGATCCTAGAGAACAGAGTCCAGATGCTGGATGGAAATCAATTACCGGTTGGAATAACAGTACAAAGAATTAAATTTCACTTTTCTCATTCCCAGGTCTAGGTCTGGGCAACCCCATGATCGTGGTGCCTGGAGCTAGGCCTGGGTGGTATGAGGGAACATGTGTCTATTTCGAAGCATTCCAAAATTGATTAGTCGTTAATAACATTTAGAATGATTCATCTTTCAACGACTTTCCCGACCTTTTACTATATTTCCGGAATTATCCAGTAATCTGTTTATCATTAAAATACCCTATTTCTTTTCTTTCTTCTTTTCCTACCTCCTTCTTTTACCCTTCTACTTTCTTTTCTTTCTTTCCTATTTCTGAATGAAAGAAAACGGAGTCATGACAGAGTAGTCGCTATTTGCACGGTCAATAAGTTGTTTCGATGAGTTTTCTTCGGGAGTCCGATATGGAGTAATTAACGATAACAAGAAAGTTTATTGAAATTTACTGTATTGGAAAATAATCATGACTTCAATTAGTAGATGATGTTTCGTAAATCGTCCTCGTAAAAGAGGATTAAATTGTAGCGACTTCTCTCCAGTACATTGCACATTATTATTATATTTTTTTTCGTTTACTTTGTTTTCTTTCAATATTGGCTAACCGTGACATTATCTGTTGCCCTGGAAACGGCGGTTCCTATGGCAACGGACTAACGTTTTCTTTCAATATTGGCGACCGTTGACATCGGACAGTTACCATGGAAACAATTGTTTTCCCTGGTAACGAATCTGAAATTATTTATTAAACACTGTTTAGGATCGAGCACATATTGACTTGGCCACAAAAGGTGCATAATTAAAAAGTTACAGTGAGATTAAATAATTATAGTCATTGGCTGTTCTGCTATCTTTGTCTCTCTCTGTAGAAAGGGGGAAATGAAGGAATTTGCTAAAGTGACTTCTAAAATTTGAAAATGCTGGAAGTTGACCCAAGGAGGGAATTAGATAGGAGTCCCTTAATTTATGAATAGTACCTGATTAATAAGTATTGTTAGTTTATAGGGATATAATTGCATGTGTTTATATTGTGTCTTTTTATATGGAAACTATGGCAACCAATAGGGAAGTCGTATCACACGAGAACGCGGAAGTCTCATGTACACAATGTACTTTAGAAAGTAGTGAGAAAAGAGCTCGCGTCTCTCGTAGGCTAGTGAGGTGTCACGAGTGTGAACTGAAATGGATTCATTTCAGTTGTATTAATTTAGAGGATACTGCTGAAAATGCAGAAAAGGTCCGGGCTGGTGAAATAGTTAAATACTGCAAAGAATGTGAGGGGAAGCTCCACCAGTCGCGTGAACCCATGAGTTTATCCTCTGAAAAAGAAAATGAACATCCCGATTCGGACGGTGAGCGAGGGTATAGTACCCCGAAGAACCGAGGCCAAATATCTCCAGTGGAGATATCTGACCTCGATGATGATGAAAAAGATGGGAATCCAATTGGTGATAAACCCAAAGAAAAGCAAAGGAAGACTGTGTCATCTAATAATTACGCTCTCCTCCTTTCATTGCAACAAATGCTACAAGAAATGAATGAAAATAACCGGGAAATGAGACGCGAAATAAATGAGAAATTTGACACCTCGAAACGAGAAACCGAATCTCGATTTGAGGTACTAACCCAGAAAATTGACAACATATGTTCGGACTTTGCTTCCTCAATAACCACATTGAGACAGCAAACGTCTACTGAAATTGATTTGGTCAGATGCGAGGCTCAACAGTCCCTAAAGCAATTTCAGCAGGAGACTGAGAGTAAATTAGATCATGTAAATTCTGAAATTGAACAAATGGATACTAAATTGTATAAAATCAACAATAAATTAGAAACACAGCAGGCCGAAATTGATAGTTTAAAGTCAACCTTGTCAGACCTATCATTGGAAACCAAACTGGAAGTAACTGACCAGAAAATTTCGAAAATTCAAAACGAGATAGCAAATATTCAAAAAGAAATGACAAAATCTAGTCGCGAAAAATCAGAGGTAACCTATCCTTTCCCCGGTAGCGGTTCCTCAGAAATATTACCCGCTATAACAACTATCTGTAGCGCAGGAAAAGAAAATTTAATGTCAGTTGATGCACGGGATATTGCGACGCACTACCCCATGCATCGGTCAGAACTAAAGTCGTGGTTCAATTCCAATAGTGTGCCGAATCAGTCGAGTGTTGTGACGACTACGGTCACTAGCGTGAGTGCTCCCTCCTTACATGGAGGTATACAATCACATAGCGTGTTGCCGGGAAGAGGAGATGGGTACCATTCTGAGTCGTTGTTCACGGGTGCGATTGGTCCGGGGATGGAGCCCAACATATTCAATACGACCAACAGAATCCCTTTCACTTACATGGGTAATTATAACACCGCTACGACGTCGTCAGTGGTAAATCCGGTGACTACTCCGATTGTGCAGGATAATATGTTAATTCCCACTAACAATTCCCCTGCTTATGTTAGTATGAGCTCTAAAGTGTCCCTCCGGGATATTGAACGCTTTCCCACTTTCGATGGGAACATTGCGAACTGGTTACCTCGTGTTTTCCTGCTACCTAAAAGGTGAACTAACAATTTCCAGAATATTAAGCTGTTCAACTGTACCGGGGACAAAAAACGGGAACTTCTATCTCAATACCCAAAGTGAATGTTACACTGTCTCATTTGAGTGTATGAGAGTATGAGTGAGTAGTTAGTTTATTAGTATTAATACATGTTAACTCTATTCAACAAAATTTTGTTATTCAAACAAAATTTTTTTAACGACGCCGGGGAACTGTAATATGCCATTACAGTCTAGTGATGTTGTGTTCTTAATGGGAGGGTGCCCGAAATTTTTTGCACCGACTGTACTTGATGTTTAACAAAAAATTTCTGGCTGTTCATATAAGTCGTAATTTTGTTCGTTATTTTATTTCAAATTAACATGGGAAACTGTAAAAAATTCATTAGGAATTATGGTTTGGGAATCAATATCTTTAGTTATATTTTAAATTAGTTATAAGTCTTGTATATGGATGTGTAAATGGATTATTACAATTCTTACGGTGTCAGTGCTATCTGAAAACATAGGTCCACTATTGGACGGAACTTTCAGACCAAATAACCAATCTAAAATTCGACAGAATTTTCAGGACCACCCTTCACCTCTCTTTTAGATACCTAGGTCCTTCTAAAATCTAGTTTGATCCAGATTTTACCAAATTTTATTCGTTTCAAAGCCCCACCGCCAAAATGCTTAGTTTTGATTGGCTGATAAATCCACGCTATGATATTAGGGCGCAATTATTCCATTCCTTGCAAGATTTTTACTGACAACAGCCGGACTAAGATCTTCCCAGGATATAAAAGTCAAAAGGGAGCTCGAAAAGCTGCAGTAAAAGGTAAAATAGTATAATAGTTGAATAACTACCAAGCAGGAAGCTAAGGAGCCATAAATTTGCTAGCTTTTCATAGTAAAAACCAGACTAAAAAGCAAAAATAGGAAGTGCAATATAGGAACGCCATGATTTCATATACCGATCGCTATGGACAGGATTCCGAAGTAGTGTGATTTCCGTTTCCTTTTCCTAAAACCGGTTCTGAAGATTAGTGTTTCCCCTGATATTTTCACCTTCCAAATTTCCTGCTAATTGAGGGTTACAAGACCTGTCCACTATAGATTTGTTTATGTAGGTAGCGAGTGATTTCTTTTTTTTAACATACATGGCGGCATTTAATTCTGTTGTAGTTAGAATAGTAATCACAATGCACGTGTAAAGTTTCAAGAGGGCTCCTATCTGACTCCCAAATTGGGAGTACGGCTTCCAGCGGGATGAGTTGAACATTTAGTTTGTTTCCGGGTTCCTGCCCCTTCAGGGCAGGGGTCCTATTGTTAGCTAATACTTCGATATGTCCCCTCAGGGCATTGATTAAACAGGTTGAGTAAAGAATGTGATTCAGTGAAAACTAGGGCCAGTTGGCCCTGTCCCTTTCTTTCCTTCTCCTTTCGAGCCGATTTAAAATGGTAAAATATGAATGTTTTCTGTGTATATTTATTAGTATGACATGTATGAATGGTAGTGACGATTGGTGTGTATTGGCATGATGTGTCTTGTAGTTTAAGTAGTATGTGTATATTTGTAATGTAGTAGTAGTAATTGTGGTAGTTAAGTGATGAAAGAGTGTGTGAGATAATTAAATACGGACAGTGTAGTATTTACTATGCGATAAATCCTTTATTATTCCGTCATTAAGTGAACTCATACACAATATTCAAAAGTGAACGTAATATAGTATAATAATTCCGTGTACAAGGTCACATTCAGTTGTTCAAGGGTTGATTATATCGTCGCTAGCCCTAGTGTCAAAAGTCAGTACTAACCGCCATTCTTCCGTCGCGGTGCTTAGTGATTTAGTTTTCATGAAATTGACCTTTCTTTCCGAAATAAAACCTAGAAGGTATAATTCACAGCCCATATGAATGTACAGTTAGGTCAAGTGACCCAAAATTAATATATTCTGAAAGTTTCAACATTCTGCATAGTCTAGAAATCGAGATATTTAAGTAAATAAACAATACGTAATTTTTTAACAGAAGTCGGGCGATATGATGCTAGTTCTTCGCTTTGGAATTATATTAGATGTTCATTTTTCTTCGTGGCTGCAGAAGTTCATTGTTACTGCAGAATTTTATAAACATTAAACATTATCGCAGATAATTCTATTTTCAGTGAATATACGTAGGATTTTTTTTTCGTTCTTAATAAAGCTACCAGGTATTACATAGTATTGTGTGTGTGGTGAAGGAGTCTTGAGTTCGAGTGAGGTTGTCCTGCGGTGATCGGAATGGGAAATGTTTGTAGTGATTATAGATTTTAAAGTGTTATGATGAAATGTGTATATAGGCTGGGCGTAGATAGAGGAAACAGGGTGTTTGTAGAATATAGCGTCGTAGTAAATGAAAAAGATGATGATATGAATATTATATGAATATTAATATGAATATGAATATGAAGTATATGAATATTGTAGTAAATGAATATAGAAGATAGGACACCCATATAGTTAAATGTATAGTAGCCCAGTGAATATTTCGCCGCGTGTTGATATATAGATATTGAATAGATACGTGTAGCTACAAACATCTCAAGTTCTGACCCCTGCACCATAATATCACGCGGACCGGAGGGCGATATATAGTCGGACTATGGTAATATTTTGTAGTTTTATGTGTTATAATAATAATCAACCATAGTAATACCATCTGATACAAGGGGTAGCATCATATAATCGCTGACTAGACATATTGAATAATAAATTGTGAAAAGACAGTAGTAGTTATACATCAGGGCTGCAGTGAATTATATTTTCTGGTCAGTTTTAAAATAGAATATCCTGCTCCGTGAGATTTTTTTTTTCCTTCACGTCACCTACTCGGGCTAGCTTACAATGTTCATGGAGGCGACAGCTCTGACAGGGTTACAGAATCAAAACAATTAATTATTGAAATTTATTATCGCGTACCCGGATGTCGACCCCTAGTCCCTTTAAGTATTTTCATTTCTTTTCTTAGTTTAATTAGACGAGGGAAATTAACGACATCCCAGACTGTGGCGTGTCTGCGCAGGGTAGCTATCGGTGATGTTTTGGTAATTGAAATCACCGATCCAAAATTCAGTTTATTTAATTTTTTTTTTTTTTGGCAAATCATTAGTTAGGGATATCTTAGCTAATACTTCTATTCTAGTTTCATTACTGTCCTCGAACCTCCTTAGTTCTTCTGAGGGGTCGAATGTTTTTTTTTCTTACTTAGAGATTTCAAAATTGGGGACTCAGTTACCCGGTCCCTTCCCCCTCTCCTTTTATCCTGCTGGTCTGGGCCGGATACGGGGATCGGATTTCAATCTTACAAGCAAACTCTTGTGGGATTGGGATCTGATGGACACAGAACTTGCATCCTTGGCAGCAGGGACTCCCTCTTAGTTTACGTATTTAAGTAAACCACCCCCTTTTGGCATGTTAAGAATATTTTGGCTATGAGTTGTTATATATTTAAATTCGATCACTCTTCTGTGTAGTGAGTAGTACTTTAATCTTTCTCCTTTCGTTGGCGCCGCTTTCTCTCTCTTGTCTCTTTCTTCCTTCTTACTTCGAGATTTATATTTTTTTTAAATTTTCAACCTTCCCCCCCCCCAAGATTTTGAACTTGTTACTTACGATTTATTTAACGTACAACTCTGATCTGAAATTACCAGCTGAGACGTTGCAAGACACGATTCATGAATGGAGTAGATAATGATTGGGTCCTCCATCACATTTGGACCTATCGCTGAAATGAACAAAGACTTAGTATTTGACGACAATTCGATTACGTTCTTTCACCGTCGTTCCTCTTAAGTTTTTTTTTTTTTTTTTTTTGTAATCCGTTGGTCACTTTCCTTTCTGTTTTGGTTTTCGATTACCTTGTAGTTGATCTGGGCCCAGAAATTGTATTTTAGGTTATCTAGTTATATCTTTAGAAATGCTCTGTGTTACGTGCCTGCCTTCCAAAGTTTTTTTTCCTCCATGATTTAAGCACGAATTGAATATATAAAAGTGAAAAATTTTATAGATGCGCGGTATTAGGTAGAAAAGCGATTTTCTTTTTCATATGTAATGTCGGAAGTCATTTGTTTTGGGACAATGTTTGCAACCTTGTAAAAAATTTTATTATTGGGGTGATTAATTTAAATGTGTGCGCATTTATTGAATATAAATATATATATATATATATATATATATATATATATATATATATATATATATATTAAATATAAATATATATATATAGAGAGAGAGAGAGAAATGAATACGTCGAAATGTATATGTACTTAATATGTGAATATGATTTTAAAGTAAAAGTATGATATTAAATGTATTATGAATATATGTAAGAGCGCTCGTGTCTGTCCCCCTAAACGTGTATTGGTTGCTATAGTTTACCAGTAAGTTCTCCGACGAATGTAAGAATGTAGATTTTGTTAAGAATACCGCCGTGCACTTAAGTAATTTTCCTTTTCTTTTGAATAAATGTAAATGGTACCTTATGTAATTATGTAATGGCATGTATTGGAAAGTAACGGCAGGTCTAAACGTAACCCACATCATCATAACGAATATTATCCCTGAACTACCAACCTAAAACCATTGTGGAAAGTGCACCTTGAATCCTTCTCACCTTCATATGTATCCTGTGACTTGACCAGTTTTTTTTTTATCCTCAATTTAAACCTTTATACTCCGTATACCTGCGGGAGATCGTTTTTAAAATCCGAATCATATACAAATATATACGAAAGTGATCCTAAGGAAAGGTCTCATGACGTGTCCCTGTGTTAAATAAATAACTTAAAACTAAGCAAATAATAAGTTTGGAAATGGATCGTCTAAGAGGAGAAACATCCTCTAGTGAAAGTTATTTTCTCAACATCCCTAGATGGTAAAGCGTCGTAATGTGCGATTGCAGACATAAACTGTTACGACTTACAAACCAAATATAGACGATAAATGGTTTTCGTAAACCGATAGTTAGATATATATATATAGATATATAAATGACCACAAACTAAGTTAAATGGAGCGAAATGTTTTGGACACTACGACTAGTGCGTGATTTGTGATTTGAACGCTCAAAATTATTAATATTTTATTACCCAATGTGAGGTAGAGACTCATATAAGTTCTGATACACCAAAAAGTTTTTTTTTTCTTTTCTTTCCTTTTTGTCAATTTTTTTTTCAAGTGAAATAAGTGTCTTTTTGCGTATGTCGCAAATCATAATTTGTTTTAGCATGCCTAAGATATGATACATGTAAATAATTTTTTTCTCTTTCTATTTGTCAAGATGATTGGACATATAAAAAATTACTAAAATATAACACTATGTACTCTATTGATATATAACCAAGAACTTGTGCTTTTAATATTTTCTTCATAATTATTTGTTTGTCTTTTCTTTTCACTATGGATGTAATAAATTATTTGTATCTTTGTAGTTAGTTGGTTTCCTTTAAACATATATACACTGTCCTGAGTGAGTGAGCGTGTGAATGCATGATAGATTTAATATAAGTAATTTTAGTGATATCATTTGTTGTATTAACATCTATAATATATGTGTCGTGTTTTAATATATGTGTTAAGGTAAATAACCTAGGTCATGAAGGACCGCTACTAATGGTTTAAATCGGCTCTAGGAGTGAAACAAAAATAGCAGGATGAGCCTAAATACGACATCTTTCTTCCAGGAAGTTGAGACTCCTATTGATACGAAACATAAATTTATATTGATTTGATAGGTTTGATTTTTTTTTTTGGCTAATTCATATGTGTGGTCGATCCTAGAGAACAGAGTCCAGATGCTGGATGGAAATCAATTACCGGTTGGAATAACAGTACAAAGAATTAAATTTCACTTTTCTCATTCCCAGGTCTAGGTCTGGGCAACCCCATGATCGTGGTGCCTGGAGCTAGGCCTGGGTGGTATGAGGGAACATGTGTCTATTTCGAAGCATTCCAAAATTGATTAGTCGTTAATAACATTTAGAATGATTCATCTTTCAACGACTTTCCCGACCTTTTACTATATTTCCGGAATTATCCAGTAATCTGTTTATCATTAAAATACCCTATTTCTTTTCTTTCTTCTTTTCCTACCTCCTTCTTTTACCCTTCTACTTTCTTTTCTTTCTTTCCTATTTCTGAATGAAAGAAAACGGAGTCATGACAGAGTAGTCGCTATTTGCACGGTCAATAAGTTGTTTCGATGAGTTTTCTTCGGGAGTCCGATATGGAGTAATTAACGATAACAAGAAAGTTTATTGAAATTTACTGTATTGGAAAATAATCATGACTTCAATTAGTAGATGATGTTTTGTAAATCGTCGTCGTAAAAGAGGATTAAATTGTAGCGACTTCTCTCCAGTACATTGCACGTTATTATTATATTTTTTTTTCGTTTACTTTGTTTTCTTTCAATATTGGCTAACCGTGACATTATCTGTTGCCCTGGAAACGGCGGTTTCTATGGCAACGGACTAACGTTTTCTTTCAAACGAACTTAGAAAGCACCTTCGTAGTTGGTGTACACACCTTGAGTTTGATTTGGGGTGAGAGCTCATTTAATGCAACGTTGTTCTTATTACGCGTCATATAGCCTAGGTGTTGAAAGGAACTCTAAATTATAATGTATTAAACCAACAACTCAAATACACAGATAAAAAAATGTATTTGTTCTACGTAAAAACGTAGGTTACATGCATAAATCCTGTAATTTTTGGACTTAATATATGGACTATAGGTGATATCCTCCAGCAAACATATAACTGGAAATGCATATATTATAATGCTTTCCGTATAAGTGTTCATTTATATGTACACTCATGTCCAAAATGATTGTAGCATATCTATAACTGTCTTCTGGTAAGAATATAATTTCATAATGATTTTGCATGGTACTCTGAATACTGATACTATGTGTATAATCGGGATATGCATATTTGTGGTAAATTTCACAAAAAAAAAAAAAAAAAAAGAATTATATAAATACGATAATTAGAATGAGTAAAACAAAATGTTGCTAAATGGACAAGAAAGTTTTATTTTCATTTTATTCTTCTTATTTACTGCTCTTTTGACATGAAATTTGCCACATACATGTCTTTGCCGATTATACACATACTAAGATTATAAAAAATACCGGACGAATTCGTTATCAAATTGTATTCTTACAAGAACATATTTATAGATATGCAATAATAATTTTGGACATGAGTGTACTTTCCGTATGCAGGAAAGAATTGTATATAGGCGGCCAGGATCTCACATACAAATGGACGGTTTAGCATACAGTTGACGTATTTAACATAGTATACGTATGTAATATACAGAAGATTGTCAGATGTCAAACATCCTGCAGTGCCATGATGTAACATCTAAGCGAGAAAAATTCAGTACTTATGTGACATATGGATAACATATGATCCATACGGATTTGGGTAGTAAATATATGGTTACCGTATATATGCACAATATACCGCTGTCCGAATAACGAATTTCTCTCAGTGTAAAGTTGCAAGATCATTGAATACTTCACAGTTTTGTCGGATAATTTATAATTTAATTAGCACGTGAATACGTAACCCTAATGAACTTGGAAAATCATTGATCCATTCATAATTTTCTTCTATGATTATCGTTTTAGTTAATATTCATAATTATGTGACACTAATTCACTTAATAAAATCATTTACCTCTTTCCATTTTTATTAGATGATTCTCACTTTAATTAATACATACAAACGCGTAACTCTAATAATGTACAACATGATGCGGCAGATATAACAGTTTATATTTCAAGATTGCGGTGAAGAACAAAGCTTTATCCTTTGTATCTGGTGGAGTATACGAAGGCCTCTTAGCTTCTATCCGGCCAAGAGCTAAACAGCCTAACTTTACAATGATAAGAGACGCTGAACCCAATAATACACCACTAAGTTCTCCGCGAATTCCACTAATTACGAAACCATCTGCTGGCTGAGAAATGCTTCTGGGCATTAGCGGTTCCTTTTCGCGAACAAACACTAGAGGATTCAGTAGCTACAGACTTCAATAAACTTTGATCTGGGAAATCCTCTTTGCTGCTTCTAACATCATGCTGAAGTAGTTCTGATATACAAGTTACCACGGCTCTTATCAAATTTCCATCAGTCAACGTTTGTTAATCGTAACAACGTTCATTATGTTTTAATTAAGTTCTTGTTAACCACATACAACACTTAATTATTATTCACGCAAAGGTTGTATTAAGTTGTGAAAGGTAAAAGCTTTCTTTATTAATATACTTAGGTATAATTTCTATTTTTGGACCAAAAGATTCAATACATTACAATCAAAACATTTCTTTTAGATCTTATATTTGGAGAACTACATACAGTGTGCCAAACCCAAACTATAACTTAACTCAGTATGATGTGCTTATTCCATAAAAAATACGAAAACTAGACTTAGGGGTCGTTCAAAAATGTTGTGACCCCTGATCTAAGAACTAATTATTGATCAAGATCTTAATCTTTTGATCTATTTCTTGATCATTCTTAAAATTCTTCTTTGTTATTTTTGAAAGAAAAATTAAAATAGAATCACTATTCAGACTGAGTTCTTGTGTTTTTCATCACTATACAGCACCAAGATCATGAAGAACGAAACTTGTTCCAAATCATGACCAGGCCTTGAATCTGGTGCAGCTGGTGGGTGCAACGGCCACCAAGCAAGATCAGTATATGCTTTTTTCCACCATACTAACTATCCTTTAAAAGAGTTGTATTAGCGGACCACATCAACACTTTCGGTAATTGACTATTAAGACGAACATCTGAGCATTATAGACAGACGTTTCTCCTGTTCCTTTGAATTTGGAAGTCTTGTAAATAATGTGAAGATGTGGTGACATATAGGAAAAGTTTGAATAAAGAAAATGAGAAACAGGAAATTCCACACATATTATTATTATTATTATTATTATTATTATTATTATTATTATTATTATTATTATTATTATTATTATTATTATTATTATTATTTTCTACCTTTTTGGCAAGCCCTGGGACTAATGAGTTTTTAAGGTTTAGGCCTGGAAATGTTTCTTCCAATTTCTCGATTTTCAGCTTTCTCTTTAAACTCCCAATATTTTCTCCTATTTTTCAAATCATCGATCACTTGTGTTCTTCTTTTTCCTATTTCTCACTTTCCTTCTATCTTTACTTCTATGGCTGTATGAAGAAGACAATTTCTTCGCAAGATGTGTCCAATCCAACTGGCCTTTCTACGAAGGATGGTGGCTAGAAATGTCCTCTTCTCTTTTATCCGTTTTAAAACATCTTCGTTTGTAGCTCTCCCTGTCCATTTTATCTTCTCCATCTTCCAACAACAGCACACTTCGAAGCTCTCTAAATATTTCCTCTCTAACTTCCGTAATGTTCAAGTCTCTGAACCATACAGTCCAATGCTCCATATAGGCCTATAGAACTTGACCAGCTTCTTCTTAAGTCCAATATTGAGCATCCTAGTTAAGAGTGTTTTTTTCTTGTTGAATGCTTCTTTGGTTATGGCAATTCTCGACCTGATCTCTTTGGTGCAATACACGTCTTTCCTCAAAATACTTTCTAGATATTTGAAATGATCGACCTTTTCCAGTTCCCTTTCTTTTACTCTGACCCGTAAGGGCGCAGTTCCACGTGATATTCTCATGACTTTCAATTTTTCGATGTCGATTTCCATCCCATATAATTTTTCAGTGTCAACAATTACGCTACCATTTATAAAGGATACACAAGTGATTTGTGTGAGTGATCTACTTAAGGATCGTGTGTAACTTAATTATCTAATACAGCTACTGGAGCCACTAAGCGGAGAGTTAGGGCCGCCCGTTTCCTCTTGTGTAGTTAGAGAAGTACATACGAAATCTAAAATTGCGAAGCTACAATAGAGATTAAAAATTAGGAATTGGGTTTTGGTATTACATGCAGACTAGACTGAGTAATTGCAACTACATTATAGGGAATAGTCACTTGCACATGTCAATTAATTGAAGTAAGCGTAAGTAATTACCCTTGTCATCTGCGAGGATTGCTCAAAAAGTAATGTCTTATTTTTTGCTCCTTGCAAGTTCAATATATTAAAGTGTGATCTCTCTTAGTCCAACCGTGATGATTCCTTAGTGTATATGCAGAGTATCACGTTCGACTGATAAATAGTAGCAGAATAGCAGCTCATAAAGCTGGAGGGTGTGTGTGAAGCTTGTTATATACAAGAGTTACCCAGATAATTGATTTTTTGGTGTGCGAGAAAGACTGGAACATCTGCCCTGGACAAGAATACCATTGGATGGAGATTAAAGAAAATCATGACCTACGAAAGGGATGAAGTTGAACTGTGGGATCTTTCTCGTGCTGGGTGTCCCTCCAAGGAAACGAATCCGGACCCGCTAATTGGCAGAAGCACTGTCAGTGACAATCTTGGTTATTAGAAGATGCATGCAACGTGGATTCCTCGAAACTTTATGCCGAATCGCAACAAGCAAAGACAATCAATGTGTATTGAGTTGTTGAACCATTTTAAAGGGGAAGAAGAATATTTTTGTTTCGTTCCTTAAACAATGAGGAGGTATAGGCAAACCATTACCAGCCAAAAACAAAGAGACAGTCGATGGTGTTGCATTCACAAAATATTAAGAAGGAAGTTCAAAACAACAGCCTCTGCTAGCAAAGTCATGATTACTTTGTTGTGGGACATGGCTAGCTTGTTATTCTTATTGTGCTAGCCAAAATATGAATCAGAAAAAAATACATTTATACTTTGGAGATACTTGAGAAACGCTACAAGAGAATGAGACAAGAAAAAATGTGCAGGTTGTGCTGCTTTTGCACGACAATGCAAAGCCACACACGAGCCTGAAGCAATATCTACATTGAGGTTCACCCCTCAGCCCTGATTTCTCTCCTTCAGATTTCTATCGCTTTGGGCCAAGTTATCCCATCTGGTCTTTTACCATGTGTTCTACTACATCAATTCGGGTCCCTTATTGCCGGTATGACTGCTGAAATGAGTTCTCTCATTACCTAGGTATAATGTCGTTGACACTTGAGTGTCGGGGATGTCTTCCTGTACTTCTTCTGCAGGACAGTCCATGCAGTCCCTTTTTATCTATTGGATTCTTACTGCCTGACATTTATGATGTTCACAAATATTTGCTCCCAACTGTAATGCAACTGCTATTCGAAAAATCTACCCATACCGAAATGAAGACCAAGAGGGAACGAAGATAATGCTTTAAGCCAAGTTCCTGCTTCTATTGAAAATGCAACAATTAGTCTAGCCTTCTCTTCTAGGCTGTGGTAGAAGTGTGATTTGAAAATAGGTTTTTCCCACTTGGATTGCTTTGCTCTAGTATTAAATTCGGGTAATTCAGAGCCAACTAGTAATTACCAAGTGGACGAGCAATCTTTAACCTCAGAATCGATGTGAAATCTTATATTCGGTTGGAGAAGTGATTCTATCAGAGATTCGGAACCATAGAATGATGCCAAAAAGGCAGGAATAACCAAATATATAGCTCGTTGGATGCCTAATCCACCAAACCCACTGGCAGAGAAGCTTGAAGCCAGGTGTTATTCTCAAGAAAGCAATTTAGAATATATTCCAAACCAGATTTTACGGTGTTATCAAATTGTTTTAGTAAATCTTCCTCCTTCCATGAAGGTGAACTTCGCACAAAATATAGTAATCTTGGAATAGTAAATGACACTATTCTCTACTAAATAACAAAATTTTGCTAAGTTCCCTGATTTCGAAGATTTAGGTTTTACTGCATAAATTAATATCACGACTTACGAATGTACACCTTCGTGTATTCCAAAGGAGGGGCATTACTCTCTTACTTCTTTCAATCATTAACCGTTCCAATCTTAACCATGTCGGTCCCCCCGTCCCCCACAGGAAACATAAAATATGACCGTATAATTGTTTCTTTACAACTTTAAAATCAGACTGACAAATTGAAAACTGTTTACATCATAAGGGGATGATCATAAATGGATGATGCTCTGTAAACAGTTTTCAATGTTGCCATTCTGATTTTAAAGTTGTAAAGAAAAGATAATATGGTCATATTTTATGTTCAATGTGGTGGACGCCGGGACCGACATGGCTAATCGTGCCCCCTTATGACTATATGGTTAGCGCGCATGTTTTCGGCACTGGCGATTCAAATTCGATACCCGGAGAGAGTTCATGTAGTTCGAATTCCAAGTCAAGCTGTAGGTTCACGTCTCATATAGTCTCGCTGCTGAAAGGGACACTAATCTCCAACCAACCAATCTACTACATAATGTAGCATAAAGTAGGAATCCCCTTACAGTACGCAACCCATCAGACATTCTTCATGGTTGGGTTGCCTAATCTTTAGAATGTAACTCGTGACCTACTGTGTAAGTTCCAACTCGACCAACCAACTATAAAGTAGGAATCCCCTATCAATATGCAACCCATTACACTTTCTTTATGGTTGGGTTGTCTAATCCTTAGGATATATCTCGTTACCTTTATAATGCGGGAGACACGGATTTGAGTTGAGTTGATTTTAGTTTAGCGTCCCTTTCAACAACGAGGCTATATCATGGATCTACACTTTAAGGTGGAATTCGAACTACATGAATTCCCGCCGGGAATCGAACTCGGGCCTCCCACTCCAAAGGCGCGTACGGTAACCGCTTAGCGAAGAAGGAGGTAGACCCTAATTTGATTCCCGGCGGAAGTTCATGTAGTTCGAATTCCACGTTAAACTGTCGATCTACGTCTCATATAGCCTCGCTACTTAAAGGAATGATAAGATCCAATTCCATCAATCAACTTCAAGTAATAGTGATGATTGGGATGCTTTGAAGCAAATATGTAACCATATTGCATCAAAATCAATTAATGTTTACGAAAGCTGTAGTTGAAAACTAGTTCGTTATCACACTCGGTACATGTGATTATTTCGTGTATTCCCCAGCCCTTTTTCAGCCTTAAAGTATAGAAGATTTCAATTCAAAAGTCCAAAGAAAACACACACCAAGTTTAATAAGAAATAAATAAACTTTATGCAAATTATCGTAAAACAGACAGACAGACGCACAGATGCACATTGTGTAGGATTCCGAAGGCTCAGTTCAATAATACCCTTTCAATATTGCTACAGTTTTAAATTCAAGAACTAATTTAATGTTGGCATAGTAATAGCTTAAGGAACACCTACAAGGCAGGAAGATATATAAAGAACTTGTTACATCTCTAGCTATTTCTCGGTAAGAAAAAAGAATAAGTTAGAAGCATTAACAATGGTGCAAAGAAAAGCTTTCAGAATCAATATAGTCGCTTTTTTGCGGGCTTTTGGATAAGAGTAAAGTTGGAAGTTGAGTTGAGTGAGAAAATAAACACAAAACCTTGTAACTTAAATTGAACCCAACAACACAAAATACAAACACAGAGACACACAGATGCCTTTTTGTTGTTTGCTCAAACTATTTCAATTCGAATCTACGCATAGAAACTCTGTGAAGACAAGAAAAGCTCCCCCCCTCCCTACTCCCCCGCCCCGAAAAAAAAATAATGAAAAGAGAGAGCGGGTGAAAGAGGAGTCACGTACAGAGCTTCCTGAATGGTTAATGTCAGCGTTGATTACGGCAAAAACTGTCTCCATTTTTTTTTATTTTGTACGTGTTATCTGGATCACGCTTTGCGCGTTTTAGATTTCGCTACAAAACTCAACCTTTTGCTGCTGTAATGTGCAAAACGTAGCAGCAACCGACTTTACTGTGCTCAAACGAAAAAAAAAAAAAAAAAAAAAGAATGTCACTTCGAGAGCAGTGTTTTGAAGATAAAGTGAGAGCATGTCTTCACTGACTCATAAAGTACGATATTTAATTACTTTAAATAAAATTTTGCAAGACATGTTCGTGGGATAAGAGGATAAATCATTTAGAAAATCTTGAGAGGAACAAAAAATAAAACGCTATAGCAATAGATCTTGTTGTAGATTCATCGCTACAGAAACAAAAACCTTTCATTTGACCTTACTCTGCCCCATACTAATTCAACAAGGACTATTGTTACACATGCCGCTAAAGTTCACCTTCATGTATACTTTTAGTGCCATGTTCTTCTTTAAAGTGGTCATAGATATAGTTTCAGTATGCTCTCCGAGTTTAAATACCTTATGTTTAAATTTATTTTCTATGCGACAAACGTGTTCTGAATGTCTTGGTGTCTACGTTTCAGTAGCATGCTAATCTTTTTGCTGTAGAAGGGTCTTTATTTATTTATTTATTTTTCTATTCATTTATTTATTGAGACTTGCTGCAAAATATACTAAGTAACCTACAGATTAAAGAAAATATTACCGCAGTTCGAGTGAAGTTTCGAGTCAGACATGTAATGATGATTCCCTACACTTTTCTTCGTACGCATTAAGTCCATTGAGATAATATAAAGAACTAGAGATGCTCTTCTTGTCTTGTCTTATCCTCTATCGAGGAGTTTAGGTTTAAAGCACAGATTTTTTCATCCCAGTTTGCCTATGTACACTTATGTCCAAAATTATTGTCGCATATCTATAAATATGTTGTTGTAGGAATATAATTTAACAACGAATTCGCCCGGTATTTCTTATAATGTTAGTATGTATATAATCAGCAAAGACATATATGTGGCAAATTTCATGTCAAAAGACCAGTAAATAAGAACAATAAAACGAAAATAAAACTTTCTTGTCCATTTAGCAACATTTTGTTTTACTCACTCTATTTTTCGTATTTATAATTTTTTTCCTATGAAATTTACCACAAATATACATTTCTCCATTATACACATAGTAGCAGTATTAAAAGTACCCTGCAAAATCATTATCATATTATATTCTTACAAGAAGACAGTTATAGATATGCGACAATCATTTTGGACATGAGTGTATCACTATTGAGCTTGATGGTTCCTGGTGTCAAGTCCTTTGTTGAATACCTTGAGCGCGAACACTGGATTCTTCTTTTAACCGAAATTGAAAGTAACAAATACACAAGATTGATTGTAAAAATGTAAAAACTTTATGGGATAAATTGATTTAGTATTTTTTTAAAATTATTTGTCGAGAAAGTTTGAAATCCACGATTCTTTTTTTTTTTCCTAATCTCCTATCAAACTGTTGGAGGAATCTGATATTAAACTTTTTTTTAAAAAAAAATCAAATTGTTTCCATGTAGAAACTGTAAAAACACATGTAAAACTCTTGATGTATGGTTGTTAAAAGCAAATTGAGATTCATTGGTATAGTTATGGAAATATTTAAGCATTTTATTCCATAAACTTGTCTCGATTTTTGTTAAATAATTCACATTGAAATATCAAGTGATTAATTGTTCCAGTTGATTTACCATACCAGCATATATCTGAATCTTCACAATTAATCTGCCATGCTCTTCCCTATGTCGCAGTGTTGATTCGAGCGGGTTCTCGATTGTAGCATTCGATTTAAGATGTCCTCTCCCAAGATGGCGTATTCCACAAGTTTTAGTCAGCTGTACCTTTTAGAAAATACCACACTTACTAATAATACAGTGCTAAGTTATCTACGCGTTTGCTATATACTTCGGTATTGTATTACTTGTCATGTTTTTCAGCGCTATGCTCTTGTGGTATTTAACTAACAAGTAACACTTCACATCGTTGCTGCCGGTCTGACGCTAAACTATACATTTTCGGAAAGCACTAGTCCTAAATAGGATAACTACACAGTGCGACGGTCAGACGTTGCCGCGTTCAGGACTTATGGAGCGTCAAACATTAACATGGGGTTTATGAGAGTTACAGGAAACGAAGAAGAACACAAGGTTTGTGACGTTTGAATCGACGTTGTCTGATTGAGCACTTGTTTGCGTAAGTTAAAGGGTACAATCAATGTGCAAATCGTCGAACAGAGCATGAGAGATGCAAAGAGTGCGCTCACAGTGTGCACACTTGACGAACGGTAGTTCGCCGCACGTGAAGCACACGTCACCTTCGTCGAGGGAGTCAAAGCAGTACTCGTGCGGAGAGATCCACATTCCCGGCTCCTCGTCCAGATAGCCAGCCTTGTGGAAAGCGTACCGGATCAGGTTCTTGAATCGGGGTGCGCTGAACTGGTAGAGTGAAAACGACTGTAGTGCCAGGAATCGATCGCGATGCCAGATATCCATGACACTGTCCATGGCCAGTGTGTCGGTCACAAAGCGTACAAAGGACTTGTACTGACGGAAGAAATGCACATCTAAAGGCTGAATCTTTCCAGTGCAACCACCAGGAATCAGTCTCTTGTGCAACGCAACGTCGGCAGGCTTCAGTGCGTTCGATAGATTGTCGTCCTTGTTCAGAGTCCACGAGTCCAATAGCAAAACGATCTTCTTCCGATCATCAGGCATGCTTGGCCAGAACACTTGCTCGTAGAAGTCCTTAAGGTCGTCCCTGTTCATGTTGGACGTTTTGCCAGCAAATGATTTGATGTTCGGTGGATCTGCAGGCTTGTTTCCCGGAAACTTTCCACTTGGTTCCGACACCAGTACATACATCGGCCGCAGAATCTCTCCGGCCATGGTGATCACGGGCATGATCATGTAGCTGTGGGTTGTTGCGCTCATGGATCCCACAACCGCTCGCACGACTGTTGTTCCTTTGGTACGGAGAGTGCGAGTACTCTGCAACAACTTCTTGAAGCTACTCTGATCTGCATTGGCAACCTGCGTTGGTGGGATGCTTTCGCTTGCAATGAGCTCGCGAGTCGCTAATACGAAAGCATCAGCCTGCTGCTGCAAGTCCAACTCTTTCAGTTGCCAGGTCCTGCCGACCCTGTGGGTGATTGCACGGTCCACGATGTTGTTGCGCTTCTTGAATCTGTACACCCACGACGGTGATGCCTTGAACTTGAGACTCTTGTTAGGGTCCAGTTCATTAGCTGTTTGCCTAGCCCAAATTCGCAACGTTCGATCGTGAATGATAGCAGTGTGCTGTTTCTCCGCGAACATGCCCCGAACTGCCTCATTGATCTCTGCCATCAGCGTCTTCTTGTCATCTTTGCCTTGTGTTGCCCCAAAGTGACGTAGCACGCCAATGTTCCGAATATACCTGAACTGATTCTGCAGAGTCGAGTGGGTAGCACGACCGGTCTTTGTGTTCCAAGGCCTACCTGTTTTTGGATTTACCGTCCAGTAGGCATAGGCTTTTGCCTTGTACTCGCGCCACTGCTCTGGTGTCATTTTGGAGTCTTCTGGAGGCTGATCCTGGAACTTCGGCTTCTTCACAGGAGAGGGCAGGTATTCTGACGCTGATGAGCCAGATGCGGAAGACGTATGAGACTGCTGCGATGACGAAGGCATCTCTGCATCCTCCTGCTCTTGGTCTTCCTCGTCTCCAAAATCCATGTCTCCGTCCCCCTGGTCACCATCACTGTCACCGAAGCCGAGCGTACGAATCTCTTCAACGACTTCCATCCCGCTGGTCAAAAGAGACTTGATGTGTGCCACCATCCTTTGCTCTTCCAAATTTGGATTGCGCTCATTTGTCCCGATCTCGGCCACCAGAGCCCAAACGACCACTTTCGGATCCATCTTACAACGCATACCTAAAAAACACAAAAACAACACAAATGTTAGCACAGAGTACAAATGCAAGACGAATTAGCATGAAATAATACGACTGCTACAACACAAATGTTAGCACAGAGTTCAAATGCAAGACGAATTAGCATGAAATAATACGACTGCTATGGTTACTCTCATAAACCCCATGTTAATGTTTGACGCTCCATAAGTCCTGAACGCGGCAACGTCTGACCGTCGCACTGTGTAGTTATCCTATTTAGGACTAGTGCTTTCCGAAAATGTATAGTTTAGCGTCAGACCGGCAGCAACGATGTGAAGTGTTACTTGTAAGCTTAATTCCTCCAATGGTGCAGATGTAAGCGAAGTAGAAGTTAAGAAAAAGGATGGAGGGCAAAATGCCAAAAAACTACCGTAAATTTTGAACAACAGCAAATGTTAAAATTTTTACGTTATCCACTCTACGCTTTACGAAACTAAATCGGAAATTATTATTTTTAAAGGCCAATCGTAGCGTCTGTGATTTTTAACTAACAAATTCCACCAAAACAAAACCTATTATATATACGAAATATAAATTTTCAATTTGGTAGAATCTGCTGCTAAAGTGAACGTGAACCCATTTTCAAATATACTTTCATTTTCAAACCCATTTTGGACAGAATATCGAGAAATAAGCCGTTTTATTCTTCCTTTTAACAGTGAGTAAGGATTACTTTATGCAGTAATTTTTATCATAAGCAATTTTTAACGTAGGCAACATAGGCCTACTCTCTCGACAACCGAACAATTGTCTTGCCAAGATGTCACAGAACACTTGTACGCAGTGATGTATTAACGATTTTGTTTTGGGGGGGTTGCTAACTTTCGGGGGGGGGGGGCTTTGCCTGAAAATGTGAAAATTCTGCAAGATATTTCATATACTTTACTATAGTAAGTAAGATTTCGGGGGGGGGGGCTTAAGCCCGGAAGCCTCTCTAAATATGCCACTGCTTGTACATTACATAATTTTGGCAAAATTTCCAACAACTCATAAACATATTTATTGTTCAATAAATAAGCAATCTTTACAATAGTTTGTCAAGACTATACTCAAGATATTAGTCCTTACTAACATTTTTACAGTGTAAATACAATGTTTACTCCATTTTCACCCAATGTTATATCAAGTACACAACCACGTTTTATAATTAGGTGTTGTTATAGGGTAAAGAAAAGAAAATGACTTCCCCTTGAAATATTATAAAATTCCAAAGAACGTTGATTTTTTTCGTCGTACAATTTTTCCTAGGAGCACAGACAATCAACAATAAAACAGCCATGAATTACTATGGAGCCTTACGTGAAAAACACCTCTTTATCCTTTTATAATATGGCGGATCAACTCGATATACGGGAGTTCGATAACATCAAAGATCTCGCGTCAGGGGATCTCCACTTGTTTAAATTATCTCAATGATGGAGTCAAAGGTGACGACTTTTTAGTTTCTCAATGAGTCTCAGGCAAGGTTGTTATAAAATATAGGATCTGCCCATTTTCATCATATGAACTCAGTGAAGCCAAAAAACAATCTCTGAGCCGGCAGGTCTGATTGGCTATTCTCGTTTCCGCCATGATTGTTGGCTCGAAACATCGCAATCTTAGTGGCGCGGAGCGGGCAGAGTGGGTGTGGCGAAGCTGTGACGTTTGACTTCACGTTTTTGTTGTATGGGTAGATCCTCTATTTTATATTATACCATCCTTGGTCTCAGGCGTCGGCACCAACGTCAAATATTCCTTTATTATCTTTATTCAGTAGATCCAATACAGCAATGGTCCCAAAATTCTTCCTGAGATGCGAGAAAGACTATCAAGACTTTCTGAAATAAAATAAACAGTGAAATTATTTTTAACTTATAAAGGCTTTTAAAAATATGACGCTTTCCTAAATTTTATATTGAACAAATTCCCTAAACATTAAGATTTTGTTTGTAAATTTCAAACGTATTTAGCAAGATTGGTCAAAATAAGGTGACAGAAAATTATTAAAATAATAATGATTACAATCAAACCTTTAGTACATCTGAGGATAATTTGAATGAAAATAGAAAATTATTCACCTGTCTTGTATTTACGTGAAGCATTTTACATTTTTTAGGAACATAAATTAACAATATCAACACAAGCGGTTCTAGAAGGTAAAAACTGGGGGAGGAGGGGCAAACCAGAACCCGAACTATGATATGTATATGATGAGTTTGCTAAAAACTTTTAAAAATATTGGTACAACTAATAGCTTCAATTCTTTTTTCACTCAAAAAATTGGTGGAACTAGATCCCCTCGGGTAGATCTACCTCTGAACATCAAACACGTTTTTTTAAAGAAAATAATTATACAAAATTACATCCACGGATTATTATTATCGTTGTAATGTTATATCGCTCGATCCTCGATATGCTGTAAACTTGAAGATTTAGGAGTTTGATTTCTAGGCTTTCACCATCCATGACCATGTAAGCCCATCAAGTATGAGAGATGGCGTCCGTTGGCGATCGCACTATTCGGAAGGGGATTGGAGAAGGAAGAAAGCAGCCTGGATCTTATATGTCAGGTACCATCCCGACATTTGTCTGGTGTGATTCAGAAAAACCCAGGTAAACCTCATTCAGGATGGCTGGTGTGTAAAAGTTTTTTTTTACACTTTTTCGACCGACTGCCCCCACCGGGAATCGAATCCGGGAGCGCTCGCACCGAAGCCGAGAGCGTTAGCTACTGCGCTGCGCGGGGCTACTGTAAACCTGAAGAGTCTGAAAAGCATTGATAAATCAATATTCAACACATACAATATGATTCCTTATGTAAAATTAACCTGGTTAATTCCAACGAGGGAGAGTGGTGGCTCAGTGGTAGAGCGTTCACCTGCGGTGTTTGGTGTCCCTGGTTCGATCCCAGCTCGATCTGTGTGAACTTTGTGGTGGACAAACACCGTGCTCGTGGGTTTTCTCGGGGTTCTCCCGTTTCCTCCCACTTTCTTCATTCCGCCATTTTACTCAATTCCCATAGTCACCGTCTCTTTAGCCTAACCGGCATAAGCGTGGGACGTAAAACTGAAAGATTTCATTTCATTTTTTAATTCCAACGCAAAAATTTAATGGGTGCTTAGCATCTATTAAATACCTCTAATGTCTGCTTGAACCCCAGACCGCCTTTGCATGGAGTTATGAAATAGAGTAACAATTTATATATTTAGTTTTATTTGTGGGTGGGGCACAGGGAAAGGTTGTTTACCCTCCCAGCTGTAAAGATATCATTGCTACAAACGCCTAATGAGAGAAAAATTAAGAATTTTTAGTCTCTGCCCACTGCCCAATTCATGAACACCTCCATTTGGCCTCACTAATTGAAATAATTGAATAGTTTTCGTGATAATGGTGTTTTATCTAGTTGCACTACTTAGCAGAGGCACACTACGGGGGGTCGACTGGATCCGCTCCCAAAAACTTCTTAACTCCACATACATTTATTCACCTTCTCAATAAACCTATACTTGTTTAACAGGGAAATGGTTGCTGAGGTATGAAAATTTGATCTGTACTCCTTCTCTTATAGAAACAATCTATTGCTATCATTTTGTTCCCTGAGAATCCATGTGGAAGTATTTTGCAATTACTTGTCATCTTTCCGTGTGCAGAATAATACCCATTCAATACTACATGGACGTAGTTTCTTTATATATATATATATATATATATATATATATATATATATATATATATATATATATATATATATATATATATATATATATATTGGACTCCTCGTGACAAAGCTTGGACCTCCCTCCCAACAAAAATTTCTGAGTACGCACCTGGTCCTTAGTAAAGGAGGAGCTACTATTGACAGAAAACTGAGAGTAGCCTTCGCAAGCAAAGTATAAAGAAATGTTTGGAAATAGAATTCACAAATAATCAATATTGGAAGTTAAGGAGTTTTAAGGCCATTCAACTTTATAGGCATCAGAATAGAATAGGGTTCTCCGCTTTGGAATACGCGGTTCATGTGATGCAGAGCGATCCTTGGAAATTAGAGCTTGTAAAATTCAGAATCTTTTTCAAGTTGGCGGTTGTTTTAGATGCAAATTAATTTTCGTAGAAAGTCTCTCCTTCTCCTTCTCCAGAACCACAAAACTCCTTTTCTGGAACAAGCAGTTCTGCTCTCACCCCACACTGCCAAACCATCATCTCGCTTTGCGAGTGACCTTGGGTCGTTTCCAGTTCGTCAAAAGCCTCCGAGCGATGCAGGTTGGGCCATCGCCAAAGAGCGGAGCACACCAAATTCCTCTTATACAGTAACTCACGAAGGCAAGCGAAGTGCTATGGCACAGATTAACAGGACGCTGTTGCTTTTCTGCATGTAAAGTAATCTTAAATAGTAAAGTTTATGTGAAGCGGAAGGAGACATTATAACAGCTAAGGATTAATGCAGCTTTGTAGGCGCCTGCGACACTCCTCAGCTTTCAAAATGGGCCGGGGGGTTTGGAGGGGGCGTGAGACCTTATTTAGCTTGAATGGATATTGATTGTGTGGGAAGCATACGAAAAAGGAGTGAAAACTTGCCATATTTTCTGATCCAATATTTAATACTTAAAAACGGTTTTAAAGGAGCGCTCGCGACGATGAAGATTGATGAGAGGCATGAGAAAACGAAGTCTAAACCAAGCCCTTTATGCAAAATGATGTGGGTCATTTCTAAGGACATTGTAAAAGAAGGTGGGGGAAGGGGAGGACGACTCGAGCCTAATGGGTGCTTGTTATGTCGGAGCTAGAGCCACTATTTTGAATACAAATTCGTAACATGTTCAGTATCTCTCAATAAGCAGTATTCTCATGCACTATGGAAGCCAGTGATTTTTTTTTTAATTGGCAGATTTCATGGCATTGGTTTATAACCAATTAATAGTAATACATAATTGTTTATCTTAATGAAAAAACGCATAATATTTCATGAAAGTCTGATGTATTTTCTAAAGAAGTCTAATTGTGAAATAACTTCTTTAAAGTTGATAAAGCTCCCTCGTGACTAAATGGTTAGTGCACTACCTTTGGTGTGGGAATCCCCGGTTCGATTCCCGGCAGAAGCTCATGTGGTTCGGTTCCAAGTAAGCTCTAGGTCCACGTCCCATATAACCTCGTTGCTGAAAGGGAACACTAAACTAAAAATCAAGTCAAGTCAAATCTTTAGAGTTGGTGGTTGGTTCATTGTTTATTTATTTATTTATTTATTTATTTATTCACAGAGTTTCTTACAACATTAAGCCAATTGTCTGAAACTGGACAACATAACAATAACAGATAAAATAAAATAAAAACAATAAAAATAAAAAAAAGAAATACAAAAAAAAAAGGAAGTTCACCTCTAAATTTGCAATGACCTCTTTAGCTGTGTTCTAAAGTATCGTTCAGAAGTAAAAATATTACATCCTGTTAGCAATGTATTGTAATCATGCGCTACTCTACAAAACAACGAGTGTTTTACAATATCGATAATCTAGGTGTCTCGTAAGTTAGTGGGGCCGCGGTGGCTCATTGGTAGAGCGTTCAGCTCCAGTGCTTGGGGTCCCTGGTTCGATCCCAGTCCCCCACCAAGTGAACTTTGTGGTGGACAAACACCGTGTTCGTGGGTTTTCTCGGGGTTTTCCCGTTTCCTCCCACTTTCTTCATTCCACCATTTCATTCATTACTCATCATCAACGTCTCCTTTAGCCTAACCGGCATAATCGTGGGACGTAAAACTCAAAGATTTCATTTCATTTCATTTCTCGTAAGTTAGCAAATTAAGAGAACGCAATTTGCGAGGAAGAACTCAAAAATTAATCTGGGATAGTAAAAATTCAGAATCAATTTTACCATTGATAATCTTATATAGGTAAATTAGATCTGCAGTTCGGCGTCGTTTGTCTGTTGTACGTAAGTTCATTAAAGACATTATTTTTTGTCTCGAGTTGCCACCAACCCTGAAATTCTAAATCTAACTATGGCTATAAAGAAGTTTAAGACCGAGTCAATGCGTGATAGGTGAGTACATACTGTCATATTCCATACACATGAACAATATTCAATGATCGGATAAGTATAAGTCCCTTATAAAACATTGTAAGGGAAGGGAGACTTTGTATTTTCGGAAATCTATAAAGTAGACCAAGTAATTTCATAGCTCTGAATGAGGTCGATGAGACGTAATCCGTAAATGAGAGATTTTCATCAAACCCAGCGCTTAGATTTTTCCGGTATGTATATCTGAGGACTTTATGATGAGACAAAAAAAAAAAAAAAAAAAAATAGATAGTGTAAAACATTTGTTGGGGTTTAAAAGTAAAATCCAGGTAGTACACCAGCTACTTATCAGCAGTATCTATGTCAGCCTGCAGTAAATAAACATCATCTACAGAGTTAATGACTCCATAGAGTTCACAGTCATCAGCAAAGAGTAGTATATATAGTGAAAAGAACGGAAAGATGCTAGGTAAATCGTCCATATAGAGTAAGAATAAAAGTGGACCCAGCACGCTCCCTTGAGGGATCCCAGATAAGACGGGACTCAGTTGAACGTTAGATCCGATATTCACGGGCTGCAACTGGGAATCAAACCCGGGTCTCCAGGGCCAAAGACGCGTAAGGTAACCACTATAGCCAAAGTTTTTCTTAAAGTTGAGTTGAGTTTATATCCCCCCCCCAAGCAGTAGGCTCCATTGAGATGAGTGAAAGGAAGCACATTCCACTTAATGATTTCAAGGAAAAAAGGAAAATGTACTTTTTATTAGGAAGAATGTATTTGAGTTGTTTTGAATTTGCAATTTAACGTGGGATCTGAATTACATGAGCTCCTGCCAGGAATTATAAAATTTCGATTTTCTCGTCCCATGATCTTTTTTTCAATTTGAGCTAATGAAGACAGTTCATTATCAAAGAACTAACGAAACAATAATATGGGAGGAAACGGGAGAACTCCAGGAAAACCCACGAAGCTGATGTTGCCCATTGTAAACTCACTTCACCTGTGATCCCTTGCATAACAGGTACGAAAGGTATAGTTAAACATTTTCTTAACGGAATGAATTCACTGCTCTGATCCTATTGATGTCAACTCCGAGTGGTTGGTGCTATTGTAAAATCTTTAAGAAAGTACACACCTCTTTTCATGAACATCTGACAACAGGCCCGTAGCCAGCCCAAAAATGTAGGGGCGGCCCGGTAGAAGTTGGGGGCGATCTAACCATATTAAAGTTCATTTGCAAGCCTACCGTGAAAATTTTAGAGGGACCAGGAAAAATTTAGGGGGCCTGGCTCCCAATGCTCTCTTTGAATTACAGGCCTGTCTGACAATTATTAAGAAAACTACCGGCAATTGTTTTCATTTATAATAATAATAATAATAATAATAATAATAATAATAATAATAATAATAATAATTATTATTATTATTATTATTATTATTATTATTATTATTATTATTATTATTATTATTATTATTATTATTATTATTACATTATTTTATATTATATTATGAAAATAATATTATTTTCAAAATAATATTATTATTATTATTTTGAAAATGTTTGGAATCTGTCTGTTGCCATTGACTAGTATCGACCCTAAACCACAAAGGTAACTTTAGGTCTAAAACAAACCACAAGCCATGTTTCATAAACACACGAAAGTTTTCTATGTAGGCCTAATTTTTTGTAAAAATACTTTAGTTTTACTTAAATTGTGTTATTCAATTTTTTCCTTGATAAATTTATCCTTAAAGCAGTGATGCTCTGAGAGAAGGTTTATGTGATATTGCATCGAAAACGAATCAATCTCACAAAAAGCAAATTTTGAAAGAGTAGGAATTAGATTTCTGGGCTACTGGCATCTATGGTAATGTGAGGGGCGGATCCTGGGGGTGGCGATCGGGCAATTGCCCTCCCCTACAAGGGGAAACTTTCTTATTTTAAATATAAATAAAACCCATCCCACAGTTTGGAGCTCTTAAGCTGGATCGCTAGACACCTTTAGGGTAAAACTTTCTCACTAGATGGCAGAGCTCATTGCGATACATGCGATGTTGCCACATGAGTTACGGATAGAAAAGTGTTAGGCACGGTCGCATTTTATACATGATTTACAACAAAGAGAAATGAGAGCTTTTATTTCCATTTTACTCAATACTGCCTGCTTTAAAATATGAATTAATTATATACTTTGATCAAAAGTGATTTTTAACTTATGAAACGTTATGTGTATCTTTCAAACTAGATGTCTTTATGGTGCAGATTAAGAATGCCTATACTAATACAAAATCATTACATAAATTTCATATTTTGGACAAAACAGACTCTCAGTACGCTCAAAAATGGTGTTTTATAAGCCTAGTTGTGATTCTTGGTGTAAAACTTATCTCTACTTTAGAGATTTAATATATCATGGCTAAAATCCCCTTGTTTTTGGTCAAAGAGCAACTCAATTTGCATTTAGGGGGAAAACATATAATTTCTATGGTAATAGTTTCTTTAAAAAAGGCAGTTAAACGTTATACATTTATTTATAATTAGATGCTTCTACGGTGCAGATTAAGGATACGTGTACAAATAGAAAATCATTACCTAGGTAGATAGGACAAAACATATTCTTAGTATGTTCAAAAATGTTATTTTATAGGCGAAGTTGCAATCCTTGGAGCAGCTTTACTTTAGGGGCTTAAATATCATTGCTAACATTCCAGAGTTTTTTGGGCAAAATTCGACTCAAACTGCATTTAGGGATAACAAAAACTACTTGCATGGTAAAATTTTCTTTGCAAATTACAAAGATATACGTTTATCTATAACTAGATGCCCACATACAATAATAAGTATCCAAATACAAAACAATTAAACAAATCCGATATTTTCAACAAAACAGACTTAGTTCCTTCAAGCGTGGTATTTTGTCAGTTGTATTCCCGTGCAAGCATTTTGTAAGTTGTGTTCCCCAGTGCATATATTTTGTAAGTTGAATGCCTTAGTTTAACTTTACTTTAGATGACATAATTATCAGGCCCGTATCCAGGGGGGTCTAGGCGGACCGGCCCCCCCTAACATTTTCACCGTAGGCTTGCAAATGAATTATAATATTGATGGATCGAGCCCCCTCTAGCTTCAGCCGAGCCCCCTAAAATTTTGGAGTGGCTACCGGATTATGGATAAACTTCCAGAGTTTTCTGGACCAAACATGGCCACATTAAATGAAAACTATCACCAACTTTTACTAGGTTGCTTACTTACATACAGATTTGTTCCACAATTCAGGTGGAATGAGGAAACTGAGATAGGGCTAAAATTCCAGAGTTTTCTGGACCAAACATGGCTAGGTTAAATGAAAACTATCACCAACGTTTACTAGGTTGCTTACTTACATACAGATTTGTTCCACAATCCAGGTGGAATGAGGAAACTGAAGCAGGGCTAAAATTCCAGAGTTCTCTGGACCAAACATGGCTATGTTAAATGAAAACTATCACCAACTTTTACTAGGTTGCTTACTTACATACAGATTTGTTCCACAATCCAGGTGGAATAAGGAAACTGAGATAGGGCTTTATGCAGAGTCGTTTTGATGTATGATTAGCGTCATACTAAAGGTCTGACTACTGTAGGAAACATATGTTAGTCGAACTCTTTAGTAATCACGCGTCAGAATGACTCTGCATAAGTTCTCGCAGCGAGTAAAACTACGTGATTAGTACGGGTGTTAGGGTGCCGAAGGCGCTATTTGAAAATTTTTAGTTTAATATTCCACTATTATAGATAGTCTGAATCTAAAAGGAGCAGTGGTGATGATTATCGAAATGGTGGACTGAAGGAAGTGGGAAAACACCGAGAAAATCCACGCACACTATGGGTCCTACAGAAAGTCTTCCTGGCGAAAAGTGGGATCGAACCAGCGATCTCATGCGCCAGAGGTGATCTACCTACCAAGCTATTTACAGCTAATTTTATTAAAATCTACTAGTATTTAAAATACTTCATTTCTCCATGTGTTCTTCAAGTATTTGCTTTTAAACCTTGATTGGTGTACTTCATATATCACATGATCTTCAACAATAATAAGCTCAAGTATGAATTCTGTGATTCTTGTTTATAGTGGCATATATTCAAAACAATTTCACGCTATCTTTTAGTACTGGTTCATACTTGATACTATGCACACCTGAAGATAATAACAGTCCCGAATAAGAACACTTTTATCTAGAAACGCCCGCAGGATTTTCCAAAGGCCGGGGAAGGGGCAAAAGATCGACATACATTGATGCGCATAACGCATGATGCAAAACAGTTATTATTCAGGCATATTGCATATCTTTGTGGACTACAATAAATAGGTCTATATTAAATATTCTAGCAGGTGTAACCAAATATAATGTTCCTTCATGTGTGTTTCTGGGTAAAAGCGTTTTGAAACAACCAAACACCTTTCGAAAATTCAGGGTAAAGCGACTGTCCCCTTGCCTCCACTGCAGACGCTCATAGCCTGATCGTTGACAGAGCAATCGGGTCTATTGTTTTACTCAATGGTGTCATTCACCTAGTTCGCCCGAACCGGTTATTAAAATTTCTCAGGTTCTTGAAACCGGTTGTTAAAATCGTATCTCCACTTTCATATCCGGTACTTACGGAAACAACAATTTTCTAGTGTTACGAGGTGTCAAAAAACCTTTAAAGCTTAAAAAAAATGAAAATACTGAGAGAGCATGGAACAAATGAATTTTATTTTTCTACATAATCCACTCTACGCTCAATATAAGTTTCCCAATACTTCCAAAGTGTCCCAATGCCTCTAAAGATCTTTTCTTTTTTTTTGATTGGATACGCAATCAGTCATACACCATTCGTTGCACCTCTTCATCAGATTGCAACTTCTTTATCTTTAGTGCCTTTCACCACTGAGGCGAGATTCCGTACGAAAGAGGATGAAATGAATATTTTCAATGATCGCAGCCATTGCACAGGCAGTAGTATGAGGCCGAGTATTGTTATGTTATAGAGGAAATTTTTTTCAGAAGTCCGTATTACTTCGTATAATAAGTTTAGGACCTTTTTGGAGATCGGAATAAAGGATATTATTGACTATGCGTTCCCTATGCTGTAACGCTCCAAAATGTCACCTGTTTGGTCCCAGAAGAAACTACTAACTTCCCTGTAGATGGTTGTGTCCGATAATGGATACTGCCATTGCATGCTCGCTTTCTTACTTCCGTAGTAGTGTAGTAGTGCACCCATGTTTCATACCCAGTAACGAATCTCTTCTGAAAGTCACTACCTTCTCGTTTACCTCGTAGAAAAATATCGTGACACATCAACACATCGCTGCTTGAGTTCGTCTATCAACTGGCGTGATACCATCCTGGCACACACATTCCGAAATCTGAGTACAGCGTGGATAATATTACAGATTGAACAGTGACTTATGCCAATGATTGTAGCTACTTCATCCAGTCATTCTGCATTGCTCCTTATCACACATCCGATTTACATAGAGCAAAACGGTAAGCGATAACAAGAAATTATTTGTTGATATAGATTCTGCGTTCCAAGCATGGGTTCCATCTCCGCTCCTTATTCTTATGTTGAAACCGCAAGCGGTAAACGTATCACTTACAAATCGGAATTCACGGACAATATTCGTCAGAATATTGGATCAATTCCTCACTGCAGCTCCGGAGTAGAAAAAGGATTTCTGCATAAGCCAGACATAGATCACACACTTCTGGTAGGTCAGGTTTTTGGCTGGATCCCAGCTCACGCCAAGGGAGCTTTGTGGTGAGCAAACCATGAGTGGAGTTTCTTCCGGGTCCCTCCCTTTCTTTCATTCAACCATTTCATTCGTTGTCATCATCACCTTCTATCTTTCCTTCGAAGCACTATGATAGGACGTTACAGTAAATACATTCATGTCCCTCGGTTATGCCATATAGGTTAAACGAGACTGTGATGATAAGAATGAATTAAATGGTAGAATGAGACAGTAGGAGCACAAAGAGAAACTCTGAGAAAATCCACACACACACATGGTGTGTGTCCACCAAAAAGCTCACCTGGCTAAGCTGGGGTCGAACCAGTGACCCCGCATACACGTTGTCAATGCTCTACCACAGAGTCACTGCAGCTCCGGAGTAGAAAAAGGATTTCTACATGAGTGATTACGTTTCTCAAGTGAATCTATAGGGTCTGAATACTTTCTTTTCATTATGGAAAAAAATTCAAGCTTTACGGTTTTATGAATTTTTAAGTACTAACTAGAGAAGGTCGCGGGATATTACTCTGACTTCGTTTCGATATTATGCTCAGTCGACGCCTTTTTACATATGAAACAGTTAGGCAACCGGGGAAATCCTCGATCGCAAGCGTGTTCGAATTGTGAGCGTTAAAAGTTCAAAATTGAACAGATTTTGCAGAAAGTTTGAAGAACCATTTCTTGAGATAAACGCTTCAGTTTTCGTAGCAGGGGATTTTCTTGGGCGTCCAACACAGTAGTAAGTTCAAAACGTATGTATTTTGCAAGGTAAGGGCAATTATTTGGAATGGTGTAAAGGGTAATGGCGTCTTACACCATGCAAATTGCCTCCCATTTGATATACTGGGCCAACCAGTGGTAAAAGTGGATCTGAAAGGATGGGAGGACGGGCGGTAACGGCATGACGCCACGCCGTTCCCCTGCCTATCTATAACCATTTTAGTTCTTTCGGAACTGGGGGACGCCTTAACTTTTTTTCGAGATGGGGGTACAGCGTCCACCCATTCTCCTTCACTTTAACCTCTGGGGCTAATAGGCTAATAAAATATATATGATCCTCCTATTCGACTATGTTGTTATTCAAATATCACTATCCTGTGTGGCCACCTTCAAATTGAACAATCACATTTGTCTTGGGAACGGTTTACCAGGCGTGCAAAATTCAATGAAGAAAGACGTGATATTCATAATTAAACTTGTAAAGATCTATATTGTTGTTCTTCCCAGGCCCGTATCCCTGGGGGTATAGGGGGCCGGGCTCCCCTAAATTTTTACTTCTCCCCTAAAATTTTCACGATAAGCTTGGAAATGAACAATAATATAATATGGTGATGAACTATAATATGGTGATGAACTATAATGTGGTGATGAACTATAATATGGTTGTATCGGCCCCCCTAACTTCTACCGCTCCCCCGCATTTTTGTACTGACTAGTGGCCTGGTTCTTCCCCTTCTGTAGCTAGGTCCAAACAGCTCGAGCAGCGCCAGACAGGCTTGCCCTGTCGATACATCATCGCTAGCCATGTGCTTAGTTTTCAGCAATTGGAATGTCGATTATTGGGAAATATTGGTCAAACTCCAGGAAATATTTTAAGATATTCAACGAGAAAATAGACCAAAAAATTTAAATAAGAAAATAATGATTAGCGGGAATGTGCGCTCAAAGTTGTGAACTAGGTGACTTTTATTCTCGAGTAAACCGCTGTTTCAATACAGCGCCTCTAGCCGATTGTTTATTTTTCTGTCACATTTCTCACGAAATACCGTAAAATATTGTCTGAAGTTTGGCCACTATTTTCAAACAATCGCCATTGAAACCGTTGAAATTTTTAAAAAATGGCTAGCGATGAAATATTGAAACACCGTCTTCCACAATGGATACCATCATGTCCATGGGTTTTCTCGGGGTGCTCCTGTTTCCTCCCTTCTTCTCATTCCATCAATTCTTCCATCATCATTCACTTGCCTTAATCATCGTCTTCCTTAGCCTAAAGGGTATAATCATTGGATCTTAAACTGAAATATTTCATTTTTTCCACAATGCACAGAGGCCGTATGGGTTGAGTGTCGCGTTGAAGTTAGTCCCGCGGCAAAGCGTTTCGGAGACACATGCTATTGTTTAATGTTTAGATGGCCACACAGAATGTGACATTTGAATGACAATACAGTTGGTTTCAAATAAATTTTATTAGCCTATTTATCCGGTGTACCAAATAGGATGCAATTTGTAAGTTGTAAGACGCCATTACCCTCCATCCCTTCCCCAATAACTTTAATTATCTTGCAAAATGCGTACGTTTTGACCTCACCATTCCGTCGAGTACCCAAGAAAATACCCCAGTACCAAAAATGAAGCTTGTATCTTAAAAATGGTTTCTTCAAACTTTTTTCAAAATCTGTTCACTTTTGAAATTTTAACGTCCATAATTCGAACAAACTTGCGATCGAGGATTTCTCCGGTTGTCTAATTGTTTCATATGTAAAAAGGGGTCGAATGAGCATAGTATCAAAATGAAGTCAGAGTAACACCCCACGACCTTCGTTAGTAAGTGGAATTAATTACTATTTTCCACTAACGGGTTCAGACACTAACGGGTATGTATGAGAGCTCAAAAACATATATAAGTTATTTTCTAGAAGATATAATATTTTACCTAAGCAAAATGAGTTTCAGAAAAAAGAAAGAAAGAAAAGAAAAGAAGAAAATGAAAGAACACATATTACATATTTAACGTTCAAAATGATCGTCGAAATAAACTATCTTCGTATTACACGTGTGTATAATATTTACGTGGAAACAAACAGTTAAAAATTGAAAAGCGCTTAGCTGTTTCTTCGAATTATTCTCCCTTTCTTTTGCTTCCCTTGGCTCTTCGATCTTTTACTTTGAGTTGGATTCTTCTTTTTTGTGTATGATTCCTTCCGTTTCCCCATTTTCCTCTTTTATTATTTGTAACAGTTTTGTCACAGTTCACAAGTTCCGCCTCTGGACTTGAAACGCTAACAAGAAATTGCCCTACTACTGTGACTGCAATAGTACAAATGTAAGTTTGGCAACAAAGCATTATGGCGTCCTGCGTAAGCATGAGATTCAGCCGCTAAAACCATTTCCGTAAACACAAAATAATATTTGGATAAAATGTAAAACATAACACGAAAAACGGTAATATAATATTCATGTTCCGTAATGAGACAACTACTTGTAAAATAATTCATGCTTGTAAGTAAAAATTTCGTAAAACTGAGCACAGGAGTAGCAAAATCTAACAACAAGCGCCATCTTGCGTACTCATCTTAAAACTGATCAAGTTTTCCTCTTATATTTTACTTTTTTAGCTAACAGAATACATAAGCACAGAAAATAGTATCTCATGTTGTAGCTGACGCATAACTCTATTTTATAGTGTAATACTTATGATATGTGCCGTTTCTTTACGCGTTGGTTAAGGCAGTAAACTAATGCTTATACTGACTTCCGGGTGGTGATCCACCTTAAAAGTAGTTCTAAGTAGCAGTATTACAACCCACCGCCCCCCCCCCCAGAAGTCCGTTCTGGATCGCCCCTGGGCCATGTTAGCCCGTCACATATGAGGTGAGGTCCCTCGGTGATCACATTATCCGAGGAAAAAGAAAGAAGGAAACGGCCTGGGACCTATATGTTAGGTACCATCCTAGCATTTGCCTGGTGTAAATGAAGAACACCTTACTCACAATAGCTTGCCGAAAAAAAACATTTACACTTTATAAATACAATGTACTTACCGAGAATAGAACCAAAGACCTCTCATCTTATAGGCTCCAGCGAAACCTACTACGCAATGCGATGCCACTTGGAAACGGTAATTTCTTAATATCTATTATGTACCTGGTATATACACAACTTCCAACAAGGACTCCAAGTTGATTTAACGCTCTCTTACCTACTTACTGTATTTTGTACAGGCTTGAATTGCAATCAATATATTTTACTTCAGCTCCCTTGTGACTATGTGGATAGTGTACGCGCCTTTGGCGTGGGAAACCTGGATTCGATTCCTGGCGGAAGCTCATGTGGTTCGGAACCCACGTTAAGCTGTACACTCTAAATACAGTACCCACTATTTCAGAGGTACAAAACAGCCGTTTTGTACCCATGAATTTAGCAGGTACATGGTACCCAAGAGGTAGCAGGTACAATGTACCTGTGACTTCTTAGGTACAAATATTTTTCATGGGTACTAAAGCTCCTAATTTCATGGGTACATGTACAGTCAGAAACAATATTAAGTATAGGTTGGAGCTATAATTTCATGTACCTTCAGCCTGTACTTAAATTAATATTGTTTCTGACTGTGCCTATTACATGGAGCTGCAGTGGCTCAGTGGTAGAGCGTTCACCTCTGGTGCATGGGGTCCCTGGTTCGACTCCAGGTCGCGCCAAGTGAACTTTGTGGTGGACAAACAACGTGTGCGTGGGTTTCCTCGGAGTTCTCCCATTTCCTCCCACTTTCTTCATTCTACCGTTTAATTCATTTATCATCATCGCTGTCTTCTTTAGCCTAGCCAGCATAACCGTGAAACGTAAAACTCAAAGATTTCATTTCATTTTGTACGGTACCTGTTTTATTGATAAACACAAGGTGACTCAATCAATATTAGATTACAACACTTAACAACATTTGATATTATAGGTTGTAATCTAAGCATTTTCCAGTCAACATTAAAAGTCGCAATCAGTCTGATTAACGTAAATATACTAAAAAAAAAGTGATGGTTCTGTATAAAACTTAGGTGGGCGCGGGAAAACTTTTGTAACGTGAGTCTGTTGCCCATTTCACAAGTAGAAATATTGGTTTAATCTATTAAAAAAAAAAAAAACTTAATGGAAAGAAGGGTCATGTGATGCATCACCTTTAAGACTAGATTTCAATAGAAATTCAAAGGCGAAGTCAGATCTTCAGTATTTGTACCCTGCTACTTTTCAGAGATGACTTTGTAAATGATATTGAAATTAGGAACAATATGAAACTGGTTACATAAACAGTAATAATGAAAAACTCACTTTTTCAATGAAGTTCTCATGAAATACTAGCACAAAATGAGGTGGGCTCCTTTTTCCATTTAATATTATTTTCAGACAAACCCAACAGGGCTGCCTCCAAAATGGCCTACAGAACACATTATACTGCTAGAAATTTCCCATCCACCTATACCCATTTACAATTATACCTCTTTCACTTCAGAATATACAGTAATCAGGGTAGCTCTAACTTTGACTTACCTTGTATCGTATCATACATGAATATACCTTGTACTTTGTTCTTTATTGCTCCTTGTATTGTTCCTTATTTTAAACACAAATATTTATTTGATTTGAAATGTTTGAATACATTTTATATTAATAATAAAGTACGGCCATTCGTCCTACTGGAAGGACGCGCCTCCTGATTAAAAAAATGGAGAATCTGTCCTTCCGGAAGAATATGGAACTCTTATAAAAGGTATTCTGCAAAAGAATGAATATCAGTGTGATATTATCCATCAAACATCACCTTCGGAAAGCATCTCACCTTTAGTGAACGAACAATCGTAGTTTTTTTTTTCCCTAAGATTGGATGCCATACAGAACTGAGACTTCCTTTTCCCTTAGTGATGTTTTCTATGCTGCCACAAATATACAAAGTCCTCGTAACTGTGGGCAAATATTGTAGTACCTTTTGGACATTCAGTCTTTCCTGAAGGATGTTTAAGTTACAAGTTTTCTGATGAAAATAATGAAAATACTTAAAAGTGCCATCGATGATATTTTCGACGTCAAAGCTTGTTAATAACAGCTGTTATGCTGTAAATAACAGCTGTTATGCTGTTTTATCAACCCAAATAAAACAGCATAACAGCTGAGCAATGCAAATACCTTTCATTAAAATTTAAGCTTTTAGTTTTTAATAAAACCTATATAAAAATTTCAAGAACAACCAAGGACCAGACAGCTTTGTTGGATTGGGGGAGGGGTGCGCTGATAATGCAAATTTGATGTTTAACATTATTGTTCACAATTTTTGCTGCTACATTATATAATTTACTGTTTCATTTGAAATTTTCATTATAACAGTTTTTTTAAATAATCATTGTTATTTTACAATTCTTATGTAATTACTTATGGTTGTATCATAGAAATATCTTATTAAATAATAAATAAACATTATTATTTTAAAATGAAGTGCTAAAAATACTTGTTTAATTGTTATTTTTACAGTTGTTTTCGTTATAATGTTTAGTGTTTTATATGGTTCCTTCAGTACGCTGCGTTTAATATTTCTTTGTCACGTGTCAACGTCCCAGAAACTGTCCAAACCACGTTGGGTATAATAAATTCTTAAGGCAATAAATACATAAGAGCAGCAGGGAGACCTCTTCTATATCTCAGCTGTTTCTCCATTTCCTTTCCACAACATTTTGGACTCGGCAGTATAGAACAGGGTTGGTCCTTGAGGTTTCAAGGTTTCTGGAAACAATGCCTGTAATATATATATCCAAAAGGAATGAGTTTAGATATGTTTAATAAAATACAAAGAATACAGTACATATTTACATAAAGAAATAAAATCACGAAATAACAATGCTATCAGGCACGTAGCCAAGATTTCGTGAAGGGGGGTCCGTGACATGAAGTACTGTGGTCATCACACCAGAGGCTCGATCATTCTAAACTATTTTACTGGAACATATATTGGTTCGTTTAGCCAGGATTTCGTAACCGGGGAGGGGGGGTGTGACATTAAATTCTGAATGCCCAGGAGCTTGATCAATCTAAACTACTTTACTATCAACATATAGAGTATTGGTTTGTTAGGACAATCAAATGAGGATATGTTGGTTAGTATTTTAATAAGAAACTATGAAGAAATCTCAAGTAAAACAATAAAAAAATACAATATTTACGTCCTTCCTTTGTTCATTCAAATATAACAATTTCCCTTTCATTATGAACTCAACTATTATAAAAAGTATACGTATATTCACTATTATAAAAAGTACATACTCAATAATGTCTTGTAAAATATTTTACAATATCTGCGTTCCTTTCTCTGTTGAATCAGACGTTAACAGAACTTTCTTTCCACATAAATTTTTGTTTTTATTATTCCGTCAACTACTGTCTGTTCCAAATGACAGATTAAAGAAGCAGTAGAAAATTGTTTTTGAATAACATGTTAGATACTGCAAGGATGTGATGTCAAAAAATTATTTTAAAAACATGTCCACGCTGTTACACAATCGTACTATACTTTTGGAAGCTTGAAATCTCCCTCACTAGTAGCAGAAATTCTGAGAATTCCGTAACTTTTCTAGAAATTCTGAAAATTCCATAACTTTTCTAAAAATTTCAAATTCCTTAACTCTTCCAGGATATCTCGCTTACCTCGCCACCATGTATTCAAGTAATACAAATCTCCTCATAAGAAAGAGTAACCAAAAGCATCCTGATATTTTTTTTTAAATTTTTTAACGCGATCCTTCTTTTCCTAATTTCATTTTGTTTCATCCCTCCTTATTTTTTAAATTCTGGTCTGGAAGGGGGGGGGTCCGGACCTCCACCGTGGCTATGTGCCTGATGCTGTGTAAAATATGCAATAATTATCTTATCAAGTGTAACTACATCTAAATTGAAAAGTTGTTTACATACTACCGTTATGTAGACGACACGTTAATTCTCTATAAAGACGACAAACAAATAGAAGTACTCCTTCGAATGTTTAACAATATTAATTTTAAAAACGAAATATGTTATACTTTGGTACGTTTTTTTTTAGTGGTAACATACTACAAAAACTTATAACTTTACATTGGAATTCGCTTGTTCTTGGTGAAACTCTTTATTTTCGTCAGAGTTTGCCCATGTGGGCCCAGCTCAGCCAAAAAAGAGATTTTTTTCGGGTTGGAAACAACCGAAAAAACCCACCTGATAATTGAGCTTTTGATAAGTATATTAGTCATACAACTAAGCGGATCACATTGAAAGTGATTTTTACAAAATTTGGACTTTTAGGCATACTACATCATTTAATATATACTAATTAAGTCTTTTCTAGGACCTTTGTAAAGTACTGAATGCATTTTTAAAAACTTAGCTTGAGATAATTATGGAATTAATTGAGATAATTATACAAATTAATGTATAGATTATGCTTATATTTGAAATAAATGAAGTCTTTGAGTTTTACGTCCCATTGTTATGGTTTGTGGACTAAAGGAGTCTGTGATGATGAGAAATGAATGAAATGGTGGAATGAAGAAAGTGGGAGAAAACGGGAAAACCCCGAGAAAACCCACGAGCACGGTGATTGTCCTTCACAAAGTCTACATGGCGCGAGCTGGAATCTAACCAGGGACCCCAAGCACCGGAGGTGAACGCTCTGCCACTGAGCCATTGCGCCCCCTTCTTGCAAATTGTGACAATGAGAATCTTGAAATATAAATCACATTTTAACACTTTTACCCACAGACATTTAGATAGCCGTATTTTGAAAAATAAATTAAATCCGAGAAAACCGATATGGGCGCAGGTGGTTTTTTTAAAGCCTGATTTTAGTAGCTTTCGACTTTGGCTGGGTACGATGCTATTAGCTGTTAAGTTTCTAAAATCCACAAACAACCATGCTCCAGTGAGAATCGAAACTAGAACATTGAAGTCGGCGGCCTGACACTTCAAACCGCACGACTACTGCGGTCAACTCTCGTTCTCATTTACAAAATCAAGTAAAAGGTGATACAAGACTTCTTTCTGAACTGCAAAATTGGTTTCAAAGTACCGTAATTGCGGGCTACTTGGACCCTTAAGGGGCTACTTGGACCCATACCAAAAATTCGTTTAAAGTCCCATATGCAATGCAATAATGAGTGAGTTCAGAGTTAGATCCGTTAGATGGGATCATAATGCAGGCGTACACACATTGAAACTAGTTCTGTG
Source organism: Thermobia domestica (assembly GCF_964235325.1). Lineage (NCBI taxonomy): Eukaryota > Metazoa > Arthropoda > Insecta > Zygentoma > Lepismatidae > Thermobia > Thermobia domestica. Next base: position 392,143,197 of record NC_137454.1, read on the forward strand.
GTAGGCTACGATTGAGCAGCATCGGTGAGAAAGGTCGTTGACGAAAAGAGTGTATTTATTAACCGCCAAACTTGTATGTGTGGACACTATTTGCAAGGAAGTGGAACCAATGCTAAGTAAACACATAAGTAGTTATATATAGGTTAATGAAACTGACATGATAAACTTTCTCATATACAATAAGATATGCGCGTAATTACATTATTTATGAAGTGTGTACATATGACCTGGAAACCATGGATATTTTGTCCCACTACATCTTTTGTTATCTTTATCCCACGCCATCCTTTGTTATCCTTATCAACGAAACATAAATGTCTGTTGTCACGTGACACAAGTAAGGACTTCTCATTATTTCCTTAAGGATACCGGTACAAAATGGTACATCAATATAAAAGATTGCCTGCAGGTCGAAAATATGCTGATTTTTCATAACAGCTTGAAGAATGTTTACCAGCAATTCAGTCGGGGAAAATATCGCAAAAAGAAACAGAAGCTCACTTCAAGATAAGACGTTCCACCATAGGAAGAAGATTAACCCTCGATTAGTCGCGCCGCGGTCGAAAGGACCGCAGGGAAATTATTCTTTATCGTGTGTCCACTCTGTTTGTCCGACAGACTCCACCGTCTAGCTAATCTTACCCCTCACCTTCCCGAACATTCCTGCTCAATTACACCCTTATCCGTTGTTTAGTTTAACTACTAGTGACTGTTTAGTGACTCTGCGGTGCTTTCCACCGCGCGCGACTAACCGTGTAATGTTTTTTCTCAGTGTTACGCTCTGCACGTGACCTTTGCTTTGGAGATGTTTTGAGCTTTATAAGTATAAATGTTATTTTAATGGATGGAAGAGAGGTCGACAAAGTTAAAAAATTGATCTCAAGTTTGGAAAAAGAGGAAATTAGAAATGAACAGCTTAAAAGAACGCAGGGAAATGTTAGGAATGGACTATTCGGATAAATCAGCCGAGATCATCTAGTGGAAGCTTTGTCTGAGGAAGATCATTAAGACAAAGTTTCATATTTATGGCAATTATTGAAAAAAAAAATTAAAAATTTTAACATTGTTAAGGTAGGACAAATGTATCTCTATTAGTGGTGAATATTAACAATATTTGAGCATCGAAAGTAACCTTACAAGCACATTGACACATTTCAGTTTATATTTTAAAATACCAATTAACTTAGATTCACATTCAAATCAATGAAGTCATTCATGTTATAGGTTAGAGTGGGTATATATTTCCGAGTGATAATTCAACAATAGTGTTCTGAAGTATTTTATTTGTTTGCTGACGGAGTTTCAAAATTAATCTCTTTAGATCTTTCCCTTTGAATTTGTTCAAATTCCTCAGTTACGCTACATAAATCAGGGATGGCCAACGTGTTGACTGTCAAATTCTGACAGATAGTCCGCGGCAGTCACTCTACCGCCACTCATCAAACCTTGATTTCACCCTCACCCTCATGAGAGCCGCCCTTGTGTGGCTGAATACTTATGCTTGCATCGTAGTTCAAGGAACATTTTGAAGTAAAGGCATTGGATACTGTTGATAAATGATGTAAACGTCACTATCGAGATCTCCATTGTAACAGTTGTTTCATTTTAGTTGTTCCACAGTAAGTTATACGATGATATGTTTAGTTTCCTTTCTTTAGGACGTATGTTAAGCAAGGGCGGATCCAGGACGGACTTCTGGTGGGGGTGGTGGGTTGTAATACTGCTACTTAGAGCTACTTTTAAGAGCTCCAAACTCTGGGATGCGTTTTATTTGTATATATAAAATAAAAAAGTTTCCTCTTCCGGGGGGGGGGAGCGATCGCCCCGATCGCCCCCTTGATCCGCCACTGATGATAAGGAAATAATTCAACAAATAGGTTGAATAATTGATGCTCTGATCCTCACGAAGGAGGCCCTCTCGAGGCCTCCTCACCCTCAATTACCCTCGCCCTCAATGATATGAGGGCGAGGTTCCGCGAGGGCGAGGAAAAGTTTTGAGCACGAAGGCGAGGGCGAGCGAGGATAATGGACAACTCCTATCGCGAGGGCGAGGGTGCGCGAGGGCGAGGACAAACTTCGATGTCGAGGGTGAGGGTCCGCGAGGGCGAGGAAAAGATTCGACGAAAAGGGCGAGGGTGCGCGAGGGCGAGGAGAAGCTTCGATGGCGAGGGTGAGGGTGCGCGAGGGCGAGGACAAGCTTCGATGGCGAGGGTGAGGGTGCGCGAGGGCGAGGACAAGCTTCGACGGCGAGGGCGAGGGTGCGCGAGGGCGAGGACAAGTTTTGACATCGAGGGTGAGGGCGAGCGAGGGCGATGGACAATTCCATTCGCGAGGGCGAGGGTGAACGAGGGCGAGGGCCAACTGCTACTGGGAGGGCGAGGGTGAGTGAGGTCGAAGTAAAATGAACCTCTATGGTACAGACATTCTACCATACAGACATTCTACCGTACAGACATTCTAACACTATACTGTTGACACTAAAGGGGCTATTCCCACTTCCAGATCAGCCTGTAGTTATTAGAGAAATTTATATTTTTATAGTGATACTTTATTATATTGTTTATAACAGGAAGAAACTTTGTAACAAAAGTGATAGTGAAAGAAAACGATTCCCGTATGTGTGATTTGCTCTACCTACCTGTATAAACCAGAAATTTGCAATATACATAGAACAAGATCCACAGTTGAAAGGAGGGAACTGAATCACTGTAGTAGTCTTGATTATTTCCATCTAGAATCGAACCCGGTATCTCATGCATCAAAGGCAAGAGAGCTAACCACTAGACTGGTGCAGAGCGGGGGACTCCAACGTTTTCGTATGCTTCATTGACGATATTGATATTGAATGAGAATGATCTATAATGACATCGAAATCATTTACAGAGTGCAAAAGGGTTAACAAGTCATGCTATAATTTGCAACTAGATATTTTTTCATGTGGTTTAGTATCTTTGTTACAGACGACCCACTGTAAAATTATAAAAGCTACCTATTTATTCAACTGAAAAACCAATCAAGTTGAATTTCTCCCTCAAATTACCAATGAAATGTCTACGTGTTCCCTGCAAAGTATTACTTGATACCATTAATATGCAAATACCTCAAGCAATGGCTTATTTTATAGTATTACTGGTCAAGCAAGCGCCTTAGAACGTACATATCAAGGTTCTTGCAAGCCCAGAGAAGCACCCTTCTCATGCCAAATGCAATCAGGTCTAAGCGTTATCGCTCGAATATTTAATTGACAATGAATTTACCGTCTCTGACCGCCATGTTGAAGACGCCAAAGGTTCTTTGTTGTTCCTGTGAGAGTGTTCTTCGTGCCAAAGGCAACAATTATTCTTGTGATTTGTCGCTATGTAAGAGAGTAAATAGACTTGGTGGGTGGAAAGGGAGGAGAATGGGAGAATGGAAGGGTGTTCTGCAAGAGATGATCCGCGTACAAAGAAACAGACACTTAGGAGGCTATGTACTAACGTTGAGATTAGGGAACACCCACCACCGCCTGGATAATTGCCCCTTCAGGCAAATCCCTTCGCTAAATCCTTGCTCTCCTCTCTGAGAGGTTTAATTACCTCTGAAACACTGAATCCCAAAACTAGCAACTTTAGGAAAGAAAACGTTCCCACACTCCAAACAATAGTACTGGTTAATGACACAAGCCAAAGAAATTTGCAATTTTATCATGCAACTATTGTTGACATTTTAAATTATTACTGTTCACTCAAATATTTTCGTTGTACTTGTAAAATCATGAGTATCATCACATGTATTTTAGTAATGTAAGTAGTATGTGCATAACTCTTACGATTGTTTCGTTTGAAGTTAAGCGTTTCTGTTGGCAGCGAGGCTACATGAGATGTGGACCTATAACTTAACCTAGAATTCGATCACTATGAGCTCTCATCGGGAATAAAACCCAAGCTGAAGCCACGTACGCTAATCTATAGTCAAAAGGAAGTTAATAACTGTTAGAAGTATCTCTATCACTGTTAAAAGTGTATGCGTCACTATCAAAACTATCTGTGTCACTGTCAGAAGTATCTGTGTCACTGTTAAGAGTATCTGTGTCTCTGTTAGAAGTGTATGCGTCACTATTAAAAGTATTTGTGTCACTGTCAGGAGTATCTGTATCACTGCTAAGAGTATGTATATCACTGTTAGAAGTGTATCTCTTACTATTAGAAGTAGTTTCTGTCACCATTAAGAGTATCGGTGTCACTGTTTGAAGTAGCATGTGTTACTGTTAAGAGTATCTGTGTCACTGTTAAAAGTAATTTGTGTCACTGTTAAGAATACCTGCGTCAGTGTTAGGAATATCTGTGTCACGGAGAAAAATAGAAGATAAAGGTACCAAAGAATCAAAGAGATAAAGAAGAGGGAAATCTGTTAATTTCACGGGAAAAAAAAGTGCAGAAAGGTGAAATTTATATACATTTCGCTTCACTTCAAACCCCGCAATACTTATCTTAAATTCTGGGTATGAAAACAGCTGCATTTTTAAAAAGAGAGTCTCCACCTTAAAATCCAATTCAAAATAAGGAGCTTGATGAGATGTTCTTCAGTGTCGGTATTAGTTTAAAACCTCTACCAAAGCACTCAGAGAGTGTGTGGCCGTGTAAAAAAGTGTGCGAGCTTTGCAGAGATGTATTGGGTTTATCAAGAAGAACGTCAGAGCTTTAGAAATGAGATAGTATAAAAACTACAAAGGATTATGAATACACACTCACACAAAAACATATATATCCTGAGAAACTTACTCGTCGCACTATTTTCTTGGGATACTGAAATAAATTTAAAACAAGAATTTTAGGGATAATAAAAAAAATGGGTCAAAAGATTCCGATCATGGTCAAATTAGTTTTTAGATCAGGGGCCACAAAAATTTAGAACGGCCTCTAAATCGAGTTTTCGTATTTTCTACGGAATAAGAACATCATACTGAGTTAAATGATAGTTTGGGCTTGGCTACACTGTATGTAGTTCTACAGATATAAAACCTACAAGAAAATTTTTGTTTGAAATATATTGGATTTTTTGATTTTAAAAAAGTGGTACATATTAACGGTTTCATTCTGAAACATCTGATCTCTCATAGCTGTGCACTTACTTGTTTGGACTAACTTAGTTTTGAAGTCTAACTTGTGTAAATTAAGCATTTTCATCTTATAATCTAGCGCAGAGCTAGTGTCGCGTGGTAGCATCGAGTTTGTCGCGAAATTAACGTTGTTACAAATTCAAAAGAATAAACAAGTGGTAATAAAACAATATAAAATATCCTAATTTTTATTCAACGCATTAAGTGCATAATCGCGATGTTGATTTCTACAATTTTGGGCAAAAATGAAACGAAACGGAATGTTTAAGTTTTACGTACCACGATTATGCCGGCTAGGCTAAAATAGACGGTGATAATGAGAAATGAAGGAAATGATGAAATAAAGAAAGTGGGAGAAAAACGGGAGTACCAAGAAAAAAACCACGCACGCGGTGTTTGTCTACCACAAAGTTCAGTTGGGTTGGCACGAGCTGGGATCGAATCAAGGACCCCATGCACCAAAGGTGAACAATTTCGTGCAAGTAACATGCACTGACAGCACTAACTGTCGACACTCTTAGTGTTGTAAGATCACGAAATTTAGATTATACAGTATAATAAGGAGCAATTAAAAATGGGCTTGACGTGATGTAGGACCGAAGGTTGCCTATCCTATGGAGTCTTTAGTGTGTAAAGAAAAACCAGTGAATGGAAACTGTGTACAATTATGTGTACTAATAAGGTGTCCCACATAAAAAGAAAGGATGAGATCCATTTATCTAGCATATCTCTTGTGTAGTTAAGTGAGATCATGGTAACAGACCAACTCTATTCTTTTAAGTTTAAAGCTCTATAAAGTTTATTTCTCTGTCCCTGTATCAACGAGATTTATGGTGGATTTATCTCGATAAATCTTTGACAATTGGACGGACTCAGGGCAAAAGGTAACAAGTCACTTTTTTTTACAATTTTCGGTTTTTAACACAGAGTTGTAGTATTTTAAATGGCGCTTTTTTGTATGAAAAGCACTATGAAAAAAAAGTGACCAAAAACAAGTACAAGGGACGTGCAAAAGGGAATAATTAAGCTACAATGGAATCCACACTGGGTAAAAGGGAATAAGATGACTCTCCTGAAAAATGAATAAAAACGACTTGTTACCTTTTACCCTGAGTCCGTCCAATTACGAGAAATGACAAAGTCAAAGTCAATATCCATTTTCCACTTACTAAAAAGTGAGTTGTCTAATTCCGAAACGTCTGTTGTTCACTTTCAAAACTTTCGAGAAATCAATTTTTTTCTTTTGTTGCCATCTTAATTTTTACATCAGTAAGCAAATAAGCAGAATAAGTTTTGCAAAATGCAAATAAAAGTTTTTAAAAACATCAAAAGGAATAAATTAGCTAAAATGAGATATTAACAAATTATAAACAATGGGAAAACACATTGCAAGAAGTAGAGTAGAGATGTTTTGAAATTGGGCAACTCTAGTTATTAAGTCTCTTCCTATCCTTATAATAGAGTAACATTCTCATTGAACAAGTGCCAACCTTTCAAGTTATGTGAGTATTACGTTTTCTCTCAGTAAATTTGATAATTAACGTGAGACAATATTAATGTATCCATTTCTGTCCAGATTCACATCATTTACAAACTGTATGCATGTAATCTTCATTTTTCTAGGAAACTATCTTCCCCAATCAAAGAAAAAAACTTATTTGCTATTTTGTTTAGGAATATCGTAAAAAGGAATATCGCAATACTCTTGTCGAATATCCCTTCTAATTTTACATCTTTCTGCCTTATAATTTTCTATTCTGAATATTTTTCTTGGTTCATTTTGATCTGTTTGAGCATTCAATCGTTTCATGTCATCCTAAATCTTTTTAGCACTGTCATCATACTTGCTCAGTTCATTCTTCACCATTTCAAAAAGTAAGTCCTACATTCACAAATGCTACATAGTTTTCCATCTAGTTCTCTGCTTTATTTACCAATCATAGTAAATGAACAGCAGCATCACCACTTTCCGAATTCAAAGTATACTTCTTAACTTCCACATATATTCAGCAAAATATGTTTAACATTCGAAGCAGAATTTTTGCTGCATATGATATGAATTTAATAGTTTTATAAATCTGTTTTAGTTAATATCACTTTTATAGTACGGAAGGTATAACGTCGTTTGCTTCCCGCGAAAATTTGTAGTGATTTTTATGGGGAGTGGTCAGCTTGGTTACTCGTGGCTTGCTGAGTGCAGTAGACGGTTGGATGTGATTGGCTACCCTTTTACCACACTCCCAATGACGAGCAGGTCTAATCGCGGGAAGCCAACTACGTTATACCTAGTCAAATATTTTGAGCCATATCTTTTATTTTTTATAGTCATATCGTTTTTGCCATATCTTTTAGTAATATTTTCAGTCATATTTTTAGTCATATCTGTTTTAACCACATCTTTTAGCTTACAATTTCTTTTGAAATCCACCCATTTCTATATTTTATACACTCTTTCAGTTCATATTGATAATTATAAATTTGAAACATTTCTGTCTTTGTTCCCTTTATATGTTTAGCTACCTAATTAAATGTTGCCAATATTGTTGTCTTTCAAATTTTTGTGTGACATTGAACTCTATGGTGTCTGTTGCGAAATTATGATCATTTGAAAATAAATTTTACAATCTAATAGGCCTATACAGCTCCGTTTAATTTTCCTGAGTTCAGTAAACACTACTTCGACCAATCTTCTTAAATATGTGAAGATTATAAGGTCAGAAGTTGGTAATTATTTTGTTTAAATCTAATGTCTTGCTAGGCTCTGTTTCTTCAAACTTTATTATCGTTCTTTTCATGTGAGATGCAATAGTACCACATATTTCAGTCTGAGAAAATAACAAATGATCCCTGCAAATGGTTAGGGACAATGTGTCGAAGAATAAGATTGCGTGAATAATTTGTATTCATTCTAGAGGTTGATTATTACTACTTTCAATTCTTAGCCTGATTAGGACTTGGATAGTTCCTAACTAATGCAAACGAACGGAACTCAAGTCTAGCTTGTGCATTACGTATGAGTTTCTCAGATATTTTCCGTAGGTGGAGTCGGTTTTGGGTTACGAAAAAAAAATCTATTCGAGCGTGGACTTAAAGTAAAACATTATTGCCTTACCGTTTGGCTACGAATTTCTTTAAGATCTGGAATGCTGAAAGCTGTTATCACTAATGCTGTTTCGGGTACTTCACTAACGAACATAGATGAATGTTTTCTACTAAGACCCTTTTACTTTTCTTTCTGTAGTAAAACATGAAGGAACACAGTTAGATGAAGGGCAAGTATCGAACATTGCAGTAGTTTCCTTCAATGATATTAACAAAAAGCGAGTTGGGAACATTGTAGTAGTTTCATCCAATGATACCATTAATAAATGGCAAGTTGGGAACATTGTAGTAGTTTCATCCAATGATATCGTTAATAAACGGCGAGTGGGGAACATTGTAGTAGTTTCATCCAATGATACCATTAATAGACGGCGAGTGGGGAACATTGTATTAGTTTCATCCAATGATATCATTAATAAACGGCGAGTGGGGAATATTGAAGTAATTTCATCCAATGATATCATTAATAAACGACAAGTGGGGAGCATTGTAGCATTTTCAACCCAATGATTTCATTAATAAACGACGAGTAGCGAACATTACCCCAGTTTCATTCAATAATATCATTAATAAACGTCAAGTTGGGAACATTGTATTAGTTTCATCCAATGCCATCATTAATAAACGGCGAGTGGGGAACATTGTAGCATTTTGAACCAATGATATCATTAATAAATACATTCTTATGTTTCTAACTTTTTCATACAAGTAAACAGCCTTCATTTCAAGTAATATTCCAAACATTTCATCCACCTAATACCAATAAATGTTGTATTTACCTTAAAATAGAATGTTTTTAAAGGTTTATTTGCCATATATTTGCATGTGTATGTTTTGCTACCTGATGTACATCTACAAATGCATTAAACTGATAGGAGAATAGAATTTGCATGGGTATACAAACCTTTCTCCAACGAAAGTTTGGGGCTAAAGAACTTGAAAAAGTAGCCCGAGAGAAGTTACATCGGCAATGAGGGCTTGGATATAACAAAATATGACAAGTTTTTTTCTGTGGGCTTTTGAATATGTTATCCTCAACAATTTGCAGGATAGTATATAATAGGTTAAGTTGGTGTAATAGATAACATTTCAGTTGGATATTTACCTTAAGGAGGAATCCTAACTACCACAATAGGTTCAATCTCTTCCATCAAGAATCTAGTACGACCCTAGACAGAATAATAAGATACACGGGACTGAGATCATTTATTTTTGTAGGGGACTCTCTCAGTTAAAATTTACATTCATACATACATTCTAACAAACATCTGTAAATTTCAGGAGGCTAAAAAAAGGTCGCACTTGCTTCATCCTCTGATCACCCCTAGCTATGGGTATGAATCAAATGAAGGACCTTGTGCCTCAAAGACCGATTCACTAGTAGCTTCTTTTAATTTGCACCAATTGGAGTATTTAATTCTATGTTCTACTTGGCCATTTTTTCTATTTAACGCAGATATTTCGAGGGTAGTTAAAAGTGGGAAAAACTCAAATATTCTTCAGATAGATTTGAACTCCTAATTGACTGCTCCTAAAATCGTGTTTCTATTTAACAAGTTAACTGATTAACTGAACGATTCTCAGTTCTTGTATTTGCCTAATTACCACATTTTACTGATCTCACTCTTTACCTTAACGCTAACGACAAAGACAGTAACACAGAAATGTATCCAGGACAGTTAAAAATTAGGGATGGCCAGAACCGGTTCCTGTTGGAACCGGTTTTCGGGTCTGAACGGATCCGGTTCTAGAAGATCCGGTTCCGGAACCGGTGTTTCGGATCTAGGTCTGGAACCGGTTTTTCGGATCCAGGTCTGGAATTGTTTTCGGAGCCGGATTCCAAGAACCGGTTCCGCTGGAACCGAAACTTTGCGACTATCCCTACGCTAAACACGAGCTGCTGGCAGGCTGTGGACAGTGTACTAGATGAAATGGTGGAAGCGACAGGCAGGCGGCGGCCGGTTGTCTCATTTGGCTAAATAAACTGGGTAACTGGCAAACTGACCAACTCATTTGGCTAAACACCCACTGGTGGACCAAATTTTTTTTCTGGGGGCACAAGCGCATGGTCCTCTTTGCAGTCTTTTGAAGGTGAACTTTGTGCCTCATTTAAGGGTCTTTGGGAGCTTTCGGATCCAAGTCTGGAACCGGGTTTTCGGATCCAGATCTGGAACCGGTTCTTAAGATCCGATTCTGGAACCGGAACTTTGTTGCCATCCTTATTAAAAATTCGAACATAATCCTCAGAGGGACTCGAATCCCCTTATGATGGGAAGCCTAACGTCCGAAACAAAGCCAGTGATGTCTATTGTCCAGCTATTGTTATACCAGTGATGCCAACCAGTGGAAAAAATTCCCATTTTGTAGGATTTTTTAACATTAATTACTCTAAAAGAGATAAAGGGAATTTTCGTAGAAATTGGCAGCATATGTGAGGTTTCCATACTTTTAGTTCGTTGACGCTAATAAACTCTATGGGTTGGAAGTAAACTAATGGGTCTTCAACAAACGTAAAATCAGTGCTAATTGTCAAATTTTGTTACTATAAAATGCATGCTAATATGGAAGTGATTTTAACAGTAACCTGAGAATATTAAAAAGAAAGGAACCATGTAAAAGGGTAAAAGTAGTTCTCAAAAGGTAGGGGGATGCATGATGTCACGCCATCCACCGTGCCTATCTTTGTCCATTGTATTTGTTTTAGAAAGTAGGGGGACGCCACGGATATTATCTGGAAGCAAGGAGACGACCTGCCCCCGCGTTCCCCCTCACTTTTACCCCTGACCATGGAATCTATTAAAAACTTCGGAATTTAAAACAAAATACCAATCTGGAAACCACCATTTTCCGAAACGTTCCACACAAAATTACTTGAAAGCTCCCTCGTAACTAAGCGGTTAGCGTACGCTCCTTTGGAGTGGGAGGCTAAGGTTAGATTCCCGACGGGAGCTCATGTGGTTCGGATTCCAAGTTAATCTGTAGGTCCCGTCTCATATAGCCCCACTACTGAAAGGGACGTTAAACTCAAAATTACTGAAGAATGAATTTTTCTTATCTAGTTTCGTTACGTGGCATCGAAAATTACGACACAAATGACTAATGCAAATACTAATTTCTAATCCTTGTTTCTAATACTAATTTCTAATAAAAGGTACACTTGTTTTCATCAACATTTTCAATTCTCTCTCTTAATTACTGATTCATAAATTGTTTGATTAAGATGGAAGATCTGAATTTATTCATATATTGAAGAAAGTGAGTGATATATAATAGCTTCACGTTTCATACTTTATAAATTTTCAAAATTTTGTAGAGCGAGGGGATTTCAAGAGTAAACTGGGACATTCTGTCTCCCGGAACGGGATTATATAATGTTTCAGATTGGTATCGCTGTGTCATACCGATAGCTCAAAAGTAAGGGGTAACGATTCATAAAGTTACATAGTCTAGCTTTACCCTTCCAAAAGCTGTGTTCTATCCTGGTATCTTAAGAGGGGAAAATTTCCCCCTAAAGTTGTAGAATTCCCCCAAATGTTTTGAAAGATATAAGTATAACCATATACATATAAAGGAAACCTAGAAAGTTCTGTTGCTTTTTCACCCACCACCTTCGAACATCAATATATCACCTAAGACGTATCTAGAAGATCAAAAATAGTCCCCATCAGCATCGAGGATCTTACAGCCATGGATTCTATCGCTGTAAAACGTGGTAGGCCGTGAAGTGAAGAAGGTATAAAATGCATTTTGCACCTCTACTAGGGATTTGAACTGGCATCTTCCAAGCTGATTGTCCAAAGAATGGAACAGGTGATTATCATACGGTGCAAATTTATGGGGAGTACGACGGAAGCAATACTGTTTCCCATCCAAGGCGTAGAATGGTGTCCCGGGTCATCCTTGCTACTTGGGGCTTAGCTTTGTCCTGTAACATGACGACTTCTTTGCGATTCAGAAGTGCTGGCTCCAAAGTTTTGTGTTTATCTTGAACACGGCTCAACTGCTAACAGTAAACATTTGCATTGATGCTCTGACCAGCAGGTAGCAGTTCCCGATGAACGTTGCCGCGACCAGGCCATCAAACACACAGGAGGACCTTCAGTGCAGTGCTGGTTTCCCCTGTTTTTTAACCGATTCATGGGATGCTAACCAATGATGACGACGCCATGGAGCTTCGAACAGGAACGACTTCTCATCACATGTCAATACCCTTTATAGAAATTGCTCCTTTGTCAGACGAGACAGCAAAGAAACACTGGTGGCTGCTTACGTTGCCTTCTGACCCGAAATCAAATCACGTGGGATCCATCGACCCAACTTGTAGTGTTTCCCAAGTTGATGGAGGTACTGCCGGATGGTTTCTCCACTCAAACTGAATTGTAATCCAAGCTCCTTACATGTTGGTCCACTGTTCGACTCAATTGCTGCCTGAAGATCTTAATTTTGTACATGTATTGGTATTCCGGCACGCGGTGCGACTTCGAGTGTTTCGTCATAATCGTTAAACTTTTTAAACTACCGCTGCACTGTCCGCCTAGTCACGACACCCTCACCAAAGACCTGGCATACCTTCGGTCCCGCTGCAGTGGCGTTTGACCCCAGTTTGAACTCGTACAGCATACATGCCCTTATGAAGCTCTGTGGTGGTCTCATGTTTACTCTCTCCTTACGCAAGTTCACGGTGTAACTGAACTGCCAGAACCAGGTAGTACGTTGGATATACCCACAGCAACAACTGACCTTCGCCTTATCTCCATTCGTATTCAACTCACGGTGTGAGGGACAATGGAACACAGACTTCCACAAAAAGCGATAGAACCTTCTTGGTTACCTTTATATTTCTGGTTTCAAATTTCACGTGCAGTTTATGTTTTTCCAATTTGCGAATTTTAAATCAACGTCCGTTTTCACATTCCGCAAAAAAGTCACATTATTAATGGTTCTATTTTTATATTTCCTACTTTTATTATAATCAAAACAATATGTAAAATATGTTGGTTTAATAAAAATGTGTATTTAAATATTTAGTTCATGAATAGGTAAGAACTTTCCAGATTAGTCTTAGTATTTTAATAAATGAATAAATACAAATCTTTATCTGATCAAAATATTATTGGTAATACTTTTTATATATGAAGAAGCTTTGTATTTTAATAGTTGAAATTAATGTGTAGCAGTAAAGAACAAAGATACAGTTCTTTGAAAGTATAAAAGTATGTAGACGGCTTCTTTTGCACACAGTATATAAAGGTATAGTTGCATAAGATACACGGTCACTTTCTACATTTTTTGTGGGTTCCCTCCTACAACTTCAGATTCCTCCCCAAACCCCCGAGGGTACTGGATGAAACACTGTACAAAAAGTATAAAATAATCGACTTCATTTATAGTGTTCAATGAAAGTAGAAAGTTATTAACGAAACTACTGAATCGATTTTTATACGTGTACGAGGTTATATATTTTTTATACCGTACAGGGAAGGTTAGGATTTTTTTTTTTTTTGTTTCATTTTGTCTCTTAAGGCATTTTCAATTCTTGAAACTGAAGGACGGTCTGGCAAGAGACAACAAATATTATAGCGTTTCTGATGAAGCTTATCTTCGCTCAATCTAAACTCCTATTTTTTTTTTTATAACTCTCAAGAAACAAAACTCTGGAAATCGAAAAAGGGGGAAAATCAACAAGAAGTAATAAAGAAAAAAACTAAATCCGTACGTCGTCTTCAGCTACTTCGACACGACGTTATTGTCCATAGATTGAAGAGCCAATTAAGACATAAGGAAACAACAACAATTTTGATGACAAAAGAAGTACGAAAAAGCGCGCAGTGAACCGAAAGATGCAAGGATACCCGTTCGCTTCTTTGCTTTATTGATACAAGTTCATCAGACCTTTCGTAATTCGCCCGTTAAGAGGACAAAATGACAAAAAAAAGGAAAACAAAAAAAGGAAGTTAAGAAGAAGAAAGAAGGAAGAGAAAAACAAGAAGATTTTTCTCTTTAAAAAAAGAAAGCAAAAAAAATATATAAGAAAAAAGCAATCACTCCAACACTTCCGCTGATAACAAGAAGATTGCCTTCTTAAAAGTCAAGTTTATTGTAGCAAGTGATGCTATCATTGGCTATTTACAGCTACATTCGTAAGGGCACTGTTGCCAGTTCCCACCTTCTATCTCGCTCTATCTTGAGTAAGAAAAACACCTTTGAATCGTAAATTTAAACTCATTGTTTTTCGGCAAACTATTTTACCATCAACTTTTAAAATTTAATTTGCATATGTAAAAAGAAGCAAGAGTCAAACATTACATTAAAAGAAACAAACAAAAAAGATTTTATTAATCATTTATTTTTAAAGTTCATTCATCAAATTGCACAACTCTAGGAAATTATTTTATGCGATGTCATTCCAAGAAACATTAACAGTAATTGATTTGACAAGCAATATTTTAAAATGTCTTCGTGAGGAGAATGTTCAATTTATTATTCGATACAATGTTCTACACAGAGGAAAAGAAACCCGTGTGGCATACGTAAAAACGTAGATTACATACATAAATCCTGTAGTTTTGGGACTTAACTTACGATTTTATGCAAGATCCAGTAGGAAACCTATAACTGAAAACGCACGTTTTATAATACTTTCCGTATAAGTGTTCCATGTATGCGTACTTTCCGTACGAAAGAATTGTATATAGGCGGTCAAGATCTCACGTACAAATGGACCTACAGGGTGGTCCAAAAGTAGGTATACACACCCCTGCATTGATCAAGTATAACATTCTAGCTTATAGATTTACTTGGTTCGGCTGTTCCGAGCTTAAGATATAAGTAAAAATATATTAAGAACAAATAATAAAGAAACTAAGTCTACCTGATGGATAACAATAAGAAATGATATAAAAAGCAATGAGTTTATCAGTACGGGACTGTATACCTACTTTTGGGCCACCCTATATAGCTGACGTATGTAACATACGTATATGTATGTAATACACGGAAGACTGCTGGATGTCAGACATCCTGCAGCGCAATGATGTAGCAACTAAGATGGGAAAAGAGAGTACGTGTGTAGCATATGGGCAGCGTATTCTCCGTACAGATTTCCGTAGTATACATATCGATACCATATATTTGTACAATACACCGCTGTCCGGAAAACGGATTTTTCTCAGTATCTTATTTAAAATGAAAGCTCGTGCCCCTGGGTTTTCTCGGGTACTTCCGTGCCCTCCCACTTTATCATTCTACCAATTTTACCATATATTTCACTTGACATAACCATAATATCCATTAGCCTAAAGAACATAACATGGTACGTTAAATTAAATAAAAAAAACATTTTTATTTAAAAGGGACCTTGAATAAAGAGTTGAGAAAAAGGCTCTTAAAATGCTTCTTGTTAGGGATGCACGCGAGACGCGAGAAGTCTCGTCTCGTCTCGCGTCTCGTCTCGCATTTGCGAGACGAGACACGAGACGAGACTGAAAATTTTATGCGAGACGCAAGACGAGACTCAGTTAAGTCACGCACGAGAAGTCTCGCGAGACTTCTCGCAGTCTCGCAACATTTATGAATTACATGTAATTATATATTTAGTGATTTTAAATTTATTGAATTTTCTAAGTTGAGCGTTAATGCCTCCAGGAACAAAAAAGTGACTGGGGCAATAGACATTTTATAAGATTTATTATTATTCAAGGTTGATTTTCAGAATTAAAGCCTTCTTTAGTTTCTAAACATCATTAAAAAAGAAAAGCTTTGTAAATTGGAAATTTATTACAACATTAATTTAGGACTTTATTTTGCGACACAAACACATACACGCGGGCGCGCACGAAAACATGAACTTCTGTTTTCGGTCTGAAAAGCGAATAAGACTCCCTATTGCTGCAAAATGTGATATTTCTGTTGTTTCTGTCTTTTTCACATTACTACTAGCGATTTATGTTGGGGGATGGCGGGGAAATCCCCTCTTTTCAAAGTTTATCCCGGGTCCGGCTCGCAGAAATAACATGATATTTTTACATGGAATAAGTATTTTCTTTCTATATATTTATCAAAAACATCCCCCTCTAGTTCGGAACTTTAATTCAAACACTGGTTTGGTAGGATGGCCCTATAGGTTTGATGCGAGATGGTAGGAATGGTCCTATATCTGTTAGTAATTTTATTTTTTAGATCTAGCTACACTATATAAGTTGAATGCGAAAGTTGATAAAATGCGACAATGCAACATTGCTACAAGTGCGAACGAACCAAAAGAATTGGGTCGTATTGTGTTGTGAGGAGTTCTTTTGTTGTCTACAACCGCTTTTGGTGGTATAAAAACATCTTTATAATGGAAAATCACCCTTCAAGGAAATGACCAAAACGTGTAAATGTTGATAGTAGCGACGTTATTTTAGAAGAGCCAAATATTGCTGGAGACCTCTAAGCTGGAAAACAATGTTGGATCCAGCAACAATTTATGCTGGTTTTGCTGTAAATTATGCTATTAACCCTTTGGGGATCCCATGGTACAATCTGTACCATACGGGGTGTTTCATGGTACATTGCGTTATAACTCTCCTATTTGAGCTTTTTCATCCTTTTTTTTTTTTGTTTGTTTGTTTTTCAAGTCCAGAGGCATTGTAGAAGACCTTACGTATGGTTTCACACATTCCTGCGTCGAGACATAGGAGGTGATGACATCATAATTCTAGAATATATATTTTCTTTTAATATTGCGAGGCCGGTCTATGTTCATTATTTGTTGGCGGGCTTATTTTTACACGTAGAAGATTGAAATTTTGCACAAACATTCAGTCCACCGAGTAGTATTTACCAGATTTTTTTTCAGATTTCTGCGTTAAAACAGGGGGGTCCAGAGGGGCAAAAGTTGAAAAAAACTATATTTAGACCCAAAAAATCCCTTTTTTCGGGATTTTCCCGCCTTAGATACATGATGGAAACACGTGAGTCATACCGCCTGAAAGGCGGTTCTAAGCTGAAGAGAATGATGGGCGAAACATGACCCTAGGGTAATTAGGGATGTCTCAGGAAATTTTTTAACTGAGATCATGGTGTTTTACGGTAATTTGGGGCATGGTGGGAATTCCTGATAAAATTTCTACCGCCCTTACTGTTCAAGATAGAAACTTGAAATTTGGCACACCCATTTAGTATACCAAGTACTATTTATCGGATTTTTTTTAGATGGCTATTGTTCACACGGGCCGCTCCAGAGGGGCCCAAAATGCGAGAAAAAATTCCCTCCGTAATTTTCCCTTTGACATCATTTTTCCCACTCCTGGTATATGGTATGAGCATGCAAGTAGTACCATTCTGAAGAAAATGAGATATGAACCATGATCCTAGGATAAATAGTGACGATGCAGTAGCTGCTTGACTGAAAGTTTAAAAAATAGCCCAAAAAGCCGGGTACCGGAAAGGGTTAATTTGACGAAAATTAATGGTCCAGGAATCAAATTCCAGCACAACTTTTCTTTTAATTTGGAGCGGAGGGGACACAAGTTCAGATACCATGTTGAACTCTAGGTTCCGTCTCCTTAGGATGTTATGAACATTCATCCCATGGAAAGCAATGGTAAACCACCAAGGATTCAGCTTGCCAAGGGACTTTTAGGTCAAATACCTGCCTTCAGACAGAATATCACATCATCATTCATTAACAGCCATAGAATAACACACTGCAAAATTTTGACCAGAATATATGCGAGATTGCGAGACCATGCGAGAAAGTCTCGCGCGAGACGCGAGACGAGACTCAAAATTTTATGCGAGACGCGAGACGAGACTTCACATTTGCGAGACGAGACTAGACGCGAGACGAGACCAACATTTGAGGCTGCGAGACGAGACGAGACTTTTCCATTTCTCGTCTCGTCTCGTCTCGCGTGCATCCCTACTTCCTGTGGAGTATTGTGCTGTAAGAAACAGAAGGAATGGCGTTACGCAAAAATGAGGAAAAACTACTGAAAGCCTTCGAAATGTGGATGTGGAGAATAACGGAGAGAATTAGTTAGGTAGAGCGGTGTTAGAGGGTCAGGGTGTTAGAAATGGTGAAGGAGGAAAGAAAATTGTTTATATTATTAACAAGAGGAAGAGAAACTGGTTAGGATATTATCTAGAAAGGAACTGTATCGTCGAACTGACGTGGTAGAAGATATGGAGGCAAGAAAGGGAGAGAAGGGGCGAATAAGACTATAATTAATGAACAATATCAGAACAGAAAAATCGTACGTGAAGAGGAAAAGGTTAGCGAAAGATCGTGGAGCATGGAAGATTCTCAGTTGCTGCAAATGACCTATCAATAATGGCAGAATACTTATTATGATAATGATTTATAAAAATGGCGTAAATAGGTAACATTACAGCTTACAGATGACGAGAAGAACCCTAAAACAGAGGCAGCGGGGAAAGGTCAACGACACGGTTAAGTCCATTTTCGGTTTTTGAGGTGTGATCTATATTTAGATATCGTCTGCTACTCTACAACAGTACGTTGTATATTTTTTACTACTTGTAAATCCTTATTTTATTGTAAGATATTTTAAAATATGTACTAGGCTGATTATGTAATTCAAAGAAGAAAAAGAAAAAGTAATATGTTAGTTATATTATCGACATAAAAAGATATTCATATGTTTTATATGTTTTAAATAATAGGAGTTTGGGATGTTGGTTGTCAGGACAACAGAGATAAATAAATGAAATTATTCAACGAAGTTTGCGTTTTAATGGCTCAATAATTAATTATTATAAAAAGGGACCGTTATAACTTCAGGTCATTATCTGTGTGCTAGTCCGTGGTGTCATTTGAAACCCCCGTGCGAGAAGTGGGCGAGCCCATACCTACGTCACACTACCTCTGCTAGGGATCTTCTCGTCATATGTGAGCTGTACTAAGTCTGAACGGTTGCGATAGAGCGGTTTAGCGCCATACGGTAAAAAGTTAACCGGGTTTTAACTCCTCTTTTCACAAGGTAATATTAAAAATGTAAACTTACTATATAAAGTTGTGAATAAAAGATCACTCATGTGTAGAAGTAATATGAAATTCGTAACTTGAACCACACTGTACCCTTTGACTATATTCTGCGTTGCAAACTGAGACAGTCCGTCTGTTACCCTCATGGTTCTAAGGGATTTCTCTAAAAATTGAAGATTATGTAGTCAGTGTGAAAAGATAGATTTAAAATTAGGATTAGCGGTTACCATAAACATAAGAAGACAACTTGGATTGGCATAATCGTCTTTGCCTATCATGAAAATGAAATGAAAGAAAGTGAAATCTTTCAGTTTTACGTCCCACGGTTATGCCGACTAAGCTAAAGGATACGGTGATGATGATAAACAAATGAAATGGTGGAATAAAGAAAGGGGGAGGAAACGGGAGAACCATAAGTATACACACGCACACGATTTTTGTGCACCACAAAGTCCACTTGGCGTAAGCTGGGATCGAACGAGGGACCACATGTAAACTCTCTGCCACTTAGCCACTACTGCCCGTTTTTTTACCTGTAATGGGTCGCCCAGTCGTCCATTTCCTCGGCTGATATCTGAGATCCTTAAACCAGGTCATAGTTGCAAAGATTGTGCATTAATATGATACGTTCAAAATTTTTACTACAGTACAGCAAAATCTTCCGAAGAAGGGGGGAATGGGATACACCCATGAATGCAGTGGTTCGAGATCCATCTACCAGTTATACTGTCGAAGGGTGTTTCGCCAAAGAGTGGAATCATATGCAGTGTTAGCACCGGAGCGTTTAAAAGAACAACTATATTCCTCTTGTGGTCTCTGGACACTTAGGGTATGACCACAACACTTCAGTCCAACATTTTTCTTGGAGCCGCTGGTAACCAGGAAAACTACAACCCCATCTCAACTAGCGTCTTTTATTTGAATGCTATAAGCTTATTCTAAGGTGCAAGTCATTTGACATTAAAACAGAAATAGAGAATTAAAGTAATAAGATCTATGATGCAAGTTGATAAAGTATTTAAAGGGCACTGTGGCTCAGTGGTAGAGTGTTTACCTCTGGTGCGTGGGGTTCGATCCCCGGACAAATAAGTTTGTGGTGGACAACATTATATACGTGGGCTTCTCGAGGTACTCCCGTTTCTTCCCACTTTCTCATTCCACAAATTCTTCCGCCATCATTCACTTGTTTTAATCATCATCCCCCTTAGCTTAATTGTGGGACGTTAAACTCAAAGATTTCCTTTCATTTTTGTAAAATCAGAAACAAATGGTTTGGAGTAGCTGGACTTGCGCTTTCTGTGGACCTTTGAAAATGCATAACTTCTTCCCAGTCAAATATTGAAGTTCAATTTTATTTTTACTATAACTTTTTTTTATATATGGATGTATATTCTGTAAAAAAAAAAAAAAAAATAGCTGTTTATTTCATATCCCAGAGATATCACACTTGAAACTTCACAAAAGTTGCAAAACACCAAATTAAAAAAAAAAATAAATAAAATAAAATAAAAAAAAATAAAAATTGTAGGAAGCACGTTCTAGTGTTCTTAGTCTAGATATAGTGTGCAAATGACCGATGATAGCCCTGATTAAGCTCAGTCCACACTAGAAAATGAAGGTAAATGAAGATGTTAATACAGCCGTCGTAGAATTTTGAAGTACTGGTAGTCTATTACCTAAGTACCGTACTGGTAATACGGGAATTAAAACGTAAATTACTTTTACAGAAAATCAAAGATTACAAAGAGAAAACAGACGTGATGGTGGATGGGCCAAAAGGAAAAAATAATTTGATATGATATTGCTCAGAGATAGGGAAATTTTCCCTTCTGTATCGTATATTGCCTTGATGTTGAGCTGGTTCTCTAGGTTAATCTGTTTCTCTCTTCCCAATGACGTAGTAACTGACAACTACTACAGATGCTCTAGCCAGCCCAATACACAATCAAGGCTCCCCAAGTATGCTCACTACACTCGTCACTCTCAGGACGAAACAAAAACGTAGACATTGCAACACATAGAATCGTTCTCTGTCAATTCACAATTTAAAAGTCAACTTATCGCTTCCATTATGTGGTTCTACTTTTCGCAAATAAAATCTCTCTGGGAATACTTAGTGTGCCTTTACGTCAGATATAGACTTGTAACTTTCTCGTCCAAACGACTATAATACACTTCGCTATGAAAGCATTCCGTTTTCCTATTTCAATAACCCCAAAAGACCAGAATCTAATACGTGGAAATGACTGTACTGAGAGGCAGGGGCGCAACCAAGAGGATCTACCGTGTCGGCACACCGCAAAACTTCTTGACTCTACATACATTTGTACATTTTTTTAAATAAAACTATACTTGTTTAACAGGGAAATGTTTCATGTAACATAAAAAAAAATGATCTTATACTTCATCTGTACTCTTTGTCTCATAAAATCAATCTCCATATTTTTTTTTATCTTTTTTTTTCGAAATTATGAGTGGAATTATTTTAAACTACTTACTGTCTTTTAGGGGTCCAGAATAATACTCGTCTATTACTGCATAGACGTAGTGGTTTGTACTATTGTATACCCCCCCTTCAAACAATTGGACCCCTCCCAAAAAAATGAAATGAAATCTTTAAGTTTTACGTCCCACGGTTATGCCGGTTAGGCTAAAGGAGACGGTGATTATGAGAAATGAATGAAAATGGTGGAATGAAGAAAGTGGGAGGAAACGGGAGAACACCGAGAAAACCCACGCACACGGTATTTGTCCACCACAAAGTTCACTTGGCGGGGGCTGGGATCGAACCCGGGGCACCAAGCACCAGAGGTGAACGCTCTGCCACTGAGCCACCGCGGCACCCCCCTCCCAAAAAAAATTCAGGGTGCGGGCCTCCTAAAAGGTAAAGAATATGATGAAATCTTTATCTTTAGGAATGTGGAAGTGGGAGTAGACGTATGTTGGCCTTATTTTGAAAGAGTACAAAGTTGAATGAATGAAAAGTAAATCGTATACTTCTTGTTTGTAGTATTGACCACCATGAGGTGTTTCAAAATTAATTATCAGTAATAGAATTAATTATCTATTCCAGAAATTTATTATTGCTTTTATATCAAACTAGCTTTAATTACCTGCTTCGCAGTATTAAAATAAGAATAATTGGTAATATGTTCCGTTAATTAGTCACTTTTTACTATTACGGAAGCGCTCTCTGATATCGGCCATTTTCGATCATTTTCACGTATCTTCCCCCTCACCCTCTCCAAGTTGCAGGGCTGAATTTAGATTTAAACGGCATCGGAAGTGTCACTGTTCATCTCAGCGTTCCCGAAAACAATGAATTCGACACTAATATCGGTCACTTTCGATCATTTTTTTTATATGTACCCCTCCCCTACGTTGTACCGTCAGTCAAATGATAAAAGAAAATCTCAGGCCCGAACCTCATCTATGTTGAAAATTTGATCGAGTTCGTCCGGGTGGTTCAAGACTTGTTAAGACACAAACATGGAGAATTTCATTTATTTATATATCGGAATGTCTATATACCGGAACATAGCATTCCTTCCTCGCCGTATCCTTCACAGTAGTAAGTAAAGTACCATGTAATTATAATTATATATTTAAAAAAAATAATAACTCCGATATTTCGCCGTTTTATTATTAACTTCAGCTCTAAAAATGGAAATTTCTTAAACATCGATACTAAATTGACCGTGCAATTTCACCTAGCCGGGTTCATTAAGTGTTTTCATCACCTCTGGTGCTTGGGGTCCCGGGTTCGATCCCAGGAACCGCCAAAGTGAACTTTGTGGTGAACAAACATCGTGTGCGTGAGTTTCCTCGGGGTTATAACGTTTCCTCCCACTTTCTTCATTCCACCATTTCATTCATTACTTATCATCACCGTCTCCTTTAGCCTAACCAGCATTAGCGTGGACGTAAAACTCAAAGATTTCATTCCATTTCATTAAGTGTTTTCATGGTAAGAGATAAACATGATGAAGAAATGGTGTTTTGTGCAAATATTTTTGAATAATCCTGTCCTAAAATATACAGGTTTACGCTAACGTCTGGACAGTCACTAATTGGAACCCGGTACTCAATAAAAATGGCCGCTACTCACAAATGAACTGTGATTTTTTTTAAAGTTTTGTGCATCTGATGAATACGGTAATACTGTATATTAAAAAATAAGTTTGCCAAGCTACCTTAATTGAATCACTTCTTATGGATTGACTCTTACTTATGCCTAGCATGATTTGGAGTTTTGCCACTTGTTAAAAAATGTCCACTCTTGGAAGTAATATAATTAGATTTTTTATACTAATTTGATTATTAAGAACCTAATGAAATTATTTTAAAATATATTTATCTATGTCATCACCAGAAAAAATGACCTTACAGTTAAGCTCTTTGTCTCAAATGGTTTAACGACAATTTTAGAAGTGGTCAAGAGAAAAATGGAAATGTAATTTGGTACCTACATAAATAAAAATACCCCAAATTTGAGGTAATGTGTGCCGTGTCCTCACTAACGGCATATGGTTTTGAGGACCAACGGCTCATTCGCTGAGCCAGCAGTTTAAGCTTCCATAGCTCGGCTCCTAATTAACCTAGCGAGATGATTTAGATGTCTATCTCTTCAGGGAGAATGAAACTTTCCAAAGATGTGAAACTGTTATGACATCAGCGGTTTCGCAACGAAAGGGTAGGGGAAAACTTGGATGTTGTTAGTTCTCCCTCTCTCTCAGCATTTGGGGAGAACTCTCCCCCCGAAGGAGCTAGAAGCATAAAAAGTGGTACCAATAAAGATAAATGGATATACTAACTATTGTGCTGCCAAAATGTCTTGAGCCGTGGCAAAAATGCGAACTAAAGCTCACACACCTACGCATTGAGCCAATAATGGTTCAGCTGTTGCTAAGCGAGAGAAAGCGAGTGGAATTCCTTCAGCCGATAGCAGCGCTTGCAACGGAAGACTAGGGATCATGTCAATGTAGCATATCATTAGTGATATCTTGTGTATGTGAGAACTTTTTTTTTCTTGGGTACGAGAAATAAAAGTATTGCTATCCTCT
Organism: Thermobia domestica; assembly: GCF_964235325.1. Lineage (NCBI taxonomy): Eukaryota > Metazoa > Arthropoda > Insecta > Zygentoma > Lepismatidae > Thermobia > Thermobia domestica. Next base: position 392,167,450 of record NC_137454.1, read on the forward strand.
CAGAAAGTTTAAAAAATTATATTTTTCCATTTTTATTTTATTCTTCTTCTACTTTTATGGTGCACAAAAGTTAACTCCTTGGAATCTGTGTGCTATAAGCTTTCCAATGAGATATGACTTATATCTCTGTGGCAATAAGGAGCGTCAGTAGGGCTACCAATGTCAGGATAGACGAAAATATTTCGAAAAATATGTACAGGATGGTTCTCGTAGGAAACACGTTCGGATTTTTTTTCTCACTTTGGTATTGAACTTCTACCTTTCAACATGATTCTGCCCAACATATGGTGTACACGTGGAAAAAATTAACGTGTATGACAAGTAACAGTGTTGCCAGCACCTCACAAATTTCCAAAAAAAAAAAAACATTCTTTTTCAGTTCTTAGAAAACTCTTCTTCTACGGGTTTAGCACGAGGGACATAAAAGTTAGCTCTTTGTAATCTATGTTCTATAAGCTTTACAATTAGGTATCATGCCCCTGTGACAATTAGAAAGGGTACTAGGGCCATCAACGTAAAATTCTACCATTTTTTTGAAATCTCTATCGGTCCTGAAAAAGTTTTAAAATAATGCCACTGGATTTAGTATTCTCAGATTAGTATTAAAAAATGCAGTTGGAAATTGATGTATCGCGAATATTCTTTATCAGTACCATAGCGTGAGTTCTTTAAATATATTTCCTTTTTACTGCTGTTTTGGCAAAATAAGTAACGTATTTACGAATTTCACTTGCAAATAACAAATGAATTATGAAGTCATTACATAACTAAGCTAAGAGAAAGAGCTTAAAATAATAATTCATAAAAAAAGAAATTTTAAAATCGCAATTTTGTTTTTAATTATTCTTCTCATAGGTATTATGTGTATAAATCTTTCCGTTTTCTCTCTAAAGAAAAAAACACTCTCCTTAGTTTGTTGATGCTGGTTGTTTCTTTCGAAAGCGTGACTGTAGATAGAACGAATGAAGGAAGCAAGATACGGTATTAAGAAAAAAAAATAGAACGAAAACATATCTGGTGATCGCGAGAATATTGCCTTTTGAAATTCGTTGCCGAAAGAGTGAGAGAAAGAAAAGGAAAAAAATAATATAGAATCGCCTCTCTTCACTATGAAGTGCTGTGAATAAAAGACTGGAAAGGGGTTAAAGGGAGGCGGCTGCCCCTGCGATTTGCAATTCTTCTCCTTCGAAAAACTTTCCCCATGGCTTAGTATTACTGGATTTTTCTCTCTCTTAGAGCATATGACGCTGCAATAGCCCATTCGATCCCGAATAAAGAAAGGGTAATTTCCAATATGAAAAAAGACAGTTTTCCTGAAAAATACAAAAAAGAAAAAAGTCTTTGAGAATAGAGTAATACCATGAATGATCATCTATGCCTAGTGTGTAAGCACCGATATATATATATATATATATATATAAAGAGAGAAAGAGAGGGAGAGAGAGAAGCTCTTGTATTCGGAGCCGAACAGAAGCTCTCACGCATGACAAAACGCCAGAGTACGTCTATCTTTGCTGTCGAACACGTTTTTCTTGCCAGCATCCCTTTTCTTGGATTTAATCCGACATAGTGAACCTATCAGAAGAGCAGGTGTTTCTATTCTCTGAGTTCTCTAAGTCATATTAGATCTCTTCGTTTCGAAAAGAAAACTCCTGGAAGAAATAAAGACAGCAAAACTGATAAAAGTATTTATTGGCAAATTTGAAAAATTGTGTCACCAGGATGCAATAATAGCAATAGCAAAACGATCGTTGAATCTCACTGCACACTATATGCACAATATGTTTGATACGTAATGCAAGTATGTGACTGCAGTTCCTACGTTAACCCAACTACCGGTGTATTGAGACGCCATCTATTTAAAGTAGTTATCTGGCGAACACTAACTTCTACTATGTGAACATAAATGTTCCATAATTTTTTTGACTTAAACACTCATTGAGGTGATACTGTCAGTACAACTCTTTGGTTCCCTTTACTTTTTTCAGCAGGGCCGTAACTTGTGGGGGGCGGGCAGGGAGAGTAACTGTTCCTCCAGAGAAACTCCCCGCCCTTTGAAGGGGCCCATTTAAGACAAAATTTTCTTGCTCCATATACGATATGAAGATAAAATTACAAATGAAGCATCCAGCAGGTTCACTACATTACATAAACAAAACATCACACATAAGGTAAATAAAACAAAAATGAGTCGTGGGCCCATTTCAGTAAAAAATGCCTATTATTAGAGGCCCTAGAAATAGTATTTATTCGTATGGCTTTGAGATTTGTCAATATTGCCCCCTTAAATAATTTGTCATGTATGGAACGGGCCCATGGCCTCGAGAGATCCCACAGGCTCCGGGGTCCGCAAAGAGTAAGAGAAATATGGAAAGAAGGGGCCTATTTTCAAATTTTGCCGAAGAACCCAAAACAACTTTTTCTAGGGGCCCAAATACTAATGCTTACCCCACCCAGAAAAAAAACTAAGTTACGGCGCTGTTTCCCATGTACTCATTGTATGGAGATACGAGATCCATGGGCTGCATATGGAACTAAGGTTTCTTGACTTAGGCACTTTCTTGACTTAAGCACCCTTTATTTCTCCAGATTGATCTAGATACGTATTTTACGCAGGATCGGTGGAGGTAAAGGCCACTACGAGGCGCATATAAAAACAGAAGTGATATTAAAAACAAAAAGAAAAAAAACAAGAAAATGATACGAGAAGAACTTTATTGTAATTGATACACGAGTACATACTTTGGCTGCTTTTCTTCTGGTCACGATGAACTTCCAGACATTTCTGGCAGTGTGGCACAAGCCTTCGTATACCCTCTATATAACCCCTCCCCCCCTACCTAAGACAGGAAAAAGTTCAGAATTGATGTCTTGAACACTTTACTGTTGTTAAACTTCGATGCAAGCCATTTTTTTAGGTGAAGAAAACGAAAGAAATCACTGGGGTAAGGTTGGAGCTGTAAGGGATATGATGCAATAGTTCCCATCAAAACCTCTCAACAGTACGAGGAGCTGTGTGTGGACGTGTGTTACCGTGGATGAGAAAAAAATCAGAGCGTAGCATTCGTCTCAGGCCGATTTTAGACGGCATGCTATAGACTATTCAGTGTTTGGTAATGCACATATGCTGTTGTTCTTCATCCAGATTCCAAGAATCCCACAAAAATGAGACCCTTTTACTCACAAGACATAGTTGCCATGATTTTGTGAACTGATGGTGTTTCTTTGAATTTCTTCACTTTAGAAGAATCAGAGTGCCACAATTGCATTGACTTCGCAACACCACACGCTGGTCTGGCCATAGGAGGCGCAAAGATTGTGTGTAGAAATAAAAGTTCCATACTTTTTTGAAGGAGGTACTTATGGAGGTGACGTAATCAGTACCTCACCCCGACCTTTATTTCCCAAGATTGACCTAGACACCTATTTTAATGAGACCAAGTTAACTTCATAGTTGTCGTAGAACGAAAAAATTTTCCCAACGTACTGTGCATAAAATCCAGGACTCCGAGTCTGGAGGCAGAGATCTTACTGAATATCCTATTGTGGACCTTGGGTGGCTGTGAATAGAAACATTGAACTGGTATTTCTATTAGTTTCTGTTGACTTTTAGATTCATTTCAATTTAAACCTTTTGTAAGTAACGAGGCTATAAAGAATGAAACGTATATTTTAAGTGGAATGTATTGTAGTATATTAAATGTTCTCTTACCAGATATTGAACCAAGGATCTCATGAACTAAAGGAAGGCTTACTAACCACAAGAGATTGGCATTTTGCAATTGAAAGTCAAACTGGCTAGTGCTCAGGATCATTGTACTTAATGGATCTTGAACTCACAAATTCAATGAGCTTCACATTTATTCATAGTTTCACTTGTTCGAGTTCGGGGCTATCCTCAATAAGCCCCAGGCTCTCTCAGGCTAGAGCTGTGTTTCACTGTCCACTTAGAGGACTAGTGTTCACACGAGCTCACTATTAACTCACAGGGTTTGTGCTGACATAGAATCACTATTGTCTTAAAAGGCTAGTACTTATATAGACCCACTGTACACTTACAGGGATAATGCTCACAGGGCTATCCCCTTATAGGTCTAGTGGCCACACGATCTCACTATCCTCTTACAGGGTTATGCTTATATGGGATCACTATCCACTTACAGGACTAGGGACTGGCGCATTATCACCATTGTCTAAAAGGGCTTGTACTCATATAGACCCACTGTACACTTACAGGGATAATGCTCACAGGGCTATCCCCTTATAGGTCTAGTGGTCACATGACCTCACTATCCTCTTACAGGGTTATGCTTATATGGGATCACTATCCACTTACAGGACTAGGGACTGACACATTCTCACTATTCTCTTAAAGGACTAGTACTCATATACACAAACTATACACTTACAGGGATAATGCTCACAGGGCTATCCCCTTATAGGTCTAGTGGTCACACAATCTCACTATCCCCTTACAGGGTTATGCTTATATGGGATCACTATACACTTACAGGACTAGGGACTGACACATTCTCACTATTCTTTTAAAGGACTAGTACTCATATACCAAACTATACACTTACAGGGATAATGCTCACAGGGCTATCCCCTTATAGGTCTAGTGGTCACACGATTTCACTATCCTCTTACAGGGTTATGCTTATATGGGATCACTATACACTTACAAGACTAGGGACTGGCGCATTCTCACCATTGTCTTAAAGGGCTTGTACTCATATAGACTCACTGTACACTTACAGGGATAATGCTCACAGGGCTATCCCCTTATAGGTCTAGTGGTCGCACGATCTCACTATCCTCTTACAGGGCTATGCTTATATGGGATCACTATCCACTTACAGGACTAGGGACTGACACATTCTCACTATTGTCTTAAAGGACTAGTTCTCATATACAGAAACTATACACTTACAGGGATAATGCTCACAGGGCTATCCCCTTATAGGTCTAGTGGTCACACGATCTCACTATCCTCTTACAGGGATATGCTTATATGGGATCACTATCCACTTACAGGACTAGGGACTGGCGCATTATCACTATTGTCTTAAAGGGCTTGTACTCATATAGACTCACTATACACTTTCAGGGATAATGCTCACAGGACTATCCTCTTATAGGTCACATAATCTCACTATTCTCTTACAGTTTTATGCTTATATGGGCTCAATATCCGTTTGCAGGACTAAGGACTAACACATTTTCACTATTCTATTAAAGGACTAGTACTTCTATAGATCCATTATGCACATACAGGGATAATGCTGAAAGGGTTATCCTCTCACAACGTTAGTGCTCACGTGGTCTTACTATCCTCTTACAGGTCTAATAGTCACACGAGCACGTATCCTCTTATAGGGTTACTTATATGGGCTCATTATCCTCTTACAATGCTAGTGTTGACACATTCTCAATATTTTCTTTTAGGGCTAGCGATCACATAGGCTCACTATCCACTTATAGGAAAGTGCTCACACGGGCTATCCGGGTTGCATTGTATATTGGACACCCTCTTAAAATTAACACTTTTATATTAAATATTTTATAATTAACTCTTTTAATATTGATATTTATGAAGAGATGTTAACCGCAAGAAACAATCTTCATTTTGTACAAATACATACTTGCTTTAGACTTACTTTATTTTATCCGCGATGACTGTTTCTGTACTGATGCATACGTATATATAACATTAATTTACATACAACAACTGCTATTAGATATAACCTATATTAAAATATACTATGGGGCCGCGGTGGCTCAGTGATAGAGTGCACACATCTGGTGTATGGGATCTTTGGTTCGATTTCAGCTCATGCCAAGTGGACTTTGAGGTAAACAACCACAGTGTGCGTGGGTTTTCTCGTGGTTGTTCCGTTTCCTCCCACTTTCTTCATTCCACCATTTCACTCATTTCTCATCATCACCGTCTCCTTTAGCCTAGCCAGAATAACCGTGGGACATAAAACTTATAGATTTCATTTCATTTCATAAAATGTACTAATTTACTGTGTAGTTTCTTTATAGTAAAAAGCACATTTTAAACTAAAAAGACATAATAAAAGTCTACAATATATTAGTTTTCAATTTCACTTCAAAACTATCGAAAAACGTAATTATAAGTCCTAGATATTAATTCTTCTTTTTACCAATTTCTTCTGAGCAGCATTAAATTTGTTGACAATCAATTTATATCTTTCTTCGTCTTCTTCTTCTTCTTCCTATTATTATTATTATTATTATTATTATTATTATTATTATTATTATTAAGTATTCTGGCTTTTGGCAAGTCCTGGGACTAATGAGTTTTGTTTCTTTCTTCTTTTTAATTTTAGATTTGGGCCTGAAAATGTTTCTTATCAATAACCAGAACCATTACTTTATGTTCCCAACAAGACCTTACCAAGTCGAATAATCATTCCTAGTCGCGGTGAAAAGTTAGTACAGTGCACTCGTATCCTTCATTTTTAACAATAGAACTGGGTTTAGTAAAATGAACATAGCGTATTATTATAACGACGAATCACAGTTCATATATATTTATATAACTCAAAGCCTACTGATATACCAAAATCCATTTTACACACTGTATACTTGATATTACCTTTTATAGTAGTACGCAGTGGCGTATTTAGGGGGGTGGCTTCCGGGCTTAAGTCCCCCCCCGAAATCTTACTTACTATAGTAAAGTATATGAAATATCTTGCAGAATTTTCACATTTTCAGGCAAACTCCCCCCCCCGAAAGTTAGCAAAGCCCCTCCCGAAACAAAATCGTAAATACGCCACTGGTAGTACGTAACAAGTTAAATAAGTACACTCTTTTAAGAATTGTACGTATAGAGTTCACAAGATGGATCCTTTGTTTAGTATTATTTGTTTTTCGTTGCTATGACAACTAACTCACATCGTCGAATCATTATTATAACAAAATATAATCACAAAACAACCAGAAAAGAAATTACATCTACTTCCCTTTTCATATCCTTTTTCTTCCTTTTCTTGAATAGCTTGTGCATATTTCGAAAGCACATTTTGCCCACAAATACTAATAAAGATATAATAAAGATGTTAAAATACAAGTATGATTGAATTATGCTGTTTGGAATTTCTCTATACCAACGAATTGTATGTACTATAGGTATGTTCGAAGAAATTTAAGAGGACCCTCATACATTTATAAATACTACATAAACTTTCTTGTTAAGTGGAGAAAATTATTAGTTACCCAAAAAAAAAAAAAAACTCTTCTGGACGTTTTGTCGGGATTTTCTTCGTGTTCGAGTGTGCTGTAAAATTCTGTTGAAAAGCGAGCAAAGATTGCGTCGTTAGGTAACGCAATTAGCGGTGATATATATAGTCGAGGCGTTTATCTATTACTTGCACCCGTGCGATCTGCACAAAGTACCAAGGACTTACAGAAGGTGGGACAACGGAATCGTGTTAAGCATGTACTTCTTGTACGCATGCGGCATTATATATATATATATATATATATATATATATATATATATATATATATATATATATATATATATATATATATATATATATATATATATATATATATACGCCTACTGGTTTCTTTCACAACTTCAGTTTCTACAATACTTGTGACAAGTAATTTATGTGCTTTCTTCTTAAAGTAAGAAATATAAAACTACCATAATACTATCAGTAAAATTATGTAGTAATCTTATACTATGTTATTTTGCATATACTTTCTGGTGCAAGATGTAATTTTAGTACATTTAAAAAAAATACAAAACCATGTACTAGTTCTGCACAAGGGTGTTCAATCTATGACTCGCATTCCATTAGTGATGAAGTTCCCTGTATAAGCCTTCCCGGATTTGAGTCCCGCTGGCAAAAAAATGAAATTTTAATGCATTATTGTAGTCAGGATTCAACCGCAAACTGCAGTTCCCATTCTCATATAGTCTCGGTGCTAAAACGTACACTAAATCTTAAGCTCTATTCCAAGCAACAAACTAGCCCTCAAGCGAATCTTAAGTGCGGGAAGGGCACGGTGGCTCAGTGGTAGGGTGCTTACTTCTGTTGAGTGGGGTCTGTGGTTCGATTCATGGCCAAGCAATTTTGTGGTAGACAACACCGTGGCCAGGGGTTTTATCCCTTCTCCTCCCACTTTCTCGTTTCACAATTCTTCCATCATCATTCGCTTCTTTTAAGAATCGTCTCCCTTAGGCAAACAGGCGAAACATAGAATGTTAAACTCAATATTCAATTATTTTAGTTTTTAAGTGAAAGTAGTTGGTAAGTGGAAGTAGCTTAACTATTGCTCAGCACCTTTATATGTTCGAAACTTCTACCAGGTTTAGTTACTTCTTTTGTAATAGAGATACTATTGATCTACATAGTGCAATACATCACACGAAACAATTTTATGAATCTCTTCCACTACTGATTGTTCATCGTCCGACAAAATATGCTTCTCATCTTCCTAAAAAAACATTCCTTTTCTTGTTTTAATTTCCTATTCACGTTTCAGAACTTCACTAATAATATTTTTCCCCATCCTAAAGGTTTGTTTCGTCATTCCTATTCTTGCTTTTATTTCTCGTCCATAGTTTAGAACTTCACTAATAATGCTTTTCTTCTTTCTAAAGGATTCTTTCGACATTCCTATTATTGCTTTTATTTCTCGTTCACAGTTTAGATATAATGCTTTTCTTTTCTAAAGGCTTCTTTTGCCATTCCTATCCTTTCTTTTATTACCCGTTGACACTTCAGATCTTCAATATTAATGGCGTTTTTCTTCTTAAAATCTTCTTTCGCCATTATTATTCTTGCTTTTATTTCCTGTTCACATTTCAGGTCTTCACTAATAATACTTTTCTTCTTATAAAAGTTTTCTTTAGCCATTCCTAATTTTGGTTTTTATTTCTTATTCATATTCCAAATCTTCCTAAAGATTGCTTTCTCTGCTCCTACTCTTGAATTTATTTCCCTTTTACTTTCAGATCTTCACTTATAATGTTTTTCTTCTTCCTACATGCTTCTTTTGCCATTCCTATTCTAGCATTTGTTTACACTTCACATTTGATTTTTCTCTTCCTAAAGACTTCTTTCTCCACTCCCATCGATTCTTTTATATCTTGTTCACATTTCAGAACTTCACTAATAAACTTTCCTTCCTCCTAAAGTCTTTTTTCGCCACTTCTATCTTTGCTTTCATTTTCTTCTCACGTTTCAGATGTTCACTTTTAATGCTTCTTTTCTTTCTACGACCTCTTTCGCCTCGCTTTGCTTCATTTTCCCGTTTACATTTCAGATCTTCTACGTACTATAATGCTTTTCATATTCTTAATGTCCTTTGTAGTCATTCCTATCTTTGATTTATTTTCCCGTTCACATTTTGGATCTTTACTAATAATACTTTTCTTCTTCCTAAAGAGTTGTTTCGCAATCCCTATTCTTGCTATTATTTTTTCTTCACATTTTAATAAGTAATAATGCCATTCTCATTCCTAAAGGCATATTAATCCATTCCTCTTCTTCTTTCTACTTTCTGTTTACACTTCGTATCTTTACTAGCAATACTACCAAATACCTAAATCAAGGTATCTGCCTTACTTCTATAGTTTCCACAGTCCCATATAGTTCATCTCATACTCTTCATAGCTCTTGTTCAAGTTTTCTAACATCATGTGAATTGTCAAGTCACATTACGGTAATAAGAGGCAATTCATCTATAAAAAAATACTTGCCTCACACTGAAATACTCCTCAGTGAGGGTGTTCTTGCCTACTTCTTCAAAACAACACTGACAAATTTGGGAGCTGATTTCTGACACTAAGGTAAAACAAGAAGTATAGGCCTAACCTGGGTGCACAAATGCTTCCTTTCGGAGTTATAGGCTGCCGAAAACATTAAAAAAAATGAAATTTAAAGGTCCATAGTTCCAAAACTATAGGACCTACCGCACTCGGGTCAGAATTTTGCTTAGGAACTAATATGTACTTTATCCACAAATACATGTTTCAGAATCCTAAAGTACTAACGCATCAACTTTTCGAGAGGCTGTTTGGCTACGGGCATATAATTTGAAGTACTCACCAACTACCTCTATAAATATTGTTGCGGAAGTACCGCAGGATTCTGAAATATGGATATTTTGATAGGGCACATACTAGTTCCTAAATAGTCTTGACCCGACTACGGTGGGTCCCATACTGTTGTAGTTACATACCTTTAAAGTTCATTTTTTCATGTTTTCGGCAACCTATAACGCCGAAGGGAAGCGTTTGTGCACCCAGGTTGGTCTTGTCTTGATGTGAGGAATCACCTCCCAAACGTTGTCGGTGTTGTTTTGAAACACCCTGTATAGATCACACACACTTTTGTTTTCTTCGGATGAGTCCAATACTACTATGTCTATGTACTACTGAACAGGTGTTATTCTATACTCGAAAAGACAACAAGTAACTAGAAAGTAATACCGCTCATATTTTCAGACAAAACAGTAGAATTAGGTTGCGTTTATAAGAAAAGAAAGAGTACAAATTAAGTGTAAGACCAACTTTTCATAGAACTCCTCTGTGGCTCAGCGGTTAGCGTTCGCGTCTTTGGCGTGGGAGACCCGGGTTCGATTCCCGGCGGGAGCTCATATGGTTCGGATTCCACGTTAATCAGTAGGTCCACGTCTCATATAGCCTCGCTGCTGAACGGGACGTTACACTCAAACACAACAACAATCAACTTTTCATGCTTCGTTTATCATTTTCATGCTAAAAAGGTATAGTTTTAAGAAAGTGTATAATTGTATTGTGTTAGGAACCTTTTGGAGGGTTCGGATGGGGTAAACTCCTCTGATGGGTAGTACCTTATATATATATACATCGAGTAGCAGTGTTTCCCCGGAGCATTGAGAGTGATACCCAGGTCCGTAGCCAGCCCAAAAATGTAGGAGGGTGGCCGGTGGAAGTTAGGGGGGCCGGATCCAAAAATATTACTTCATCCCATATTATAGTTCATTTGCAAGCCTACCGTGGAAATTTTAGAGGGACCCAGTAAAAATTTAGGGGGGCCCGGGACCCCTAGACCCCCTGGATACGGGCCTGGTGCCACCCTGCAAGAGATCAAAATAGAATAGTACCGTGTGAAAATAATATGTGCCATCCCGAATGCTAAGTGTGGCCCTTACGGAACATTACTTGTGAAAGAAATACTCTCGGGTACATAAAAAGTGTACACAGTTTGAACAGTCATACAAGTAAATTTTTGGGATATAGCAACGATACCTTTCCTCAACAGGTGATAGCGTATTGGTCGGTCTAGCTGCTGTATTATGTGAAAGTAAAAGTAGTTTTTAAGTTTAAAATACTTTAAAGGATAATTACTTTTAAAACTATAATGATGAATCCGGTTTCTTGCTAGATATATATTTACCACAAAACCTCCTAGACTGTAGACTAAAGTTATGTTTCAGGGTTAACTTGAATTTATACGAATTTTCATGTTTAAAATAAACAATGTATTACAGTGGCAATTCATGATTTTCTCAAACGATAGATAAATGCTTACTTTACTCATGTTTACTCAAAAGTAAAGGATTTAATTTGTAACATATTTTTATGTCATTCCGTTAATAGCAACCTTTCAGGTGTGTAAGGTACCTGTGTCCTCGACAATACAGACATCCAAGTTAAGCCTATATTCTTTTGTGCAGAGGCGGATTCAGAAGATAAAAACTGCGGGGGAGGGGGCGCCAGACCATGTATAGGTATACCATGAGTTTGCTAAAACTTAAAAAAAAAAATACATAAATAATAGCTTAAATTATTTTTATCACTCAGAAAACTGGGGGCCTTGGCCCCCCGGTCCGGGGCTAGATCCGCCACTGCTTTTGTGCACGGAAAAGACTTGATAATGCGGGTAAACTGCACTGTTACCAACTCGTAGTGAAATGTCACTAGTTTAGTACTCTAAAGTTGCTAGAAGTTGCTAAACGCCTGCTGCTAAGTCGCTATATAATTTTACAAAGCAATTAAGATAATTTAAATGTTTTCCATATACAATGGAAGACTCGAGCTTTATTTTTTCTTTGAAAAGAAATGATCATCTTGACAGAACCACTGCAGTACGCACTTTGAAGAATACAAAATTTAAAAATATAGCATTAAAAGTTTGCAAATACTCGCCCATTTACTCGTCATCAGAATCATCGAAGAATGAATCCAAATCCACTTTCTCAGTTTCTTCCGAAGATTTATCTACAGATGTTGATGGTGTTCCCATTCCTTCCTATAATGTTGACTATAGGATGTTTTTGGAGGGGGAAATTCATATTGCTTTCGTATTGGAAAACTTCACCCAACTCACCCCACGAAAATTTCTGTATAATTTGTATTAAGAGCAACCGCAGTTATATTAATATATAAATCACACGTACACCACTGAACCAGAAAAGCATAATGTTCTTCAGCGCAACTGTCACTGCACGCACTGTGCAATGCAAGAAGTTACCAGTTATGGCGCAACTAGTTATATACAGGAAATTCCGTACCTGCAGAGAAGAAGGGCATACTCCTCATAGCAGCGATGAATCCAACGAAGTAATAGTGTAACCGAGTGTGTAAAACTAATTATTAGTATCACAAACTGCAAAATTTTGGAACCTTTAATTTAAATATAGAACAAAATATCTGAATTCCTAAATGTCGCTAGATTTGTCACTAGGCGCTAAATTAAAAAAATTTGTCGTTAGACACTTCCAAAAGTCGTTAGTTCTAGCGACAAAGTCGCTAAATTGGCAACACTGATAAACTGCCAATATTCTAAGTCTAGTCCACTGATGAACCTTTGAATTCTCAGTTGTTTCACTACGAAATTGATAAAGATATTAATATGAACACATGGCTACCAGAACTACCCTTTTAGTACATTTATGAAATTACCAAAACGTGGAAAGCCAACAGTAAACATCAATGTCAAAAACTACTCAAAAATATAATTTTTCTCTTGAGAATTATTTTCTTGACTGTACACATCCCTTGTCCACTCAGTTATAGGTTTCTCCGTAGAGTGAGTAGTATAATACTCACTCTACGGGTTTCTCACAACATCCGACGAATCAGTTTCCACTATGCTCCCACCTGACCAATCATGTCACTTATTTAGCTCCACCTACAACCCTTATTGGGTGACCTTAAGCCAGAGGCGGATCGAGTCCTAAGCCCTCTCACTTTTCTGAGTGACGAAAATAATTTATGCTATTATTTATATATTTTTTAATGGTCATAGTAACCTCATGATATATCCTTCCCCCAGTTTTTACATTCTAGATACATCTCTGCCCAAACGACTAGAGAACTTGGATCTCTGTTATTATATTGTCCAGGATACAGGTATCTCAACTTATGGAAGTTTATAATGCGATCTTGATATGCCTATCCTTGTCTGGGTTCTCACTTGCCCTCTCAATTTACCCTTCTGTATCCGCTACTGCCTTAAGTTTAGTTAATGTTTGGTAGGGGAAGCTTTCTGAGGAGCGCCAAGTCATCCTACTGGCTAGAAACAGAACTTGACTACACTTAAGAGTACCCTTACTAGTCGCACCACCTATTGTAAAGTTTTGGACGTTTCACCGTTAATTTTTTATTTTGGAAACAGGATATCCAGGGGGAGTCTAGGGGAACTAACCCCGCTAAAGTTTTACTGACCCCTCCTAAAATTTTCACGGTAGGCTTACAAGTGAACTATAATATGGTTGGATCTGGGCCCCCAAACTTCGACCGGGTCCCCCTTAAATTTTTGGGCTGGCTACGGGCCTGTTTGGAAATAATGTTAAATGATCATTCAAGTAACAATATTTCATTTGGATATTACACGTGAATTTTTAAAATGTTAATGTGTCGTCTTTCCGTAAAGATTTGGAATTAAAAGGAAATTTTCAACACCGTGTTTCATCGCTTTTGTCATTATTCTTATAATACAAATTAATAATAAAACAGAATTATTAATATAAACCTTCCAGCAGATAAACTTTATATAATGTATAGTATATTATTTAATTATAGTGTGTATCAAAATAATTTTCCTTTTATTTTGCTCCTACTGTTCACTTCAATATCTCAAATTGTATTAACACAGATGGTATGTGGTGTTTGAGCGCCGACAGCATATCAACAACGACCTTTTAAGTTCTTATCCTTGACAATGGACAATTCTTTATAATTTTTGGTGTTTGCAGAGCTAATGTCGCTTTCAAGTGGCAATTCATAGATTCTTACATGAGAATCTTTGTGAAAAGTAGGAGAATGTCTACCAGTATGTTGTCTAGATAACAGAAATGTTAACTTTTTTTCCAATTTTGAAGAACAAAACTATTTATAAATTTGATATAGCACAAGGTCTGGCAGAAATAAGCACTCTTTCATACGCAATCACAGAGTTGCGCCACTGCTTGTGAAGTATTGCTTTAAATTGGAGCTTTCATATGGAGCAACTGCAGTTGCTGCTGCTAAAGCAGTGACTGCAACTATCTGCTCTAGCGTTACTGGCGCGAATCCCTAGGGGGATGAGGTGGACATGTCCCCTCCAATCTTGGAACTGGAGGGCTGTCCCCCTAATAATCCGATTTTTTTTTTTGAGAGAGAGAGAGAGAAATGTGATGATTTGTGTCCGATTGTCATAAAGAAAACTGAGATGAAATTGATGTTCCCCCGGAATAAGCCTCAAATCTGCCCGCTTCCAAATGTTCAAGATAACTCTGGTTCCCGGATCCTCCACAGCATTGTTTTTCAACTTCGTTAAATATTTTGAACATTGCTTAAAAAAAAAAAAAAAAACATTACCGAAACGGTCTTACTCGTCCTCCCCTTTAATCTTGAAGACAAATTTGCGCCGCTGTCTAGCGCAACTGTCTCAAGCAACTCTTAATATCCGCCACTCCTGAAGATGCATCGTCTTAAATGGAAGGTTTCGTTCTGGGACACAGCAGTGACCAAGTGAGCTACTAGTGTCTATTATAGTTTGTTCTTTGTATGTTAATCATATATATTAATCATCCGATTTCCTGCACCCCTATTTTCCAAACGAAGTATGAAATGAAATGAAATCTTTGAGTTTTACGTCCCACGCTTATGCAGGTTAGGCTAAAGGAGACAGTGATGATGAGTATGAATGAAAATGTGGAATGAAGAAAGTGGGAGGAAACGGGAGAAAACCCACGCACACGGTGTTTGTCCACCACAAAGTTCACTTGGCGGGGTCTGGGATCGAACCCGGGACCCGAAGCACCAGAGGTGAACGCTCTACCACTAAGCCACCGCGTCCGTTAGTACAAGATTCTCATAATCTGACCAACAGAAACACTCAAGTGAAAGCGAGTACGAAATAATCTTCACTCAAAATGTCGAAGACCAGTATATTACAAAATGTCGATAACGGCATACTGAAGAGTACTTACGAAGCCTATTACAATCATGTCTTCAATTCCTATAGCAAACATAAGAGGCGCTTGTAAGTGCATTCAAAGTAAATCAAATTGCAAGTTAATATTAACTTATATGACTAGCAAAAGGCGAGATCAAGCTCACTTCAAGAGAAACATGCTGTCACAATCAAAAATAATAAAAGAGTAGCTAATGTCATAATTTCATAATGCAAGAGCGTATGGATGTAATGTTCACTATTGGCATCTGCAAATATGGACACTATAGCTTCGAAAGAAGTTGGTCTAGGCAATTTCACAGCTTCGATTACTTTTATAAACGTGAAGGAAGTAAAAAAAATGTAACAGACGGGTATGTAGCCAAAAATGTTAGAACAGGAGCCCAAATCAATTTAGTTATGAATTATCTTCATTGTCAACACTATCTCACAGAGGCGAGAAAATTACAACCACCATGTTGCAGTCTGTGTACAGCTCTATACACAGCTGTACAACTGATGTGGCGTTATCAATGAGTGGAAAATTAGCTAACAAGCTCTATATCTATTTTCAAGAGCCATAAGTCACTTTTAGCCCAAATGTTTCAAAGAAACTTGAAGCAACATGTCCACTAAACATTCATGTGGAGGCATGAATAAAGTGGAAAAACAGTATTTTAAAAGTTGTCTAACTGCCACTCTTGGTGAACATGTACGTAATAATGTGAAGAGCATATTGCTGTGTGATTCCTGGTAAGGCTATAAAGATGATTCTCTGTTAGACGAAAGTTTTCCAAACAAGGATATTATGCTTAAGATATTGCCACTAAGGCAACAAAATATTGCCAACCTCTTGATATGTACTTCTTTAAACAATATAAGCTCTACGTGAGAAGTACAATTGATTTTGTAATACTAAATAAGTAACTAACTATTATAACTCTATGGTTTGTGAAACCCGGGAGTTCAATGTCACTTTCACAAAACCTCTCTACTGACTTCTGTCAGCCAACTAGATCCGGTTTCTACTTTGTATTCTTATTTCTGCGAGATCCATCTTAACATTGTCCTCTCATCTGTTCCTAGATCTTCCACTGGACGTTTTCCGATTGGACTTCCAGTTAGAATTTCGAAGGCGTTCCTACTTTCTTTCATTCTAGCTACACGACCTGTCCACCTGAACCTCCTAACAATACTTGGTAAACCGTATAAATCATGTAGTTCCTTGTTATGAAGTTTCCGCCATTCCCCAATCCCGTTCCTCTTGGGTACGAAGATTCGTCTCAGAATCTTGTTCTCAAATACTTTTAGTCTATGTTCGTTCTTCAGAGTAAACGACCATTGTTTATAAACTACAATCTGAAAAACCACAAGTAAAGCCACATGATCGTTATTTCAGCAACCTTCACTCTGTGTTATATAATCAACTTTCTTCATCGAAGTACAAGCTTACATTATAATACGCTTGGCAAAAGGTAGATCACGATCTTGACATGCAAATATCATCCTTTGAAAATGTTTTGTTCTGTTACTCTTTGTTTTGACCACTTCATTCAAACCCCACCCTGTACTTTGGGATGAAAAGCGAGACAACATTATCAGGTCAAAGGAAAAGGTTTGTTGTTCAGATATCGTAGTTATTTTAAACAAAGAAAAAAGGATAGCAATCGGTCACGACATTGCTTTATTTCTATTATGTCGATATTTTGTTTCTTTGCGTTATCAAAGTTCCTTTCTTAGACTGTGCATAGATCATGATTCAAATGTCTTTCGTGATAAGACCAGCAGTTTTGCATGCAACTAGCTCATACCACTGCTTTTGGGATGAGCAATTTATAATCTAAGCATATTTTCGTGCGGTTTTGAGCATTCGAGGTCACTCACATCCCTTGTAAGTGAATTTTTTGCAAAACAATTTTAATGAAAATTTGCTTTAAAAATCGATGAAGAATGACTATTTTGCCCGCAATTGGGAAACTTATCCTAGTATAATTATTATTTTACTTCTTTGAAAAGAAGCAATTATGTTAAGCCTATATAATCTACCTGAAAGCCATGTCTAGTGTTAAAATAGCAATAACGTGGTAATAACGTGTTACACCTATGAGGTATGGCTAAAGCTACAGGGAAAGATTTACTCGCTTCCATAACGAACGCATTAAATGAATAATAGGTGGAGGCGTACTATTGCCTCTGAATGTGGAAAAGCATCAGACCGAGAACCACAATTCAACCCTCAAAAGAACGTGAATTATTTACGAATTCCAACCTACACGAGATGATAAATCAAGGTGTCTATATCTTTCTCTCTTGGTGAATTGGTTTTTAGAAATTAACAAATGCACACCAATATATATCTTTTCCTCTTCGTTTTCCTGTGTTTAAAAATGATTTCCTGACCACAATCCGCTATCATATTTTCTGTGGTTTTATTTAGATAGGTAAAGTATGAGTTACATGTATCTTCTTGCTTATCTAGGTATGTATAAATATCTTATAACTAATAATGGTTACGGATCACCGCATTAAACCTTCTCCTTCGCACTTGTTAAATGAAGTTGTGATGGGATTTATTTATGAAATGTGAACATACATATAAAACGCCTATTCCCAGAACTTCGAAGAAAACTCACCCGAAGACGAAACTACTCGTTCTGAATTTTCTATTTGAAATGATATTTTAGGTTTCCTTAAGTGCAGTTTCATTCCCATCAATAGATGGACAGTCCACAGAAGGCGACGCCTTCTCTTGGGCCTAGATATCAGGATTTATTTATTTTTTTTTAATTTGCTATTTTTTGTATTAATACTTAAGAATGTGATGAGAGATGAGACGATGGTAGCTATGAAGTGCTGTTCACATAAGGTTAGGGCATATGATGTTATCTGAGACGAGGGTGGTAATCTTCTGCTCTGGGGCTACTGAGAGAGGGTTGAGACAATAAAAACCCTGTTAGTGATAACAAGAGAGTACAATAATGAAATTATGCTCATTAGATATACGGATGGTGATGGCCAATGCAACGATCTGGCTTATAGATATTGGTGGCCTAATCATGGCCATGGCGCGCAAGAAGACGACCGACTGGTAAATATAGTTAACGTAGCGTAACGTGGCAAAATGGAATTAATCATTGAATGTTACTCATTTCTGTCAGTAGTTTTTAGAGCTTTGCGCCCGCATTAGTGACTTTGGGAAACACAAAACCTACTGTCGTGATTGACAATTTCCAGAGGTTTAACAATGAACATCTTCTTAACTTGATGTATTATGCAGTCTTCGAAGAAGGAAAGAATGCAAATAAAGGCGTTTACGAAGCTATGGGAACATTTTGTGACTTTTTTTAATTCTGGCTCTACAAAGGTATTTCAGGAAAAACGAATGAAATAGACTATTTTAGAGCTATAAAGGTTCTAAACATGGTTCTTGTTTTATCCGTCTGAATGAAAAAATTATATATTACATCATACAGATTGCTTTAGATAAGGAGAGGAAGAGGACGACGAGGACTTGAATTGTATTCCAGAAGGACGTAGTCGACCGAAATGTGTGTTTTTGAATGCATAAGCACGGCTCAAGAGTTTGTTAGTAATTTGGACTTGAACTTTTTGTAACATTTTCTATGCCGTGAACTGTACCATCCTTTCTTCAAATATCAGGCTTGAAGCCATCTTGCTTCACTTACTCCACCATTAAAGAAGAAAATGAAACCATTATCGGGATACAATGTAATAACAGAACATTAAACATTAAATTCAGCGGCTCGCGGAAACATAATGATATATCATATTCTCTAAATTTCCAGTGAAATGGAAGGGTGCGTGGTAGCTGAATAGTAGACTGGCTACATCTTTGTGTGGGGTTCATGGTTCGATCCACACTCCAGTAAGTTTGTGGTGGACAACATCGAGTGCGTGGGTTTTCTGAGAATGCTCACATTTTCATTTCACCAATTTTTACATCATCATTCACTTGCCTCCTTAGTCTAAAGAGCATAAACGTGGGACGTTAAACTAAAAAATTTCAATTCAATTTTTTCCAGTAAAATAGTAAAAAGAAAAAGTTCAAAATTTCCATACAATGACACATACGAAATAACATCCCCATACCATCTGCAGGTGTATTTAAAAACTTAAACTACCTATATACTATGCTATGGTTCGATCCAATCCCATCCCACAAACAATTTAATTTCACTGGAACTGGCGCTCAAGATTGTGTTCGTCCAAGTCGCTCAACTATAAGGCCAAAAAAAAAAAAAAAGAAAAAAAAAGAAAAGGAAAAGAAAAGAAAAGAAAAAAGAAAACTAGAAATTTCCGTCAATCCGTTTCAGAGTTATTCACAACTATATAATTTACAATTAAACGGTATATACAGTTTTTTGAGATACTTTGTACATGTTAGTTACTGAAATAAGAGCAATCATATCGTGGTTTAGTAACTACCAGGATACCGAAACTATGGTCAAAACAATAAACTATTTATCACCATAGGTCTTGGAGTCAGAATTCATTTTCTTATTTTCTTTAAATTAAAATAACTATCTGACAAAATGCTTCCAAATATATATACGTTACATTCAAACACGAACAAAACATTCAATATTCATTCTGGATGTTTAGGAAAACACTTCAGATTTATTAAGATATTTCTATCAATGTTGTTTCTGTGGTAACGAAATACCTCCAAATATTTGTTTCAGTATGCAATATTATATTATGGAATGTTATCTTCTATTTGGTTTGAGTGACTTGTCTCTAAGGCTCCATTCTCTCTCTCTCTCTTTCTCTCTCAGTTGAACAGTGTTGCCATACTTCCTTCAATTGCCGTTAAGGATCATTTTATCCTTGAGATTGTATAGTAGCGGTTGCTTAATCGCCGCGTTTTCTAACTTTACTAAGTTAAAAATGTCCTTTTATCCATGCCGAAGAGGATCTACAATAGCCGCGGTTTAAAAGTCAATCGCTGATAAATACAATCCGCGAAGGTTAAGCAGTTTCTAATTACATTATATTATATTATATATGATCTTTTATACACAGCTGCTCGGTTCGCCGACCGCTCGCAGCGCTACCAACTCTAATTCTTTACAGCACCATATCAAGTTGCTTTGGTTTTATCTGTAGTGGATAAATTTGGAACATTGATACTCAATACAAAATGTTACAAAAATCCACTCAGTAGGTAGGTAAAACTTCCTTCACGTAATGCCTCCCCACATTGTCAGTAGCTTCTGCAGACATAAACGCATGTCTAAAGGGCATTATAGCAGATCTACGGCGGTAGAACACACGCTACCGCCACTACAAGGATAAAATGACCTTAGCTCAGCCTTACAGCTTCCTGTGAGAAAAAAAAAACTGAGCTACAATAACACTAAAACGTTTATTTTTACTCTTCCTTATACTTGACAGTTTCTAAACCGTGTGAAAAAAGGTACTTCGTAAGTACGTGATTACTGTATGAAGTGTAACGTACTTGTAATGGAAATATTTTTAAAAAAGCGCTAGAACACGTATTTAATTATTATAAATTAAAAGAATATATACAATGCCTATTAATACCAATTTTCATGGGATTTGGAAATATAGGCCTCTTATTACAAGAATTGGCATTCCCATTCGTGTTCCTTCCCACATTCTTCCTTTGTAAGGGAAATATATGTATATAAAAACGGCGAAACACGCGTCCAGTTATTTTAAATGGGAAGTCCTTATACCAATTTTCATGTCTCTACAATTCAGAGATTTAGACTTTTTACTACGATAATCAGGGGGAAAAGTGGATCTCAAGAGGTAGAAGGAAGCTTGACGTCATGCCGTCACCAGTACCTATCTTTGACCATTGTAATTTTTAGGAAGAGGGGGATGTCATAGATATGTTTTGAAAATGGGGGAACACCGTCCGCCGGCGTCCCCCCACCTTTACCCCTGATGGTATAAAGGTAACCAACAACGCTCTGTCGCTTTTCACCCACCACCTTCCAATATCGATATGTCACGTAAGACGAAACTGGAAGTTCAAACGTAGTCCCCATCAGCATTGACAACCTTCTACCAATGTTCTGGAAGGCCATAATTCCATCCCGGTAGAACTTGGAGGGTCGTGAAACGAAGAAGGTGAATTTTGCACCACTACTAGGTATTTGAACTTGCCTCCTCTAAGGTGATTGTCTAATGAATGAAACAGGTGATTATCGGACGGTGCAATGTCCGGGGAGTATTGCGGATGCAATAGTGTTTCCCATCCAAGGTGCCCGGGTCAACCAAACCACTTGGTGCTTAGTGTTGTCCTGTAAGGGGAGGACTCCTTTGCGATTCAGAAGTGTTGGCTCCAGAGTTTTGAACATGGCTCAACTCCTGACAGTACACAGTTCCATTGATTCTCTGACCAACTCGTAGAGTTCTCGATGCACGATGCCGCAAGCAGTCCATCAAACACACAGGAGAACGTTCTTCTAGTGCAGTGCTGGTTTCGCCTGTTTTGGAACCGATTCAAGGGATGCTAACCAATGATGACGGGGTAGTGGCGCTTGGTATAGGACCGACTTCTCATCACATGTCAACACCCTGTCAAGAAAAGGCTCTTTCCTCAGAAGAGAGAGCAAAGAAACACAAGTGCCTGGTCGCGTTGCCTCCTGGCCCGGAGTCAAATCATGTGGGACACATCGACCCAACTTGTAGTGCTTCCCAAGTTGAATAATTTGCTGCTGAATGGTTTATCCATTCACACTGAATTGTAGTTCCAGTTGCTCACATGTCTGGTCACTGTTCGCCTCAATTGGTGCCTGCAGATCTTCATTTTGTACATGTGTTGGTCTTAAGGAACATGGTGCGTCTTCGAATGTTTCGTCACCGTCCTTAAACTTGCTAAACCACCGCTGCACTGTTCGCGTAGTAACGACACTTTCACCAAAGGTCTGGCATATATTCCGCCCACTGCAGCGGCGTTTGACCCGAGTTTGAACTCGTACAGCATATACATCCTTATGACGCTCTGTGGCGGTCCCATGTTCACTCTGTCCTTAAGCAAGTTTACGGTGTAACTGAAATGAAATGAAATCTTTGAGTTTTACGTCCCACGGTTATGCCGGTTAGGCTAAAGGAGACGGTGATTATGAGAGATGAGTGAAATGGTGGAATGAAGAACCAGAGGTGAACGCTCTACCACTGAGCCACCGCGCCCCCCTACGGTGTAACTGAATTGCTACAACCAGGTAGTATGTTGGATATTCCCATACCAACAATTGACCTTCGCCTTATCTCCATTTGTATTCTACTCACGGTGTGAGGCCCAATGGAACAGAGACCTCCACAAAAAGTGACAAAAGTTTTTTAGTTACCTTTATAAATGCATTTTTAATTACGAATGTAGTGGCTTCATTCGACCGGCGAACGCTGCGCACTGTTCAGAGCTATGTTGAGTACAAAGAAATAATGGAAAGGAGATCAAAATGTTAACGCAGGGGCCTAAAAATACCTAAATATTATGGCTTATGCTGTTCTCTTTCGGTCTGATATAACAGATTTCAGATGTCATTTTTTTTTAAATACTTCGCTTTCTATTCTTCATCGTTACCATAATTTGTTTTCGTAATGCTATTATTTCGTAACTATTGGATGGTTAATATCCCATTTTGTTTGAAATTAAATATAAAACCGTTAGATTTGTTTGTATCCCAGAATAAGTGTACTTTCACTGGTAGTGAGCACAGAGCATGCATATGGAAAGTATGTACAGTATATGCGTTAGCCACTCGCATCTTAATAGTTCATGTAACACAATACCGATGCACGTACAATTCCTACTTGTGACGATTTGCATCACCAAACCAGTTGAGAATACTGCAAAAATTTTCAGAACGAATTTTAAAAGAATTATTTTTTTTTTCTTATTAGCTTCTGTGGGCTTTATACCAACTGTCCTATGTACTTTATTATACTTCTTAAACAACCTATCTATCCATTTATAATTTCCTTCAGTACTATTTTTTTTTTAGCACGTTCTGATTAAGAGTTCTGTTGAAACGTTCTACGATATGTTGTTCTGCGAAGAGACATAACTAACTAACTAACTCTATGGCCTATGAAACTCGGAGGTTCAATGCCGCGTTCACAAAAGCTCTCCACTGACTTCTTTCCTTAGCTAACTGCATCCAATTTCTACTTTGTATTCCAATCTCTGCGAGATCCATCTTAATATTGTCCTCCCATCTGCGGCTAGGTCTTCCTAATGGTCGTTTTCCGATTGGTCTTCCAGTCAAGACTTTGAAAGCGTTTCTACTTTCTTCCATTCCAGCTACGTGACCCGCCCACCTAAGCCTCCTAGACTTGACGACCCTAACAATGTTCGGTAAACCATATAAATTATGTAGTACCTCGTTATGAAGTTTCCGCCATTCCCCATTCCCGTTCCTCTTAGGTCCGAATATTCGTCTCAGGATCTTGTTCTCAAATACTTTCAGTCTATATTCTTCCCTCAGAGTAAGTGACCATGTTTCGTAGCCATACAGAACAGGCATGGTTATCGTTTTATATATTTTAAGCTTCAAATTCCTCGACAGAATTCGCGACGACAAGAGATTTTGAACCGAATAGTAACACGAATTCCCTGCTTTTAGTCAACATTTAATTTTTCCGTGAATATGTTCTCCTCTGTTAATATTGATCCTAGATATTTTAAACTATCCACTTTATCAAAAGTATTATTTAATATATTAACGCATCCATAATTTGCTGTATTCCGGCCCCGACGCACTTCCATGTATTTAGTTTTCTCTGCATTTACTTCTAAACCTATGTCCCTGCAAGCGTTTAATAAGATCTCTGCATTTCTTTCTATTGTTCTCCTATCATCCCCTATTAAATTTACATCATCACCATATGCCATAACCTGGTAAATACCATTCAACTCTAGTCCCTGGTTGCTATCTTTGATTTTCCTTATAGCGTATTCCAGAACGAAGTTAAATAATAATGGCGACAACGCATCTCCTTGTTTCAGGCCATTTTCGACGTGAAAGCTCGTGGACCAAAGTTTTCCTACCCGGACTTTACTATGGGATTCATTTAAACATATCTTAATTAATCTAATTAGCTTTCTCGGTATTCCAAGTTCTGTAAGAACGTTTTATAATGTTTCCCTCCTAACCGAGTCGTACGCCTTTCTAAAATCAATAAATAGTTGATGTACCGGTGTATTGTATTCCCACTTTTTTTCGAGTATTTGGCGAATGGTAAATATTTGGTCCATAGTTGATCGATTTCGTCTAAATCCACACTGATAATCTCCAATAATTTCATCTGCGTTTGGGGTCAGTTTTGCTAATAGAATATTTGAAAGGATTTTATAGGATGTTGACAGAAGAGAAATGCCTCGATAATTATTACAGTCAGTTTTGTCGCCTTTCTTGTGAATTGGAACAATGATTGATTCTTTCCACTCTTGTGGCAATTCTTCCTTGTTCCAGATAAGGAGAATGAGTTTGTGTATCTTGTTCCACAATTTTTCGCCTCCAACTAAAATTAACTCAGCCGGAATTCCATCTACACCCGGAGATTCGTGTTTCTTTAATTTCTTTATAGCGGTTTCTATTTCTTTTCGGTTGGGTTCTGGAATATACGGTTCTGCGGCATGAAGCGTATATTGTGTGTATTTCCTTTTCTCCACGCACACTGGTTTTAGAAGAGACATGCTCGCTCAAAATGGAAGACTCAAAATTGAAAAATTCGCAAAATAGCATTTCTGTATGATTTATGGTTCCCAAGATATGGCTTCTTAAATCTCCCGAAATCCGAACTTCTTTGGTCAATATCTGGGGAACGGTGGGCAGTTGGCTAATGGCCACCGGTTACTATGTGGTACCAAAATGTTCAGCATCGCATCAAAATGATCAACACCAATATCATCTCTCTAAGACTTACAGTTCCGAGATATGTCTCCTTAAATTTCTCGAAATCGAACTCTTTTGGCCAATATCTCGGGAACGGTAACAGTGAGGCGAAACCTTCCATCATTTCTTTCAGCGGCGTAAATCTGTCTTCAACATTGGGGGGACGGGTAAGACCGTTCCGTTTTTTTTAAAGCGGTATTCAAAATATTTATGAAGTTGAAAGACAATGCTGTGGAGGATCAAGGAAGTAGAGTTGCCTTCAACATTGGGAGGCGGGCAGATTTGAGGCTTATTTTGGGGGACATCAATTTCATCTCACTTTCCTTTGTGGCAATCGGACACAAATCATCACATTTCCCCCCCCCCCAAAAAAAAATATTTCAAATCAGATTATTGGGGGAAAGTCCCCCCAGTTCCAAGATTGGAGGGGGCAAGTCCCCCTAATTCTCCCGGGATTTGCGCCAGTGACTTCTAGAGATAGTTTTTGATTCTTTATCGAATGAAGGTCTAACAACTGAAAAATTCGCAAATAACAGACATAGAATTCAGTAGAAAAAAATAATGAACATTATAAGTTCGTTGAAAATTGAAAAAGAAAGCGTTGTTTTATACACGGTGTAGGCACTATGGGACAGAAACGTTCGGAATAAATAAA
Organism: Thermobia domestica; assembly: GCF_964235325.1. NCBI lineage: Eukaryota > Metazoa > Arthropoda > Insecta > Zygentoma > Lepismatidae > Thermobia > Thermobia domestica. Next base: position 392,193,411 of record NC_137454.1, read on the forward strand.
AAGAAAACAGTTTAAATGTTCTCTATTCGATATTCCATGACGATGTCTTCTGTGAAATACCGAAGTCAACTGAGATTCATGCTGGTCATTCTGGGTAAGATTATATAGGGACCATTTCAAAATAACTAATTTTCTTTTGTTTGAAGAACCTCTAATTCTTAAACTGACGACAAGATGGAAGAGATTGAGGATTTTAATTTTTAATTACTTTTGAGGAAATATTTGTGTATCTGATGCTGAAATTGATGTTGTGCTGATCTATATGTTTTTAAATGTTTACATGTTTATTTGTATGGTTATAATTCAATTTTAGGTAGAAAAATTGCATTTGAGTGAGGACCTCTTCATATTAAAATATTAATATTAGATAATTACACTACTAGGATAATTACACTAGAATGTGTTTTTCTTGTTAAACAAGTAGTTTCAATGGTTGGGTTGCGTGAAGCAGATTTCTTTATGTATGTTGCATCGACCAAGTAAGAAAAAAAAAAGATTCCCTAGGACGGTGTCGCCTTGATGATGTTGAACAAAATATGCAAAACACGAACAGAGTCATTGGGGTGAACGAGGCCGCTTTCAAAGACATTGCAGTCTACAGTTCTAACTAATGTATGTATTTGAAACTTAATGGCAACTTCTTGAACTTGAAAGCATCGAGTATTATATATATAAGCTGGGAGCAGGTCAAAACTCTCACAGCTAAAACGCCCACACAAATGGTCATAACTCCCACAAAATGGACAAATCTCCCAAATGCACGAACGGTCATAACTCCCACAGCCAAAATTCCCACACAGGTAAGCGGTTATAGCCCCCAACGGTCATAGCTCCCACACAAATGGACAAAACTCCCATTCATAGCAACGGTCACAATCCCCACATAAATGGACAAATCTGCCACACAAATGGACAAAATTCCCACAGCAAAACTCCCCACTTCAAGAAATGTCAAAACGCCCACACAATCTGTCATAATTTCCACACAAATGGACAAATCTCCTAAATGCACGAACGGTCAAAATACTCTTGGACTTCTTTTAATTATTTTCAGCGTGTAAAACTTACAAGACGCACAACCAGGATCATTTCAAAGTGGGGAAGATTTGTCCGATTGTGTGGGAGTTTTGTCTATTTGTGTGGTGGTTGTGAAAATTTCTGTGTGGGAGTTTTGTTCATTTATGTGGGGATTGTGACCGTTGCTATGTGTGGGTGTTTTGCCCATTTGTGTGGGAGTTATGACCGATTCTGTGGGCGTTTTGACATTTCTTCAGTGTGTGGGGTTTTGGCTGTGGGAGTTATGACCGTTTGTGAATTTGGGAGATTTGTCCGTTTCTGTGGGAGTTATGACCGATTGTGTGGACGTTTTGACATTTTTTGTGTGTGGGAGTTTTAGCTGTGGGAGTTTTGACGTAGACCCTATAAGCTTGCATATGTAGAACTCCAAATACCAAAAAAAAAAAAAAAAAAAAAAAAACTCATTAATCCGCTTCACTCCAGGTTTCGAGGTAAAGTGAGTCAGTACATAGGGTTAAGTGGATAGATTCAGTTGGTCGAAAAAAATATCTTTTATCATGTATTTTATACCGTTCAGTAATAATACAGGTTTGATCAACTGTACACAGGATGAATGAAAAATATTACAATAGTAGCACATGACTAATAATACTAGCTAGATAAGATTGTAGGAATTAATTCGTGTTGTCCAAATGTGCACCTGGTAACAACATCTTTCAAACCAAATACGTAATTTTTGATTAATGCAAAAGTCTTCAATGCGCAAACTGTACAGAAACTGCAACTCTTGATAACATCTTCCGCATACAAACAGCAACTTATTAGTAGCACCTACACAGTCTTCATGATACCAAACGCAAAAACTCCGGCATTGTATCCTGTTTAGTTATTTGCTAAGCGTGACGCTGGGTAAATGACTTTCCTCAAAAGCTTCCACATGTTTTCGATTTCCCAGTATCTTCGAAATTTGCTTCCAGCTGAAGACTTATTTTCTCGTCCTCTCATTCTTGCAACATGATCGGGAGAAGTTAATATTTCTAATCTCTGCCTAGATTGTCTCTCTTTATATCTAAGATTGTCTTTTGGCGAGAAAAAAGGAAGGTAGGATCTTCCGTATTCTAGCCATCTCTGACGCCTGACGTTTCTGCTTAGCATTAGGTACTAGTGTATGTTCAGCTGCATAGTTTCATTGTCTCTCAACAAACTTGTGTCTCGTATTGACAGTTTTTTAAATGGATGAATTCCAGTGGTTCTTAAGCAAGCGACACTATTTCCTATTGTAGTAGCTTTTACCCACACTTTTCTGAATAGGTAACCAAACTATCCTCTTTTTATTATTTATCCCGTATGCACAAAGGTTCACTCACTGGAAGTTTCTTGAATAATATACTTAGAAGTGAGATAAAGGACTTACCTACAGGTTGTAATGTATGAGCCCTGTGACTCGCTCAGCAGAAGGCTAGTACATCATGTTGAAAATAGTATACAATCATTTCCAAGCACGTCGTGCGTGCTGCGGAAGATTTATCAGAAGCACGCGGACTCAATGTGGTTTGAGATTTGTAAAGAATTTCATCCATTGAAGGAATGCAGCTTCGTACACATATTCAGAAACTGTCATGAAAATTTGAGATCTTGCTGGTAAGCGATATAAAAAAAAATATCTTTGAAATTTAGTAAGGACATGAGAAATTCTCAAGTTACGTTGCAATAAACAGTTAACGTTGTATTTTCACCTCATTGTTTTTATGGCGGAGACCATTGTCCTATATTATCAACACACACGGATGTCAATTTCACTGGGGGCACCGGGGACATGTTTCCTCCGATAATTGTAAAACGATTTTCGTTCCAAAAATTGTAAAATGTTTCAAATATCTTTTGTCAAGTTTGATAGAAAAGAGGTTCTAACATTTAGCAGTTTGCTACGTTCACAAAACAATTTTAGCCGAAGTCAATACCAAAAAAGTAGCACAAAAGTTTGTTTCCACTTGTAAAAAAAGTCAGTCAGTTTATGACCCTTGAAGGTGAAGGTGGACTAAACTGTAAAGTAATAACAAACTGCTTTTGTTCAGATAACGAGCAGCAAATCGAGTTTAGTTTGGCTAAAAATCATAATTTTCAACCAAGGGTGACCATCAGGGGGGCAAAGTGGGGCGCTCTCCCCCTAGAGGAAATTGTACTTGAGAATATCGAAAATCCAATAGAATTTTTACATTAGCTACAGAAAAATTTGAAACAATTTTTGAAACGTCGTTTATACTTGCCCCCCTTGGTAACCACAACATGGGCGCCCTTATTTCCAACTATTTTTTTAAAAAAATCATACATTATTGAGCCTCATTTACAGTAACTTACTTGTAGGCTTGTAGGCCTAAAACCTGTTTTCAAAACTTTATTGTTTCTGAGTATTCACCTTACACAATCTTTTATCGTTATTTAGTTTTTGACATACAGTTGGTACCATTTAAGTTTAACTAAATTTGTAAAAAAAAGATTAAATTTTACTGCATAAATAGAAAGCAAATTGTAACGTATTTTATTTAGTACCACGTTTTCCCAAAAACTAGACCATCAAAGGTAAAAATAAAACACAAAAATGTTTAAGTTTTTGTTTTCTTTTCTAGTCAAAAATGTTCAAAAATGCAATATATAAAGACTACTTTTTTTTTTCAATTTCCCGGGGAAGAACTCCGGACCCCCAACTTTACTTGTCTTGTAGGTATTCCATACACCAGGGGCGGATCCAGGGGGACGATCGGGGTGATCTCCCTCCTCCCCAAGAAGAGGAAACTTTCTTATTTTATATATAAATAAGACCAATCCCTGAGTTTGGATCTCTTAAAGGTAACTCTAAGTAGCAGTATTACAACCCACCGCCTCCTCCTGAATTCCGTTCTGGATCCGCTCGTGCCATACACCCCATCCAGTCTTTCCGGTAGTCTCTCTCTCCAGGTCCGTATCCACGGGGGGGGGCAAGAGGGGGCCGGGCCCCCCTAAATTTTGGCTGGCCCCCATAAAATTTCACGGTAGGCGTGCAAATGAACTATAATATGGTGATGAAGTATAATATATTTGGGTCGGGCCCCCCCTAACTTCTACCGCCCCCCCCAAAGTTTTCGGGCTGGCTACGGGCCTGTCTCTCTCTCAAAGTTTATGTGCTGCTGACGCCAATATGTATCGTTCCCGATACTTTCACCTTTATCCTGTACATTCGTTTTCTGTAAAATTAAATCTCCAAATATAAGAAGAAAAAAATCAAACAATTTTCTTGAGTTACGAAAGATAACGTACGCCATGGAATAGTAACAGGTGTCCGAGTAGAAAGTTTCTAGATGGCGTCGCAGAAAACTATGAAAATAAATCTCACTTGTCTCTCCGTTAACGAATGTTCCATGACGAGAACAAATATCCGCAGCCATCCAAAAAAAAAAAAAAAAAAAAAAGGAAACGCCACCTGACAAACATATCATAGTATCTGCTGGTACTTTTAGGGCATTTCCTTATTCATAACTATTGCTCGTAATTACATGTCTATATAATGTCTTACATATATCATCAAACGCTAAACTGACATAAATAATTGCTTTTTCTTATATCGCAGAACCACTTTATTTATTATTATATTTTCTGGTTTTCAATTCATCATTGAAGTTTCTTAGTTCTATTTAGTACCTCCAGTGGCCTCTGAAAATAAGGTTAAATATATTTTTGTTAGATAATGAGAGAGATAATAATTGTAAGAGTGATTCAAGTTGCGACCAGATTAAGTCAGTAGAGTCTGTTGAGAATTCGGATTTTGGTCTCGAGCACTGACTAACATATTCCCGTTTCTTCAGTGAAGTGGGACACATCCAGACGTTTTGATGTAACACGAAAATGATGACAAACTAGGTTGTAATAAAAAAAAAAGTTTGAGAATTGTCCTAAGCTGTTCGAATTAGGTGACTGACCATCACTCATTACAATAAACAAATAAATACCAAAATATTTCTCAAAATTTTAAAACATTTTTCATTGAATATATATTTGAGTCTGCAGAACATACAAAAACAGCTTGAGGAAACAATAAGCTTATATAAGCACCTTATCATTTATATACATTATAAAGTGCCACGAACAGGGCCGGCGAGAGCGGTCGCGGGCCCCGGGGCTGAGCAATCCCGGGCCCCTTACACGTTCCCTTATAACTTTTTACGTACTTACCACTTTGGACGAAGGTAAACTAAAATGAACATTAAGGCTTAGTTTGAACTCTTTATTAGACCATTAATGCGTTTAATTTACATGGTAAACAGTATTGCTATATCTCCAAATAAGTGAATAATAAGAACTCTGAACCTAGCCTATGTTCACTGTTCGCTGAAAGCAAAGATAAACAAAACAAAACAAAAAAAAACTCATTAATTTACTATTTATGATTTTGTTTTGACCCTATAGTTGTTGGTTCTAAGATTTTTGAAGGCTTCAAAACTAAAATGAATAAAAAAATAATATATTTAATACAACGGTATCAAAATACAGAAAAAAGTAACTTATCTATTTGTAATAGCAAAAGTTCTCCCCCAATGCTCAATCAAATGCTCAAAACAAACTAATTTGTGAAGGAAATAGAAAAAGCACGTATTAAATAGTTAATAAAAGTTGAGAAAGTAAATGTTCTCAACCATCCAACCTACCCTGTACTATGAATATCTTTGCACAAATTGTTGCTAGAAATAATTAGATAGAAGTAAGGTATGCAGTTAGTCTTCCTTAATTAGAGACATGAGGCATTAGGCCTAATTTAGTTATTTCAATGAAATATTGCTCAAATAACTATAGTGTGATTAATAATGTGATATTAATAGTAATTGTCTGTAGGAGAAATTTATTGTGTGTGTTAATACTAGACAACTGTTACAATTACTATGTATCCTTTTCTACGTATAGTTACAACAAAATTCCCTTTCTGGCCTTTTTCAGGGCGAATTCATCAATGATAGCTTTCAGTTTGGTACACTTGACAAGTTCTGTCTCCACTGCCAACAAGCCTAAGCTTGATAATCTGTCTTGACATACTGTAGAGCGTAAAACGTTTTTTACTCTATTTAACAGAGAGAAAGAGCTTTCTGCACTAGCAACGGTAGCAGGGATTGTGGGGAATATACGAAGGGCCACTGTCAGATTTGGAAATAAAGTTTCTAGATTCAAAGTTTTGATGTTATCTAGGAGATCCCATGGTGAAAGAGTTTTCTCACCAAAATTGGCTGAATATATCAATTTCAGGCTATGCAGTTCATCAGAAAGATCATCTCCTAAATCTTTTGGGTATCGCTGGACTAGTGCAGCTGCTTGTTCTTGGATCTGGTCACCTGTCATTTCTTTGCAAGACCACAGTACACAAAAAAATTTACACAAAGAGCGCACTGATTGGAAGCGAACTGAGCAAGAATATACAACATTTAGTAATTTTTTAAACTCGGCCGCCGGGCCCCCTTTGGGGCCCGGGCCCCAGGGCTCTGGCCCCTCCTGCCCTCCCCTCTCGCCGGCCCTGGCCACGAACATACCCTCATTGTTCCACATTACGTGAGCTGCTTCACCCCACACTGAGTCTATTTTATTTTCTGAAAAGAAAGTAATTCAATTCTAAAATGTCTGCAAACTAGATGTTTAATGTACACACTAATATCCTGTCTTGCCATATTGTAGAATTTCAAATTCAAAACCGGGGGCGTGGTGGCTCAGTGGTAGAGCAATCACCTCCGGTGCTTGGGGTCCCTTGTTCGATCCCAGCTCGCGCTATGTGGACTTAGTGGTGGACAAACACCATGCTTGTGGGTTTTCTCGCGGTTCTCCCACTTTCTTCATTCCACCATTTCATTCATTTCTCATCATCACCGTCTCCTTTAGCCTAACCGGCATAACCGTGGGACGTAAAACTCAAAGATTTCGTTTCATTTCAAATTCAGAACTGGCAGCACAAGAAACGCAATATATGCATTAGTCTGGCACAGGGGAAAGTTATAGAAGCAATAAAAATGAAGCTGAATATACTCACCTTTAGACGAAGGAAGGTGCTTGCAGACTTTCCAGTTAGTTCAATGTTACTCTTACTGCTTCCCTTGGTACCTTTAGTGTATCTGCTTAACCAACACTGCTGATTTCTACACAACATTGTTACAACTGCGACGTAACCTGAACACGACCAGCTTCACCCCTAGTGATTATGTTCCCCACACTAAAAAAATTCGTATAATGGAAGTCTTTGTTATGTCTGCCTTCTCGTACGAGTGTATCATGTAGACCACCAAGGCTACAAATAGGAAAATATGAAACCAATAGACATGTGATGCTAGCATATAATGTTACGGATGCCATTAGCAACCAAATGACAAACTGAGTCCATACTCAAAGAGTTGAACGTATCTAAACGCTTTTCTTCTATATGCGGAAGAGAATATTACAGTCTTATAAGCACACTGCGAGACAACCTGGATGAAACCTAGAAAAGATTATCAACGGGGGAAAGATGAAGGCGAGATACAACGAGGAAGAACACTGTCCCGTTGGAGGTAAAAAGCAAAGACAATCATTGGTCTACCATTGCAGAATGCTTCGAGGAATGCTGAGAAGTGTACAGAATGAAGACATTTTATCAAAACTGCAATTTTAGATGCAACTTGTGTGATCACGATGTTCAATCAAGAACCCAATGGATGATTTTTTTTTTATCAGTATAAGACCAAATGAAATTACAGCTATTGTCATAACAGCAGCAGTATAAGGACCCAAATTTATTTTCTCATTGTCAGATTGTATTAAAGAAAGAACGCTTTAGAAAATGTTAGAACTATCGCTTCTATCAATGAGAATATGAAAAACCACATATGACGTAATACTGCTTAAACCTTTTAAACCATATTTTATTTTAGTCCTTAAAACCAAATATAAGATTTCTATTTTTCGGAGAATCAAAAAGGAACTAACCAGATGGCAAAATTATCTTATTCATGTTTTCCATCTAAGGTACCAAAATCTAAAAACTAAAATATTTCATTATAGCCTACTAAGAAGGAATAATACGACAACTACATGTTGTGTCCATTGGACATGGAAACTGAAAGATGTAAAGCAATGATTCTCAAAGTGAGCGTTAATAACTTCTAAGGGTAGTTCTTTCCAAAGAGGGCGCTGGTACAAGAATGGGCAATATACTATTTACGGGGCATAACGTATTGGAGACTTCATGACATATATTATACTCTTTTCTTATTGAACAAAGCTATTATGTATTTTAGAAATTATCAAAAGTTTAGACTTATACAAGTAATAATATTGATTCCTCATGGCTGCGCTTAAAAATTGAAGCTTTCCTCTGGTTTCTGGAGTGCTTCGTCCAAGTTTTACATCCAGCCATTAGCATAGGTGGATTGGTTTAAGAAGACAGGGCGCTAAGAGTAATCGTATTCACCCAAGGAGGCGCAGGTTCGAAAAGGTTGAGAATCACTAGGGTAGATTACTGATGCTGATACATAGCAGTATTTAACAGCAGTGTCTAAAAGCAATAATTGCAATATCAAAACACACATGATACTCACATGATGGGGCCCCGTCTGCTTCCAAGTGATACTTCAATATTTTGAAAATGTGAACATCATTTTCTTCAAATGTCTTCCTCTTTACTTAGTTAAATTTATGATTTTCTCTATTGATAACTTATTTTGTTACAAAATACTGTTTCACTGTCAACCCTAATAAATAACCAGTACTCAAAATAAGTTAAGAAGTGATTTGTATTGATTTGAATTAAATATCTGCATCAATGAGAAGTTATGTGTCAAATAATGTGATATACTTACAAAAGAAAGCCAAATTAAGATTTATTTTAGAGTATTAATAGTAATAAAGTGAGTTTGAAAGTGAAAACATATCTTTTAGTAATAGTAGTGTTAGTATTCATTACCTTATTTGAGAACAGATTATGAAAATAATAATGTTTTCATTGTTTATTATTTATTACAAAATACTTAATATGACAAGTTGCAGACTTCATGTAGTAAGCAAGAATATACTAAACAAAAAGAAATGTAAAGTGCACTTTCCTTTAATTAATCTGCATGACTAACAATCATTTCAGAATTTTAAAAGCAATCATCATTACAGATATTCTGCCCTTAATGGCAGGTCACTTGCAGCAGCTGAGAAGCTTCCATGCTCCACGGTACTCCGCTAACTTCTTCGTCTTCACGTATGATCTTTCTGTTTTTATATCATCCATTAATTGTAGTCTCCTTCGCCCCTCCCTCTCTTTCCCGCCACCATACCCTCTAGGACGACCCTCATGATACAATTTCTTCTTAGGCAATGTCCCAACCAGTTTCTCTTCCTCTTCCTAATAATATCTAAAAGTGTTCTTTTCTCCCCCACCATTTCTAACACCCTCTCATTCGTTTTCCGCTCGACCCAACTAATTCTTCCCATCCTTCTCCACACCCACATTTCGAATGCTTCCAGTCGTTTTCCATCACTTTTATGTATTTTCATTTATTTTCGATATTGTCTGAAGAAGGATATGTTAGATATCCGAAACCGTTATTATAATTTAAAATAAAGTGTGTTTTAAGCTTTGGTCAGTGTTTCTTTTGTTCAATATTAAGTAAAATGATTAAGTGTATACAGTTTGCAGATTTTATGGCGCTTGTTCCATAACTTTCCAAATATCAAAACGTCTTGTACATTTTCTCAAGTTACAGCAGATAACATACCCCATAATATAATGACAGATGTCTAAACAGAACGTTCCTAGACGGCAATGTAGAGAACTGTGAAAACAAATCTTACTATTCTCTCCGTTAAACGTATGGTCCATGAGGTGGGCGCAAAGATGATACCTTGGTAGTTGAAGAGCGTGATTCTAAGTTATTTCGTAAACTTCAAAAAGAGGAGCACTACACTATCATTCAAGAACCTGGGTCGACATATATTGACCACGTTTCTCCATCATCGGGATCTTGTACTGATATCGCTTCCTTCATATTTTCTTACTTGACTGAAGTTGACATTTCTTTGGACGAATTAGATGTTGTTGGCTGTGATGGTACTGTTACCAATACAGGATGAAGGAATGGTGTAATTCGGCAAATTGAACTTCATATAGGTAGACCGTCGCAGTGGGCTGTATGTCTTCTCCATTTTAATGAGTTGCCTCTCCGCCACTTATTTCAACACGTTGACGGGGAAACAACAGGACCTAAAAACTTTAGTGGGCCGATCGGTCAACTGCTTAATGGCTGTGAAAGATTACCTGTAGTTGAATTTGAAAGAGTTGACTGCATAATCCCTGAAGTAGACCATCAAATTCTCAGCAAATACCAGCAGTACCTTTCGGATATTTCAAGATCAGTAAATGCAGGGGAATGTCCAAAAGACTTGTCCTATTGAGACCCTGGCCCTATGTCGCACTCAAGATGGCTGACAACCGCAAACAGAATTCTTAGGTTGTACATCAGTACTGAAAATCCCTCAGAAGGTCTTAAAGAATTGGTACTTTTTATATTACGTTCGTACGTGCCTTTGTGGTTTAAAATCAAAACAAACCATTCTTTTTCAGATGGTTCAAAACATCTTTTTGAAGCAATTTCTACAACAAGATACCTCCCTGAAACTCTTCGGCAAGTGGTAGAGCCTGTAATTGAGAAACGCATTTTTTGCCCATCCAGAAAACTTGCTCTTGGCTATGATAACGGACGAAAGGAAATCTATTAGAGAAGTTGCTCTTAGACGAATAATAAAGGCAAGACAGGCAAAAACTAAAGGAAAGACAATCAGGAACTTCATACCACCCAAACTCAATTTTGGTGCTAAATATTATACTGAAATGATTGACTGGTCGACCTGCAAAGTATCTTCTCCTCCATTGTTGCGTCGAATCAATGATGATGAAATCAGACTCCTTATACAGAGTGGCATAGTATCCGATTGGGAAGCTGTAAGAGGATTCCCTTGCCACACACAAGCTGTCGAGAGACATGTAAAACTGGTAACAGAAGCAGCTGGCAAAGTATGTGGTGCTCAGTCAAGAGATGGCTATATCAGGGCAACTCTGCAATCCACAGCTATTATGCCACACTTCAGCCAAAAATCTCATTTCAAAGTAAATCCTCATTGCTGAAACAAGTGAAAAAATCCACAAAAATCAAGGATTAACTAAAAATACGTAAAACATACCTGCATTGGATGGTTGGTTGGGAAAGGTGTGGGTAGAACTCGAACTGCAGCCACCTCCTCGTGGTGAGTTGTAGGTCATTCCTGTTTACGAATGGGCGAAGAGCTGCAGATGAAATTATTTAAATTTTAAGTGCAATTTAAAAAAAATAAAAAATGTTGTATGAATGGTTTTACAATGTTCACTTTGCTTTTCAAACCAGTCATTTAAGTGAAATAATCCAAACTATGTTATACAAATGAAAAATGTTATGTTTTGGAAAATAATTTTCAGTTATATTGTGAATTTAAAAAATACAATAACTATTTTTATAACTATATTACAGAAAATAAATCATGGAATTAAATATTATTTATTTATAAGACAAAAGAAATTAAAAATCACAAGATTTTCGTCATTTTTGGTAAACTTTAACTGAGATGTGCGAACGGAAGATGTTAACCGGTTTCAATTTTTTTTCTTAATTTTTCTAATCAGTACCAAAGGAACTTTTCCGCGCTATAGCGAATGAAAAAAAAATAAAAAGCTTTTCTCGGCCCACCCTAACACACATGTTGGAACGTTGTCGTTTCTGGGTATTACTTCAATACCTAGAAAATTGTGAACAATATTTTCTTTTCCGTGTTTTCGTATTTACTTATTTAGATTTATAATCTTCATTGTTAATATAATGTTTAGTTACTATTCACTGTCAAACATAATAAACAACCAAGATTTAAAAGTGGTGTCTATTCAAATAAATGTGCATAAATCCAATTAAACTATACTGCACAGGTACTAGTTGAACGTGTTAGGTGTATGAATAGTTACAGCTCGTTCCTATATTTAGTGTGAAAAATACAAACACATTGAAATGAAGCAGACGATAAAAGCTTCGATCTTGGTCCATATTAATTGTGTATTTCTAACTAACTAACTCTATGGCCTATGGAACCCGGAGGTTCAGTGCCGCATTCACAAAAGCTCTCCACTGACTTCTATCCTTAGCTAATTGCATCCAGTTTCTACTTGGTATTCCAATCTCTGCGAGATTCATCTTAATATTGTCCTCGCATCTGCGCCTAGGTCTTCCTACTGGTCGTTTCCCGATTGATCTTCCAGTCAAGACTTTGAAAGTGTTTCTACTTTCTTCCATTCTAGCTACATGACCTGCCCACCTAAGCCTCCTAGACTTGACGATCCTAACAATGTTGGGTAAACCGTATAAATTATGTGGTTCCTCGTTATGAAGTTTCCGCCATTCCCTATTCCCGTTCCTCTTAGGTCCTAATGTTCGTCTCAGGATCTTGTTCTCAACGAGTATATAATTCAGCAACGTATGATTATTGTTAGCAATTTATTGGTTTCACAATTACCACCTCCACACAAGGGTGACGTACTTACTGACAATGTTGCCACACTTGGTACAATTGTACCAAATTCAGTCCTTTTTGTTATTCATCGGCCCGTTGGTACCACGCTGGCATTTTCAGCCCCTTTTGTGAAAAATTTGGTACAATTCTGCCCAATTCAGCACCATTTCACAAATACTTGTCACATATTCAAAAGTGTCAGTAACACTTTTCCTACATCTCACGTTACTCATACTGTGTGTTGCACTCTTACAAAATGCTGTTGAACATTCATTCTGTGACGTTGTAGCTCATAACGCTAAGAACTTGGTGTGGAAGATCCGTAATTTGAACTATACCTGGAAACAAATGACACTAGATGTGCGCACCCCGTGTCGCTCATGAAGGAGATGAGAAAGAAGCGTGTGATGGACATTTTAGCTTGTAATCTTGAAATTTATAATAATGTGTTGTGATGTCTTTCAGGGAATGTTCTAGGACCCTGGACAGGTTTTACAATTTTTACAAGTGTCACTTTAGTTACCTTATATTCTTACAGTCTATTATCCTCCTTCGGTCGTGAGATAAGCGAGAATAAGGTGCAATAATTTATATTTTAATATGTTATTATAACGTACTATTTAGACACGAACTCGGAGATGATTGATTTGTTTCCTCATGGCCATAATACCGTTTTGGTTTATTGATCACTTTGAAACAGAGGCGTGTTTGGTTTTCTTACAATACATACCGTACCGAAGATACTGTTTTTTTCTTTTAATTTGCGGCCTCTGTTATACTTCCTACTTGCGAGAAAAGTTTCATCTACGCTTGGAACATCACCTATTTGGATGCTTTTTTTTTTTTTTTAAAAAAAAAAGCACTTTCTTTGTTTGGACTCTAGGAAGAGGGTGTGTGGAGTGTTCTAGAACTTTACCTCTTTTAGTTTCGTGTTATAGAGCCATGTATTACACTGGTATAAAATAATGAATTCAGCCCTTTTTATTTCACTTTGGTACTATTTTTCAGCCCACTGCAGAGCTAGGGCTGTGGCAACACTGTTTACTGATGTACTTGTGGTATTGGCAATGCTCCTGATCAAAAGATAATTCTAAAGCTCCTTCGAAAAGCTGGAAAGAACTACTTTATAAATGAGTGAGAAAGGCTCGAGGATAGTCTTACCTCAATAAAGATTTGTGACTTCCATCTTCATCAGAGCTGCCATCATTTTCTGTGGAGATACCTCAAGGATAAAGTTAAAAGAACCTACAGAAACAAGCTATGTAATTTCCACCTTATCCGCACACACATCACAATCGAAATAAACAATATTGATGTAAACACATTCAGTCATGTATCTGACTACATAGTGAAACGGGGAAGACTGTAGCTCCAGAGTGAAATAGGCAAGATTGTAGTTCCAGGAAAAGTGTGGTCACTTCCAGCATCTCTTGTAGCTGGAAATTATTTCCCCATAGATTTATTCTCATTTACACCTGATTAAGTAAATGTATTGTTATTAATTCAAATCAGACATCTATTCAAAAAAGTGGGATACATTACTGAAACACCTTCCAGTATATACCACAAGGTATAATACTTCTTTTAATAAAAATGTATCTTACATTTCATTTACGGAACTTAAAACACAAGTGCTACCACAATCGATAGGTACTAACCAGGCCTGTAGCCAGCCCAAAAATGTAGGGGAGCCCGGCTGAAGTTAGGGGGGGCCGATGCAACCATATTATAGTTCATCATCATATTATAGTTAATTTGCAAGCCTACCGTGAAAATTTTTGGGGGGTAGCAAAAATTTAGGGGGTGCCCTAGACCCCCTGGATGGGCCTGGTCTAGGGACTCTATGACCTATGGAACAAGAGTGTTCAATGCTACATGCACAAAGCCTATCCACCGACTTCTGTCCTTAGCCAACTGGATCGAGTTTCTACTTTCTACTTTATATTCCTACTTCTACGATATCCACTAAATATTGCCCTCCCATCTGTGCCTAGATCTTCCTAATGGTTGTTTTCCGATCGAATTTCCAGTTAATAATTTTGAAAGCTTTCCTATTTTCTTCCATTCTGGCTACATGACCTGCCCACCTAATCCACCTAGACTTAATGACCCTAATAGTGTTAGATAAAAGGTACAAATTATGCAGCTTTTGGTTATAAAGATTCCACCATTTTTCATTTCATCTTTGTCCGAATATTCGTCTAAGGATTTTATTTTCTAAATTCTCCAAGCACACTTGCAATAAAATTAAATATCAATGCACGGTGCTAAACATTGTGTACAAAGATATGGAAAATTAGGAACTTTTTAAGCAACACTCCCACCTTCCTCATAAAAATTATTTAATTGTATGCATATCATCATTATTTTTGTGCTTGCTTAACATGCTTGTGCATTCTACTCTTTCTTTCCATTTCTCCGTCACTTGCCCACAAATATTAACCCCTTATTGCATGCCGTGCCATATATGGCACATACCCTTTTTTTCACTTTAGCTTTTTTGTGATTTATCAAAGGCATCAAATGACTGTTTTGTCTGCTGTGTGAGATATTGTCGTGTATGAATAAGATATTTTGGTGCCTTTGATCTTGAACATCTGGCATGTTCTTTGTGAGTTGTAAGTGTGTCATATATGGCACTTACTTATTTCTCGTCGGAATTAAGTGAAAAATAAAAAATTCAAGTTTTAATTCATTTCTCAAGTTCCCATATGAGAATTTCCAATACTGATTTTTTTTTCGCTAAAAGTTGCTAGTGCTATCATGCAGAAAGTTGTTAATGCTAACGGCAGAAATTGGTAACTGCTTTGGAAGTATACTGCTGGAGGTTGAGAAATGGCTGCAGCTACTTATAGACAATACGTGAAGACAGGAGCAATTGCATAGGTATTATGTTCATTTTTATATTAAGAAATAGGAGCTACCTGTTATACTTCTAAGTTACTTGATGGGATTCAAGTTCTCATACAAATATAAACGTAAGAATCACTCTTTCTGTCGTTTTTTGTTTAAAATAAATTTTTAAGTGGGTCATCCCATAGGCGCAAATCGTGGGGGATCTGGATCTCCAAAATATTGGTTACGTTCCACAGAATCTGATAAATTTTGCTTGGATCTTTGCTTGGACATATGACAAAGAAAACCCATACCGGCTTGGGTCATCCTAAAGTTATATACAAATCGGCGCCACTGTATTAATATTGCATTGTGTTGAAGAACACAGATGTATTCTTGCTGAAACGCTTCAGAAATATTTTCGAACATAAAAAAATTGGTTGTTACACAACTATACAATTTACAGCAACAGCCACGCCTGCCTACGTAATGAAACGATTTTTTAAATTTATTTTAACGGCCCAAACTTATGTTCATTAGGCTAAAGGAGACGATTGGTTAATGGGCGTGAATGATCATGAAAGAGCTTCTGGAATCAGGGTTAAAAGTAGATCTCAAAAGGTAGGGGGACGCTTGACGTCACGCTATCACCCCGTGCCTATCTTTGCCCATTGTAATTGTTTTAGAAAGTAGGGGGAAGCCACAGATATTTTCTGGAAGTGGGAGGAGGGTGTCTCTGCGTTCCCCCTCAGTTTTACCACTGTGTGGAACAAGAATGTGGTACCAAAAGAGAGCCCATATGTATACCATGTCCACGGCTATCTACGTATATCCAACTGGGAGGCTCATTAACATGGTATAATTAGCATGTAACCGTTCCATAAAAGAAATTACTGTCCGGTCGTAATGTTCCCATACTCTTCAAGTCTGCTTGAATAATGCAATCTCGAAAATATAATTACTTCTACCTAAGTTTATTTTCATGCATTTGATTTGTTATAAACAAATTTTACTATTTATAGGTTAGTGAAACATACAACTAACATAAATGTGAATTTATTTGTACTTTGATGTTTCAAGTTTTTTGAAAGATTTCAAATTTTGCGTATTTACCTCGTTGTGATCCTTGTATACTAGTAACTGTTTACGATGACATGTGACAATAGGCTGTCTAACTATACGTTTTTACAACTTTCTTCCTTGTTCGTGTTTCAAACTAATAGTATGCCAAACGAATTCAATGTTATTTGATATATCTAGTGCTTCTTTTCGCGTGCTTATTAGATTGTGCATATTTCCTGATATCTAGCTTTACAGCTCACGGCACCATCTTTGAAACTGTGATATTCACATGGACCCTTGATTACTAGTTATTTCATATTAATACCCACGAAGTCGCTTTTTCTCTTTTCACAAGTATTTAATTGTATTATAAAACCAGAGGCGGATCCGGGGGGAGGGCAATAGAGGCGATCGCCCACTCCCTAAAAGAAGAATCTTTCTTATTTTATATATAAATAAAAACCCATCCCAGAATTTGGAGCTTTTAAAAGTATCTCTAAGTAGCAGTATTACAACCCACCGCCCCCTCAGAAGTCCGTCCTGGAACCACCTCTGGTATAAACATACATGAAAGACACATAAGAAATTCTCAAAAAGTCCCGTTTATTAAGATTGAAGTTCTACATATTAGAATTTTGGTTCGTATTAGGTCTATTCGAAACAGAATGGATTTTTCTTTACTTTTCTAAATGTTCTGATTTTCGATTCTTATATTTGGCTATTTGGATTCTTATTTTACCCGAAACTGAACCATAGAACTGGAAAATGATTTATTTCAATAATAGATGAATCTTCAGTATAAAAACTTTTCTCTCGCCCGTATGGTAGGGATTCCTAACAGTTACAGCCAATATTCTTACAAAAACATGTTTTGGGGAGCACTGCCCCCCGGAAGAGATCTAAATTATACGTCCATAACAAGGGCGACCATCAAGCGGGGCAAGGTGGGGCGCTTGCCTGCTCTAGAGGAAAGTGTACTTCAGAATATCGAAAATCCAATAGAATTTTTACATTAGTTACAGCAAAATCTGAAACTATTTTTGAAACGTCGCTTATACTTCCCTCCCTTGGAAACCACAACATAGGCGCCCTATAGCAATAAATAAAATAGTATTAGCAATGACCCTACGAATACTAAGCGTGCTCCAAGGGAACATTTTTCCTGAAAGAAACACTGGTTACAGCTGAGCTGTTATGTAACCTATAATTTGTTTCACAAAGTTACTTGATTGATTTTTTTCTATGTTAAGTAATAAATTTCTATCAAAATATAGCTTCATGAATTTTATTTCAAACATACCATTATAACAGTTCTGCTTTTAATAATTTAGGGGAAGAATTATTGAGTTTTAAGAAGTTTTAGATTATTCGAGGTATATTCAAAAAGTATCCAACCTTATTTTTCCCTCATAAATCAATGAAGTGCAAGAGACTTCTTCACTGTAGATGTAGAGAGGCCCCTCTTGCGCAGTCGTGAATTTTGTCCCTCCCACAGAAAGCGTCATTGGCTAGCAGTCGGCCAACGGGTAAAGACGTGTAGTCAGTGGTCGTCGGATGTCAGCTTTTGACAGAAAATCTTGAAAAGCGATATTGCGTCAAATTTTGCAAACGCTTGGCGATATCCAAGCGGAAACCATTCGCAAGATTCAACAGGCTTTTCGGAAACGATGCCATGAGCACCTCACACATAAAGAAGTGATACAACCGCTTCAAAGATGGTCGCACATCAGTGCACAGTGAACCAACCACGTTCCAGTAGACCAGGCCCGTATCCAGGGAGGATCTAGGGATGCCCCCCATAAATTTTGGTTGCCCCCCCTAAAATTTTCACGGTAGACTGGCAAATGAACTATAATATGGTTACATCGGGCCCCCCCTAAATTCAGCCGCCCCCCTACATATCTGGGACTGGCTACAGGCCTGCAGTAGACCCTCAACAAGCCTGATTGACAATGTTATTGAACAAATATGCACTGGGGTCTTGCAGGACCGTCATATCACAGTCCAAGAAATTGTGAACGATATTAGTAGTAATTTCTATTGAAATGAATAGGTGTCAAGAGTTGCTTTGATATTTCATAGATGATCTGATCGCTTCCCTGCCTAACGACCACGTTACCCCTTATTCAAAATTTGATTTATTTATACTTTTATCTTCTCCGTTGAGCATTGGTGTTAAATTCATTAGAATTTCTTTCAATGGGAGGTTGCATAGACAAACTCTAGACCCTAGGTGTTCAATAAGGCGTTCACAATAACAAAATATCTTGTTGATTATTGTGTGCTTTTCGTGGTGGTTAATTTATTTTCTGTATTTTATACATTACTTACATTTTTATCTGTTTTTCTAAATTGAAATTCTTATAGTATTTTTTAAAGTACGAAGTAGCTCAAGTGGTAGAATGTTAGCTTCGCATTCGGGGTTTGTAGGTTCGATTCCCGCTGTCGAAGATCCTGACTGGGGTATTCCAGGGATTTCCTGAGTCCTAGCAGGTAAATGTCGAGATAGTGTCTAGTAATCAGCCCTGGCCGATACGTTCCCAAATTTTTTCCCATTCTTATTGTTGGTCTTAGATATCCACTGTAAAATGACCTCTGAGATGTATCTGGTGATTGTTAAATAAATAAAAAATTATTTAGTTCTCATTAGTCACATGTCTCTTCTGTTGAAAATTAAATACGTGGACAAGATATGAAATAAGTGGAATATCAAATATTGAAAATAGTAAGTAAAAGCAGAAGTATATTGAAGAATATTGGGAACAAAGGAGATCAAATATTTGAATACATTACGACACACGGAGGAATCACACTATTAGCTATGGAAGAAATGACAAAGAATAATTCCCAGAGGAAGGCCGCGATTGGAAAATGTATATAGACCGAATCAGTGGCGGCGATTGGACGTTACAAGTGGGGGGGCAAGATATGATCTGAATATGTGTATATCAATGTTAGTGTTCCTAACACTGTGTTTGACGAAAGGTTGTATAACTAATAGGATACTATCTTTTCCAGTTAAAATACCGTATATGGTGCTTCATATTTAATTAAGTAAACTGTCAAGAGCAACGCACATAGGTACTAACCCTTGATTCCTTGCTCATGAACATCTTAAAATTCTGTCTGGAAAATTGTGATCAGATTATTTAATAACATATTTGTAAAACAAATAAATAGAAAGGATATTATTAATCATACTAATGAATGATGAGGCTTTATTTGTAGAAGTTATATTGAAACTGGGGATTAATGAACAACTTACATGTTTAACTCCACGCTTGCCATTAAATGTATGCTATTACTCTTAGAAAATGAAAGACAGTAAATACTACAAGCATATGCTACGACGCAATTGTAATATTCATTCCTTTGAATTGCAATTAAAACGCAATTCCTGTAGCTGTCTTAACTCCACGGGAAGACAAATAACCAATACACACTTACGCAACGACAAATATATGGTACCATTTTTTCTATGAACCAGTAATATATGCAAAAACTTTACATTTCCAAATGAAACTATATACATTAACCATTTTAAATTATTGCTTTTTAAAGGTAAATTATTGTTTTTCAGTCAATCAGCTACAGCATCATCCCCTTTTATCCTAGGATCATGGTTAGTACCTCATTCTCTTCAGAATAGAACAACCTTTCAAACAGTTCCATTTACGTTTTCCTATCATGTCCCTAAGGCGGAACATTGTGAGGGAAATCTGGATTTTTTCTTATTTTTTTTCAAACTTTGATCCCCTCTGGACCCCCTTTGTTAACGCACAGATCTCAAAATCAACTGAAAACTACGAAGGGGTGTACTAAATGTGTATAAATATTTCAAGCTTCTCTTGAAAACTGCGGGAAAACTTGAAGTGTTGGAAAATGTTTACCAATGAGCTAAGAACATTCCCACAATGCCCCAGATGACCCAGATGTAATATAAAATTTTTCTGAGACATCACTATTTACCCTATGATCACTCCCTTCAGAATAGAACATACTTTCAAACGGTACCACTCACATGTCTCTATCATGTACCTGAGGTGAGAAAATTATGAAAAAATGGATTATTTGTTTAAAAAATATTCCTTCTTTGTACTTTTCTGCCCCTCTGTACCCCCCTGTTTTAACGTAGAGATCTGAAACAAATCTGAAAAATACTAAGGCGTGTACTAAATGTGTGTACAAAATTTCAGTCTCCTAGGTACAAAAGTAAGCTTTGCAAAAAGTAATAAAAAAATCATAACAAAAAATAATTTTTTTAGTTATGACGTCATCACACTACGTCTCGACGCCAAAAGGCGTGGAAGCACATGTAACGTGTTCTATAATGCCTCCAGTCTTGAGTAAAAAACAAAGTAAAAAGCTTTTTTGGTACTTTTTTTAAATCGAATAATGAAAATTCTAGCCTATCACCGAAAAATATATGATATAATTTAAAAGAGTTAAGTGGTTACTTCAAAAAAGTGGGGGGGCAACTGCCCCCTCTTGCCCCCCCTAATCGCCGCCCATGGACCGAATAACAAAAGATGTAGGAAAGAAAAGCCACAAAGAAATCAAAAGTATGTCTCAGAAAAGTAAAAAATGTAAATCTGTGTCAAGCGAACCGGAAGATTGTTAATAATAATAATAATAATAATAATAATAATAATAATAATAATAATAATAATAATAATAATGGCTGATTGGTAAGAGTTGACTCATTGGCGTGAGTGAAAGCAGTAATCAGGGAATTTTGTGATTGAATTTACAATTAAAATTCCCTAATAACTATCACGTTTATAATCCCCCTTTTCCTCCCCTTTACCTCGCATAAAATTTAATTTGGGTGGAATTTGAAAGTTGATGTTGCTTCTTCGCTCAGAGAATCTTAAATCATTTCGCCCACATCTGCTGCTGTGTGTGTCTCGCTCCTCACCCCTCACTCAGAAGATGTCTCTTTACGTGGGTTTCCATTCAACTTTTACCTTCTGTTACGTCGCATGAAGCGAACTAGACTTTTGGTAAAACTAAAACATTAAAAAAAGAATGGTGTTGAATATTTCAAAACGCAATATTGTTCTTTGAATAACTTAACTACAAATTTACATATTTATTTTTTTCTCTCTTTTTTAATAATATACAGCTATTTTACATTTTATACTACTCTTTAATTTGAATATTTTTTTCGAATGAGAGAAAGAAAGTAGCCAGTGAAAATAAAGTTTTTTTTTTTTCAAACTTAAATCTGAGATTTTTTGTTTAGCTTCTTGCTATAGAATTGTATTTTTGACTTCCACTAGCAGTACGTTTCAAATAAACTCTGAAGCTTTCATAGAGTCCGACAAAAAAATGTATACACTGTTCAAGAAAAAATCTATATATCATATTTCTTAATTACATTTAATTATTGTTCAAACATGTGCTACAAACCTTCAAGTAAGCATATGTATTCATTAAATGTTGAAAATGTTGGCCGTTGCTCGGACGCTCGAGAAGTTTCGCCAGAAGAATACAGAGGCATGTGCATCGTTCTCCATTGCTACATTGACCGCTGTAGCTAGAGTGATTGCTCGTCGTTCCATGCAACTCAAACTAGTCAACAATGAGTTTGATGGTTAAGGCTAGTGTAAAGGAACAAGCTTTGTCGATAGATGTCACTATAGTCTTCGTATCTCACTTATGTAGTTTTTACCTTCCACGAAAATTCACGATTTCTCTTACAAGTTTCAGCCTAGAGACTTCAAATTTTTAGAGAAAGAACTTCATAAACTATCAAAGGCAACAATCCGTGCCGATTTCTTATTTTGAATCTTCTTCATTGTTGAAAGAGTTATATTGTTAAAGGTTTGGATATTCCTTTCAACAAACAAGCCATTTCAACAATGAAGAAAATTCTAAATAAGAAATCGGCACCGAACTTCATAAGAACTTCATAAACTATCAAAGGCAACAATCCGTGCCGATTTCTTATTTTGAATCTTCTTCATTGTTGAAAGAGTTATATTGTTAAAGGTTTGGATATTCCTTTCAACAAACAAGCCATTTCAACAATGAAGAAAATTCTAAATAAGAAATCGGCACCGATTGTTGCCTTCGATAGTTTATGAAGTTCTTTCTCTAAAAATTTGAAGTCTCTAGGTTGAAATTCGTAAGAGAAATCGTGAATTTTCGTGAAAGGTAAAAAATACATGAGAGAGATACGAAGACTGTAGTGACATCCATCGGCAAAACCTGTCCCTTTAAACCAACCTTAAGTGGTTCAGTACCAAACTCTTCTCTCCACTGACGCTGCACTTCGATGGCATTCTCAAACCTGATAAAACATTTGAAAACAGTGTTGCCACAGTCCTAACTCTGGAGTGAGCTGAAACATAGTACCAAATTGAAACAAAAAGGGCTGAATTCATTATTTTGTACCAGGGTAATACAAAAAGGAAAATATTTTTGCCCACGTATGATCGTCTTTGATCTAACTTTAGGCCTATACATAAAGTTTGTTATAACGCGTCGATATAGATATATAAAACGCAAACATGTTCGGGTACCTTTGTATTCGTCAATATGGCGTCAGCAGTAAGCAACTTTAGCCCGGTAAGCCGGCAACTACGTCAATGTAATTTTTCGTGCTATTATCGTTTTGGTGTAGAATCTTGCAACGACACACAAATTATAGATTTACTTGAGGACACGCTGGTCTTCAGAATATTCAACACTTGATTCAACGTGTAGCTGTTTTCTAATATAAAGATTTCAAGCTAAAATTTCCCCTACACTGCTTCTTTCTCATCTCCTTCATGCGCGGCGCGGATGCGATATAGTCATTTCTTTCCAGATATAGTTCGAATTACGAATTTTCGACCCAAAGTTTGTAGCGTTCTGCGGTACAACGTCACAGAATGAATGTTCAACAGCATATTTTTAAGAGTCCAACACAGTATGAATAACGTGAGATCTAGGAAATGTGACAAGTATTTGTTAAATGATGCTGAATTGAGTAGAATTGTATGAACTTTTTCTCAAAAAGGCTGAAAATGCCAGCGTGGTACCAACGAGCTGATGAATGACAAACAGGGCTGAATTTGATACAATTGTACCAAGTGTGGTAACAATGCTTCAAAACGTGTTTACGCTGCTCGAGCGTCAAGCGTGATCATGCCATTTTTTTTATCTCACTAACCATGCTGACAGTACCGACATCTGTAGAGCGGAAAACCGTACTACATAATAATTTTAACCGAAAACAATTGACAATGCCGACATCTGTTGAGCAAAAAACTGTACTACAACATAATTTTAACCGAAAACAATTGACAATGCCGACATCTGTTGAGCGAAAAACCGTACTACAATATAATTTTAACCGAAAACAGTTAACAATGCCGAAATCTGTTGGGCGAAACACCGTACTACAATATAATTTTAACCGAAAACAATTGACAATGCCGACATCTGTTGGGCGAAAAACCGTACTACAATATAATTTTAACCGAAAACAATTGACAATGCCGACATCTGTTGAGCGAAAAACCGTACTACAATATAATTTTAACCGAAAACAATTAACAATGCCGAAATCTGTTGGGCGAAACACCGTACTACAATATAATTTTAACCGAAAACAATTGACAATGCCGACATCTGTTGGGCGAAAAACCGTACTACAATATAATTTTAACAGAAAACAATTGACAATGCCGATATCTGTTGGGCGAAAAACCGTACTACAATATAATTTTAACAGAAAACAATTGACAAATGCCGACATCTGTTGGACGAAAAACCGTACTACATTATAATTTTAACCGAAAAAAAATGACAATGCCGACATCTGTTGAGCGAAAAACCGTTCTACAATATAATTTTAACCGAAAACAATTGACAATGCCGACATCTGTTAAGTGAAAAACCGTACTACAATATAATTTTAACCGAAAACAATTGACAATGGCGACATCTGTTGGGCGAAAAACCGTATTACAATATAATTTTAACCGAAAACAATTGACAATACCGACATCTGTTGGGCGAAAAACCGTACTACAATATAATTTTAACCGAAATCAATTGACAATGCCGACATCTGTTGGGCGAAAAACCGTACTACAATATAATTTTAACCGAAAACAATTGACAATGCCGACATCTGTTGAGCGAAAAACCGTACTACAATATAATTTTAACCGAAAACAATTAACAATGCCGAAATCTGTTGAACGAAACACCGTACTACAATATAATTTTAACCGAAAACAATTGACAATGCCGACATCTGTTGGGCGAAAAACCGTACTACAATATAATTTTAACAGAAAACAATTGACAATGCCGATATCTGTTGGGCGAAAAACCGTACTACAATATAATTTTAACAGAAAACAATTGACAAATGCCGACATCTGTTGGACGAAAAACCGTACTACATTATAATTTTAACCGAAAAAAAATGACAATGCCGACATCTGTTGAGCGAAAAACCGTTCTACAATATAATTTTAACCGAAAACAATTGACAATGCCGACATCTGTTAAGTGAAAAACCGTACTACAATATAATTTTAACCGAAAACAATTGACAATGGCGACATCTGTTGGGCGAAAAACCGTACTACAATATAATTTTAACCGAAAACAATTGACAATGCCCACATCTGTTGGGCGAAAAACCGTATTACAATATAATTTTAACCGAAAACAATTGACAATACCGACATCTGTTGGGCGAAAAACCGTACTACAATATAATTTTAACCGAAAACAATTGACAATGCCGACATCTGTTGGGCGAAAAACCATACTACAATATAATTTTAACTGAAAACAATTGACAATGCCGACATCTCTTGAGCGAAAAACCGTACTACAATATAATTTTAACCGAAAACAATTAACAATGCCGAAATCTGTTGGGCGAAAAACCGTACTACAATATAATTTTAACCGAAAACAATTAACAATGCCGAAATCTGTTGGGCGAAAAACCGTACTACAATATAATTTTAACCGAAAACAATTGACAATACCGACATCTGTTGGGCGAAAAACAGTACTACAATATAATTTTAACAGAAAGCAATTGACAAATGCCAACATCTGTTGGGCGAAAAACCGTACTACAATATAATTTTAACCGAAAACAATTGACAATACCGACATCTGTTGGGCGAAAAACAGTACTACAATATAATTTTAACAGAAAACAATTGACAATGCCGACATCTGTTGAGCGAAAAACCGTACTACAATATAATTTTAACAGAAAACAACTGACAATGCCGACATCTGTTGGGCGAAAAACCGTACTACAATATAATTTTAGCCGAAAACAGTTGAAAATGCCGACATCTGTTGAGCGAAAAACCGTACTAAAATATAATTTTAACAGAAAACAATTGACAATGCCGACATCAGTTGGGCGAAAAACAGTACTACAATATAATTTTAACAGAAAACAATTGACAATGCCGACATCTGTTGGGCGAAAAACCGTACTACAATATAATTTTAACCGAAAACAATTGACAATGCCGACATCTGTTGAGCGAAAAACCGTACTACAATATAATTTTAACCGAAAACAATTAACAATGCCGACATCTGTTGAGCGAAAAACCGTACTACAATACAATTTTAACCGAAAACAATTGACAATACCGACATCTGTTGAGCGAAACACCGTACTACAATATAATTTTAACCGAAAACAATTGACAGTACCTACATCTGTTGGGCGAAAAACCGTACTACAATATAATTTTAACCGAAAACAATTGAAAATGCCGACATCTGTGAGCGAAAAACCGTACTACAATATAATTTTAAAAGAAAACAATTGGCAATGCCAACATCTGTTGGGCGAAGAACTGTACTACAATATAATTTAGCCGAAAACAATTGACAATGCCGACATCTGTTGGGCGAAGAACCATACTACAATATAATTTTAACCGAAAATAATTGACAATGCCGACATCTGTTGGGCGAAGAAACGTACTACAATATAATTTTAAAAGAAAACAATTGGCAATGCCGAAATCTGTTGGGCGAAAAACCGTACTACAATATAATTTTAACCGAAAACAATTGACAATGCCGACATCTGTTGAGCGAAAACCGTACTACAATATAATTTTAACCGAAAATAATTGACAATGCCGACATCTGTTGAGCGAAAAACCGTACTACAATATAATTTTAAAAGAAAACAATTAACAATGCCGAAATCTGTTGGGCGAAAAACCGTACTACAATAAAATTTTAACCGAAAACAATTGACAATGCCGACATCTGTTGGGCGAAAAACCGTACTACAATATAATTTTAACCGAAAACAATTGACAAATGCCAACATCTGTTGAGCGAAAAACCGTACTACAATATAATTTTAACCGAAAACAATTAACAATGCCGAAATCTGTTGAGCGAAAAACCGTACTACAATATAATTTTAACCGAAAACAATTGACAATACCGACATCTGTTGAGCGAAATACCGTACTACAATATAATTTTAACAGAAAGCAATTGACAAATGCCAACATCTGTTGAGCGAAAAACCGTACTACAATATAATTTTAACCGAAAACAACTGACAATGCCGACATCTGTTGAGCGAAAAACCGTACTACAATATAATTTTAACCGAAAACAATTGACAATGCCGACATCTGTTGAGCGAAATACCGTACTACAATATAATTTTAACCGAAAACAATTGACAATGCCGACATCTGTTGGGCGAAAAACCGTACTACAATATAATTTTAACCGAAAACAACTGACAATGCCGACATCTGTTGGGCGAAAAACCGTACTACAATATAATTTTAACCGAAAACAATTGAAAATGCCGACATCTGTTGGGCGAAGAACCTTACTACAATATAATTTTAACCGAAAACAATTGACAATGCCGACATCTGTTGGGCGAAGAACCGTACTACAATATAATTTTAACCGAAAACAATTGATAATGCCGACATCTGTTGGGCGAAGAACCATACTACAATATAATTTTAACCGAAAACAATTGACAATGCCGACATCTGTTGGGCGAAGAACCTTACTACAATATAATTTTAACCGAAAACAATTGACAATGGCGACATCTGTTGGGCGAAGAACCGTACTACAATATAATTTTAACCGAAAACAATTGACAATGCCGACATCTGTTGGGCGAAGAACCATACTACAATATAATTTTAACCGAAAACAATTGACAATGCCGACATCTGTTGGGCGAAGAACCATACTACAATATAATTTTAACCGAAAACAATTGACAATGCCGACATCTGTTGGGCGAAGAACCGTACTACAATATAATTTTAACCGAAAACAATTGATAATGCCGACATCTGTTGGGCGAAGAACCATACTACAATATAATTTTAATCGAAAACAATTGACAATGCCGACATCTGTTGGGCGAAGAACCATACTACAATATAATTTTAACCGAAAACAATTGACAATGCCGACATCTGTTGGGCGAAGAACCGTACTACAATATAATTTTAACCGAAAACAATTGACAATGCCGACATCTGTTGGGCGAAGAACCATACTACAATATAATTTTAATCGAAAACAATTGACAATGCCGACATCTGTTGGGCGAAGAACCGTACTACAATATAATTTTAACCGAAAACAATTGACAATGCCGAAATCTGTTGGGCGAAAAACCGTATTACAATATAATTTTAACCGAAAACAATTGACAATGCCGACATCTGTTGGTCGAAAAACCGTACTACAATATAATTTTAACCGAAAACAATTGACAATGCCGACATCTGTTGAGCGAAAAACCGTACTACAATATAATTTTAACCGAAAACAATTGACAATGCCGACATCTGTTGAGCGAAACACCGTACTACAATATAATTTTAACCGAAAACAATTAACAATGCCGACATCTGTTGAGCGAAAAACCGTACTACAATATAATTTTAACCGAAAACTATTGACAATGCCGACATCTGTTGAGCGAAACACCGTACTACAATATAATTTTAACCGAAAACTATTGACAATGCCGACATCTGTTGAGCGAAAAACCGTACTACAATATAATTTTAACCGAAAACAATTGACAATGCCGACATCTGTTGAGCGAAAAACCGTACTACAATATAATTTTAGCCGAAAACAATTGACAATGCCGACATCTGTTGAGCGAAAAACCGTACTACAATATAATTTTAACCGAAAACAATTAACAATGCCGACATCTGTTGAGCGAAAAATCGTACTACAATATAATTTTAACCGAAAACTATTGATAATGCCGACATCTGTTGAGCGAAACACCGTACTACAATATAATTTTAACCGAAAACAATTGACAATTCCGACATGTGTTGGGCGAGAAACATACTACAACATAATTAAATTTCAGAACAATTGTCAATGACAGTATCCTGACACAGGATGGCAAATAAATGTTTACGTTTTTCTGGCGGACTCTGTATGTTTCAAATAAGCTCTGAAGTTGTTCAGTTAAGCATTTTTTTCAGCAGCAAGGCTATATGAGACGTGGCCCTACAGCTTAACGTGACATCCAAACCACATTAACTCGCCAGTAATCGAAGCTGTGTCTCCCAGAGCAAAGGCGCGTCCGCTAACAGCTTAGCCATGAGAGAGCTCATTTAAATTAATAGTTTAATATCATTTAAGTTTTATTTCTGTAAATGTATATTTTGTGTTTCAAAACAAGAAACAGATAAGCTCGTTTCCTAGAAAGCCATAAAAACAGAAGGTATAAACAAAATAGAAAGCCTCAAAATAAAATATGAAAATAGGAAATAAACAGTTGAAAATCAACGTGGAAGACCGATATGTGTATATAAACTGTCTCCAAAATGGAGAAAGGGTCTTTCTACTTCTGTAAGTATTCCTGTGGTACGGCAGTCTTTAGAAATTCAACAGAGGCTCATACTTTAGGACCTTCTGGCTTGGAACGAGAGAGGATGGTATTGAGAAACTAGGACTTGTCAACTTGAATATTGTAAGTTATACCTCTGTTCTGTAAACATTATGCTCTATTTAAAACTAGAAGTTCTGAGAAATGGGTCCCTAGTTTAATCCTATCTTGCACCAAGTGGGATTTGTGTGTGTATAAAATTGAGTGTGTGGATTTTTCAGGGTTCTTCCGTTTCCCTCCACTTTCTAAATTCCACTATTTCATTCATAATTATCATTACCATCTTCATTAGCTTACACAGCATGACCGTGGAACGTAAAACTGAGAGCTTTCGTTTCATTTGTACGTTGAATCAAGTCGAAGAAGAACGCTTGAATTAAGAAACCATTTTGTCCCGAATACCATCTGTACACTTTTCTTTGCTATGTTTTATACAGTGGCGTTCCGATTATCCGAGTTTCGATTAACCGAGATTCCGTGTTATCTGAGCGTATTCCAAACAAACAAACGAAAATTTAATAACTAATCTGGTTACAACGATAAGCAGGCTTTTGTTTAAGCAAGAAAGCAAACAAAGCTGGCGTAAAGGTAACGACTCCATCCGACCTTACTACAGTTAAACGAACGAGCTTTAATTATTCCACATCTTGAGTTTCAGCTTGAGAAGGCTCTGTTCTACGTCGAACAGTAAGACGATACGTCAGCATTTGACATTATATGTTGCTACGTCTGTGCGATATATCGGGTAAAAACGAGACAGCTTAACATATATATATATATATATATATATATATATATATATATATATATGTGTGTGTGTGTGTGTGTGTGTGTGTGTGTGTGTGTGCTAAACAGTACCTTATATGTTTTGTGTTGTGTTTTACCTACGTTGTTTACTTGAATTGTGTTTTTCGCATCAATATCAAACTCCATTTTACTAAAGGGGCCACGGTGGCTCAATGGTAGAGCATTCACTTTTGGTGCTTCGGGTCCCGGGTTCGATCCCAGCCCCCGCCAAGTGTACTTTGTGGTGGACAAACATCGTGTGCGTGGGTTTTCTCGGAGTTCTCCCGTTTCCTCCCACTTTCTTCATTCCACTATTTCATTCATTACTCATCATCACCGTCTCCTTTAACCTAACCGGGACGTAAAACTCAAAGATTTCATTTCATTTTTTTAAATTTTACTTAATGTATTATTGCTAGTTCCTTAAGTATGTATGTATATGTACTGTACTGTATATCCAATAAAAATAGTAAATACAATACCTGCAATAATGTACCTAGGTATAATATTATAAAGAGAAATAATCAATAAACACCAATACTGTACAAAATTTTCTATGTATCCATCCGTATTAACCGAGTTTTTTTTGCTTATCCGAATTAGACCCGGTTCACTTTAGCTCGGATAATCGGTACTCTACTGTATTTCTTGTATCAGTTACGAAACGTAAGGACCTGAGAAAGCGTTGTCGCGAGACATTCATTAGATATCCTTCTCTCTGCGGAGCTTCAATCCTTTAACTGAAGGTAGTGAGGAGGTCTTAGGAGATAAATGACTCTCTGAGAAAAAGAGCTTAGCTGTAACTTCTCCTCATGCATCACGGGATTTCCACGACGTAATATAAGAATATAAATTGCTACTTACCACAGAAATAATGAGAAAACGTGTCCTCACGCAGAAAATTGTGAAACAACTATAAAAAGTCACGTAAAAAGATTGAAACATCTCAGACAAACTCTCTTTTTTTATATATATATATAATGTATCGTTGTATCAGTGGTACAGTATATTGCACGTCACATCAGTACTCGTATTACCGTTGTGAATCGCTGTATTTTACTAAAATTTAATTTTTGTGCAAAGAAGTTAGAATAA
The DNA here is from genome assembly GCF_964235325.1 of Thermobia domestica. Classification (NCBI taxonomy): domain Eukaryota; kingdom Metazoa; phylum Arthropoda; class Insecta; order Zygentoma; family Lepismatidae; genus Thermobia; species Thermobia domestica. The sequence goes on from NC_137454.1 coordinate 392,224,678, forward strand.
TGTTACAAAAGAAGAAAAGATGAGCTGGAGTGTTATTTGAGAAGAAACTGTCTTGTTAAATATGTGCTGAAATTTTTGTAGAAGGTAAAAGAGAGAAAGAAGAAGAAATTGATACTTGATGCTCAATGATCTTTATTGATACATCATTCAACTGCTGTGCAAGAATTCATTCAACATTCTCCACAAGAGCTCATTGAGCAAACTCACAAGAATTCATTGAATAATCCAAAACAAGAGTTCATTCAGCACCCTCGCAAGAATTCATTGAATAACCCCACACAAGAGTTCATTCAGCAACCTCACAAGAATTCATTCAATAGCCATACACAAGAGTTCATTCAGTACGCTTGTAAGAATTCATTCAATGCCCTCAAAACAAGAGTTTATTCAGCATCCTCACAAGAATTCATTCAATACTCTCAACACAAGAGTTCATTCAGCACCCTCCCAAGAATTCATTCAATGACCCCACACAAGAGCTCATTCAGCACCCTCACAAGAATTCATTCAATACCCTCAACACAAGAGTTCATTCAGTATCCTCATAATAATTCATTCAATACCCTCAACACAAGAGTTCATTCAGCATTCTCACAAGAATTCATTCAATACCCTCAACACAAGAGTTCATTCATCAGCCTCCCAAGAATTCATTCAATACCCTCAACACAAGAGTTCATTCAGTATCCTAATAATAATTCATTCAATACCCTCAACACAAGAGTTCATTCATCAGCCTCCCAAGAATTCATTCAACACCCTCAACACAAGAGTTCATTCAGTATCCTAATAATAATTCATTCAATACCCTCAACACAAGAGTTCATTCAGCATTCTCACAAGAATTCATTCAATACCCTCAACACAAGAGTTCATTCATCAGCCTCCCAAGAATTCATTTAACACCCTCAACACAAGAGTTCATTCAGTATCCTAATAATAATTCATTCAATACCCTCAACACAAGAGTTCATTCAGCATTCTCACAAGAATTCATTCAATACCCTCAACACAAGAGTTCATTCAGCATTCTCACAAGAATTCACTCAAAATTCTCGCAAAAGTTATTTTAACACCTTATATAAATTAAGTCAACGTCTCTATGAAAGTTCATTGAACACAGCCCACAAGTTTTCATTCAATATCATCAATAGTTTGCTCTTCATCTTCCACTGGAATTCTTTCAGCAAACACTGAAACAAAATTCATTGATTGCCCCACAAGAGTTCATTGAATACTTTCCCAAGGGTTACTTTAATATCCCATAAGAGTACGTTGAACTCCTCCGAAAGGTCATTCACCATCCCACATCCAATCTAACACTCTTACTAGGGTGTTCACCTCCGGTGCTTGGGGTTCCTGGTTCAATCCCAGCTCGCGCCGTGTGGGACTTTGTGGTGGACAAACACCGTGCTTGTGGGTTTCTCCCGTTTCCTCCCATTTTCTTCATTCCACCATTTCATTCATTTCTCATCTTGACCGTCTCCTTTAGCCTGACCGGCATAACCGTGGGACGTAAAACTCAAGACTTCTTTTAATTTTTTCTTACTAGGGTTTATTCAATATCCAGCATGAGCTCATTTAATACACTCAAGAGAGTTCGTGGAACAACCCAACAAGAGTTCAACATCCTGACAAGTGTAAATTCAATATGTTCTCAAGAGTTCACTAGACGCTCTTTCAGTTTAAAAGTGGTGCCGAAAAGCCTGATTCAAAAATTTTCATTAGAATTGCAATTTAGAATTACAATAGCTTCCGCAGAACTCAACGTTAATGACATTACGTATTATTTATTTATTTATTTATTTATTTATTTGTGCACTATATATAGAACGAAGTAGAAACAAACCCGAACTATGTGTATAAAGTGAATTTCTAAATACTGGGGTAAACGTTTGAGAAAAAATTTGGTACCAAGAGTCTAAGATTTGATCCTAAGCCTTGTGAGCTCGTAGTTGACGACATTAAGAAACAGAGACTCAACGGTAATGTTGCCAAACGTCATTCGTTTCCTGGAAAGTGTTTGTGGCCTCCCAGGCATGTATCGGAATTCCTTGCATATAATATTTCAACTTCTTTCCCTTTATTTCAAGTGCAAATTACTTACCAAACTTCATCAAAACAAACCAAACACAGCCTTTTCAAGGAATTTGAAGGATTACAACAGTACGGAGTAGCGTGGTAAAAGAAAACCTAGCCCTATAGGCAAAAGCTGATTTTATTTTCGAATTCTGCACACGGCACTCAGCTTAGCAACACTATTTACAATCCTTGTGACAAGAATGCTGTTGACCAGTGTAATTTGAATATTAATTAATGAAGTAAAAAATGAAGATGATGCTGGCATTCAGGACAAATTTTTAATCAAAAATCGAAAAAAAACAACTTAGTAGCTCAGTTATTTGTAGCGTGCCCTGCACAATGGGATTTCTACAATAGAAATTACTAAATCACTGATAATGCCTCATTAAATAATTAAATCCACTTCAGAAAATAAAATACCGTACTTCTATTTGTAATATGTGAAGATGAACATATTTTACTACCGTACAGAAAGATCTAACCGTTCTGTAAGTTCATAGATTCATCTACTGATAGATAACAGGGAGGTGCTTCCATCTTGAATTTTGAACTAATAATTGACTATTTATTCCCGAATTTCTTAAAACTATAAGACAGAAAATCAAGATTTTATGATGACTTCCAGAAAATACAGATTTTGACATTTTAAGATTTTACTTCAGTCCTTCTAAGTCTCATATTAAAGTTTTCGGAGGTTCTTGTTTTGACTCCGTACTTCAATATCTACACAAACTGTTATATATCTAAATATTCCATAGTCTTTACTCCCAAACTTTCAACGAAACAAAGAAAACAGTTTACATATCAGCAAATTATACAAGATCATTTTGTAACTCAGTCACATGGGTGACTCCGACATTACAAAACGATCACAATCGTCAGATAATACGAATTGTCCCGAAATTAGTTCTCTTTGTTAAACTCAACCTTCATTTTCATGAATTTATTAAATAACGATACCGTGATATTGAATTGAATGATACACAATAATGAAGAATATAAATATATGGTCAATTCCGCTGTAAGTGACCCTACGAAGGAAAAATTTGAAGTTACACCTTGGCCTACATAAGTATTAAAATTCAATTTTAAGAATGCTGAATTTTTCATACATGAACAAGATTATACCAACGTTAATTTGTAGATTGCTCTGCAGGAGGAAAAATATGGCCACTTTCATGTCGCAGAATATCGTACCTACATTTGGATTTTAACACAAAGTTTTTTCCCGCTGTTTTCTGTAGGTAAGTGAAGATCGCGTATGGTATTTATTAAGATAATGTTTGTGTTTACATCAGTGACTTTGTTTTACACATAATTTAATAATAGCAAGAAAATTATAATAATTTATTTATTCAAGTAGGCTGTCGTGTAAGTCACAAGAAAACATAAATAAGTTTATGTATTTATATACATAATTAAACAAAAAAGCTGTTATTCTAAATTTTCTTCATTTGGACAGACAGTAATCAAAGGCCGTGCAGAAAGTCCCGAAATAATACGTGTAACTTTTAAATACGAAATATAATATGTCGTGTAAGTCACATTTCTTTCCCTGTCGTTTAAGTCACATTATGCGTGTCGTGTAAGTCACATTTTGTTGCAATGTTACTACATTGCCAATAGTAGCTAACTGCAGTAAAACGTATAAATAGTGAATTGATAACTCAATTAATGTATTAAGTGCCATGTTTAGTGTAAGAGAATGAAAGATAACGAGGATAAAAGCAATATTATGAAGTATGGGTGTAAAATGTACTTGACTGGACTATAAATGTAACAAATGAATGAAAAGTTAAACAATATGAATCAATGTGATCTAGAAAGAAGTTTTAAAAAACGTGACAGGAAGTATCTACTGTCTCTGGAACAATGTCGGCTTTTTTGTTTCCGAAGTTTCTAGCTTCAGCTACTTTTAATACTATTATTGGTCTTCTCGTACTCTTTCGTTGTTTTGGAAACATGCTTGTAAATTGGCATTTATTGCCTTTATGCATCTAAAGTTCAGGCCGGTATAGGACGGAGGTGGGCATGTGGGAAAGGATTCGTTCAGATCTATTGAAAGGATATCATCTCGGCATTTGCCTGGTGTGAATGAGGAACATCTCAGTCAGGATTGCCAGCTATATGTTTTAAACCCGCAACCTACCGAGCCAAATCTATCACGCTACTACTCTGTCACGCTTCCTTGGTAGAAAACATACTTACTCAAAGGAAAATATGTAAGTCACAACAAAGTTTACTTTAAGATTATGAAATTAGAACATGTCAGATGTGTGACACTTGTCTTTTCTATTGCATTTTCAGATATGCCTAGTTCAGAAGCTGAATGGAAGTGGAAATAGATAGAGAAGTTGAAAAGAATGATATTACATCAAATGGATTTTTAGTGGAAATTACTGTTTTATGTACCAAGAAAAGATACAAACCGGTCACTGGATATCACACAGTTGTACTATGTAAACTGCAATAATATATTTTCCTGAAGAAAAGGAAACCACAGAACATGATTCGTGCGTAATTATATCTGATTGTATGCATCAAGATATGTTTCCATTTGTTTGTTTCAGGTCTATACTTATGGAAGATTTTGAAGGGCGTCATCCGTGTATTCCGATCAACAATGTGAATTATCAGTCGGATGATGGTGCACAACATTATTCACTTTGTTCAATAACATTGCAGAAAGTTGTAAATGTCTTGGCATTTTTCGGCTACGAACTATGGAAAAGGCTCTTAAAGACAAATTGATCCTCAATCTGCTTTATAATTTATTGAGAGAGCACGCAAGTTATGTCCGAACATTAATGTAATATACTGTAGTAAAGAGTATTACTTCAAAAATTTGAGTTGATGCGCCAATGGAAACATCATAAGAAATATGTAATATTCCAAAAACACGAACCTAGCACTACTTTCATTGTGTTTCAGCGTATACTATTGAATGTTGTCTCATCTAAGATATTTCTTCACCACGAAGGAAGTTCGATTTCATTCCAGAACTGTTCATTGGGGCATGTGAAGGGAATAAACGCAGCGAAGAAGTGATGGAAATACTCTACTGGAGACAGGGTATTATTACCCTTCGCCGAAAAAAGAACTATTAAATATTTGTCAGATAAATTTCGTAGTAACTTATTTTCTCGAAAGTTTTACACATACATATTCTATATGTGTGGAGAAAAGAATCAGAACAACTGTATATAACATTTCTTCGCCATTACCATCAAGATAAAGAATTTTATTGGCCGCAACAGAAAGATTAGGCCTATGTTGCATTTAACAGACGTCGATCACAGACATAAATTAGAATTTGACAAATTTTGCTCCAGTAAAAGAACTGCTAACTTCTTGTTTTGTCTGTTAACTTCCTTTTATCTCTCTAATCATTAGTGCCACTCTATTCGCCACTAGATTTTGAAAGTGTAATTAAACGAAGACATGATGTTAGACTTGTCATGTAAGTCACAAATTTATGTCGTGTAAGTCACGCTATATTTGTGGCATATATTTTAAAATAAATACAGAAAATATAATAATTTTCTTTTGGTGTTGTAGCTTGGTATCTACTTAATATATGTAAAAAGTTTTAGTTTCCTTGCAGCAATAGAAGAACAGAATTTTCATATAGTTAACCGTTATTCAAAACACCATGTCTCCTACTGTCGTGTAAGTCACGTATATATTTAGAGACTTGTTTCAGCCATTTTGTTTACATATTTAAATGCTGCAAATAAAAATGAATGAAGGACTTATTGACCCTTATTTATAACCTAAAACTTGCCCATGAAAATATCTTATAATTTTTGTAATGCATAATATTTACTGTCGTCTGATGTCTGTTTTCGTGTAAGTCACAAATGAAATTAGCCATATGTAGAAAATAAACAAAGCAGTAAATGTAATTAAATAAAGTAATAATTATTCCCATTTTTTTCTTGTAGACCAAAGATTTGGGACTACAGTTCATAATGTCATCACTGCTGGGCATTCCAGTTTATAGGTCGTTTTCGCACCATAATTAAGAAACTGAATAAAAAGAATAAATGGAAAAAAAAGTTTTTACTCCATTTCACAGTATTTATCCTTTGCTGTTATATAAGCCCGCGCAACCATCATGTACTGGAGGTTCCATACATGCAAGGCATTATTGGAAACCACGAGGAACGTGTATGCGTTTTCTCATATTTCTTCTCTAACCCTTTTCAAAACGAGCTCTCGATCCGAAAACCGAAAAAGAGACCTTCATACAGGATTAGATCTGATGAAGATGTATTCTTGTATTAAATTATTGTCGCTATAGGTCAGTCCTTTATGTGTGACAGATACACATAGAAATTACTTTATTATTATCAATAGGTGAAATACCTGTTTTTCGCACGGGGAGGATAAAGTTTATACAATATATCATATTTGAAGATAAAGGAATAAGTGGAATGAGTAAATAAGGAAACGCAACTCCTTGTGCGTTGCCCCTGCCAATATGAATGTAATAAATGAACATATAAATAACGAATAACAACGACTCTGACGTTGTCTCTCTCAATATGAGTTGAATAAATGATTACGTACAACAGCTTCGGTATTGCTCTCTCAGTTCTCGGACCACCTGCCCTCTAAGAACAACTGCTTCGGCATTGCTCTCTCAGTTCCCGGACCAGCTGCTCTCTAAGAACAACGGCTTTGGTATTCCTCTATCAGTTATCGAACCAGCTGCCCTCTAAGAACAACAGCTTCGGCCTTCCTCTATCAGTTCCGGAACCAGCTGCCCTCTAAGAACGACGGCTTCGGCATTGCTCTATCAGTTCCCGGACCAGCTGCCCTCTAAGAACAACGGCTTCGGCATTGCTCTCTCAGTTCCCGGACCAGCTGCCCTCTAAGAACAACGGCTTCGGCATTGCTCTATCAGTTCCCGAACCAGCTGCCTTCTAAGAACAACGGCTTCGGCATTTCTATCTCAGTTCCCGGACCAGCTGCCCTCTAAGAACAACGGCTTTGGCATTGCTCTCTCAGTTCCCGGACCAGCTTCCCTCTAAGAACAACGGCTTCGGCATTGCTCTCTCAGTTCCCGGACCAGCTACCCTCTAAGAACAACGACTTCGGCATTGCTCTCTCAGTTCCCGGACCAGCTACCCTCTAAGAACAACGACTTCGGCATTGCTCTCTCAATTTCCGGACCAGCTGCCATGTCCCTTCTTCCATAAACTTGGCCTCAAATACTATCTGGAAGTCACTAATCAGCTTAGCGATCAAGAAAACTATGGATTTGACACTAATATCGGTCAATTTTGAACATGTTATTTTCTCATATATGGAGGTTTAACTGTGTAAACTATTTTAAGTATATAAACATACTCGCATATTTTGAACTTTCTATACTGAATAAACCGCTACGGTGAAATTTCATCCCGCGAGATTTTGGATGGCGAGATCCTGGCAACGTGAGATTTTGGTCAGGCGATATTGTGTACCGTGAAGTTCTCGCCAAGCGAAATTTTGGCCCACGAGTAAATGCACCCAAACCAAACAAAATTGCCAATTTTCGATTGTCCATATCTTGGAATCAGGCCCGTAGCCAGCCCAAAAATGTAGGGGGGGAGCGGCTGAAGTTAGGGGAGGGCCGATCCAACCATATTATAGTTCATTTGCAAGCCTACCGTGAAACTTTTAGGGAGCTACCAAAAATTTAGGGGGGGGACCAGGCCCCCCTAGACCCCCCTGGATACGGGTCTGCTTGGAATCAAGTGGATGGATTGCGTCATTGATAGATTCAATTCCTAACTTTAAAGTTTGACATTCAAAATTGATGATGATCCATCAATCAGTTCTTGAGACCGGACAGACACGCAGACAGACAGGATATAAGGAGTTGGAGTTGGGTTTACAAGAAATCCCTTTATATATATATATATATATATATATATATATATATATATATATATATATATATATATATATATATATATATATATATATATATATATATTTACATCAGCTAATGCTTGTGGCAACAAATACTATTCGAAGCTTTCTTGCACCCACTGGAAAACGTGAAGTATATTAATATTTATTTGCATATATTGTTATTGTAGACTGTTCCCATAATGCCCACCGACTTCGATTTTACAAAATTTGAGAAATAAATTTCACTTTTTATTTAGTGGTCAATTTGAAGGCATTTTGTTAAACTACCATTAAGAAACCCATTTACATCATATTACGAATCAATCATTATGGAACAATCTCATGTGTGACACGCAGCAGTGGTACCAATCTTTGAAAGTTTCATTTACAACTTTTTTCTTTTTTCTTTTTTAACTGATTTTGTGAGTAATGGTGCATTCAGTATAAAGGTACAACAAGATATTCTCTCTCTCTCTTTCTCTCTCCCTGTGTGTGTGTGTGTGTGTGTGTGTGTTTGTTTGTTTGTTTCTAGTTCCGGCGTAAGCGTGTGGATACTACCAGGTATACTTTCGTGTGTACAAATGCTAGTGTGTGTGTGTGGCGCGGGTATATGAACTATTAATTGGGATCGCGTAGTGGAACTTATCAATATTAGTACGTACATACAAACGGCTGTTACTTCACACGATAACTTTGGACGAATGCGAATTTTTAAATTCTGCCTTTTTGCAATAAATAAGTAGAGTGATTCCTCTCGAGGGAGTTCCCCTAAATGGTAGCCCCTACCATGTCCAATTGAATCACAAATTGCCGCAATCGTTTGTACATTGTTTGTACAGAAATGTACAGGCCAAACTTTCGTTTGTACACTATTAGGGGCGCCGCCAGAACGAAAACAAATTAGGGCTGTTTAACTGGTAGCCCCCCCACCAACATGTTCTATTCAATCACTAATTATCGCAATCGTTTGTACTTCGTTTGTGCAGAAATGCGCAGGCGAAATTTTCGTTTGTACACAATTAGGGGCGCCGCCAGAACAGAAAAAATGGGGGCTGTCTAAGTGGTAGCCCCCCACCATGTCCAATTGAATCACAAATTGTCGCAATTGTTTGTACTTCGTTTGTACAGAAATGTGCAGGCGAAATGTATGTTCGCACGCAATTAGGGGCGCCGCCAGAACGAAAAAAATTGGGGGCTGTCTAAGTGGTAGCCCCCGACCATGTCCTATTCAATCACAAATTGTCGCAATCGTTTGTACTTCGTTTGTACAGAAATGTGAACCTGAAATTTTCGTTTGTACATAATTAAGGGCGCCGCCAGAACAGAAAAAAATGGGGGCTGTCTAAGTGGTAGCCCCCACCATGTCCAATTCAATCACAAGTTGTCGCATTCGTTTGTGCATCGTTTGTACAGAAATGTGCAGGCGAAATGTTTGTTTGAACAAACTTAGGGGCGCCGCCAGAACGAAAACAAAATGGGGAACTGTCTGAGTGGTAGCTCCCCCCACGATGTCCAATTGAATCACAAAGTATCGCAATCGTTTGTACATTGTTTGTACAGAAATGTGCAGGCCAAATTTTCGTTTGTACACTATTAGGGGCGGCGCCAGAACGAAAACAAAGTGGGGCTGTCTCAATGGTAGCCCCCCACCAACATGTTCTATTCAATCACAAATTATAGCAATCGTTTGTACTTCGTTTGTAGAGAAACGTGAAGCGAAATTTTTGTTTGTACATAATTAGGGGCGCCGCCAGAACAGAAAAAATTGGGAGCTGTCTAAGTGGTAGCCCCCCCCTCCCACCATGTCCAATTGAATCACAAATTGTCGCAATTGTTTGTACTTCATTTGTACAGAAATGTGCACCCGAAATTTTCGTTTGTACATAATTAAGGGCGCCGCCAGAACAGAAAAAAAATGGGGGCTGTCTAAGTGGTAGCCCCCCACCATGTCCAATTCAATCACAAGTTGTCGCATTCGTTTGTGCATCGTTTGTACAGAAATGTGCAGGCGAAATGTTTGTTTGAACAAACTTAGGGGCGCCGCCAGGGCGAAAACAAAGTGAGGGGCTGTCTAAGTGGTAGCCCACCCCATCATGTCCAATTGAATCACAAATTGTCACAATCGTTTGTACTTCATTTGTACAGAAATGTGCAGGCAAAATGTATGTTCGTACACAATTAGGGGCGCCGCTAGAACGAAAACAAAGTGGGGGGCTCTCTAACTGGTAGCCCCCCACCAACATGTTCTACTCAATCACAAATTATCGCAATCGTTTCTACTTCGTGTGTACAGAAATGTGCAGGCAAAAGTTTCGTTTGTACACAATTAGGGGTGCCGCCAGAACAGAAGAAAGGGGGCTGTCTAAGTGGTAGCCCCCCCACCATGTCCAATTCAATCACAAATTATCGCAATCGTTTGTACTTCGTTTGTACAGAAACGGGCAGGCGAAATGTTTGTTTGTTCACAATTAGGGGCGCCGCCAGAACGAAAACAAAGTGGGGCTGTCTAAGTGGTAGCCCCCGACCATGTCCAATTCAATCACAAATTGTCGCAATCGTTTGTACGTCGTTTTTACAGAAATGTTCAGGCAAAATTTTCGTTTGTACACAATTAGGGGCGCCGCCAGAACGAAAACAAACTGGGGGCTCTCTAAGTGGTAGCTTCCCACCAACATGTCCAATTGAATCACAAATTTTCGTAATCGTTTGTACAGAAATATGCATGCGTAATTTTTGTTTGTACACAATTAATGGCATCCATCCTAACGATGATGGAATTAAATGTTTTTTTTGTTTTTTTTTTATATTTATATTTCTACTTACAATCATTATTGCTGAGTTAGTTTATCACTCCTCGGCTCTTATTATTAAACTTATTCATTATTTCTTACGTGAACTGAATCCTTATGAGAAAAATTTATTTTTTTCTTTCTATCTTGCGCAGAAGCCGTTATTCTCATCTCGTACAGGAAATTGATAAGTGGAAGATATAACAAATTCACAAAGTAGACTGTTAAAGGGAAAATTATAACACAGTATTTTGTTTTATTTGATCATCTTCATTAAATTCATTTTGCAGAAACTATAGAATGCATGGTGAAGTATTTTGGTGCATTCAGCATTCTGATTTACGAGTAGAGTTGCTAACTGGCCGGTATTTGCTGTGATTTTGATTAAGGCCGTGACCGGTACAAACTTCTTATTAGACCCCTTCTGACCGGTATTTTGGAATCTGCAATCCAGAATATAACATTGAACATCGAAATTTTTCAACAGTGCCTTTACAAACACAAATTTTCGTTGTATTATACATTATCGATATTTTTTTAATGTATGGCAGTTTTTTTATTTATTTAATATAACAAATTTGATAACACTTATATTTTATTGTAAAAGAATTTTATTCATTTATTGAGAGTAGAAAATGACTTTTTAAAGCAATTTCCTTTGTTTGAAGTGAAGAGTAAATTTCATTTTATGAATCAACTATTGTTACATAAAGATTAATATCCAGTATTATTCATCTGTTTCGATAATTTTAAACAAGTGGCAATTGCTGGTAAATACAATAACGATCAATACAGTCTTCAGTTTCTCATTTGTACAGAGAATTTTGAGGGTGTGCCGGTAATTTTGTTTTCCTGAGTTGGCAACCTATTTACGAGGTTTTGTTTCAACTCTGCTACGTAGTGGCTCCGTACTGACACTCCGCATGCAAATAAGTATGTAAGGCTACCATACGCCCCGGTTTCTTAAAATTTGTCCCGGTGTGCAGAAATTTTCCTTCTTGTCCTGTTTTTTTCTTTATTATTATTATTAATTACATATCAAAATTTCTGAAAATATAATAAAATCGACTTATTCCTTTTGCTTTTAATTCCGACAATACTATAGGAACAATTTCATTCTAATCTTTATTATTATTGCAATCGCTGCTTCCCCGGATATAACATGCAATGTTTAAATCCTCCTAAGTAGCACTCTTATCACTAAAAGTACGAATGTATACCCCGAGGTGGCAACAAATTCTTGTGACGTTGCAGACCAGCCCCGAAAACACATTTTTTTTCTGCTTCAGAAAAACAATTATGCAAATTGCTTTCTTTTAGTTCGCATTTTAGGTTAACAAAAATAAATCAGCCTATTGAAATTTTGAAACAACTTCATAAATCTGGATATTTTTCTTTATAGACATGTAGAGCATGTAATGGTGGTATGCGTAATAATATTGAAAATATAATTTTTGCCTAAATATTGTATGTTCACTGATTGCGTTTATATTGTATAACAGCTTCTAGCTTCTATAATAATTTTTAGCACTGTTGAATAAGTATGGACAGTGGCGTATTTACGATTTTGTTTCGGGAGGGGCTTTGCTAACTTCCGGGGGTGCTTTGCTTGAATATATGAAAATTCTGCAAGATATTTCATATACTTTACTATAGTAAGTAAGATTTCGGTGGGGGGCTTGAGCCCGGAAGCCCTCCCCCTAAATACGCCACTGAGTATGGACTATATTAATACATTATTTTAAGTTGTATAACTAGTGCGATACTGTAGTAAAATTCGAAAGATAAAATTAATACAAAATGCAATATTTACTACTACTTTGTAAGACGTCCTGTTTTTTCTGTTTTCAAAAAGTATGGTAGCCTTAAAGTATGCTAAACCATACAAAATAAATTGTACTGTAAATAGCACCCCTCTGATAGTGCTCTCAAACAGGTCGGGTTACGGGTCGGGTTGTCGGGTCGGGTCAGTCGGGTTAGCTCGTGTCGGGTCACTCGGGTCGGGTCGTCACATTCTTCACTTATTTTCTATACGGAATACTATAAAGAGCTTTGTTGTAGAATTCAATTCGAAGTTGGTGTATGAATGATAAATGTGACTAATTGAAGGTGAAATAGTAATAAAATTTTAATTTTACCCTATATTAACTAATTGGTATTGTAATTAATATTACTACTGACTTTTTTCCTTTCTGCGTTTCTATGTCAAGTTAAATGTCACATTAAGTGAAATTGAAAGGAAATATCTAGTTAACGTCCCACGTTATGCACCAACGCTCAGAGAGACAGTGATGATGAGAAATAATTGAAGTGGTTGAATGAAGAAAGTGGGAGGAAATGGGAGAACACCGAGAAAACCCATGCACATGGGGTTTGTTCACCAGAAAACTTACTTGGTACGAGCTGGAATCAATACCCATGGACCTTCGGGTCAAACATCTGCCTTTGGGCAGGACACATTATTATTATTATTATTATTATTATTATTATTATTATTATTATTATTATTATTATTATTATTATTATTATTATTATTATTATAACTTTAAGAGTGCCCAAGAAAGTTCCACCGCCTTTTCACCAAAACCTTCGAACATTGGTATGTAACCTAAGACGTACCTGGAATATCAAAAATCGTCTCCATCAGCCTCGACGACCTTCTGAAAACGTTCTGGAAGGCCATGGATTCCATCGCAGTCGAACTTGGTGGGAAGTGAAGTGAAGAAGGTATCAAGTGCATATTGAACCTCTACTAGCGATTTAAATTGGAGTTCTCTAATGTGATTGCCCAAGGAATGGAACAGGTGATAATCGGACGGTACAATGTCCGTGGAGTATGGCGGATCCAATAGTGTTTTCCATCCAAGGCGTAGAATGATGTACTGGGTCATTTTAGCCACGTGGGGCTTAGCGTTGCCTTGTAACAAGAGGACCCCTTTGCGATTCAGAACTGCTGGATCCAGACAGTACACAGTGACAGTACACAGTTGCATTGATGATCTGACCAGCTGGTAGCAGTTCCCGATGGACGATGCCTCGAGCAGTCCACAAAATGCACAGGAGAACCTTATTCTGGCGTAGTGCTGGCTTGGGCTGTTTTTGAACCGGTTCATGGGATGCTAACCAACAATGACGGCGCCGTGGAGCTTCGTACAGGACCCACTTCCCATCACAAGTCAACACCCTGTCCAGAAATTGCTCCTTCCTCAGACGAGACACCAAAGAAACACAGGTGTCTGCTCGCGTTGCTTTCTGGCTCCAAGTCAAATCATGTAGGACCTATAAACCCAACTTGCAGTGCTTCCCAAGTTGATGGTGGTGGTGCCGAATGGTTTCTCCACTTACACTGAAATGTAGTACCAGTTCCTCACATGTCTATCTTCGCCTCAATTGCTGCCTGAAGATCTTTATTTTGAACATCTGTTTGTCTTCCGGCACGTGGTGCGTCTTCGAGTGTTTCGTCACCGTCCTTAAACCGTCATACCACTGCACTCTCCGCGTAGTCACGACACCCTCACCAAAGGTCTGTCATATCTTCCGACCCGCGGAGCAGCAATTTGAACTCGTACAGCAAACAAGCCCTTATGACGCTCTGTGAAGGCCCCATGTTCACTCAGTCCTTACGCACGTTCACGGTGTATCTGAACAGCCACAACCAAGTAGTATGTTGGATATACTTACTAGTGTTGCTCACGAGACCTGGTTTGGGGCATTCTCGTTTCGAAAATGTGTCGTGAAGGTAGTCTCGTCTGGAAAAGTGCATATGTTTCTATTGAAAGAGCTCTGTCTCATCTCGTACCCTTTCATGAAAATTCTGTCTCGTCTCGTCTCGTCCAACAACTGACCTTCACCTTATATCCATTCGCATTCAACTCACGGTGTGAAGGCAAATTGAACACAGACCTCCACAAAGAGACAGAACTTTCTTGGTCACCTTCAAATATTATTATTATTATTATTATTATTATTATTATTATTATTATTATTATTATTATTATTATTATTATTATTATTATTATTATTATTATTATTATTATTATTGCTGGGGTAGTGATTTGACTTTCTCCGCAATAATTGCTAATTTTATATAACGTTGCAAATATCTTCTAGATAAATTAATCAAGAAAAAATAAAAGGTAATTCCCTACAGAATGTTATTTCAGTGCAATTAGTTCCTTATGATTCTATCAGACAGCAACGTTGTTTTTAAATAGAAAAATCGGAATGTTAACGTGATGAAATTGTTGTTTGTTACACAGCAAAAAATATTAAAAGAAGTTCTATATACATTCCTTACTAGAAAATAATGTTGTCTTCAGAACTTTTATTCTTTTAGCCTTCAGAACTTGTCTTCAGAACTCAGTCAAATTTTATTTTGACTTTGGAACTTGATTGCCTAAATTTTAACCTTGGAAATTTGGATGTGGAGTAAAATAAAGAAGGTTAGCAGGGTAGAGAGGAAAACGAATTAGGAAATGCTGAAAAAATGCAAGAGACGAGAGCAATATTAGACGATATAAGGAAGCGAAAAATGGACGGATCACAAGTTTTGATCTTGCTAAGGGATTGCATTCTGAGGGATGTAGTAAAGGGGGTGATATCAGGAGAGCGAGAGTGTGTAAGAAGGTTGGAATTGATAGATTGTAATAAGGAGGGTGGTACTTTATGTTGGGTTGCGAGGCAGATATTAGCGGGAAATCGCAAAAATGGAAGCTTCTTACCTAGTTCACGGAAACTGGCCTGTTTATTAATGGGAGAACACTGAGGAGGAGGAGGAGGATAATTATACTACAAGTAAAAAAAGCCGAAACAATGGTTTATGCATAAGAATTGGTCAGCATTTTTTTTTCTGGTGGCAGTTTTGTAAAGTTCTAGCTCTCTCAAACTGGTTAGATTGTAAGGTCAAGTCACTCGGGTCGGTTGTCGGGTTAAGTCATCTCGGGTTGGTTCACTCGGGTCACTTTGGGTCGGGCCAATCGGGTCAGCTCGGGTCGGGTTGTCGGGTTGTCGGGTCGGGTCAGTCAATTTGGGTCACGGGTGGGGTCGGGTCGGTCTTCAACACATATAATTTCCACGAAAATTACAATATACCACGGTTTATACCTCATTGGACTTCCAATAAAACATTTTCAATGATGTGTACACCATGTCACCATTTTTGTATGAGGGAATGTCTAGAGGGATTTTGTGGGAATTTGATAGAGTGTAGATTCCTGTGTGTGTGTGTGTGTGTGTCTGTGTGTGTGTGTGTGTGTATGTATGTGTGTGATACCTTACAGGATACAAGATGTCGAGGAAGTGTGTAAATAAACCGGACAATTTCTGTTATGTATGTGGGGAGCTGATATTTAAATCACAACGTCGATGTTTTACTCCACTTGTGAGGAAGTGTTATCAGTTATATTTTGGTTGCTGTGTAGGAGACCAGGATAAGAACTGGGTTCCTCACTACATTTGTTGTACTTGCGTGAAACGTCTGACTGGGTGGGCAAATGGTGGACGAAACATGAACTTCGCAGTACCGATGATCTGGAGGGAACCAAAAGATCATTCTTCAGACTGCTACTTTTGTATGACACAGATAAAAGAAATAAGCAGTAAATCTAACCACACAGTACAGTACCCTAATTTGCATCAGCAATTAGGCCAGTTCCACACAGTGCAGAATTACCTGTACCGGTACCTCCTCCTCATCTTACGGAAAATGAGGATTACGTACTTGAGGCAACTATTGAAGTTCCAAATGAAGATGATGATCCTACTTATGTAGGAAGCACATCTACATTGGATTCCCATCTGATAACTCCGGGTGAACTAAATGACCTCATACGGGATTTAAAACTCTCCAATACACAGACAGAACTTCTTGATTCTAAACTTAAGGCTGGAATCTGCTCCATCATGACACTAAAGTGTGTATTTTTCGAAACCTTCATACAGAGTTTCAAAACTACTATTCTCAAGAAAATGATTTAGTGTATTGTAATAATGTCTGTGCTGTGATGGATAGGCTTGGACATGCACATATAAGTACAGAGTGGAGATTGCTTATTGACTCTTTGAAAACTAGTTTTAAGGCTGTCCTTTTGCACAATAGCAACAAATTTCCTTCAGTGCCTTTGGCTTATGCAACTAATATGAAGGAAACCTATGAAAACATCGAAATAGTGTTAGAAAAAATTCAGTATGAGAAATACAAGTGGACCGTTTGCTGTGATTTACAAGTCATTTCTTTGTTAATGGGTTTGCAGCTTGGTTATACGAAATATTGTTGTTTCCTCTGCGAATGGGACAGCAGGAACAAAGCGGAACATTACATCAAGAAGGAATGGCCAACGCATGTATTAACTCCTGGACAGAAGAATGCTGTTTATTCCTCACTGGTGAGCCCTGATTAGATAATTCTACCTCCTCTTCACATAAAGTTGGGGCTCTTCAAAAACTTTGTTAGGGCAATGGACAAAAGTAATGCAGGATCTTGTTACCTCAAGGAAAAAATTCCTCCGGTTAGTGACGCTAGGGATTTTTGTAGACCCCCAAATAAGATGTTTGATTCGTGACCAAAAATTTGAGGATCTCTTAACTCTGATTGAGAAAGCATCTTGGTGTCCATTTAAATGTTTAACAGAGAATTTTTTAGGAAACAAGAAAGCCCCAATTTACCGTGAAATTGTGAGTGATTTCCGGCAATCATTCAATGAAATGGGTTGCAACATGTCCCTTAAAGTTCACTTTCTAGACTCCCACCTGCATTTCTTTCCTGAAAAGCTTGGTGCTGTTAGTGATGAGTATGGGGAACATTTTCATCAGGACATTTCCTCCATGGAGAAGAGGTAACAGTGACAGTGTAGTTCAAAAATGCTAGCTGATTACTGTTGGACACTTAAAAGAGATGTTCCAGAAACCAAACACAGAAGAAAGTCGACAACTAAAACACATTAGTTGAGGTAAGTAAGTGTCCATTTATTAAGAAGATACCACTCACTTCTTTTGTATTATTTATTAAGTAGATATAAGATGGTGACACGGTGTATACATCATTGAAAATATGTTTTATTTTAAATCCAATAAGATATAAACCATGCTTATATTGTAATTTTCGTGGAAGTTATGTGTGATTTTATCTGCACTAATGAATATTGTAAAATGAACAGTACACATAGCATATTTTTTATATAAATATGTTTATTTCTCTAGATAGAATAATGCTATTCTTATGAAACTTAGAGGGCTTACTAAGTATAAATCAGGCTAACATACAATATAATTTGTGCGTTTATATACCTAAGGTACCCAAGCTACAAGTATGAAAATGGTTTTAAAAAAAGAAAAAAAGAAAAGAAATTTGAGGGGAAATTTTCCGAAAACACCTCTGTCACGGGAAAACTGAGGGTGATGGAGAAAAATTGATTGCAGATTCGAATTCTACGTGAAAAGTTCTATTAGAATCAGACATTTTCTTCCGTGTGCCAGAGAAAAAGAATTTTTTTTCAACTAGTGCAATAGGAACCATTTTCAAACTCATCAACCGTTATTCAAACCGGTTAATGTTGATCGCAGATATTAAAAATACTCACATCCGTATATTATTTAATACAAACGAAAATTTTACCTGCACATTTCTGCACAAACTATGTATAAACGATCGCAACAATTTGTGGTTCAATCGAACATGGTGGGGCTAGCACTTAGACAACTCCCCTTTTTTTTCGTTCTGTCCACGCATCTGATAGCTTAGAAAAAAAATTTCGCCTGCGCATTACTGCTCAAACGATGTGCAAACAATTGAGATAATTTTCTTTTGAATCGGACGTAGGGAGGTGCTACCAATTAGGTAGCCTATACTTTGTTATCGTTTTAGCGCGCCCGCAATTGTGTACAAACGAAAATTTCGCCTGCAAATTTCTGTACAAAACCGTAACAAACAAGTGCGACAGTTTGTGGTTGAATTCGACATGGTGGGAGGCCTATCAATTAGAGAGCCCATAGTTTGTTATCGTTTTGGGGGGGGAACATTTATGTGCAAACAAAAATTTCAGCTGCACATTTATGTACAAAGGCGTACAAACAAGTGCGACAGTTTGTGGTTGAATTGAACATGGTGGGACGGCTAAAATTTAGACAGCCCCCCACTTTGTTTTCGTTCTGTCGGCGACCCTAATTGTGTACAAACGAAAATCTCGCCTGCACATTTCTTTATAACTATATTCAAACGATTGCGACAATTTGTGATTCAATTGCACATGGTGGGAGGGCTACCATTTAGACAGCCCCCCACTGTTTTCGTTCTGAGGTCGCCCCTAATTGTGTACAAAAGAAAATTTCGCCTGCATATTTCTGTACAAACGATGTACAAACGATTGCGACAATTTGTGATTGAATTGAACATGGTGATTGGGCTATCACTTAGAAAGCCCCCCAGTTTGTTTTCGCCCTGGCGGCGCCCCTAATTATGTACAAACGAAAATTTTGCATGCACATTTCTGTACAAACGATGTAGAAACGATTGCGACAATTTGTGATTGAATTGGACATGGTGGGGGGCTATCACTTAAACAGCCCCCCACTTTGTTTTCGTTCTGGCGGCGCCCTTAGTTATGTACAAACAATAATTTAGCCTGCACATTTCTGTACAAACGATATAGAAACGATTGTGACAATTTGTGATTGAATTGGAAATGGGGGGGCTACCATTGAGACAGCCCTCACATTGTTTTCGTTCTGGCGGCGCCCTTAATAGTGTACAAACGAAAATTTGACCTGCACATTTCTGTACAAACAATGTACAAACGATTGCGATACTTTGTGATTCAATTGGACATCGTGGGGGGAGCTACCACTCAGACAGCTCCCCCCTTTGTTCTCATTCTGGCGGCGCCCTTAAGTTTGTTCAAACAAACATTTCGCCTGCACATTTCTGTACAAACGATGCACAAACGAATGCGACAACTTGTGATTGAATTGGACATGGTGGGGGGCTACCACTTAGACAGCCCCCATTTTTTCTGTTCTGGCGGCGCCCTTAATTATGTACAAACGAAAATTTCGCGTGCACATTTCTGTACAAACGAAGTACAAACGATTGCGACAATTTGTGATTGAATAGGACATGGTCGGGGGCTACCACTTAGACAGCCCCCAATTTTTTTCGTTCTGGCGGCGCCCCTAATTCCGTGCGAACATACATTTCGCCTGCAAATTTCTGTACAAACGAAGTACAAACAATTGCGACAATTTGTGATTCAACTGGACATGGTGGGAGGGGCTACCACTTAGGCATCTCCGACTTTGTTTCCGTTCTGGCGGCGCCCCTAATTGTGTACAAACGAAAATTTAGCCTTCACATTTCTGTAGAAACGATGTAGGAACGATTGCGACAATTTGTCATTGAATTGGACATGGTGGGGGTATCACTTAGACAGCCCCACTTTGTTTTTGTTCTGGCGGCGCCCGTAATTGTGTAAAAGAAAATTTTCGCCTTCACATTTCTGTAGAAACGATGTACAAATGATTGCGACAATTTGTGCTTGAATAGGACATGTTGGTGGGGGGCTACCATTTAGACAGGCCCCACTTTGTTTTCGTTCTGACGGCGCCCCTAATTGTGTACAAACGAAAATTTCGCCTTCACATTTCTGTAGAAACGATGTACAAATGATTGCGACAATTTGTGCTTGAATAGGACATATTGGTGGGGGACTACCATTTAGACAGCCCCCACTTTGTTTTCGTTCTGACGGCGCCCCTAATTGTGTACAAACGAAAATTTCGCCTTCACATTTCTGTAGAAACGATATACAAATGATTGCGACAATTTGTGCTTGAATAGGACATGTTGATGGGGGGCTACTATTTAGACAGCCCCCACTTTGTTTTCGTTCTGACGGCGCCCCTAAATGTGTACAAACGAAAATTTCGCCTGCACATTTGTGTACAAACGATTGAGACCATTTCTGATTGAGTCTGATAAGGGGGGGGGCTGTCTAAATGGACGTCTCCTTTTCACCTCTACTGTAATTAAATTCTTCCTCGAGAAAATCTGTAATCAACACTGTCAGTAGCTATGTCCTCGACTAATATACCTTAACATGTACAGCTTTATTTTCGTATATTTTTCAACAGTTAACCAATTTAAAACTATCGCAAACAAGAATATGTAGTCAACTTCTTAAATACTTCGCTCGCCGAAACACGTTCAGCGCGTGCAACAAGCAAAAACAACATGTTTGGCGTCTCACAAATGGAAAAGGGGGAAAAAAAGAGAAGGAAAAGCAGCACGGCAGTGCCTTATCGCAGTCAGAGCTGACAACATAGTTTCGGTCGTCACTAACGCGAATAGACCTACTAGCGGTGTACAAGAGTTATACAGTTACAATATACGTTGTGCCACAGTAGCGCTACAGGCGGAATGTGCACGAACTACAAATGAATATGTTCCCTTACAAGCATCAATCACTGTTGCACCCTCTTTACATTCTACACATCCTTTTTTCTCCCACTTTTTGACCTTGACAAGCAGAAGTACCAGGCTTTCCGAGTTCACAACCATAAACTGTTTGTGTACAGAGTACGTTTTCAGTTCTTCGAATGACTGTGCGCGCGAAGAACAAGGGTGATGATCGGGCTACCGTATTCGGAAGTCAGAAACACCCGGTTGCAATAATAAATGTAAAATACAAATATAGAGCCTTGACAATGCCGTGAGGATGAATATATATATATATATATATATATATATATATATATATATATATATATATATATATATATATATATATATATATATAAAGGGATTTCTTGTAAACCCAACTCCTTAACCTTTTCTTGTACAGTGAGTAGGATTTGCCCACTAAAGAAAGCTTCAGTACAGTCTTATTTGCTTCATTGAGAATCGTTAATCGTCGTACAGCAACGAGTCTTCTCCATTACGTGAATGATAATTGCATTGGAATTGAATTGGTTTTGAGTTTAACTTCCCTTTCAAGGAGCAAGGCTGAGACGGTACCTACTGATTAACGTGGAATCCGAACCACATGAACTCCCGACAGAAATCGAACCCCTGTTTCCCACGCCAAAGGCGCGTAAGCTAACCGGTTTGTCATGAAGGAGCTCTATAATTGCATTGGAAAAATGGTTTCTTTTCGTTTTGAGCTTGGTATGCATATGTCATATAGGTATGTGAGCGGCAGTTCGTTACGGTTTTTCCAATTTTTCTGTCGTTTTCTAATTTAACCACTTCCCTGATTAACCCGAATATTTACGTTTAGGGATAATATGTAAAACTGGATTAACCCGAGTTATTACGGTCATTATATTTGTTTACGTTCTTGTCTGGATTAACCCGAAATATTGCATCGTGATAAAGAAAAGTGCAGGGAGCAAATATTTACACGAGGCCGCCTTATGTTTTGGTTTCTTGATTTAACACCAGGGGCAGTGTATTACTCCCATAATAGTACCGAGATTTTTCAGTATTATTGTTACGAGAGAGCTGTTCGTGAGTTTCTTTACTTTTCTTTTGAAGAAGTTTTGTGTTTACGACTGCATTGTTGAATGCATTTTGCGAACAATGAGCAGCGATAAAGACGAAAATCTGTAGTGACAGTGAATTCGCTACATTTTTTTTTTTTTTTTTTAGTGTTTCCAATTTGTGGCTAGGGTAAATAAAAAATGTAAACGCAATTTATAAATTACTCTGAGGACGAAACGCAGAGGAACTGGCACAATGAAAGCCAACATAAGATAATGTTAACAGTACTCTGGTCTGGTTACAGTGTAATTTATAAATAATCTTAACTTCTTTATTTGAATTCGTATTATTACTAAGTTTTACATTGGATTTGCTTGTAATTAATCAAAGTAGCAAATATTATGAAAATATAGCCGTTTTTTATTATGACATAGGAAAGTATATGACTAAATAGATCATATTTTGAGCACATATTTTATTTCATTCGTACATTTTTTTCTATTTTTCAATGCCCGAAATAATTCGGGATAATCCAGAACGTGTGGTAATTTTTTTCTAAATAACTCCATATTAGTATTACACGGAACCTTTGCTTTGTTTCTGTTCGGTAATAAGTAGATAAAGATATTTCCGAATAGAGCATATTATTTTAGAGGGCAAATCCATTCTATTCTTACTGTTCTTGTATTTTGAACTGTGCCCATAATAACTCGAGATAATCCACAAGGAGTTTTTGAGTGGCTATAACTTTCGAAATTTAGTTCTGAATTGCAATTAACATAGATCATGAAAGGTTGCATTTATAATAGATTTAAAATATGAAATTAAAAAAAAAAAATATGACTTTCTTTTGGAACATTTATCTGCAAAAATATAGACCGGGAACAGGCACGTAGCGAGGATTTCACAATAAGGGGGTCCGTGATGCAATACTGCGGTTATCACACCATGGCCTCGATTATTCTATTTTACTGCAAACACATATTGCTTCGTTTAGCCAGGAATTTGTAATGGGGGAGGGGGGCATGACATGAAATACTTTGGTTACACATCAGGCTCCCGATCAATCTAAAGTTTTTTGCTGGCAACATATCCACATTGGTTTGTTAGGACAACAAAATAAGGATATGTTAGTAAGTATTTTGATAACGAACTATGAAGAATCTGAAGTAAAAGAATATAATAAACAGTATTGAAAAATATATAGTCTTCCGAGTTTCTTACGTTCTTCTGAGAGTCAATCTGATCGAACCGGTTTATCGATCGTGATTTGTAGTCCATAAGATTAGAATGGAGCTAGATGGAATTCGGAAAGCTCCATCACAATAAGATCCATTTCCAACTTGATCCCCCCCTCAGTTTCTTCCACACAAAGCTCCACATAAGAAAGAGTAACCAAATGTTTGGTGTAGCTTTATATTTTTAACACTGAATCTTTTTTTTTTTTCTTGTTAGTTTTGGTTTTATCCTTCCGTAATATTTCTACATTTCTGGTTCCGAAGGGGGTGTCCGGACCCCCTGGACCCACCCTTTGGCTACGTGTTTGCCGGGAAGCGGTTAAAAGTGTTTGCATTTTTCTTTTAATACTGCGTTCAAATGCATTATATTTACAATGAATGTCAAACAATGTAGAATATGGAAACAACTTTTAGAATTACATTAGTTGATATTGAGTGTGTTTTATTCTTCTAAGTCCATTTTAGACTTCTAAACTTTACTATGCATAAGAGGAGTCATAAGTTTTATAGAATCACTTTGTACGTCTGTCGAAAGGTATCAGTACAAAAACGGTAAGGGATATCGAGATGTCTTTTCTTAAAATTGATTCAGGGTCCAAAGAATAGCTTCACCTGCTCAGTTAATTCTCTATTAAAATTGGAAGTAGTTAAAATTAGTCATTTCCGGTTTTAAAAATTTATTGCCATAAAACGAAAATGGAAACATACAGGTACAATGAGAAATTGTTTTCGTAAACGATTCAATGTCTTAAGGCGCCAGACTACTAAATATTTTTCAAAAGCTAACAATTTTTCTTTTGCCTGTTTTTCCTAAGTGAAAAGAGATAATGAAATGCAACTTACCACAACAATAGATAATGTTATTTTACACCCGAAAATATGAATCGGAACAATTTTCAGTGTTGCCATCCATAGAAGTTAAAGTGTGACCAGAATTTGAATTACTCAAAAATCTAGGTTAAGGCAGCCACTAGAAAAATGAACTCTACGGTAACTGATGACTCATCATGCTGTCTTTGTTCCTTGTTAACTATTTTTCAAAGAACATTTGTATTTATTTTGTAATAACTTACGTAAGTTATTACAGAATAAATAAGTTATTACAAAATAAATACATATATTACGTAAAAAGTAGTTCACAAGGAACAAAGACAGCATGATAAATCATCAGTTACCGTTGAGTTCATTTTTGTAGTCGATGCCTTAACCTAGATTTTTGGGTAATTCAAATTCTGGTCACACTTTAATTTCTATGGATGGCAACACTGAAAATTGTTCCGATTCGTATTTTTGGGTGTAGAACAACAACATCTATTATAGTAGTAAGTTAATTTCATTATATTCTCTTCACTTACAAGAAACGGGCAAAAGAAAAATTGTTAGCTTTTGAAAAATATTTAGTAGTCTGGCCCCTTAAATCAACGTACCATGACTATCCTGATCACTCAACCACAATCAGAAATGGTACAAATTTAGTATTGCTTCAAGTTTCAATACTAATTTCGGTAGAGCAAAAACGATAAGAGATATAGAAAATATCGAGATGTAGTTCTTTGCAGTCGAATCAGCTTTCCAAGAAAAGGTTCCATCTTCTCCCTTAAATTATCTATTCCATCCGGAAGTTGTTGAAGCTAACGATTCCCGGTTTCAACCAATTTGCCATATAGAACAAAAGGAGTAAGACATAGCTAATAATAGTTTTGATGTGATTTCAGCTTCCTACGAGCAGGTTCTATCTTTGATCTTATTAATCTATTGCAACTAATAGTTATGGATATATTATTTAAAGCTTGAGTATTCATATCCCATAATTTGAAAGTCTACCCTGTAAAACGAAACTCACTTGTTTTATTGTGCATTATAAAGTAGCCTTTTATTTGAATTGTTAACGATTGTGTACGGCTAGTTCTGTTCTGCTAAATCACTATTATAAAGCACTTGTATCGTCAAACAAGAACAATTTACTTTCGGAATAATAAATAAAAGAAGAAAAACGGAAGAGACATAACTAAACTTAATCATAATATACTGTATATTATATGAAGTGTTAAGGTTAGTGTAAAGGAACAAGTTTTGCTGATAGATATCACTACAATCTTCATATACTATCTCTCCCATGTACTATTTTTTACCTTTCACGAAAATTTACAATTTCTCTTACAAATTTCAACCTAGAGACTTTCAAATTTTTAGAGAAGGAACTTCATAACCTATCAAAGGGAACAATCCGTGCCTACATTTTATTTAGCATTTTCTTTATTGTTGAAACAGATCCATTGTTAAAGATGTAGATAACAATTTCAACAATCAAGCCATTTCAACAATGAAGAAAATTCTAAATAAAAAATAGACACGGGTTATTGCCTTCGATAGATTATGAAGTTCCTTTTCTAAATAAAATGAAATCTCTAGGTTGAAATTTGTAACAGAAATCGTAAATTTTCGTGAAAGGTAAAAAATACATGGCAGAGATACGAAGACGATAGTGCCATCTATCGGCAAAACTTGTCCCTTTAAACCAACCTTAATGAAAAAGACCGACAAATTGTAAGAGCTGATGGAAGATCAAATCAAAATAAAAAACAATCATTTGGTCCTTTAACGAATAGTGCATATTTTCGAAGATAGGATCGTTGAAAATTCTAGAAAAATACATCGCAATATTCGTTATTTCGAACACGAGGAACTGTATTGGTATTGCACGTCAGCGTAAAGAGAGTCCAAAAACTGGTTCGGTTTTCACTGATATAAATACATAATACACACTAACGCTGGAAGAAAAACGGAGAAAACGAACTCCAATGATCAAAGGAAAAGGACGCTGGTGAACACGGACAAACCGGGCTCTATGCTTCACCTGACTCTTCTATATATAGAAAACCGAAACCGGGTTTGTTAAGAAACCGAACTGGTTTTTGGAGAAAACCGGAATCACTTTCAAGAAAACTGAAACCGGTTTCGGCGAAAAGCCGTTTTTTATTTTCAAAGCCCGGTTTCGGTTTTCTAAAAACCGGAAACCGAAAAACCAGTTTTTGTGTCTACCAGTAGTTTTTATTAATTGCAATTTATTTTCGGAGAAGGTATAACTCCTAAATGACATTTATGTATCAATAGTAAAATAGGCCCTATACTTTTTCCCGCGTTTTCATGTGAGGAATCATTTTCCATTTTTTTTCGAACACCCTGTAGATAGGAAAATAAAGCAAATGTCTTTCTAGTTGACCACGTGGGCTGCACCCCATGATTTCGTTTTTAGGGAAACTTGTGTGAAGTGTTGGAAAAAAAATCGAAGAGAAAACGAAAAGCAGAAGACCTTGTAAAGAGGTTTTCTATTTTCTGTTTTTGGCGGTCGTACAGTCGCCTTGTCTCTTCTGTTTCGTCCAAAACGAGAGAGATAAAAAAAGGAACTACTTCCATAGTAAACAAAAGGAGCGAACTGTTCTCCAGCCACTTAACGCTGGAATTTATGGCTCAACGTCTCCTGGAGAATGCGCGCTTCCTTTTTCTTCTATCTTCTCGCGTTCATTGTTTTCTTGTATTGTTATGGAATCTGCGTTTAACTAAATGCTCCGCAAAGGCTTCCGGTACTTTTGCGACAATTGTGAACTCCTCTCTCTCTCTCTCTCTCTGCACTTCCCCAACAGTCTATTTATTTTGTATTGTACTGTGAATGGGTAAAGAACTCACTACTCTTGTCTGTCTGTAAATGGTCGCTACTCCCTCCCACAAAAAGTTAGGACGGATGACGTAATGTAATGCAAAAGTTACGAACAAGTTAAGTTTTATCTCCCAAGAGATAAGTTAATCCATTTTATTTTGCGTCAGTAGCTCAGAATGTAACCAAAAAAAAAAAAAAAAAAAGACAGGTTAATCAGAATTTCGCAATTATTGTTATATACACTCTAACACTTACGTATATACAGGGTGTTTACAGCTGAGAGGACAAAAATGTTACAGGACACGGCTTTGAGCTCATTAATCAATAAAAAAAGACATTAATCAATGAAACTTCTTTAGTTATAAAGGTTTTAAATCTATGGGTTGAATAGAAAAATAGGTAGACGTGTCACTACAGAATAAGGAACTAAGAACACCTTCCTTTGGAAAATAACCACCTATTTGGCAAATTTAGAACCCCTTCGCTAAATCTATAGTTTTTAGAAGGGATATTATTTTAAACCTGAGATTTAACTAACTAACTAACTCTACAGCAGCGTTTCCCAACTGGTGTGCCGCGAGGAAATCGAAACAAAATTATTAATTCATTGGCAACCAAATTGGAAGTCATAGGAAAAAATGTATATTTGTATTTCACATTACTATGAACCTCTAGGATTTTAAAAAATACTGTAATTCTAATATATTATTGTACATACATTACTGTGTGAGGGACCCTTTTGCATATTCTGTCCTACAGTCAGCAGAACTAAATGTCCAGGAAGAAATTGAATTGGTTAATGAGGAATGACCGAGGTTTGAAGGTCCAGCACTCACAACAAGACATAACATAATTTTGAATTTTTCTCCGGAGAGAATATCCAGCTATTTCTACAAAGGTTGTGAAAGTTCTCATTCCCTTTTCAACATCCTGCTTAAGTGAAGTTGCAGGATTTTCTGCAATTATCACAATCAAGTGTAAGAACAGGTCACAACTGTTAACTCCGTGACACGATATGAGAGTGTGTTTATCAACTATCCGAATAGGTGTACATTAATTTTGCTTAGTGCACCAACTTGTTTTATTTATTTTTGAAAATTTGTAACTTTCATATATTATTATTAAACAATTGTAATCTTCAATAGATATTACTGAACAATTATTACATTACTAATATTATTGAATACTTCTAACCTGCATATACTATTTAAAAATTGTAACGTATTTTAACCATGTTAATAAATATCCATTATTTAACGGATTCATAAGATCATAATGCATAAATAGCTTATATTTTTTCATATCTGTAATTTCTTGCCTTGTCTCTTCATAATATCATTGTGGCATTGGGGTTTTATATTTGCCATCTAAATGTACTAAAAGTATTTCGCCTGTTCTCTAAAACTCTTTCTGTGAAACCAATACTAATTTTATTTTTAAACATATTCATTTATTGGATTTTTCAGTTCTAAAAATATTTGTCTTTTGAACTCTAATTTTGTTAGAATACAATAAACAACAAAGTTGTAAAGTGTCTGATTTTTGTATATTATTGACACTGTCTTTATTGCAACATTTCTTGCAGTTTATTGACAATGAAAATGTTAATAAATTATAAGTTTCACACTGTGTTACTTTTCCGCATATTTTTAATGTTGAAAAGAGTATTTGTTGTCATTGTTATGACTATTATTGCTTCTTTATTGTTGCAGACTATTTTGTAACTAGAAATTTTAAAATACCAATCAATCCTCTCGACAAAGCAAAAATGCATACAGATTTCCTACGTTTGTGTCGTAAAATTACAAGAGATTTGCTTGTACGTTCGTTATTTAGTAATCTTCCTTGTTAATGAAAGGTCGCAAATTGTTTTTGAAAAAGAAAGTGTATTTTAAAAAAATCTGAGTGCTATATTTCATTGCGATTGTTTTCTATTTGTAAATTAGAATGAAAAATAAGCATAATGATTTACCACAGGGAAAAACACTGATCGAGCTTTCTTCTCTTGTGTCAAAGACATCAGTAATCACAGAAAAAAAATATTACCTGACCAGGATATTAGTGCGGTTTTTCGTGGAGCGCGCTAGTGTTGTGTTTACATCAGTTTCTAGGTAAGCGCGGTGAAACAGGGGAACGGAGAGCGCCACTCTGCAGAGTATCCAACGATTTCTAAAAGTTGCAGTTTACATGTTATAAGTAGCCTAATCTGTTTCGCTTACTAAAGAACTCCATAAATTATATAGTTGTTATTGAATGCAGTAATGGTTATTCCTGCAGTAATGCAGATGTATTGTGGATAATGGCATATGCATGGAAATTAACAATTTAAGAACAAGATAGCACACAAGTGAATTTCTACCGTGATTACATAAAAAATGATTACGTTTTATTTGATTTTATTATAAAACAGCAGAGCCCTGTAAAACTCAGTAATAAGATGTTAATGACTAAAAGATTAATTATGGGTTGGTAACTTTCAGGGGTGGCCACAAGGGGGGGGGCTATAACGCAAACTGCATCATTGAAATATTTGGGAAGGGGGGGTAAAAATTAATCGAAAATATTTTTTTTTCATGGAAGAACACCTATGGATAGACAATTGCGGGGAGAGTGCGTCATGGACATAAGGGGGAGGGGGCACCACTACTTAGATACTTGCGCAATATCTTGTAACTGTAAGTTTAAATCAAGGCTCGCGATCCTTGTATTTGTTTTAATGTAGGTCTATCGATTGACAACTAAATTATTTTCTTGAGTTGTAGCCAAGAAATAATTCCGATACGTTTCCACTCGAGAACTGTGGAAGTTCTCTCCGTTGGTCTATTGGCTAGCGCATGTGTCTTTGTTGTACGTGGTTCTGTGAGAGCCCAACAATTAATTTTACAATCTTTCACTTTCACTAATCATCTGTCTCCTCTAGCATAAAAAACATAATCATGGGATGTTAAACTAAAGAAATTTCATTTAATTTTTTCGATGAATGTGAACCCTTTGGGGGAAAAGGAAGTGAAGAAGAAATTTTCCTTAATTTTTTAAAGGACTACGGGATTGGATAGCTTGTTTTTCGGGATTGCCTTGTAAAACCTGATTACAATGCATCTTTCTTTTAGAATTATTATCGTAATCCAGCCTTTTGGTAAATGTGAAATAAAAGTATCGATAAAACATCAGCGTATGAGTAATGTAAGCATAAATATCATTGGTTCAATATACAATAAATTCCCAACTTTTATTTATGAGTATAGAAATTCCCTTTCAACTCCCTCTGAATTTCTTTCAGACCCTAGGTCTCTTGTTACAAAGAATTAATTCTACTGTCTGTTTTTATATACAATATAATTTTGAAACTTCGGAGCCTAGTGTTGTCTTTGTGTCTGTAATACATAATCATTTGTCGATTGACTTCAGAAGGCTGAGTTTAGCCTAGCCTGTGAGCATAAGTTGCATATAGTTCAAACATATCAAATGTACGGTCTTGTTTAACAAATCCTGTGTGCACATATGAAATTCAAAGACAAAGGTAATCAATCGTAACATTGGCACTCATCTTCTTCTTCATGATTTGGTGTAAGAAGCGGCCGCATGATTTCCGGCCAATTGTTTCATCGCCAGTATTTTTGAGCAATGAGATGGCAGTGGAAGACAAACTTCGTTCTTCTAACTTGATATTTTGATAAACTTACGCAAGTGGTTTTGTTACTTAAATACATATCTATTCACTCTAATCAATTTCAAAAGTACCATTAACTTTATAATAACATAGTGAATGTAAGAGTTACCATGAAAATGTATTTTGTATTTCTTTTTTAATACGAAATACATTTTTTTTTTCTGAATTTCACTGGAGCTATAAGAAATCAATTGTCAGACTCCCCACTTTAAATTTTAATCGCTCCCCTACCGCCCCCAATGTAACATTGGGCTTATTTCTTTTAAATAATTTTTTTTTCAAAATATGGTAGAAATACTGGATTTTTAAATTACCAAACCATGCTAAATGTCAGGTTAGATATTAGAGAAAGTTATCTTTATCTACCATCTTAATTAGGGGCGGATCCAAATCTCCTTCGGAGGCGGTTAGATTATCAGTTTCTCTGTCACCAGTCTTTTGCAGCACATCCGAAAATGATCACAATGCAAATTTGTTACTGAAGGTACTGTCAATCGATCGATCACATGGTCCAAATTGGTAGCAATTTTGAAGACGCCTTATCTCAAAACTACACAATAAAACTTGCTTTAAACAATGAAAGCGCAGTTGCTAAAATATAACTTTGATTGACAAAGATGAACTTCGAGGTTTTGTTAACAGATGAAGTAGGAATTCCTTACACTCTAATGCCACGAAGTTCTCGGTGTTTCGTTGTACAACACTGAGGTTAGTTTATTCGCAAGTTATTGCCAAATTAATATGGAGGGTATATGTACTTTTTTTTTTTTTTTTTTTTTTTTTTGCAGTCCCTTAAAATGTTCTGAAAATAACTTACATAACTTTTGAAATTGTGTTTGTCTTAACTCAAACATATGCGTGAAGTGGTTTATTATGAAGAGGGCAACTACAACTGTGACAGATTAATTACAAGTAATCCGGTTAAAAACACTGCTGTTTGTATTTTAGTTCCAAAATCGGCCGCCCGCACTCGTTCGCTGGTCAGGATATACCAGTATTTTATATTTACAAATAATAATAATAATAATAATAATAATAATAATAATAATAATAATAATAATAATAATAATAATAATAATAATAATAATAATAATAACAATAATAATAATAATAATAATAATATCTATATGAGTGTGCCGCAAGAATTCAAGTTACACCAGTAGTGTGCCGCAAGTTGAAAAAGATTGGGAAACGCTGCTCTATAGCCTATGGAACCCGGAGGTTCAATGCCGCGTTCAAAGCTCTCCACTGACTTCTATCCTTAGCCAACTGGATCCAGTTTCTACTTTGTATTACAATTTCTGCAAGATTCATCTAAATAGTGTTCTCCCATCTGCGCCTAGGTCTTCCTAATGGTCATTTTCAGATTGGTCTTCCAGCTAAGACTTTGGAAGTGTTCCTATTTTCTTCCATTCAGGCTACAGGATGTGCCCACCTAAGCCTCCTAGACTTGATGACCCCTAACACGTTTGGTAAACCTACAATTTATGCAGTTCCTCGTTATGAAGTTTCCGCCATTCCTCATTCACGTTTCTCTTGGGTCCGAATATTCGTCTCGGGATGTTGCTCTAAAATATTTTCAGTCTTCGTTTTTCCCTCAGAGTCAGTGAGCATGTTTCGCAAACATACAGAACAACAGGTACGATTATCGTTTTATATATTTTAAGCTTCAAATTCCTCCACAGAATTCGTGACAAGATATTTTGAACTGAATAATAACAGAATTCTCTGCTTTTAGTCATTTAATTTCTTCGTGAATATGGTTTTAGCAAATTAGATTATTACAATATATAATTTTTCATACGTAATATTAAAATTAAGTAAAGTTTCTCATTGTGGTCAAGTGGCTAACGCACCTGCACGATATAGGCATGGATCCTGGTACGGTTACCGACAGGGTCACTTGGGTCGTATGTCAACTCGAGTAGACTTCTCATCCCACTTTAAATACTATCTTCCGTCTTATATAGCCTTACTGCTGAAGTAGGACGTTAGAAATGAATCCACTATTATCAGTGGCGTATTTACGATTTTGTTTCGGGGGGGCTTTCTAACTTTCGGGGGAGGGGGGCTTTGCCTGAAAATGTGAAAATTCTGCAAGATATTTAATATACTTTACTATAGTAAGTAAGATTTCGGGGGGGGCTTAAGCCCGGAAGCCCCCTAAATACGCCACTGACTATTATAATGAGTCAAAGTCTAAAAGAAAGTGTGAAAAGTATACTAGGTATGTTCAAAAAATATCAATCTATACGAGAGTATTTCCAAATGTTTTCGGACTGGTTCTGAAATATCGCGCCACTGGTATTAAGCTGTTCATGGCATTCAGTGTCACCTATGGAAGATTGTTTTCAAGAATTGCATAATGTAGACATATTCTTAACACACCTTTTGATGCACTGAAACATCAGCAATGTTACCAATACAAAGTGTTAACTTATGAAAACTGCATCAATACATCGGAGGCAATCACTTGAATTAGCTGCACACTGCATGACAATGCTCCAGTCCACACGACTGTTGTTGCCAAGACTGCCGTGTATGACTGTAGCTTCGGGGAGATTTAGCACTCTAGCCTTGACAACAACAACGAAGTAGACAGAATCATTGCGATGCAGTATGCGAGCCTAAAGAACACCTACTGATTCAAATAACTGCCTCCAACTAATTGACGTAGCTAAACAGTTGAATCTGATACATATTTTCTTCCATAGATGACACTATATGCCACAAATAAATTTCTCACGATATTTTAGCACAAGGCTCGGAATTTTTAAAAATATTTTCATACTTTTTCCCTTGTAAACAAGTGCAGTACGAGACTCTATCCTTTGGTAATGATGTGTACACTGCATTCATTTGCATGTTCAAATTTTTATGCACTTGCAGAATAAAGGGCATGACCTCAACTTATAGAATTTCCAAGACGGTACTTAGTGTACATAGTAAGCGTATACGGTAAGTGACCGAAATAATATTCTATCTTTAATAACGTATTCTCTCACGGTATTTCATCCGTCCTTCGATCACTTTGTTCCTCAATAATGCACGCATGGAAAATTCAACTCACTACGATACAGTGTGTACAGTCCGACATACAAGATATCTGTCACTTCGTGATGTTACATTGAGGAGCTCAATTTCCAATCGTTAAAGTACAGTAGCGTAACACAAAAGTGTCGCCCCCCACCCCCGCAGGTCTATTTTTGGGCCCCTTCCCATGCTCATTAACTTTCTGTATTATGTCACTGTAGAAGACAATGGTTAATAAATCATAATTAATATACTGACCATGGAATGTAATAAAATTATAATTAAAATTAATACTCACCGAAAAAGGAAAACGAACTGCTGAATGTTGAAGTTCATTTGAAGCGGTGTAATCTTCTAACATTTTTTGTTGCAAATTTTTCTATTGTTTCACTTACATCTACTGCTCGTGCTCTCTCACATTCAACACTTAAAATACTGAGACCAGTCAACCGTTCTTGACACGTGAAACTGCGTAAATAGTTCTTTATCAATTTTAACTTTGAAAAAGATCGCTCTGCTGTAGAAACAGTCACTGGTAAGGTCAGAAATAACAAGAAAGCTGTACATACGTCTGGCATAGTAGAAGCCAAAGTATAGTTATCTATTAATAGGAGATACACTGTAAAATATCGTTGTGTTATTTCAACGACATGCCTATGTGTTAACACGATTGTGTTAAAATATAACGCAAACAAGTGGTTAGAACAACTCACTCTCCATTTGGAGTTGGTGTCAAATACTGGTAGTTGAAATGACACACAGCCTTTGTGTTAAATTAACAGAAGTGTAGAATCTTTGATGTTGTTTACTGCTTGATTGCCAAATATGTTCGGCATCTAATTACAAAGGCTTATGTATTGAAGCTACAGAAAACACAGTAGAAAAAAATACTTAAACAAATTCAGGTAATCGCAAAATTTCAACATGCAAACCGCGCGATGTGTTCTCAATTGTTTTACATAATGTTTCTAAAGAAATATGCCAGCAGCGAGAAACAACACCATATTACTGTGTCACTTCTACACTGTACTAAAGCTCACCAGCCAACACTGGAGATTGTGTTTTTAACATGGCGGAAAGCAAGTAGAAACACGATTATGAGGCAAACATATTATAAGGTTATAGGTAAGAGTTTCCTATCTTTCTTGAAGGTTGTGATGATTGTGTTTCGCACCATCAAAAAATACTTCACAATAAATGCTGAGGAGGACGACAAAAAATTTTATGAAGATTTTCTAAATGAAGTGTTATGTAGTTTACTATTCTTATTTTAAAATTAGAATCTTCGATAAGCGTAAGCATGCACATCACAAGCTTTTCCAACACATGGCTACATCAACACCGCACACGGAGATATTTCAACACCGAATAGGTGCTGTACTAAGACAGAAGTGGAGTCGAAATAACATCAAAAACAGCGTTAATCTGGTCGTCTGACCTTGTTAAAATTTTAACACAGGGAATGTTGAATTAACACCAAAACGGTGTAATATTAACACAGAATAATTAACACACTGTGTTACTTTCTTTGTGTTGGTGCAACACCGTCACTAGTAACACTCAAAACTTTTCCTCACACTACCGACCCTAACATGGTGTCGAATCAACACCGCAAATACTAACACAGATGCGAATTTAACACCGCTCAATACCGGTTGTGTGTTAAAAACGTAACACACCCACTGTGTTAAACGCCAGCTCCGCGGGGTCTATGTTGAATTAACACTGCATACTGGTAGTCACGCTGGAACCACTGCCCTGTGTTAAAATTGAGTTGAAATAACACAACTATTTTTTACTGTGTATGCTAGTTCCCGAATTGTTGTTTTCAACTTTATCTCAATGTGTAAAACCAATTTAAAACTTTGATATGCAAAATCCTCTGTCTGATCTTCTTCATACATAGAAAACAAGTGAATTTCTTTCGTATGTAACTCTTCATCTGAAGCAGTAGGCAAGAACTGGGGAGTTAGTATAATAA
The DNA here is from genome assembly GCF_964235325.1 of Thermobia domestica. Classification (NCBI taxonomy): domain Eukaryota; kingdom Metazoa; phylum Arthropoda; class Insecta; order Zygentoma; family Lepismatidae; genus Thermobia; species Thermobia domestica. The sequence goes on from NC_137454.1 coordinate 392,260,503, forward strand.
ATAGCTCACTTAGTTCTTTCATTGATTCAAATCTAATTTGGATTTGATGTATAATGATGTCTAGGGTATTATTAAGTACAGTTACTTGATAATGTCTTCCCAGGTTTGTCAAACGCTCGTCCTGAACTATTATATCGAAATGTTTCTGGACTCTTCGAACCCTCTTGTTCTCAAAATGTTATGCCGGAAACCCATTGTTTTGCAAGTTAGTAGCTGACAACATTGCATCTTGGAAATTATTTCTGTAATTAGATAGTGTATCAGTAGCATTCTGGAGAAGTGCTGATGCCTGGTATAGATCAATATCGTTGGTCTGAAGAAATTTTGAAATCAAGTTCATAGTTTGAAATATTTTAGTATGAAGGACAACTTGTAAAGTAAATTGAAACTTTTCTAATTGTTTCTTTAAACATTCGCCTTATCTAGTTCATTAGTGTTTTTGAACTGAAGCGTAAGTTTTGTTAAGGTTCTCATAATAACTAAATATGAATAATGCAAAGCTCTTAATGAATTAAATCTTGAACACCAATGCGTAGGACAAAGTTTCTTTAATGAATGTGAGGACTTTGAAGGCAATTCCCATCTTTTCGTGTTCTGACTGAAAAAAAAAAACACATAAAGTCTCTAAATTATGTCATAAAAGTGTTTGTTTTCCTGCACAGGCGATACAGCGTCATTCAGGACTAAGTTCAAAGTATGTGCAGCGCAGTGAACAAACTTAGCACTCTTTTGTTTTTGTTGAATTCTTGTTTTTAAGTCCTTATAAATGCCAGACATATTTGCCGCCCTGTCATACCACTGACCTCGATATTTTGACAATGAAAGTCCATTTTCCTGCAACATTTTCAGAATTTCTGTTTCTAACCCAACAGCCGTATGATCGGTAATATTTTCGAATTCCTAAGAAACTCTCATTAATTTTGATTCCTAAGGGCTTTCCAGATGGACTCTATCAAATAGTAACATATCGATACATTTGACTTAACTGCTCCTTCTTACTAATATCTCGAGAAGTATCCATAATTATAGAGAAAAACTGGGCAGATTTTTTTCTCATTTAATACGTCGTCTTTTACTTTTTTGAACAGAAGTTCGATTATTTCATTTTGAATTTTTGGACTGAGATACTTCTCAAATGACTTTGGGCCGCTGATAAGTTGCTCCAAAACAGGGTCATATTTAGCCAATAATTCTATAACGGAAAAAAAATTCCCACTATGTGCTTACCCTATTTCTTCTCTATGATCTCGAAATGCTAGGTTGGACGTTAAAAGTGTAAAACAATACGATCAATAATTTGTTTCCACTTATTCACTTTCTTTTTTACTTCAGACTCCATATGTTCGTCTATTGTTCCTTCTCTTTTCCACGTATTGAATATAATGCACGCATTTAGATGGGATTTGCTACTATCATGCTTCACTATTTTCTTTGATAACCCTTGCCAATCTCGAATTCCTCTTACCCAACCTAGTTGAAAACCTGGCGAACTACGATCTGCAAACAACCAACATGGTTGGCAATACCAAAAATCTCCTTTCACTGAATAGCAAAGCCAATCTCTAGTAATTTCGAAGCCAGTCTTTGATGTTTTTTCATAGTAATTTTTGGAGAATGATAAATTATTCTCTCCTGGATATTTAGGAAACAGTTCTTGTGATCTACATGGTCCATGATAAACAATGAATTTTTTGGTTTCATTATCTAAATTATGAGGATAGTCAGTACGATTAAAGGAACATTCTTTTGCATTATTTGATAATTCTAAATTTAGATTGTTATTAGCGGTAGCAGCTGTAACAGTAGGGTTAGTACTACTAGTAGTAGCAGTAGTAGTAATAGTACTAGACAAAGTAGTAGTAGTAGCAATAGTAATAGTACTAGACATAGTAATAGTAATAGTAGTAGCAGTAGCAGTAGAGTTGATTTTGAGTTTAATGTCCCGTTCAGTAGCAAGGCTATATGAGACGTGAACCTACTGATTAACATGGATCAGTAGTAGTACTACAGGGTGTCCAGTATACGATGCAACCCTTAGTTTGGGATAGTAGAACTTTTGAAACTGAAGTGATACACAAATAATGGTTATACTAAAATTAAGCCTTGTTCATGCATATATTTCTAAACTAGGACGCAACGATTGAAGTACACTAGGAACCATACAGTGTTGCCAGATGTAACTGGAGGTGAAAATCATTTATTATTATTATTATTATTTTTATTTATTTATTTATTTATTTTATTTTATTTTTATTTTATTATTATTATTATTATTATTATTATTATTATTATTTTATTTTATTTTTTTTTTTTTTTTGCAAAACATGAAATTGACTCATAGCTCATACGTATGAATGTTCTGTAGTTAATTGTCAGTTTGTTTAGTTGGAGTAGCTTGGAAACTATGGAGCAGAAGAAAGAATTCTTCATTTCCAGCGATAGCTAATCGGATGAGACCTCTGTAAGGGGGAACTAGGGAAATCGTAGTATTCATAAATTAACACTCTGAATTGGCAACCCTGCTGATGTTTCAGTGCATCAAAAGATATCTTAAGGATCTGTCTACATTATGCAATTCCTGGAAACAATGAAAAACAAACTTTGAAATTATCATGATAAAATTTTTACTGACATGCACCAGGAAACACTGCTATTCATTTCTATGGAGCTATTTAAAGCAAGAGGTATACAGGAACAATTCTCGAACTATTCAAGACCTGAAAACGAACGTTCGCAGTGCCACTGAGAACATTAACACTTTTAATCTTCGTAAAGTTGCTGTCAACCTGGTGAAACGTGTGAACCAGTGTTTGAATCAAAACAGAGGAGACTCCCAGCATTCACTGTAGAGCTGGTAACTCATTCTGATAGTAGTAGTGTTGCCAGGTGCATGTAAGTAAAAATATTATCATGATAATTTCAAAGTTTATTTTTCATTATTTTCAGGAATTGCATAATGTAGACAGATCCTTAACACACCTTTTGATGCACTGAAACATCAGCAGGGTTGCCAATTCATAGTGTTAATTTATGAAAACTACGATTTCCCTAGTTCCCCCTTACAGACGCCTTATCCGATTAGTTATCGGTGGAAATGAAAAATTCTTTTTTCTGCTCCATAGTTTCCAAGCTACTCCAACTAAGCAAACTGAAAATTAACGACAGAACATCCATACGTATGAGTTATAAGTCAATTTACATGTTTTGCACAAAAAATTGATTTACACCTTTGGTTACATCTGGCAACACTGTATGGTTCCTAGTGTACTTCAATCGTTGCTTCGTAGTTTAAAAATGTATGCATTAACAAGGCTTAATTTTGGAATTACCATTATTCGTGTATAACTTCAAGTTCAAAAGTTCTACTATCCCAAACTCTGGGTTCCCTTGTATATTGGACACACTGTACTAACTACTACTAGTAATAGTAATAGTAGGTGAAGAATCAGTTTCGGTGGGAGCGGTATTCACATTTCTGGTAAAAAGGTAATCAGTTTTGACCAGTTTTGTAATGGACGTTTCAACTTCTTTCCATTTCTTTCTTTTTTGAGCACCACTCAAATGTTCATATTTTGTCTTAAATGGTTTCATGTTTTATAGAATACAAGATACTCAGTTCACTAAAAGCGAGGGTAATAACAAAACTAAGAAGTGACTGTATAGGCCTATGCGGACGGAAGTTCACTATAACAGATAAATATTAAATAAAAATGTAAGAAACAGCATTGCTACACAGGAACCGTTCTGCAGCACTCACGGAAAATTTAACAAACACCACACCAACGTTTCCTATGTACACATCGATAAACTCATTCGCTGAGTCAAGTCACCTTTAAGAATCAAGAAACTATAAAAACAACACCCTTTATACGGATAATGTAACTAAACATCACATCACCACAACACTAGAAAGTAAACTGAATAAAAAGAGTGTTGGCAGTGTTTGCCAAAATGTTGACACGAAAAGTCGCAAAGTGGGAGGTGAAATGACTCCAATTTGGGATGAAAAGTCGCTAAAAATTATTCGTGGTATTCCGTCTTTCTCTCTCAGTTATATATATATATATATATATATATATATATATATATATATATATATATATATATATATATATATATATATATATATATATATAATCTCCATGCAAAGCGGTTAGCGTACCTGTCTTTGGCGCGGGAAACTCGGATTCCATGTTAGTAGGTCCACGAATCATATAGCCTCGCTGCTGAACGGGACGTTAAACTCAAAATCAACTCCATGCCATATAGAACCCAGAGGTTCAATTTCGCATTCACGAAAGCTCGCTAGGAAAATACACATGAAATTTAAAGCTTTACAGAAAAAAGAAACACCCATTCACTGTTTACTCGAGCTTTTAGAAGTAATACTGTACAGTATTATTTCTGACTTTCAATGGAAGCTCTGCTAACTAAATGACTTGGAAGGTTGAAATTGTTTTCCGTTAGTTGGTAAGATGTAACCTATTAGAAAACAAAGTGGGATTCTGGATATATGGGCTGTATATTAGCCAAACTCATTGACTATTCGACTAATTCAATTAAGTTAAAGGAAAACAAACATATAAAAACTGTTTTCAACTAATGGTGCTTGATTTGTTCACAGCACAAAAAATCGCTAGATTTGTAAATTAGTCGCCAAATCATCATTTTAAAAAGTCTCTAATCGGAAATGTTATCTTTTGTCCCTATTCTGGAATTTGACCACTAAATTTAGCAATTCCCCCCCCCCCAAATTGGCAACACTGAGTGTTGGTGCTTTGTTCACATTGTGGTGATAAAGACGCAGTTTGTATTCATAATCAAGAAAGAATACAACAGTGTTTCTTGGCGCATTGATTGACATGTTTACATAAAGAAACGAAGCAATGTAAGTTTAACTAAATGTAATAATAGGGCTACGTATTCTTTCTACTTAAATTTTTGCACCATAAAAAAAGACATTTTCAGCACATTGTACAGTCGGCAGCAATATTTTTTCCCTTAAGCTTCGAGTGCTAAGACGATTTTTTAAACTGATGTTGCTAGAATGGATGAATTTTCACCCAGAGCATATTTTTCTTTTCTAAAGTAAATAATGTTGTTCAAGAAAATGGATATTCCGTATTCAGCTCACTTTTTGTAGCCTACAGTTCTTTGCATTCGCTTCGCGGTGGGCACCCCAAACTCTACGGGTCCTCCCGAACTGCAGGTCCTGAGGTTCCCTCAGTTACGCCACTGTTACCGTGTTTGGTTTCCTCCTGTCCACTGACTTGGAAATCATGGCAGAATGTCCTATACGTGAATCAATTAAGCGGTCTTCGTAGACCGACTATGTAGTCGCGTTCGAAGGCGGTCGTCTGCTTAGTTTGAGGGAAATTTCCTGCGGTGAAGGGAAATTTAGCAAATATTTTTTTAAGGAGGGAAAAAGGGAGATTTTATGAGATGAAATAAGATAAAATGTAGGGAAATTAAGCTTTTCAACAAATAATGTGTTACTAAGCACTGCGGTAGTATGATGAAAGACGGTGGTATTCTTTCCAGAATCCCACACACAAAGTGACTAACTTTTTTTCCACAAGCCTTCCATGGCTTGGCTTCAGGATGTCATTATACTACATAACGTTGAAGTAATAACAGAAGATCCAAAACATGAATGTGTGATGTTTTAACGGAGAACTGAAAAAAAAAAAACTTCAGACTGGCAAAAACACTCTTTATCTAATAGACGCCATAATCCGCAAGTTACATATTTCATATGAAGGTGGCAGCTGCATCCATAGGTCACTCCTTTATGACAACAGCAACAGCTCATTATGTTAATTAATGAAGGAGTTATATGCAATTCGACAATTAGCCCCTGCTGCCAAGCAGCCCCGGTCTCTCATATATCTCAAAAATGATGTATTACAGAAAGCAAAAAGTTACACCAAAAGAAAACCTGTTCTGTCCTCTACAAATGCTAAAAAGTACAAGGTTACATACTACATGCTTTTGTTTATGATTAAAAGGCAGGTTTGTAAGGTAGGTGCACAGTGCTCATATTTTCCGTAGTACAAAGGTAATTTGAGCACATCTTAGGGTAAATATGAGGAGTATTTCTTTTTTTAATATTTTCACATAAAATACAAAGCAGATACAAAAAATGTACAAAAGAAAAAATAAAACGTTAATGATTACAATAACGAGCAAAAGATAATTGTGCATGCCCATAAAACACAGTTCATTTCAAGAGTCCTGTCTATTGGTGTGACGTAAACAACTAGACATTAAATGTGCTACAAATGATCACAAACAAAGAACTCAGGGCACTGAACGTTCACACAAAGGACATAATACCAGTCTTGCATATATCACATTTGATCCATTCTTTCCCTTTGAAGTCTTCACTAAACTTTCCTTCACAAATATTAGAAATAACATCATTCTCCTCACACTGCGTGGATGAGCCTGTCTTCTTTCTTGGCGTAGCATTTCTGGCGTTTTCTTCAATAAAAGTATTATTATCCACATGAGCTTAGATTTATATTTGGATGTCTGCTTGCTCATCTTCACAGAAAGTTTTAATTTTGAAGTGCCTTTGGACTAAAGTTGTTTTATCAATTGCTTTGATATAAGTTCCCGTGTTTATCCTTTACGTCTTTCTTTTTTGTTGCTTTGGATCTGAACAGCAGGCATAGGAAACAATGATTTTACAATATTCCGTGGTGTTTGAGGAACTATCATCCAAGTTATTTTAAATTATATTGTTACGGAATGTCTACTTTAGTTGACATCTGCAGAAGCTCCCCCACGCCCATTTCTCTTACTATTTTCAAAACAAAAATATGTGTGCCCATATTAAAATGAATTCAAAAGCTCATATTTCACTGACTGCTTATGATATTTTAACGTGTTGTAGTTGGCAACTCTGTTAGAGAAAAGTGTAAAAAAAAGACTGGCGTTGTGTTCCTAGACATAACTGAATATAAGTCCATAAATATAGTGACAAATTATATAAAACGCATAGACACCAAGTTTTAGCTTATTATCCATTATCCTGATTTAACTATAGCTCCAAAAAGCTACAATTTTTTATTCTCCGTACCTGTAAACTCGTCTTTTATTTCACAACAACTGCAGTGAACGAACTTGGGCTCTTCTCTGCAAATTCACGAAAATCCAAACAATGCTACCAACTTCATTGTTCTCATCTTGCAGGATATATGTGCTCTATGCGAGTTTAAGGTTCGTGCTGCTCATATTTTCGGACTGCTCATATTAAACTGACTTCCCCTATCGTGAACGAAAATTAGGGAAATTTTATCTTTAAAAGGGTATTTTTGAGCATTCCTGAGGGAAATTTTAACTTGACTACTTGGCATCACTGCTTATGTAGCATTGACGATGCATATTGACCTCGCTCCACTACCCAAGTATTACCTACACCGCACTCTTGTGTACGATTCCATCACCAACCCGAGATAGCTGCTGACTATAAGCATGCACCAATCTATTGATATTGCAATTGTTCTTAAGTCACAGGAGGAATTCACACTATTTCTTTAAATGTGGTACTCAATTTTTAGAAACAGCAGTGTGTGACAATTAATAATAATAATAATAATAATAATAATAATAATAATAATAATAATAATAATAATAATAATAATAATAATAATAATAATAATAATAATAATAATAATAATAATAAAATTAATGAACAAAAATTATTAATATCTAATTAAAGGAGCGTACTAAGTTAGGTTTCGTGATAATAATAATAACTTGTCTCAACATTTTCTTTTAGGTAAAAACGTACACAGACAAAACTGAATTTTTTCCATTTTTTAAAAAATGAAATCAGTTAAGTTGAAATGAGATTACAAATATTTAACGTGTGTTTGCAGGAGCGTCATTTCAGATTTGCCTGGGGGGTTAAGATTCTCCCCCGACAATATGAGTTTCACGTTTTTCCTAGAATATTAGTAGACAATCGATTAAATGCATTTAATTCCCGAACTCACGTGGGCAATTACCCCCGTGCCCCCCGAAACAAAATCCTAAATACGCCACTGGCCCTGATACTACTACATAATGAAGATTCCGAATTTTCATGTTTCCTAATAACACCCCTTGCCATGGTTCGTTTACACAAGATGTTATTTCATAATATTAGGTTTTCAATGATACTACTAGAATGTTTAAAAGTCTTATCTTGTAATGTACAATCTTCAGTTATTTGACGCCACGTCACAGATATCTTGAGATAATTACTAGAAATCTTGCATGATGACAGACCATCGAGAGAAATGATTCAAGCAATATTCAAATGGATATTCCTCCTTTATCCACCTGTCTCATGGTGGACTACGCATACAAATTAATAGTTATTTGTACGATTAGTAAGTTAATAGAGCATGAAGTGCTAATTAATTTATTAATCTGTCTGACGTTTCAGTTACTTTTCCATCACAACAATGCTGCTCTAAAGATGATTACATTGTTAGATGCAAGGTGTGACAGTAAGATAAACATACAAACCTCTCATGAATTCAGAATATTGCCTTTGGTGTTTTACTAATATTGTATAATAATGTTACGTGAATATTCAGGAGAGATGAAAATACACACAGGTAATAGCTATAAGTAATATTTCCGTTCAAGAAACATTTCGTAATTACCTGTAAAGTTATCTCCTAGGCGGAGTCATACAGTTTTATTCGTTTTGATTGTGAGTAATGATCCTTATGCTATACAGTAAAAGATGGTTGTGTTAATTCAACTCAATTTTAACACAAGGCAGTGGTTCCAGCGTGACTATCACTATGCGGTGTTAGTTCACACATATCCCGCGGTGTTGGCGTTTAATACAGGGGGTGTGTTACGTCTTTAACACACAACCTGTGTTGAGCCGTGCCGTAAGCGTTAATGAACCACAAAATTACTCCCTCAAAATATGTTAAATCGCCTATATGTGTAATGTATTTACATTATGCTGAGTCTAAAAAAACACTTTAAACAAGTAAAAAAATTACTCCAGTGGCGGGTGGAGGGCCTGAACCACCAACCTTTCGATTACTAGCCGCGGGCTTTTCAGACTTGGACGCGAAAGCGATGAAGGAAACGTCGCTTGTAGAGCGATAAATTGTTGAGGTCTTTTGAATTTGGCTAATCAGAGTGCTTCTTTAAGCCGAGTATATTCGACGATAACCGTTCGTGATAAGATAAAATCTGCTCGCCATGTAATTTTATAACAAAATGACGACTGTCTATTTACTTTATTTTATAGTTCTTCCACATTCACTTTCAAATGATCGGCGACAGTTGCCATCTAATAAAGTTGATGCGTTCGTTGGTTCTAGTACACAATCGCTTAGAAAAAGAAGCAATAAATGCATCAAATGTGGGAGATGAAATTTTGCGTATATCTGGATTTGTTTAAATATATCTTTCTACTGTGTTTGTCTATAGCTTCAATTCATAAGCCTTTATAATTAGCTGCCCAACATATTTGGCAATCGCGCAGAAAACAACACCGAAGATTCTACATTTGTGTTAGTTTAACACACAGGTTGTGTGTCATTTCAACTACAGGCATTTGACACACAACTCCAAATGGAGAGCGAGTCGTTCTAACCATTTGTTTGTGTTGTATTTTAACACAATCGTGTCAACACATAGGCATGTCGTTGAAATAACACAACGATTTTTTTACAGTGTACTAAGGTATTTTCTAGAATATAATATAAGAAAAGAAAATGTCATCTTTCAGTTCAACGTTTTCTGATTATGCCCATTAGGATAAGGAAGATGGATTATTAAAGCAAGTGAATCATGATGGAAGAATTGGTGGAATGAAATGTGGGAGGAAACGGGAATACCTCCAGAAAATCCTCGGACATCATGCAGTCTTTCATAGGGGAGATAAGCAGGCTTGTTAAACCAATCATCATCATCATTATAGGTATTCTGCCATTATTGGCAGGCATTTCCTACAACTAAGAAGCTTCCATGCTCCTCAGACTTCCGCTAACCTCTTCGTCTTCATGTACGATTTTCCTGTTTTGATATCGTCCCTTAATAGCAGTTTCCTTCGCCCCTCCCTCTCTTTCCTGCCACCATACTCTCTTGCACGTCCCTCATGATACAGTTCCTTCTTAGCCAATGTCCCAACCAGTTTCTCTTCCTCTTCCTAATAATATCTAAAATTGTTCTTTTATCCCCCACCATTTCTAACACTCCCTCACTCGTTTTCCTCTCGATCCAGTTAATTCCCTGTATTCTTCTCCACACCTACATTTAGAGAGCTTTCAGTTGTTTTTCATAATTTTTGCGCAATGTCCATGTCCCATTCTTGTTTTGATTTCATGTCCGCACTTCATATCATCACTAATACTACTACCCAGGTATCGAAAACTAATCACCTGCTTTTTTCTCCCCTGCTACTTCTATATTTGACACCGACCCCTTCGTTCCAATCACCATGGCTTTTGTCTTTCTACATTTATTTTCATCCCATATTCATCACAGCTTTCCTCATGTTTTTTTTTTAAACATTTTCTGTTTAACAAATTCTGGATTAACCAAGATAATTTGTTAAACCAATAAAGGGGAATTTATTTTGAAGTAGGTATTTTAGAGTTAATTGAAATTATTAGTTAATTGAAATATGTGACATTTTATGTTCGTAGAATATTATTTTCTTGAACCTACCGATAAAATTAAATAAGCATAAAATTTTTAAAAAATGGTCGGCAGACATTTTTTCCGTGGAATGATAATGGATGATTTTTGTATTTTCACCTGCGTTGAGTTCTAATATGTAAGCCAAAATGTTTCGGTACCCACCAGTTTCGAGAGAGAGCATATTTTGCATCTCCATAAAGTTAAAAATCTTTATAGCAAGTTTCAAAGAGTTAGAAATTTACCCAATAGATAGCGCTGCGAAAAACCATAGAGAGTTTCATTATTATTTATATGTAAAAAGAGGATCTGACAAACGTCTTTACAACAAATTTGCCATTATCATGAAAACATTTATTCTCCAATCTAAAAGAATAATAAAAACTAAATCTCTGAAGTGGAAAGAAACAGCTACATGCCTTTCCACTCAGTAGAGATAACTATGACATTATTGTACATATAATTGTGCATTAGGTTTCTGCTTCAAATTTTATCTCATTAATTGCATCATCGTCATTACACTTAAGAATTTTAGTAGATTTGAATAATTAAAGTGTAATTTATACTACTTATCTTTTCTGACAGTTGGCTGCACGCACGTGGCGCTCAATGCTGTATTGCCAACTTTTGCGTCGGGTATAGTGATGCCAAACCGTGAAAAATCCCATTTCGTGGGATTTTTTGACAAACTTCTCCAAAAGAGATAAAGGGAATTTTCGCAAAAATTGGCAGTATACATGGAAATTTTCATACATTTATTTCATTGTTGTCACTAACTTCTCTATGAGCGGGAAGCAAACTAATGGGTCTTTAGTATACGTGAAATCAGTGCTAATAGTATATTTTGTTACTATAAAATACATGCTAGTATGGAAGTGATTTATACAGTGACTTAACAATCTAATAATGATAGAAAGTAGGCCTACTTTGGTACTCTGTTTTTTAAAATTAAAAAACGGGAAACAAGCATTCTCCAAAACGTTCCAAATTGAATTACTGGAGAATCAAACTTGTCTTATCAAGTTTCGTTCGTTCCATTAAAGACACAAATGCGTGATAAAAATACTAATTTCTAACAAGAAAAGGTACTTATTTTTATCAATATTTTCAATTCTCCCACTTAATTACTTCCTTATTCATAAACTGTTTGATTAACGTAGAAGATCTGAATTCACTCATATGTTGAAGCAAGTGAGTGACATCTTAGCTTTACTTTTCATATTTTATATATTTGGAAAAGTTTGTAGTGCGTGAAAAATTCAAAAGCAAAATGGGAATTTCTGCTTCTCGACATTGGTTTTTACAACCTTTCAGGTTGGTATCGCTGATCGAGTATTGAAACACGAAATAATTCACTGCAAGTATATCTCAGTTTTATAAAATTAAATGACACAAAAGAGACCTAAAATAATGCTCTCAATAACCAGCAGATCCACTACTCAAGTTGCCATTCAACTAAACAAATGGGCATTTGTTTATATTCAAATTGGCAACGTGCAGAGAGGCTGGAATGTTTACTATTGCAGTGCGAGCGAAATGAGCCACTATAATTGGCTAAATGTACTGTTGCCATAGAAACAGTTCTTCTTGCCTGATTGTTATGACCACGTGCAGGAAGGAAAAAAAAACAGAGGAAAGCAACTGTCAGAAGGGACAAGTTGTATCAAAGAAACTATTGGCGTTCCTGTAGAACGAGAGTTATGACGTCATCAACATGGCCGCCCGTGAAATTTGTAATAGACTTTAAACGCGTATAATTTCCCACAGAATACAGGTAAAACCATTATTTTTGTCCCAAACTAAGGTAAATTAACTGCAAATTATACACGATTTTCTGTAGTATTTGTATATGATGCCATGTTTGATATATATATGGAGGCAAATTTGAAAGAAAGTGTTTCTTCGACATTCGTTTTTAATTTTAAATCTGAATAACTCGGTAATTATCAAGAATTCTAGGTGGATTGAAGAAGAAGATTGGAGCGAATATTCTCCCATGCCATGCGGACTGAAGAAGAATTATAGCGTATCAGAGGAGAGACGTTGTGTTAAACTTGACGCGGTGAGTATGACATCGGAGACAATGTACAAAGCAATTAAAACTCGAGACTAAAAGATAATAAGACGGGTAACATATATAACTATATGCTACAGTCTAGAAATAACTAAACCAAAATCGCGTAACTTTCTCCAATGTCCAAACACGAAAATTATATAATAAAATTTGGCCAAGATATGGAGTTTTTAAAACTTAAGCACTTTATTAAGGAACTTAGATTTTTATGTTCTCAGAGTCACCCATGGCTTCTTCCTCAACTGCTGGCATTTTCTACCATACAATGTATTCATTTGAATTAAAATGTCGCTCATCAGAGCCAACCATAATATTTTCTGGAAATTTCAGATAATATTTTTTTAAGTTGATCTTAGTTCTTTAGTAAACAGTCACAACTTGATCAAGAAATAGGATGCTACTTTACATTGTAGTTTCTGACATTAATTCAGTATGAAATCTGATTTTAGTTAGGTTTTTGGAAAGCCAGAGAGTTCATCGATAATATTCAAATTTTCTCTAATTTTCCATTAATTGCACTGGAAGATAGCTTTGGAACAAGCTGAGTCGTACGTGATACTTTTCGAAGCCCCAAACTATACTTACGGGCATCAATATTAATGTCATTCGAGAAATATTTAAATTTTCCCGTTTTTCCGGGAGAATTCGATAATTTTGTAATTTATTGTAGTTTTCCCACTAGGTTTTTACTCCCACTGGGAAGTTCACCCACCGACAATTGCACCGAATCGAGATCCATGGGCCTGAATTCGAGGTAATTTTCAATATTAGACTTTCTGGGAAATTTCGATTGTCGTACAACAAAGGTATTGTTTTTCTTTCTTTTTTTTTTTTTGAAATTTCCTCAGTTTCGAAAATTTCTATCCGAGCTGATTATAAAGCCCGAAAACAGCTTGGTTCTGCTACTATTTCTGAATTATCATGGGGGCTCATGACCCGCAGTAATAATTTGCATGGAGGTTGAGTAAACGATTGAAAGGTAAATGTAGGATTAAGAATTTTATTCTTGGCCGAGCGGTCTGTAGTTATCCCACTCTTTGTAATTTTTCCTTTAAGTATTATAGTATTAAATTGATACAATCAATATGTTGAATTTAATTTCCAGAAAATTCCCTGAGAAATGAGATAAAGATAGGAGGATGAATTTCTTTACTAGTTTGAAGCGCATGTTGTATGAAGGTGCAATCCTCAAATACCAGTGTAGCGATTGCTATCCTTTCGTAATGCCAACTATAATTGCTCTGTTACTCCTGGGTTCTTCACGGTACATGATGAAAGCCGGATCTATTAAAGAATGTTAGACATTTCATATTTTATCGAAGTGAGATTAGAACGCTTGAACTAGATCTAGCTATCGGCTGAAATTGAAATGTACCAGGAGTGTCTTGAAACAGGAACTATTCAAACTAAGCTATGTGCAGTGGCGTATTTAGGGGGGGGGGCTTCCAGGCTTAAGCCCCTCCTTCGAAATCTTACTATAGTAAAGTATATGAAATATCTTGCAGAATTTTCACATTTTCAAGCAAAGCCCCCCCCCCCGAAAGGTAGCAAAGCCCCCCGAAACAAAATCGTAAATACGCAACTGGCTATGTGTATATTTATTTTAGGTCCTCCGTTGCCCACACGGAGGAGCATCGTTAACAGAACAGTGGAGGAAGGACAAATATTCTGCTAAGTAATGGTCACTCCCCCAAAAGAATATATTCCCGGCCTGAAAATTTTGCACAAGACATTTAAAATATTACCACCTCTTCATACAAAATTTTATCTAATAAGAGTATCTGTAGATAAACAAGGACAAGAATTTGTCAGGATTTACCTGTTTAAAGAAAGATTTGCATGTTTAAGTGAAGCGGAAATGAAAAAGGCATTTTCATTGATTTGAAATTAAAGAAGACACTTGTAGATTCCCATTTTAGAAATGTATTGGATTTTGCAGAGAGAAGAGCATAAAATTCTTTTGAACATGAGTGCAAAAATTTTGAAGACTGAGAATCTTGAAGAAGTTGTGAAGAAACTGATCTCCCTGTACTTCAACTTAGAACATTTAAAACTACACTTTCTCCATTCCCACTTGGACTTTTTTCCAGAAAATATGCGGCAGTGTCTGACAAACATGGTGAAAGATTTATCAAAATGTCGCAAAAGTCAAAAACCAATCCAGTTGTGAATGGACCCAAATAAACGCTCCTTTCGTTATAATTAAGAGCTTCTTCGTCAATTAGTAGTGAAATTTGCACAGTAACGCAATTATAATTAAATTTACTAAGCACAACAAAAACTCTCGTAGACAGTAAAAAGGATCACGTACTGGAAGTGTCTTTCTGATAAATGTCAAACGCTGGAAAATGTATGCTGTCATCTAACTTGAGGAATGTGTAACATTTATTACCTTTGTTCCAATAGCAGAAAATGGGAAATGGATAACTTCCGTTAAAGTCGCCATCACCAATTTACATGCTAACGGATTGACGCCATTAACGTGTTCGGCCGACATGATTATTCCAACTATCCACTGCAAAAAAAAAAAAAGAACTTTTTTTTAAAAAAAGATAGCTTCCGTTCAAATTATCGTGTGGAATAACGGACATACTAAAATTACAATATTTTAAATCGCACTTGCATAACCCTAATAACTTAATCGATGGTTATCTAAGCTAAGCGCACCTAAAGCAAGCTCACAAATGCTGACACAGGCTAAACACACCAACACTAAGCTAACTGAAGCTAAGCTATGCGAGGGATGACCCGAAATAAACCGGACTTCCGTTCTAAAGAAATAATTTATTAAATTTTTTACAAAATTCTTTGAGTCTCCTTCAAAGTACTCTCCATTAAATAGGATTCATTTCTCCCATCTTCTTTCCCAATGTTTGAACCACCTCTGGAACTCTGGAACTTTTATATCGTCAAATGCGCTCTGTGAAGTTTTTTTTACAGCCTCTGTACTATCAAAACATTTTCCTATTAGCTTTTGTTTAATTCTCGGAAAATATCATCATGTTGATCAAAAAGTTTGGGTCACTTTCAATCTGATGTTTCAAGTCCTGGCTTAAATTCAGACAAATGATTTGATCCTGTGTGAGCAGGCGAGAAACGAACTTAGCGGCAACATGTCTCATTTGCAAAACCTCCAACTGGCACGAGCTGCAACTCACTCCTGCCTGTTTTGAAATATCATCGATCATGAAACAACGATCCTCGCTGATTTTGGGGCAGATTTGTTCGATGTTTTCGTCGTTTCGAAATGATGAAGAGCACCCGGAACGAGCATGATCTTCAACACTCATCTCACCACACTTAAAGCGCCCAAACCACTCAAAAAATTGTGTGCGGTTCATAGTATCCTTCTTGAAAGCCTGTTGAAGCATTTGGTAAGTTTTCGTTTCCGATTTTCCAAGTAGGAAGCAAACACACTCCTTGTTCCTTTGAATCTGCCGTAACGATTTCGCAGGCGGCAAACGAGAACAGTTGAGAAAAACAATAATACAATCAAACGTTAACCTCCTACGCAGACGCCGCTTGGCCAACTGATCTGGGAAGGCCTCGACTAAACCCACCTAGCAGGAGAACTCTCTACTACGCCTAGGAACGGCAGCGCTCTTTCAATTCGGTTTCTTTTGGGTCCCTCTTCGCATTTAAAATAGTGACTTCAAACGGGACCGAAACTAGGACTTTTCATGTTTCGTCCTTTATACTCCCTGCTTGCCTCGTCATTGCTGTGTTCATACATTTTTCAGTAGATCAAGAAACACTCCGCTCCTAGAAGCAAGCTTAGTAAAAATGTAAAATCAGTAATAAAAGAAAAAAAACTTACAAGGCATTGGAGACGAATTTTTCAAATGAATTAATGAAACTATGATTTTTGCCGTGACCGTTGTTTGCACGTATGCTTAATCTACACATAGAAATGTGAGAATGCTTGTAGTATTTGCATTCTTGAAATATTAGTTCTAAGAAGTACTACACTTATATCAATTACCTATGTACAAGTGTAAACTATACCTGCAAGTAGCCTACACCTGTACTAACTACAACGGGCTCTTGAACGAAGACACGTCGGTGAAAATGTAAATTTTGATCGCTAAACCGTAAGAGAAGAAAGCTTTATACAGCTTTAGAAAGCTGCATACAAGGATTGATATATATTAAGTAAGCTCTAGTCCTTTAGTTGGTGGGACTTTTTTTTTAAACCGATCTTACTTTCATCAAAAAGTAACACTGGTGCTAACAAACCTAAAACTAAATTTCTATCGTTCCCACTGCAAGTAAAATTATACGTATCATACAATATCTTGTTTTATCTTAGCTTCTTTTCTCCCTTTGAAACTACATGTTACATCACATGTTCCTTTCCTGTAGCTCTAGCTTAGTGAGTATAGCAAACATTTGTTTTATTAATGGTCTGCAGTCAAGGGAATATATGTATAGCGTAGTAAACATGTGCATAAATATTGTACGTGGGATGGTTGCTACTGCAGTCCGTCATGTGTGATGAAAAATAGACCGACCAGAAAATTGCTAAATAGATTGTTTGTTTTTCATTTATTTAATTGTCTCTTTAGAAATTAATTTTAACTATCTTCTAATAAAAGTTCCTGATCGCAATTGCTGGCAAATTGCTACTCAACGAGAACATTTTTAAAATACACTTCGCAATATTCTCTCAAACTGAAATTCAGTCCATCAAAGAGATTGATATTATTACATAACTTTCAATCACTTTCCCTCTGATTCACGTATCTTATACCCTTTCACTCACCTTCACCCTAAATACGAGGTGTGTTCAAAAATATAGAACAAACATTTGGTAGGCAGCAATACATTTATTCACATAATGTACAGTGACAAAAAAAATCTTTCAAAGTAGTAGTTTTGGAAACGCACACTTTATCTCAGTAGTACCGCCATTGTTTGAAACATTTCTGGAGTTCATCTTTTCGAATAGTGTTGATATGGGCTGTCGTTTTCCCCATACTACTGATAACAAAAATTTTCCTTAATCGAAAATTTCACTTTCCGGATTTCAGAAAAATCTGGAATTCGGCAATATTGCGGATTTCGGAAAAAATCCTACTTCTGGAATTTTCCGATTTTACTCTCCGAATTCCGAAAAGTAAAATTTCCGGAATTGGCCATTCCTACCAAGTACTATCTTCTATTGAATCAAATCGTGTTCCTTTCAGTGGCGTTTTCAACTCTGGGAAGACCTAAAAGACACATAGCGTCGTGTCTTGATAAGAAGCCTGAGGAACCACAGAAATGTTCTTGTCCGAGAAAGACTGAATCAAATGCGAAGCATGGGTAGAGGTATTAGCATGATGGACCTGCCACATTTTTTGCTGCTCATAGGGACAGTAGTTTCTCGTAAATTATCACAAAGGTCACGAAGAGTGTGCTAGTACCATTCCTTGGTAATAATTATGGCTTGTTGTGTGTATCCGTGATGCATCATCCCACGACAGCCAACATCATCTTTACACTGCTGACTTTCATCTTCACCGTTAATATGTCTGTGTACATATCATTAGATATTTCGTGGACGTTAACAGTGGCGGATCTAGAAGATAAAAACTGGGGGGCAGCAAGAAGCCAGACCATGATAAATATATTATGAGTTTACCATAAACTTTCAAAAATATATAAATAATAACTTAAATCATTTTGTCATTTGGAAAACTAGGGGGCCTAGGCACCCCCGGTCCCGGGCTAGATCCGTCACTGAACATTAAAGTGAAAGATTTCATTTCATTTCATAATTAGATGTTAACCTCGAATATGATCGATGTTGCCAATATGATTGGTTTTCTATCTTTGAAAATAATTTTAAAATGTTTTCATTACGTCACTTATATTTTTATATTTCAACAGAAGACCTCAAGCAAATCGGCAAAACACGTCTATCACTTTAAGAATGTAATGGTAACAACAATTAAAATTTATGAAGACATTAAACATCTTTCATATCAGTTTCTTTTTGGTTATCTCTATTGTTCAGTAAATAAGTTATCTCTTAAAATGACAATGAACTGTTTGGGAAACATGTATGTAGATTGAAGGTTAAGAAAACCGTAACCTTTTTCGGCGAAAAGACCATTTTTTTTTTAAATATTTCAAAACCGAAAAACCGGTTTTTGTGACCACCGCTAGTTTGACTAAAGATGTCTCACTGTTTTTTTTTTTCAAAATTCCTATTTTAAGGGAAGGAAGAGAGTTTTTTTTTTTCCTAAAATTTGATGCTTCACATTAAAACCAATGTTGTCGGTTCTTTGTAAAGGCATTGTAACGTAATCGACACATAAATGAAAACAAATTTGAAGATTCTAACTGTAATTTATTTATTTATTTATTTATTTATTTATTTTGCACCTATTACAGGGCATAAACCCCAATTACAATAGGCTTACAAAAAGTGAAATATAAAAATTTCGTAAATAGAACAAAAATACATAGATTGAAACAAAATAAGTAAATAAAAGTTACAATAAGAGAAAAGAAAAGGAGAGAATTCCATCTCCATTAACAAGTTATCTCCATTAACATGGGATTTCATAATCCAAAATAATAATATAAATACATACATTCACATGCACATACATACACACATTCACACACACAAACACACACACACACACACACACATACACATATATAGATTCATACAAACATACTTACACACACATATATATATGTATACATGTATATATATGTATATATATATGTATACATATAAGTACACATGCATACATACACGTACAAACATACATACATATACATAGAGTATTTCTAAGAAGAACAGGGAATGTGTTAATCTATACTAAAACTAAATGAAATCATAATGATTAACTAGCGAGTCTAGGATATTATAAGCAAAAATTCATATAAATGTAAAACCTAAAAAGAAAACATCATATCGTTTATTACCCTTGGAACCACCAGGACATTTGATTATAAAACAATAACATCATCTATTCAAGGATTGCAAAGTCAATATTCTATTTGTTTCATTAAACTCGACCAAATTTGATAATTTTCTTTACTATGTTGATATACATGAGAAAAGGCATCGCAAAATCTACATCTGTATTAATTTTTTAATATTATTATATCTTTTACATAATCTAATCACAGGAGAATTTGAATGAGCTACTGAATATGATCTTTTACAGCAAAACGGAGGTCTCATTCGTAGGGATTTGTTGTTAATATTAAAATAAAACAATTTGAGAAACTCTGGATTATCGATTATTCCATTTACAGTCTTATGGAGGAAAACAAGTTCCATAAAATGCCTTCTATCACACAAAGATATGTAGTCAAACATTTTTAGCAACGCTCAATAAGATACATTTTCTTTGTACGATGATCTTTTATATGTTTTATAGTACAAGTATCTCAAAAATTTATTTTGTACTCTTTCAATTTTCTTATTGATAGACTTATAAAAAGGTGTCCAAATTATAGATGCGTACTCCAACTTACTACGAATGAGACTATTGAATGAAATCTTAAGCGCTTGCATATTTGTAAATTCTTTTGTACTTCTGATTAAAAATCCCAATGATTTATATCCGTTATTAATTTTAAAATGTGTGTATTAAAGCACAATTTATTGTCTAACCTTACACCCAGATCATTTACTTCTTTAACTCTTTTTATAACTTCTTTGTTCAGCGTATACTCAAAATGGAGTGGATTATGTTTTCTAGAAAAGGTTATAACTAAGCACTTCTTCATATTAAAATGTAGTTTATTTGAAATGCTCCACCTATAACACTCATCCAAATCCTCCTGCAATTGCAAAGCATCATTGTGGGTCTTTATTTCCTTATGGAATTTCATATCGTCCGCAAACATTAAACAATTAGAATGTTTTATTACTGCCGGCAGGTCATTAATAAACAACAAAAAGAGCAGAGGTCCAAGGTTCGATCCTTGAGGTATGCCAGAATTAACTTCGTACAATTGGGAACTGACTTGATTAAATATCACAAATTGTTTACGGCCTTTTAAGTACGATGAAATTAATATTAAAAGGTTATCTGATAAACCAAAAGCTGATAACTTTTTAAGCAATATGTCATGATCTAATTTATCAAAGGCTTTAGCGAAATCTGTATAGATGGCATCTACATTATCTGTTCAAATATTTTAGACGGAGTAGAAATTAATGATATCGGTCTATAGTTTTCAACTTCAGATGGATTACCTTTTTTGTGAATTGGGCGGATTTTACTAATCTTCCAAGTTTCAGGAAAAACTTGTGTTCTTAATATAAGATTATAAATATAACACAATGGTTTCATCAATACTTCGCCACAGCCTTTGAATATATAAACTGGTATTAAATCAGGTCCCGAGGATTTTGATGGTTTCAACTTTCTAATTGCTACTAATCGTTGCTAATCGTTACTATATATAAATGTATACTGTGGAATAAGGATTTCAACCCTGGAATGACGACCTTTAACTTCAGTCAACTGCGGGTGTCTCTAGTGGCAGTTTCGTTAACTAAAGTTTTTTGTTGGCTTTATGACAATCTTTGTCTTCCATTGGTGTACTCTATCTACTTCTAACGGGTGACTAGAATTTTTCTGCTTGTAAAATGGACAAAAAAATTTAAATGTAACGATGGCTGAAAAAGCTTGCTTATCATTAAAAGGTAAAAACTGGTTTGGTTTAACATTTACATTTAATTTAATAGGTAAACATGTGCAATTAATATTGGCATACGAAAGGACTATTCTTGGCATACGAAAAGAATAATTGTGTAGTGGAAATGGAAAAGGCTGAAAGTGCCAAAAAATAAAAAATCGATTTTTTGCATGGAATGTGTTGTAAACGACATCGCCAATAACCTAGAGAAGGTCCAAAGTGCCAGAAAAATTCCTACTAGTTTCTAGAGCACTCGCAAGGAGCAGCACCCTAAAGGATAAAGTACAGTTTTAGGAAGTTTTTATTGAATACTGGAAATTTTACTTTGTGGCACTTTCAGCCTTTTCCATTTCCATTACACAATTGTTCATAGATGTGATATTCACTGCCGGATTTAGGTTTGATGCTGCTCCAAGCTATTGAAAGTAATGGGGCCCTTTATACAGGGTGTTTCAAAACAACACCGACAACATTTCGGAGGTGATTCCTGACATCAAGAAAAGACAAAAAAGTATAGACCAACCTGGGTGCTATACCAAAAGTATAGACCAAAAACGTATAGACCATAAATGCTTCCTTCCGGAGTTATAGGCTCCCGAAAACATAAAAAATTGAATTCTAAAGATTCATAGCTTCAAAACTATGGGACGTACCGTAATCGGGTCAAGACTTCACTTAAGAACTAATATGTGCACTATCCAAAAATACATGTTCCAGAATTCTAAGGAACTCACGCAGCAATCTTTGGAGAACTAGTTTGGCTACTGGCATATAATTTGAAGTACTCACTATCTACGTCTATAAAAATTGTTGCGGATGTACCACAGGACTCTGACGCATGGATATTTGGATAGAACACATACTAGTTTCTATGTGAAGTCTTGACCCAACTACGGTAGGTCCCATAGTATTGTAGCTATGGACCTTTAAAATTATTTTTTCCATGTTTTCGTCAGCTTATAACTCCAAAAGGAAGCATTTGTGCACCCAGGTTGATGTATACTTCTTGTCTTATCTTGGTGCCAGGAATCGCCTCCCAAACGTTGTCGGTGTTGTTTTGAAACACCCTGTATATCTAGCTTTCTTTTCAGCGACAAAATGTCGCCATTTTTGAGGTTTCAATATATACGACATGGTAATTTATGAGCCTAATAGATATCTAAATACATTTACACATCAACTATGTATTTTATTAATTTACATATTATTCAACTTACAATATTTACAACGCATTACAAAATTCTTTAGAAACAAAATACAGACTCATAATCTAGTCTCTGGAAGCTTGCTATAACATGAAATAATAATAGGTGCAGGTGTCAATATATTACGCAAACTGCTAATAAATATACAGGGGAAGTTAAAATGATGGACCCGATTTCAGAAAGTTATTCTGTGAAATCCAACAACATATGTTATTGTGAGATACGTGCTTCGAAAGGCTAACTTGAAGGTTTAACTTTCTACCGCTAGGAGTCAGCAGCGAGCAGTTAAGGAAAATGGCGTTGAATGGAAGGTATAAGTCTTTCTGTGTGCTTCAATATCATGTAAACAAATCTGTGATTAGTGTGCACATGGCTTCATTCCTTGTGATTTCTTCAAGTAGAGTTTTGTAAAGGATCATTTTTATGTACCACCACTTTCAACAACATTGAATGACTTGCGTGCCCGCATCACAGCAGCCATTCCTCATATTGACCGCAAAATGCTGGAAAAGGTTTTGCAGGAGATAGACTATCGACTTTATGTGTGCCGCGTAACGTGAAGTGCTCACATAGAACATTTGTGAATATGTTCCAAGAAAAATTTGACAGCTTACCTTTCTTAAGCACATGTTTCATGTTTGTTCGATTTCTCACAATAAATTTCTGAAATCGGCAACAACATTTTGACTTTCCCTGTATATAGCATTATTATTATAATATGACATTATGTTATAATCTACGCAGAATACAATTGTAGTTAAAATAATGTATTTATATAATGTCAATATCATCATAGTAGTTCACACTGTTCATTGGGACAGCAGACTTTTATAGATCCCGAATCTATAAATAGTCGCAAAGCGAAAGTAAACTGGTAAGTCATAGTAACGATACCTCATTCAAAATAATATTGTCTAGCCCACTTTTCGATTACTTTTGCCTGTTAAAGATATTTGAGAACAACTGTAAAATTTAGCGGTAGTTTAATTTCGTCTCAATTATGCCGTTTGCAGATCTCTGCTTCCTTCTGCGCCAATTTGAATTCAGACAAAAAGTCCTCATTTCAAGTAAAAGGATACGTATCCCAGTGCTTTTTTTTTTTTTTTTTTTTTTTTTGAAAATTCCTATTTTAAGCGGCGAAAAAGGTGCATTTTATATACCGTATTTTTTCGCCACATTGAAAGAGACGTTGTAATCAAAAAGTATGGTCAAAAAGTACGGTGAGTGTTGTGTGCATACCATGTAACTCACCGCCAAGGGCGCCGATCCTGGGGGTATGGGGGGCCCGGGCTCCCCAAAGCTCATGTGGGCCCCTATTGTATTTATAAATATACAATATTTGGCATAATTTGAATGCCATTTGTCTTAAAATCCTCATATATATACCTTCTGCATCTTAATGCCCCCCTCCCCAAATTAACAGAGAAATCGGCGCCCTTGCTCACTGCGGACTGTGATTATCCACATAAGCTGTAGGAGGTTTCGATCCTAGTACCTTGCAATTGTTAGATTTCGTGTCTTGTCTTTTCGTCTGTTAATTGATATTCAAATTAATTTTGAGTTTATTTGATTTCTGAGAATTAGGTTCTTATATTCTTTTTATTTTTAAATTCTTCATTTAGATAGGTGCATGACTTTTGGAGAACCCTGTATTTTGTTGCTGAAACTAAAGGAAAATAGTTTCCAGTCGCTTATATTTAAAAACGTAAGGTAAATTTGATTTCTATTAGTCTTATGAAGTATTAAATAATTGCCTTAGTTTAAATATTATTTGCAACATTGCCCCTAAGTATAGCATTTTTGTTAATATTAGTATAATGGGGTAGGGTCAGCGGCGTATTTAGAGGGGCTATTAGGCACAACCCGGTCCCCCGAAATAAATTTGTTATATGCATAACTTCATTAAAATTTGTCGGCAGCCAAAAGAAAAATATAAATACTTATTCACGTGTTGTGCATAGTCCCCCACCGAAACAAAATCCTAAATACTCCACTGGGCATAATATTTAATATTTATCGTTAAGATACCCGCTATTTCAGTCAAACATTTATTCTTAATTTATCACGTTCTCACCAAATTTTTTTATTTTTGATCTATCACCAATATCTCGACTAATTTCCGCATTTATCTCAGTAAAGAAAAAATATTAGAATTATTTATTAAATTTTACAATAACTGATTAGAAAATGTTACTGGGACTAGAAATTTTACAATTTAATGCTGGTATTACTTGTAGTCGAAAATGTGCTTGAATAAATTATAATAATGTAAGAAAAAATGGTTTTCTGTTAATAAGTAAAGAATGTTTCGGTTTCCATGTTTATTTTGTGTTTTCCGTGTGTATAGTCACCATACTAAAGATTGGTGTGTGTATTTTGCCTTCATTGAGAGCATAATTGCAACGGAGTGAGTGCGTGTAGGAGGATGGATTTGAAAAAAATGAAACTCGTAGAAACAGAGAGAGAGAGAGAGAGAAAGAAAGTTGTTAGTGCGCCGTTCCCGACATTCCCTCTTCCCTTAGGACCTCAGAGATCGATTGGTCCTCAGTCGGCCGGCGCCTGTTCAGCCGACAACACAGCGCGACTCGGGACCCTGTCGCAAGCGACTGCAAACAGACGTTACGCGTGGAGAACACGCTGATTTCGAGAGAACGTCGGTTTCACTATTCAGGATCAACGTGGCCGATCGCAGAAACTTTTCACTCACTACCGTCTACAAGGATGAAGAGTCTTATCAGTTACAAGACATGTGTTTATTGTGCATATGTGAATCTTAACATGTGACAATCTTACATGTGAATACAAATATGCGAACACTAATTTAATTTTGCTTTAGCGAATTAGTGACAAATCGACTGATACACACTTCAAAATTAAATTATGTGTACGAAACAGCTGACTTTAGTGTTGTATTTATGCACTTCTGAAAAATCACTTCAACGAAAAGATAAGAAATTATAAAATGTTAAAATTATTGTGCGCCAGTGTATATCCATTTTTATTTAAAACATAATTACAAGGAAGAACTAAGATACGATAATTTGCATTCCTTTCTTGACAGAACTTTAACAATATTTTTATCTTTTAAGAGAAGAAAACACTAATGGTGTTCATTTCTCCAATCTTTAATTCAATTATTAAAGCAACTAGGGTTAGAAATTATTAAATAATTCCCGTTTCGTTTCGTTTCGTGTTATTTTATGTAATACAAAACAGAGCTTAAGATATATAACATACTCAAACAAACATATAGTGTTTAACTTTCTTGAATCTGCTATCTGTTATGTAATTTTGGTTTTACACAATGAATATCTAAGAAAGAAATTCTAGGTTTCAAGTTATCATAGTAGTTTTGGGTTTAGATAAAATTTGTACCGAAAAACTTAGCACATTTTTTTTTAAATCTATCCAATCTTGAGTCTTAATTTTATATATATTGACACTGGTAATGTTCATATGTTTAATTTTTTCACACATTGGATCCAATTTAGTTCATTGGATAAACTTAAATTAAATTAATTTTTAAATATAACAATTTCTTTAAGGTAAGGTTAATTCACTACGCATTATCTTTGCGAAATTAACATCTATAAACATTATACTAATATGATTATGGATATTAGGATGAAGTTAGTCCTAGTGCCACAAAATGCTATTATATTATAATAAAAGGTAATTATATTGTGTTGCCTATCATAACATACTTTCGAAAGAAAAATTACAAAAGTTTTTACCGGCTGTAGAAGAACACGTAAGTGTGAAGCATTGATGGCAAGAAAGACGAGAAATTTTCATCAGAAAGAAAGTTAGCGGGCAATTTTTTTTTTTTAACGTGCAGAATGGGACCGAAATTTTTCGGTGTTAGGACAAGACATTGTACAATCTTTTACAACAATGAAGCACAAACGTGGTATCTACCTTCCTATGGAAAAACTTTCCTACTTGGGTTTCCCAAGACATTTTTTGTGACACTTGTATGTTTTGTGATATGCACATGTATTGGAGCAACCAACGGCATACCACCGGTCATCAAAATTGGTAAGTGCCTTATATATACGTCAATTCATTTATAATTTTAATTTGTACTATTGTTGTTAATATAACAGTGTCCAAATATAGAAAATGAACATTTTAGCTATTTCTAGCTTTTAGCTATTTCTATTCCTTAGAACAGGGACGTACGCAAGGGGTGCATCCTGTACGTCCGAACACCCTCTGAAATGCAGATTTTTCTATAAATTTAGTATAACCTGAGGAAAAAATGAAATGAAATCTTTAAGTTTTACGTCCCACGTTTATGCCAGCTATGCTAAAGGAGACGGTGATGATGAGAAAGGAGTGAAATGGTGGAATGAAGAAAGTGGGAGGAAACGGGAGAACCCCGAGAAAATACACGCACACAGTGTTTGTCCAACACAAAGCTCACTTGGCGCGAGCTGAGATCGAACTAAGGAACAATGTAGCAGAGGTGAACGCTCTATCATTGAGCCACCGCGACCTCTACGACATAATAAGTTCAGTGTCATTGTGTAGCTTAATGGTTAATTATGAAAGCTATCGTATTTATGACTACCACGATTATAAAATAAAATGAATAATATTTAGGTAAAATTAGAAATTAGTTTGTCATTTTCTTTAAAATTTTTGTTGAAGGAACATTACATCAGAGATTAAAACTAATTCTTAACAAAGGGGCGCGGTGGCTCAGTGGTAATCCTCTTACTTCTGGTGTGTGAGGTTCCTAGTTCGATCCCCATGTAAATAAGTTTGTGGTGGATAACATCATGGTCAGTAGGTTTTCCCGGGGTTCTCCCGTTTCCTCCCACCTTCTCATTCCACCACGTCTTCCATCATCATTCACTTGATTTAATTATCTCCCTCATCTCCCTTAGCCTAACGGACACAATCATGGGACGTTAAATTCAAAGATTTTATTTCATTTCAATTCAATTCTTAACAAACGTAAATAAGCAAGTAACATACCTCTAGCCAGGGGTGAAAATAAGGGGTACACGAGAAGATCGTGTTCCCTTAGTACACGTTCTAGAAAGAGAGTTGAGTTGAGTTGATTTTGAGTTTAGGGTCCGTTTCAGCAGCAAGCTATTTACGACATGGACCTACTGATTAACGTGGAATCCGAACCACATGAGCTGCCTCCGGGAATCGAACCGGCGTCTCCTCTAGAAAAAGAAGGAAAGCAAAAATTATTAGAATCACACAAGGATGTGAACAAAGAAAGAGATTAGCTGGTCGTAGATAAAAGTTTACTTGTGCCCTCATCCGCCTGGCTTGTTGTGACATAGGTTACTGTGACAGTATTTATTAATGACAATTCCCTTAGTACTGCAATTCCGTTTCCACCTCTTCCACTAACTAATGATGTGACCTATTTTATATTTAACGTTTCATGATTATGCTTCCGCTAAGGGAGAAGGTGATGATGATAATGAACGTAATGGTAGAATGAAGCAAATGGGAGGAAACGGAAAAATCTAGAGATAATCCACACACGCACTGTGTTTGTCCACCATAAATTCCACTTAATGCAAGGTAAGGTCGTCCCAGGGACTTCACGCATCAGAGCTAAGCCCTCTACCCTAGTTACAAGAAAGCTTTCCGTCAGTTGATGCGTGCTTTGCTTTTAGCTTTCTGCTCTTGCACTTGAAACGCATTCTTTCATACAAGCTGCCTTTCGTTGTACTTGCAAGCGATGCTTTAGATCCTTCGCAGAGCATCATACCATCACTGGCCGTTCATTGGCTATTAACTTAATGACTTGTAAAACGCTAGCGTCAAGATTGAATGGAACAATAAATACAAGGTTGCCCCCATGTAACTTCGTGACTGGAATCCAGGCTACGGCATGCTTGCACGCTTTCCAATCAAGCTGGATGCAAACTTGACCAACTTACAGCAAGCAGTTTGCAAGTTGTCTCTGCAACTATCGCAACCCTAACACATAATAATAAATGAAATGAAATGAAATCTTTGAGTTTTACGTCCCACGGTTATGCCGGTTAGGCTAAAGGAGACGGTGATTATGAGTAATGAATGAAATGGTGGAATGAACAAAGTGGGAGGAAACGAGAGAACCCCGAGAAAACCCACGCACACCGTGTTTGTCCACCACAAAGTTCACTTGGCGGGGGCTGGGATCGAACCCGGGACCCCTAGCACCAGAGTTGAACGCTCTACCTCTGAGCCACCGCGGCCCCCCCACACATAATAATGTATTCATTACATAATATTGGATAAAAGTATTAACCACGATGGGTCACTGGTAGAGATCTCACTTCTGACTTTCGGTTCGATCCCAGATCATGTGCGCTCCAGCGGTGGCACAGTGGTACAGCGTTCACCTCTGGGGCATGGGATCCTTGGTTCGACCCCAGTTTGTGCCAAGTAAACTTTGTAGTGGACAAACACCGAATGCGTGGATTTTCTCGGGATTATCCCGTTTCCTCCCACTTTCTTCATTCCACCATTTCATTCATTTCTGATCATCAATGTTTCCTTTAGCCTAGCCAGCATAAGCGTAGGACGTAAAACTGAAAGATTTCATTTCATTTTCCTCATTATTATTCTTCGAGGCTAAGGGAGAAGGTGATGATGATAATGAACGAAATAATGGAATAAAGGAAGTGGGAGTAAACAAGGGAATCCAGAGATAATTCACACATGTGTTTGTCCACCACAAATTCCTCATAACGAGACCCAAGATCGACCACGGACTCCAAATACAAAAGCCAAGCACTGTACCGCTGAGCCACCGCTAGCCGCAAGACAATTTAAATGATAGCGTCTTTATTATGTAATGCTGCATAAAATTAGGAACAACAGTAGTTCAGTGGTAGAGCTCTCACTTCTGACTTCGTGGTTCGCTCCAAGACTATGTGAGTTTGTGACAGACAACAGCATGTTCGTGGTTTTTCTTGTGGTTCTGCCGTTTCCCTTATATTCCACTAATTTTCCCTTATATTCCACTAATTCTTCCGTTAATTCCACTAATTCTTCCATTATTCTTCCCTTATATTCCACTAATTCTTCCGTTAATTCCACTATTTTTTATTATTCTTCCCTTATATTCCACTAATTCTTCAGTTAATTCCACTAATTTTTCCATTATTCTTCCCTTATATTCCACTAATTCTTCCGTTAATTTCATTAATTCTTCCATTATTCTTCTTCATTGATTCGTTTTCTTTAGCCTAAAAATGATAATTGTGGGTCGTAAAACTATAGATGTTGTTTAATTTTTATTTCAATAATAGTACCTCTGCTTCTTGGCTTGGTGGCTAGCTCGTTTTTGTTGCAGGCGGTTGCGAAATTCTCGGCTGGAAAAGTATCGAACATATAACATAATAATTGAGACCCTATTTTAAACACCTCGGAGGTATATTTGTGAAACATGAACCACAGCATGCGAACATGCGATAACTTCTGGACCTAGCTAGGAATTCTTGTTTCTTTCAAAGAATAAAGAATACTTTTCCAAATATGTGTATGTTAATAGAGAAAAGAGATTTGATACTATTGTAGTGCATAAGATAATATTATAATTAACCTACGTTTTATACAACAGAACAAGAGAGTTAAAGTAATTTATCTTGAAAGATATCTTTCCTTTTGTGTTCCTTCGTAGTATAATTCCTTTTCCTTTTTACTCCTTCGACCTTCATTCTCTTTTGTACTAAAACAGGAATAAATCACAAATTATGATAAAATAACAGGATAATATGTGTAAATTTAACTGCATACCTCATGCTATACATTAGTTTCCTGAGAAACCTTACAAAGCAGCGACATCTATGAACGTTTCATAGAATGTGAGGGGTCACGTGGATGTTCAGTGTTAATCCAATTTGAAGCCTACCGGTTGGTTGATGAAAGAGAATTAAATATAGTCCCCTACGTCATTCGAATTTTTCTCATTTCTTTCTGTAATTTCCGCTCCTCGTCTGCATTTCAACCAAAAACCAATCTCCTGAACTTATTTTATTTTAAATTGGAATATAAGGAAGAAATATGTAAAAAGGGGAGGAGAACTGCTTAGAGCAGGGTTTCTCAACCTAGGTGTCGTAATCACTAGGAGGGTCGCAAGAGGGTTCATGGGAGTCGCGAAGATAAACGAAATAAATAAATATGATTAGAGTCTAATATCAGAAAATATTTTTAAATATTGTTTTGAATTTTGTTCTGATAGGCATATTTTTATTTTTTATACGTACTGTTAAGAACAACAAAAATAGGTCTACTAAACATTTTCAACAGGTGTAGAGTTGTGTAAAAAATCCATTTAAATGAAAGAAGTGCCATATAAAAATAATGAGAACTACATATCGAAATACCAGAAAAATACAAATGCAACAAAACCTGCATATTAAAATGTACAATCAAAATTGAAAGCTAATGAGATACGGTACTTGAGCATGCTGTGATTTCACTGGTGCAGCATTGTCCAATTCAATCTTCGAGAGGGGTCGCGGTGGCTCAGTGGTAGAGCGTTCACCTGCGGTGCTTGGGGTCCCTGGTTCGATCCCAGCTCACGCCGTGTAAACTTTGTGGTGACAAACACTGGGCTCGTGGGTCTTCTCGGGGTTCTCCCGTTTCCTCCCACTCTCTTCATTCCACCATTTCACTCATCTCTCATTATCACCGTCTCCTTTAGCCTAACCGGCATAACCGTGGGAGGTAAAACTTAAAGATTTCATTTCATTTTTTTTTCAATCTTCATGATGCACATTATCAAGTCATTTAAAATACTTAATAACTTTTTTAACTTTAACTTGGGAGTTATGAAGTTTTAAAATTTTCAAACGGCCTACATTTTAGACAGTATGACGGATCGGATTCGATATTTGTAATATAAATGAACTGATCAAATCTGGTTTTAATCCATTTGGTTTTAGGGACGCTACTGTATCTACTATATACAAGAAATGGATTCTACTTTTATTGAAATAGATGGATATCCTGAGATCTCCGCAATAGATTTATTAAAACTCCCATCCAAGCTTATTATAAGTCAGAAATTATAAGTGGGACGTTGGAAAGAGGTTGTGAAAAAATGGGAGTCGTGATAGGAATTAGATTGAGAACCACAGGCTTAGAGTTATATATCGGTAAATATAAAGGGTGTCTTAAAATAATTGCTCTATTCAAAGTAAAATTCAAGTAAACCTTCCGATTTCTTTAAAAGTAGAATCTCTAAACGATCTTTAAACGAATGGGAATCATCAAATCTCGTAGTTCAGTATGAAACTTGGTGAATCGTATTAAAAGCATTGCAAAAGGATCGAAAGATTTTTTAAAAAAAATCAATCTCATGTGATAATTTTTAGTTTACCGAAGATAGATGAACTAGAATTAATTCAGAAAAAATAGGCTATGGGAGAATTTCCTCGGGTTGGAGAGAAAAAGTGAATGAATTCCCACTGTGTACAATTTTGAACACATGAACTTGACAATCTATATACAGAATATCCTAGAAGTCCCACTACCAGAGAGGAAATAACCACTGGTGCAAATCCCGGGGGATGAGGGACACATATCCCCCAATCTTGTAACTGGGAGAACTGTCCCCCAATAATCCGAGTTGAAATGTGTTTTTCGCCTAAGTAAAAACATGACAATTATAAATATGCATGTATTCAGATTTCAGAATGTGTTGACGGCAGTGATTTTAAAAAACTGATATGTACCACTACTTCATCTACATCTCCTGATATATAATATACAACAGGTTCCCCTCAGAAATCAGATTCATCTACCGTAATATGAGTCTCATTTCCCCTCCCTCATTCTACACAGAATAAGCCTCAAATCTGCCCCCTCCCAATGTTGAAGACAATTCTGTTTTCCTGATCCTCCAAAGCATTGTTTTTTAACTTCATAAATATTTTGAATATCGCTAAAGAAAAAAAAATATGGGAAGTTATCCCCAATATTGAAGAGAGTTGCGACGATGGGAAGAACATCAGTCTGTAATTTTAGATTACTTACTTATAAGGGAGGGGCACGCAGTGGCTCCGCTGAGATCCCAACGAGACAATTGTGTTTGCATTTGATATGTTATAATTAGACGAATCCCAAAGTTATACGTGCCACCGGGAGGAATATCGTGAGTTACAACATATTTTGTAATGTGAAACCTACAAACAATTACCTGGCAGAATATCTTGAATCGAGTCATTTGTTCGGAAACGGTTAGATAAGTAGGAAACTCGGTCAACACGCATCAAATCATTTTCAAGGACAAACATTTTGGGATAAAAACTTTGCCCCAGGGTCCCAGACGGGATCCAACTCAAAATTTTCAATTAGCAAGGGGGATAAATAGCACATTGTTTGAAAGCTGTTGTAAAATGAAAGAAAATTGAGCAAATCTCGACTCTCTACGACAACCCTGTGCAAAATTGTGGTGGTCAAAATCTAAACAAAAACAATTGAAAAGTCTATGACCACCCTTACAAATCGAAAATTTTGAGACTAATGTGAAAACAGTAAAGGAAGTGTGGCATTATTTTCAAAGTACAACGATTTAAGTTAAAATGTCTTGCCCGAGGGCCCCTACAGGGTCCGAGATGGGGTCCAACTAAAAAGTTTTAAATTGTAAGAAGGGTTAAGTAGCACATCGTTTAAAAGCTTTGTGAAATGAAAGTAGATGTAGCACGTCTTGACTTTCTATGACAACCCTGTGCAAAATTGAGGCGGGTCAAAATGCAAACAAAAGCTTAATTGAATCCAAGATGGCCGCTAGAAACCTATGTCATTCATAACAGTACAAACCTTAATTTCTATTTTCCTGTATTATGTATTTAGAAACAATAAGAAGATTAAAGAACAACTGAATTTCGATTCACTTCAACTGTTATTTTATTCGGCATATATGTTCTGTTCCTAATGCAGGTTCGTCAAGGTTCTCTCGATATCATTTTCGTGAATGTAAGGAATATGCGATGAACACGCAACTCTGACTTCCTACTCATACTGCTAAACAAAAGTTGAATACCTTCGGGTATTTTTCTAATTTTGTCATACGTAGTTCATACATGACCATGACGTTGCTGCACCAGTCAGGTTGAGGGCTCTATTGTAACGTATTCGTGATGATTATATTTGTATGTCATTCGTTGGTTTGATCGCAATATTTCAAGCGTTACCAAATATACAATAATAATAATAATAATAATAATAATAATAATAATAATAATAATAATAATAATAATAATAATAATAATAATAATAATAATAATAATAATAATAATAATAATGTGGTGAATACATTAATAATTGGCAGGTTAGATAGTATAAGTGTATAAGGACATCGACTTAAGAATCTCTTGAGTTGCTTAAAAACCAGACTTCCGTGTATACGCACATTGCTCTTTAGACGTCGCAACCAGGAAATATGGTAAAACTTCAGAGTCAGATATAAGGAAGTCTTGCTACAAGGAAGTCACCTACGAGGTAATTGCATCGATAGGAATTCAGAATATTGCAAGAAATACGGAAGGTAGTTTTCGACCTGTAGATAGAACTCGAGGAGGACAGTCTCGACTAAACTCCCGTTTCGGAAAGATCCCGCGATTCAACATCCAAGTCTGTATATTCTTAGTGACTATAATCTGGACACTTCCATAACAAGACCGAAGTACTTCAACAGCAACCAGGTTAGTAGTTTTTCTTGAGATGTCTAAGTTAAGCAATTAATAACAAAACCGAACGATCTTTAGCTTCAACTAAAGCCAATTAAATTAACTTAAGCTTAAACTATAAATCCAACACTTTACGAATGAAATAGGAAGATAGATAGTAGCCACACTGCCCATGAAAAGCCCTAAGTTGTTTACTAATCTAATTGTTACGATAATCAGGAATAAATTATTTAATGATATATGCTAAGCGTATTTATTTAGCTGGTTGTCTGGTTCGCTATCATCGAACCCCGATTGACCGAATTACGGTACTGCTAGCATCGAACGATCAATTACGATCATAAATCATTAACACCGAACCAGACACCACAATAATAATAATAATAATTTACAAGTTTGGCGAGCAGTACCAAACCACGTGTGTCGTTTCAGTACATCGAGCTGCATCAAACTTTCTTGGTTTGGTCACAATATTCCAAGAAATAGCATATTTATATACAAATTCATTTTTTACACTGGCGGCCACATTGAATTACAGATGATACTCTTTGATATTTGGTGAATATCTACTATTAACTATAAACGTAAATATCACATTTCTCTTCTCCA
This sequence comes from Thermobia domestica, assembly GCF_964235325.1. Classification (NCBI taxonomy): domain Eukaryota; kingdom Metazoa; phylum Arthropoda; class Insecta; order Zygentoma; family Lepismatidae; genus Thermobia; species Thermobia domestica. Next base: position 392,295,365 of record NC_137454.1, read on the forward strand.
ACACCAGTGGTTTGAGCTGGACATGTGTTCGATACACAGTGTGGCATTTTGGACTCAAGATGTCGCGTTTTTGAACATTTCTCATACTTTCGTCATCTACTAATCAACATTAATGCCAAATTTGGTTTCCCTAGCTTCAGTAGTTTGGTATGCCTATGCTATCGACATAGGTTTTAAGCGGCCATCTTGGATTCAAGGTGGCCATAGATTTTCAATTAAGCTTTTGTTTACATTTTCACCCGCCGAAATTTTGCACAGGGTTGTCGTAGAGAGTCAAGACTTGCTCCATTTTCTTTCATTTTACAACAGCTTTCAAACAATGTGCTACGTAGCCCCCTTGTTATTAGAAAATTTTGAGTTGGAGCCCGTCTGGGACCCTGCGGAAGACCCTGGGACAAAGTATTTTACCTCAAAAAGTTTGTCCTTGAAAATGATGGGATACTTGTTGCCAGAGTTTTCCATTTACCCAACCGTTTCCGAACAAATGACTCGGTTCAAGCTATTCTGCCAGGTAATTTTTTGTAGGTTTTACATTACAAAATATGTTGTACTAAATATGTATACAGCAAATTATAAATGCATTAAAATATTAAATAATACTATTGATAACGGGATAGTTTCAAGTATCTAGGATCAATATTAACAGAGGAAAATCATATTCACGAAGAAATTAAATGTCGACTAAAAGCAGGGAATTCGTGTTACTACTCGGTTCAAAATCTCTTGTCGTCGCGAATTCTGTCGAGGAATTTAAAGCTTAACATATATAAAACGATAATCATGCCTGTTGTTCTGTATGGTTGCGAAACATGGTCACTTACTCTGAGGGAAGAACATAGACTGAAAGTATTTGAGAACAAGATCCTGAGACGAATATTCTTACCCAAGAGGAACGGGAATGAGAAATGGCGGAAGCTTCATAACGAGGAACTGCATAAGTTATATGGTTTACCCAACATTGTTAGGGTCGTCAAGTCTAGGGGGCTTAGGCGGGCTGGTCATATAGCTAGGACGGAAAAAAGTAGAAACACTTTCAAAGTCTTTACTGGAAGACCAATAGGAAGACGACCATTAGGAAGACCTAGGCGCAGTTGGGAGGACAATATTAAGGTGGATCTCACAGAGATTGGAATAAAAAGTAGAAACTGGATGCAGTTAGCTAAGGATAGAAGTCAGTGGAGAGCTTTTATGAACGCGGCATTGAACCTCCGGGTTTCATAGGCCATAGACTTAGTTAGTTACTTGTAACTCACGATATTCCGCCTGGTGACACGTATAATTTTGGGATTCGTCTAGTTATTACATTATTATTATTATTATTATTATTATTATTATTATTATTATTATTATTATTATTATTATTATTATTATTATTATTATTATTATTATTATTATTATTATTAAGTATTCTGCCTTATGGGAAGATCCTGGGACTAATGAGGATTTTTTTCTATTTTAGATTTGGACCTGGAAATGTTTTTTCAGTTTTTGTCCATCTTCAGCTTCCTCTTTTAACTCCCAATATTTTCTCCTGTCTTTCAAATCATCGATCAACTGTGTTCTTCTTCTTCCTATTCCTCGCTTCTCTTCCATCTTTTCATAGAAGGAGATATAAAGAAGACAATTTCTTCGCAAGATGTGTCCAATCCAACTGGAAGGATGGTGTCCAGAAGTGTCCTCTTCTCTTCTATCCGTTTTAAAACATCTTCGTTTGTTGCTCTTTCTGTCCATTTTATCTTCTCCATCTTCCTCCAACACCATATTTGGAAGCTCTCTAAATATTTCTTTTCTAACTTCCGTAATGTCCAAGTCTCTCAAACGTACAGTCCAATGCTTCATAAATAGCACCTGACCAACTTCTTAAGTCCAATATTGACCCTGCTAGTTAAGAGTAATATTTTCTTGTTGAATGCTTCTTTAGCTACGGCAATTCTTGACCTAATCTCTTTGGTGTAGTAAGCGTCTCTCGTCAAAATACTTCCCAGATACTTGAAATTATCAACCTCCACAAGTTCTCCTTGTGCTACTCTGATCCGTAAGGGCGTGTTTCCACGGGATATTCTCATGACTTTCGACTTTTCGATGTGCTATTTTCCATTCCATACAGTTTTCCAGCATCAACTATTTTGTCAATCATCCTCTGTGGTCCTCCTTCGGTTTTAGCTATTTTAACCCTATCATCTGCATACCTGATCTTGTCAATGATCTTATTTCCAATCTTGAAATCTCCAATTTCCATTAATGCTTCTTTCATTAAACATTCACTGGAAATGTTGAATTAATGGGGCGACAAACTACATCCTTGTCTGACTCCTCGTCCAATCTTCACACTATTGGTTTCTCCTTCGTTCAAGCGCAACTTCACTCTTTGTCCTATGTACAGGTTTAAATGAGTCCTCGATCTCTCCAGTTGACTTCGATTTCTTTAAGTATTTTCAGAAGTTTCGTCCAATTGACTCGGTTGAAAGCTTTTTGCCAGTCGATGAAGCACAAACACAACTCTTCCTTTACATCAAGAATTCTTGTCAATCCAATAGCATCTCTGGTGCCTTTTCCTTTCCAGAATTCAAATTGATCTTCTTCTAACCTCTCATGTATCTTACTTTCCAGCCGCTTGTTCAGTATGCGTGTAACGATCTTTCCAGTGTGGGGAATCAGGCTAATGGTTCTGTTCGCTGCACTTCTTTGCTTGCTTTTTCTTGGGCAATTCAATCATTGCAACATCAAGAAAATCCTTTGGCCATTCTCCACTCAGATAGATCTTGTTAATAAGTGAAGTCAGTACTTTCGTTGCGTTGTCTTCTAATCCTTTGAGAAAATCTACTGATATGTCGTCTTCTCCAGTGATCTTTCTCCTTCGCATGTATTTGATTGCTTGTACTACTTCACTTTTCAATATACTGGGTCCCTTTTCATCATTATCCACTTCTTCCTCTGCTTCGATTGCAATATCTTGCAAACACAATTGTCTTGTTGGGATCTCAGCGGAGCCACTGCGTGACGCTCCCTTGTTAGTACATCGTACATACACGAACTTTGGTACATGGTAAGTGATCTAGTGACGGAAGCACATGCGTCTTTTTCCGTCCACTACGAGATCTGTCTTTGACACACTCTGAAGCAAACGCATATTTCTGCCACTTAAACAGTCCTGACGTGTCCTTGCCAAGCGTAGTCACTACATGTGTCATTGTCCTGTGTATGGTTACTCGTAGACTCACACACAGTCCACTAACCGTTCTTCAACTGAGTATTATCCATTATTTTAGAACTGAAATGCTACACGTGACCTTGAACGCAAAGATATAAATAATACTGGCAGCTAAATAACAAATAAATAATACTGAAAGCTAGGGGTACGGAGACTTCTTGGACGCCCTGTAAAAGTAAGAACACACAAAAAAATCTTCCCGTAAAGGATACACGTTTCTCGCGGGGAAATTTCTGAGTTCACTACTGTATACAGCGATATTTATTTTTTAGGTTTATTATTTTTTATTTTGATACCCCTCTGTTCACAGTTGCCGGTGCATTACCAGATGTCCAGGTATTCCCCCTTCTACAATAAATTACTAAAAAAAACTAAAGAAATACCATATCAAGATAAGAATCATAGGCGTAGCTACAGGATGTGTCAGATATCACCGTGCATGCCCTAATAAAATGATTTTATTACATTTTTTATTACGTAGCTTCTGTACATTATTATTAGAGTTGGAGTTTAGTTATTATACAATCTTCAAAATAAGAAAAAAGAATCTTACAACACATTTTCTTTTTATCAAGCAGATAAATATGATTTTCCCTTCACTAGCAAGACATATTATCTTATTAGTATTACGGAAAAAAAAGATCATATATTTCTACTTCAATTGTTCCATGAAGTAACCTACATTTTGCTTTGAGGTAGTAACTCTGCTCATCAGAGTAAATGGAAGCTGCCCGAGTAACAAACAACTCTGAAATAGGCAATTAACCAACAAGCCTCAGTCTGTATGAGCCTTGGCAACGAAAAGCAAATAATGAAACAAGTATTTATAATAGCTATGTCAACTATTGCAAAATACTATATAAACCACAAAATGTTCTTTGCATTGACGCTAACCGCTACGGAACGAGGCTCAAGGTGTCCGAGACAATTCCCAGAGACCCTTAAAATGCCTTGCCATTACTCGTATAATTTCCCTTTACTCTTCGTTCACGCCCAAGAAACCAATTTCTCTAGAGGCAACTGCTGTTAACTGGCAGCCCGTTCGTACGCTTCGTGCAGTGGCCAGAGGTGGAGCGAAGGGGAATGCGTTGATAAAATTCTTGCTGTAGTAGTTAGAGTAGTTAGAGTGTGGTTTCTACTGCGTTGTCATATCGAAGACCTCTTAAGTTAGCAAGATAGACTGCGTGCAAAACAGTTAGTGGATCTTTCTAAATACATACACTTCTCAGAAGCTTGTATCATAGAAAGAAGATACTAAAGTATGAAATTATGAATATAATTTAATTTATATTATAATAGCTTTACTTGGTAGCATTCTAGGGCTACCGCCATAGTCCCGGTAGCCCACAAAATACGCCACTGTACCCAGATTATCCGGATTTTCTATTTTTTGGATTGCCTTTGGCCTCAGTTAGTCCAGATAAACTAGGTTGTACTTTATTAACTAAAACAACGTAATATGAAGAAAATTTCACAAATGGAACATATTCATCATTAAAATATATAGAATTTAGCAGGCATATGACATGCAATGTATCTTTAAATAGTAATGTATGTTTTATGTTTAAAATGTGATTCCTTTTCCTGTATAACGTGCATTCGCTTGGTTGTCATAATTAACTCAGGAAAACGATAAACTGAAATTTCAATGCAATCTCCCAAAACGACTTTCGATAAAATTAGATTTTTTTATATGTAAATGTCACAATATTAAAAAATGCAATTAGCAATTGAAAGATTGGTTTATGGTAGGAAAAATGAAATATGTAGAATTCAGAATAAGGTGTTCTCTGATAGATTTATTTAACTTTTTTCTCTCTCACTCTTTTTGGTTTCTCTGTAACTAGTGAAACGCAACAATGAAAAGATCATGGAGATAACAATAGTCCCTCTGTTGTACTTCATTATCTTTCCCACATCTTCTAACACAATTATTTCTTGTTGCACTTCATTCAACTGGACAATTCTGAATCTCGCCTCCTATCCTCTCCCCAGCCCTATCTCACGCAACCACATCGCAAAATGCATACCACACACAGAAGCCCAAACAAGGTTGCTAGTCCATATTACGTTTTCCCTTTTTGGAGAAAAAAATGTTGATAAATTTACAGCTGAATTAACAGCTCACAAGTTAAGAGGCTAGAGATACACGAATGTTACATCTAAACTAGTAATGACCAATTAAGGATTTTTTGTCTGGAACCCGGAAAGTAAAAAAAAGGAAAAAATCAAAATTCGGAAAATATCCGAATTTGGGAAAAATCTAGAATTCAGAAAAATTCCGGAATTTAGAAAATTTCGGAATTCAGAGAAATTCAGGATTTCGAAAAAAATCCGGCAACTGGAAAATTCGGATATTTTGATTTGGAAAAATCTGAAATTTGGAAAAATTCCGGAATTTAGAAAATTCAGGAATTCAGAAGAATCCCGGATTTCGGAAAAATTCTGAATTTTTTCCCGAATTCCGGATTTTGTCCGAAATCCGGAAAGTGGAATTTTCAATTCCAGAAATTAAATTTTCCGGATTCCGGATAATTTTGAGCATCCCTAATGTAAACCATATTTATTATTGGAATGCATATGTTTGTATGTTGAAAACTAACGTTCGGTATGTTCGTACAATACTTTACTAATTTATAATTTTATACTATGAATCATTAAATACGGAAACATAATTTGATATCGAAGTCATGGGTAAAAATTGGTGTTATTCAGAAGACTTAAGAAATGTCTTGTCTCGGAAACAAGACGAAATTGCCATGTTTCTCGTCTTGTAGATAAGACTAATTTTATTATTATTATTATTATTATTATTATTATTATTATTATTATTATTATTATTAGTAGTAGTAGTAGTAGTAGTAGTAGTAGTAGTAGTAGTAGTAGTAGTAGTAGTAGTCAGGGGCGGACTGGCAACCATAGGGCCCACCCTGCTAAACTGAAATGAGGGCCCACTGTACAAAAATGTAAAAAATGTACTTGGCATTCTTCATATGTATTACATATTTCGTGCGGGTGGACAAGAGATGGCGCAACGAACGGAGCGTCTCACAGTTCCGTGTATCCACACATGTGTTGCAAACCCCTGTCATCGCGTATCGTTCGTAGTATAGGGCAGTGGATTAAAGCGTCAACAACACCAGTTTGTAGTTAAGTGAACATGGCGCAATTTGTGCCTGATAAAGTGTTTTTGCGGGGTGTCCTGCTGCATTACTTTAACATGCAGAAAAGTGCGACTGAAAGTCATCGTATTTTGGTGGAAGTGTATGGTGACCATGCTCTAGCTGAGCGAACGTGTCAGAAGTGGTTTGCACGGTTTAGAAGTGGTGATTTCGGCTTGGCAGACCAAGAGCGAGCTGGACAGCCAAAAAAATTTCAAGACGAAGAATTGACAGCATTGCTCGAGCAGGATTCGTGTCAAACGCAGGAACAACTTGCAGCAGCATTAGGCGTTGATCAAACAACAGTCTCCAAACGCTTGAAAGCCATGGGAATGATTCAAACGATGTCACATTGGGTTCCACATGAATTGAAAGACAGAGACGTTGAAAGACGAAAAACCATTTGCGAATTGCTGCTTCAACGACAGAGCAGAAAGGGGTTTCTGCATCGAATTATTACGGGTGATGAGAAGTGGATCCATTACGAGAACCCTAAACGAAAAAAGGCCTGGGTGAAACCAGGTGAACCAGGTCCATCACAACCAAAACGAGATATTCACTGTGCAAAGGTTATGCTGTGCATATGGTGGGATATGAAAGGTGTGGTGTACTATGAGCTGCTGCAACCGGGTGAAACTATGAATGGAGAACGTTATCGACGACAATTAATGCGTTTGAAGCAAGCTCTGGCCAGAACACGACCAGAATGGGAGAACAGACATGATAAACTTATTGTTCAACATGATAACGCTCGCCCACATGTCGCAAAACCGGTCAAAACCTATTTAGAAAATGTCGGATGGGAAGTTTTACCCCACCCGCCGTATTCACCAGACGTTGCTCCTTCGGACTACTACTTGTTCGATTGCATGAACAACGATTTGATTGGACAGCGGTTTACTTCTTCAGAAGATATCGAAACATGGGTCTCTGACTGGATCGCTTCCAAGGATGAGGACTTCTTTCGCCACGGAATCCGTACATTGCCTGACAGATGTGCGAAAGTGGTGGCTAGCGATGGACAATATTTTTCTTAAGGTATTTATGTATTTTGTGTTTGTACTACAGCTTCAATGTGTGCGTACCAACCGCACGAATTAATTCCTAGACCAAATATAAAAATCCATCTTCGAACCCATAAATAGTATCCCATGTATTCATACAAAAGCAAAACATTAACCTCGACCCGAGAATGATTTAGACGAAACGGCGCATAAGAAAGTTGACCCGAGCCGACCCGTGGCTAGAGCAGCCCTGATCCTAGCGTAAGTGACCTGACCCGACCCGTGTCTCAAGCAAGCTTGACTCGACCCCTGACCCATGAAAGCCTGATCTGACCCGTTTGAAAGCACTACGCGGTAGCAAACAGTTCAGTTAATTTCGTGTTCGCCTGTTAAAGTTGTGTAATTTCAAGTAAAAAATACCCATAAAAGATAAGCTACAATTGACTGAAATCATCCAAAGACGGGGTGTATACATTATAATTTATGAACACCTTAGACAAAAAAAAAAAAAAAAAAAAAAAAACGAAGCCTGATCCGATTTCTTTCTTCGAAGCATGGTCTGAGCGTCTGAGGACAATGCAGTTCAAAAGCGTTCCGGCTCCACCTCCACTTTCCACAATAACAATATCTACGAAACTATTGTTTCTTTAAAACATCGCCACTCGCCGGCTTGTAAAAGGACCGGAGTAGGCAATGGTATCCAAATCCAATAACAGCCTGAAATCTACTATGTTTCTTATATTTTAAAAAGTAGTAGTTAACGTGCTCGTTTTTAACAGCTGCTGTATCACAAACCCCGCAATGTTTTAGGGCCTGATTGTCTCATAGACGGAACCTTTTCAAGTCGATAAACGTGAAGAAGAATAAGGTCTGTTCATGAAAGTTTAACGTTACATCTTTTTTATGCAAAACACAAGTTTGCGGAAGTTACCCTGCCATATTTTTTATGCTGGTAGGTTTAATTGAGCACATCTTTTTAAAATTGGTGGAGGGGGCCCACCTGTTTGGGGGGCCCACCCTGCATTTGCAGGGTAGCAGGGTGGGCCAGTCCGCCCCTGGTAGTAGTAGTAATATTAGTAGTAGTAGTAGTAATATTAGTAGTAGTAGTAGTATAGGGAAATGTTAGCTCAGTGGTAAAGTATTCACCTCGCGGTCCGATTGTATTATCTGTTTATATCTTATAGAAAGTAACTGCATTTTGTATGATTTTCAAAATAGTCATTCACACGCTATTTGTAACATACTAAAAATTCTCAAACATTTATTATTATTATTATTATTATTATTATTATTATTGGTGGTGGTGGTGGTGGTAGTAGTAGTAGTATTAGTATTAGTAATATTAGTACTGTCATACACTTCTCATCTGATAAGGTAATAAAGCATACAACTGGTCATTATGTATAATTTACTGTTTCTGGCTATCTTGTACATTACTGTAATGAACAGCAACGGGTGTGCACTATACGACATAAAATACCAGTTGTCTTATCTACCGGACTTTGTTATACGTGACGATCACACGAACTATACCACACAAAATACCAGTTTTCGAACTATCAGATATTGAAATACTTGACGATCATGTGAACTACGACACAAAATACGTCTTTTATCTGCCGAATACTGAAATACGTGACGGTCATGTGAATTATACGATACAAAATACCAGTTCTCTATCTATCGGATACTGAAATGCCTGATGGTCATGTGAACTACACGACACAAAATACCAGTTTTCTATCTATCGGATACTGAAATGCCTGATGGTCATGTGAATTATACGATACAAAATACCAGTTCTCTATCTATCGGATACTGAAATGCCTGATGGTCATGTGAACTACACGACACAAAATACCAGTTTTCTATCTATCGGATACTGAAATGCCTGATGGTCATGTGAATTATACGATACAAAATACCAGTTTTCTATCTATCGGATACTGAAATGCCTGACGGTCATGTAAACTATACGACACAAAATATCGCGTATCTATCAATCGGATACTGAAATTCGTTACAACCATGTGAACTGTACTACACAAAATACCAGATTTCTACATATCAGACATTAAAATACATGACGATCATGAGAACTATATGACATAAAACATCATTATTTTCTTCTTTTAAAAGCCTTATTTTTATTATTATTTTCTGCTATTTGGCGCTTTTTATTACTTTCTACTATTAAACAGTTTTATGATGTCGATTAATATTGTTTTTCTCTTAAGAAAAACATCTCTTAGCATGTTTTTCTTTAACCTGAAAAGCTGCAATTGTGTACACAAATCGAATCTTTCACCAATGATTTAACTAATTTCCCGGCGTTATACAACAATGAAATTTTGTACAGCGATATATGTCAATTGACAACATAACATTCCATTCTTACTTTTCATATATCGTAACTATATATAAAACTACCTTGAACTGACTCACTGACATAAAATAACAGGTACTTCCGGTTGACGTGAAAAGTTGCATGATTATAGCTTTTTCGGATTAGCCCACAGAAAAATCTCCAAAAGTGAATATTTTTAATTTTTAGGGGAACTAAAGGGAGTGAAGAAATTCCCATGAAAGGGTGTTTTCTTGGGATACAAAATCTTATCTTTTAATTAGTTTAAATAGGAAAAGAAACTTGAAATTCTGTATAATTGTGATTTTAAGAGGTGAGAGGCCGTAGACCTAGACAACGCTGGGTTTCGGAGCAAAAAACCCCAGTTGGCCAAATTCAGGAAATGTTAAGACCAAATGCACGAAATTCACTGTTGATGCAAAGGCGGATACATAAGAGATGAGAGGTGGTAGGCAGAGCAAACACGGGGATCTGGGCGCGGAGTCCCCAGCTAGCCAAATGCCATATGCTTATATATATATATATACTGTACATAGGAGCGATTTTTAGTTAGATCGTACGGAGATGGAACCACATGAGGAATAAAATGTAAATAATTAATCTATGATATAGAGCGAAATATAAATAGGAAATGTCTTTAAATATGACTAGAAAGTAGAAAATAGGATATTAAAAAAAATAAAACAATATTACTGGGAAGTTAAAGAAAAACATGAAATAAATCGTACGAAATAATACAAAACAATAATGTTTTCAAGAAAATTGCTTTTAAAAATTTTGTTTATGCATATTAACAAAAAAAAAGAAGCGTGTGAGAAACTCCCTCATGTAAAACAATCTATTTATAATATATCAAGTGACACCTCATGCTATTTCTTTTAATCACACTTAAGTAGAAATAATGTACTTTTCTTAAATAGAATTATTTCCAACTTTTTAGTATGATTTGCTTTATTATTATTTTTTTTGGAAAGAACATGATTTTAAAAATATTATTGTACGATATTTTATTTTTATTGATGTTATAGAAATACATAAGGGGGGTTTTCTTCACGTAAGATTCATTTTCCATTGATTGCTCTGTGATGTCATGTATGAAGAGCTTCTTCAAATAGTAGCGACAGTAAAGTTTCACCTCTTTCTCCCTCTCTCTCTCTCTCCCTATCTCTCTCTCTCTCTCTCTCTCTCTCTCTCTCTCTGTGTTTGTGTGTATAAATGAAGAATAAAACGAATTTAAATCTTTCCTCAAATAACCAAGTCTGCGTTTTACATTAATGTTTAGTTTATTTTAAAATTTTATGCATGTATACTGTACACTATTTCATGTTTACTGCAATGAAGTTAGATTTATAAAATTTATCTTAAAATGTGTACAAAATTTATATTTTTCGACTTCCGTTTTCTATAAAATATTTGTTTTAACATACAGTACATTACATAATAAATATTAAAGCTTAAATATGAAGAAAATTGGAGTAAGAAGGGGTTTTGATATAAATAATGTATTTTAATAGTATTCGGACACATTAGGCCGAATAGTCAGGAATCTACCATACAGGGTGTTTCGAAAGCACTTTTGAGTAATGTTACATATAATGGCAAATACCAAACAGAATTCTTTTGTCAACATGAAATTTCTACTTTAACGATCTAGTTACTATATACAAGGTGTTTTAAAATAACACCGACAATGCTTGGGAGGTGACTCCTTACACCAAGATAAGACAAAAAGTATAGACCAATCTGGGTGCTTAAATCCGTCATTTCAGCGTTATAAGGTGCCGGCAAAATGAAAAAAAAAAATGAATTTTAAAGGTCCGTAGGTCCAAAACTATGGAACCTACCGAAATCGAGTCAAGACTTTACTTGGGAACAAATATGAGCGCTATCCAAAAACACATGTTTCAGGATCCTAAGATACTCACACAATTTTTTTTATAGAGGGAGTTTGGCTACAGACATATAATCTAAAGTACTTATCAACTACCTCTATAAAAATTATTGAGGAAGTACCGAAGGATTCTGAAACTTGAATATTTGGATAGGGCATATACTAGTTCATAAGTGAAATTTTGATCCGACTACCGTAGGTTCCATAGTATTGGAGCTAATGACCTTTAACCCTAGGAAGTCCGTGTTCGAACCTGCTACTTGAAGGATCAACGTGGGGCAGGGTCAAATTTGCCCATGCTGGTTTTAAGTAGGGTTCAGAGTATGTTCAATTTGAGATAACGTGTTGAACTGTTTCAAAAAAGAAGTTTTTCAAGAAATTGAGCTTTTTATTTGTAAATAAACGGACTAAACAGTGCATAGAACAGCTTACATATTTTACCAAATTTCTTATAATAGACTATTATGCAGAAAAAACCAGTATTAAAACTAACACTCGACACGTTCTATAAAAGCTTAAGCGTATATATAAAAGAGAAAAGTTACATTAAAAAAAAAAGTAATACAAGTTTTAGATGTAAAATAACAAATGAAAGGATTTTTGGAGAAACAAAGATGTGTAGAACCTATGAGTAAAGAGAGGTCAAATCGGCCCGCACAACATAAATTACATGAATTATATATATTAATCCATATAAAGTAAATAAAAACAACTAGCGAGAAAAAATTACCCCCTATCCTCTTTCAATGGTTAAAGTACATATTTTCATGTTTTCTGCAGCCAATAACTCCGAAAAAAGCATTTGTGCATCCAGATTGGTCTATGATTTTTGTCTTATCTTTGTTTGTCGGTGTTATTTTGAAACACCCTATGTATACGAGAAGATATTTGAAGCACGCGTTAAGCAAATTATCAAGATTGTTTTGACTGATATCATTGACAAACGTCCTTCTCATCTGTGATTCGCAGCCAAGATCGATATTTCATAGATGGCGAATGGGTTTGAACAAGAAACAATCAATTTTAAATTTTGGAAATCATAATATACGGATGTATGGTACAAGATTAAAACAAACTGATTAATCAGACTTAAAACTGGTGCTAAACGGTAAATTTTGAAATTAATTGTTGTCTTTGTTATCTATAAAATTGAAGTTAGTGCGAAAATAGTTTTTGATATACTTTATAAATACACAATTCTCAAAGTCATTACAAGAGTACTGAAAATTATGGATTTGTTCAAGATGGTTTAATTATATCGTTTTGTGTAATCTACAATAGAAATTGAAATTACTTTCTGTTTTTAAATATTATAAGAAACACGTATTATATCAAGAAAATATAAATTTATTTTTGGATTTATTGTGTAAGCAAACCTAAATTCTAAATATAGTATCTGCACATCGCAGTATATATACCTCTTTTAGTCTAAAGTTCTATGCGCATATCAATAATGTAATGCAATCTTTTGACAAACTTAGTTTATTCTTTCTGAAAGTAATCAGAAACATCAAAATAATCAAGTTACGATGCTGGTGTAATTTTGGCACATCACATCTTCTAAGATTTACAGATAAAATTCAATAGTTTGCATGAAAGAACGTGTTTATAGCGAACAACTTTCTGCAGGCGACAGAATTAAATACAAAGTAATACAGGTGTATTTTAAGTTTACAAGTGTAGTGTTACTAGCGTAAAATCATTACAAGTGCTTTACGACGTTTAAAATAAGTGAGTGCATATGAAGGATGACTGTATTAGATGCTATTTTCCACTGGAGGTATATTTCTGCACAGTGTACATAACCTGTATTTTATATTTACAAGTGGAGCGTTACTAGTGTGAAACCATGACAAGTGCTATTGTAACTCGTGTCATTGCCAAAATCTATTTCTTTTCGCTACCCTCGTTTAGGCACATACTCACCATCGCTGAAGCACTTGCTTCCTTCGGACGCATCCCCGTGCCACTGCGTGGGTCCCTCAGTTTCGCCCTGCTCTGACTCCGTTTGATAGTATTTGTGTTTTTTTAGTGACCCCCTAGTACATGTTTGTTAGTGTGTTTTTTTGCACTATAGTTTTTATGTCACAAATTCCGTAAGTCGTATTTATACGTAAATCATTGAAAAAATTGTAAATTTTGAACTTGTACTTTGAATTTGAATTTTGTACTTCTGGTGGCAACCTTCAATACTATCTATGCGAAGTGAGATATTTTCACGTCTTCCAGCGGAAACCTTTTAGGAGACAATAAGAAGGAAATTGTTGAAAGAATTATAATTTTTCATCAATTCTTTCCAGTGGTACGCCAAAAGTAAACCAGTACGCAAGTTACTCATACTTTCGATGTTTTACACAAAAACTTGAACCTACGACACTGATAGTACTAACGGCTGGCTTCTTCAGGACACACGCAGGACACGATATGCTTTCGAACTACTTTCATGGATGATTCACAGAGGACTCTGCATCGCAAGCACTAATCCAGAGATAAGATTACCTACATTTATATTTTTCCGCTTCCCAAATCTGCAAATTATGGGGATAGTAACATTATTTCAGTATTTTTCATTAGTATTACTTCAATATTGGTTACATAAACTAAAGAGGGCGATTGTTCTTCTTGCCACTCCAAGTGATGCCACTGCATGTGAAAAATATCATCAAAGATTTTGTTCGTGCCGTATATACTAGAATCTAAGATACACTTTTCTCTACCAGAATTTCAGATATAAAATGTAAGGTACGTATTGGAATCACATACGAAACCGCTCTGACAGTGTGGTTGCAGCTGAACATAGACAACTTTTTTTATAATACTTTTATAGATTTTTTTTTACCAGCAGGATTCCAAGACGTACCTTCCATTTTATATCTGATTTTTTTTTTGGGGGGGGAAATCGTCTTAGATTCGGGTATATACGACAAGAACTAATCTTTGTCGGTATTTTCCCCATGCAATGGCCTTACTTAATGGGGAAAGAAGAACAATCGCTCCCTTTAGCCTATGTATACCTTGTAATCAATATCGTAATAATACTAAAAAAATGAAATAATGCTGCCATCCCCATAATTTGCAGATTTGGGAATATAACGTCGCTTTTCATTTTAGTTACTTATTAATTTATTTCATTGATATCCCACGGTTATACTCTTTATTCTAAAAGTGGTAAATGGTTAATGAAAGTATTATAACATAATTGGTTTAATGAGAATGCAAATAACCTACGGGCAAGATGTTGTCCACGGTAAACTCATATGACTCGGAATCGAAACAAATACCCCTTGGATCATGAGTAACAGTTATATCAATGATGCCTCTTTGTTATCGTTTTTAAAATTTTTAACTTGAACTGAAGATTGTAGATATGACTGAGTCTTTGACACCAAACGTTGCAACTCACGAACCTAAAACATTTCGCTTAACACTTGGCAACACTGACATGGTCTGGGCTAATTGGCAAACGTGAAAAAGCGAGGGAAAAGAAGAGAACTTTATATAATCAAAATGCAAAATGAGGATGAGAGGATGAAGTACATAAAAAGAGGCCTGTTTCTCCCAGTCATTAAGTGTGTTATAGCCAGTAATAATATCATATGAAGTAGAATGCATTACAGTAGACATTGAGTTTAAAAAAAAAAAGACTTAACGCTATAAAAACTTGGCTACCTTTTGATGAAAACCCTTTTCGAAGCTGTGAGAACAGTATATGAATCCTTTAGTACCAATTACTTTCAAAATATTCTAAAATTAAATGACAAATTCGACTGTCAGGAATTGGAAAGTGCACGTCTAACAGAACCAATCACTGTAGTAATTGGAACTCATTGTCTTACTAAGCGCACCATATTAAAATTCGAAATTTTGTATAAAATAGTTTTGATGGAATCAGTATACTTCTGTATAACAAGGAATTTTAGTTTGATCTCTGTTAGTTGTAAAACAATAAAACTAGTGGTAATCTATATACTAAAATGTTAGGTTTATACGTTTGTGGTCAAGAAAATTTTATATGTTTGTGGTCAATTCTTTTTGACAATGATATCTCGGAAACCACAAGTTGCAGAAAGATGCCGTTTTCACTGATCGATAGCAAATTTTGTAAAGATTGTTCAGTTCTAATTGAATATTTTTGTTTAAAAAAACTTGGCCGTTATTTATTTATTAAAGTTTGTGAGAGGTCATAGCAGAGACAAGCACAGAAATCTAATTTCTATTCTTAAAACTTATATGTAAATTCTCAATATCACATATGTAATGTATCATAAGTTTGAATACACCTTCGAATTATAGAAATATAATTTGTAGATAACAGAAAAAGAGTGTTATGACTACTATTCTGGGTCCATTAATACACGATATAATCATAGCCATAGTTTTTATCGTTGTGCACCAAAAAAAAAAAAAAAAAAGAAAAAAAAAAAGAAAAAGAAAAAAAGAAAAAAGAAAAAAATAGATTTTACTCTCTTCAAAGTACACACCTCGCGTCTTGATCATATCTCTCCAGATGCTAGACATTCAACGTATCACGTTGTCCAAAACTGATTTCGGTACATTTTGCGCAAATACCATCTAAGAGTTCATGCTTGCTTGATATGGTGACCCGCCAGGTAGTCCTGTCCAAACGAGCGTACAGGAGTTCAATAGGGTTAAGAAAGGACTTTGTAAGGGTCAAATTATGGTTTCTAGTATGTTTTCGAGAGCCTTACGTGCCTATGTTTTACACATTCGAGAAGTGTGTTTCAGATCAATGTTAGTTTGAAACACAAATTCTCCCCCAATCAGTGCGATGCAAGAATGTATAGCATGAAGCTGCATAATCTTGTGATAGCGTCCGTATTGCAGTGTACTATCTTACTAAGATCCCTACACGTAATCTCCTAGGGATCCTTGTTCTGTTGGGTTATGGTGCCACCTAGGATAATGTCATTGATGGCATGTACAGACAATATAATGGGTATCCTGCTACACACTTTGCGACTAAGTTATACCAAATACTAACTGAGACACACGATATTAGGTAAATTCGTAAAACTAGGAGCAACAACGTATGTCAAGCATAGATGTTTCAACTTACAGAAATACGGAGACAGTGAAATCATTCTTTTTTTCCCTTTCCTTTGAAACATTTATTGAATACTGGGAATAAGGAAACAGGTCGAAATACATCACAAAACTGACGTCCTTATACTTGGAAAGAAATTGAATAAAAACTATGCCGATGCTAAATCTAGTGTACTTATCTATACTGTAAAATATTTACTAGGTAAATTTACAAAACATGGTGGCAATCTGTTTGCCACTTCCTCTATGTAAATCAATTTACAGCTTTAAAGTAAAATAACTAATATGAAATGGTGTAAAATTACATTTTTATCAATAAAACTATCGCACTTTCTTATAAATTTATTGTAAATTTGTAGCAAATTTTGTAATTTAATCTAAGGAAATGTATATCAACTTACAAAATGAAGTGTTAATGATTTTACATTGATGTTTGGCAATTTAATTACAAAATTTTTTTCAGTGTACCAAGTAGAAATCATCTATTTAGTACAAATTAACTTTATCATATTTAATTTTTTTTTTTTAATTTGTGAACGTCATCAAGTAAATGAAGAAGTTGAAGAGATGCTAAGACACACTAATAAACTTTGTGGCCTAATGAACCCGAACGTCCAATGCAGCTCATTGTCTTCTGTCCGTAGCCGATTGGATTCAGTTTTCATTTTGTATTCCTCTTTCTGCGAGATCTATCTTAATATTGTACTCTAATCTACTCCTAAGTCTTTCTAATGGTCTTCCTCTGCTTAAGTTTGCAGTCAATATTTTTGAAACCTTTCTCTCATTCTGGGTACATAAGCTGCCCACCTAACCTACTTGGCTTTGATGACTTGTAAAGATTAACGCCAAAGTGAACTTTGTGGTGGACAAACACCGTGTGCGTGGGTTTTCTCGGGGTTCTCCCGTTTCCTCCCACTTTATTCATTCCACCATTTCATTCATTACTCATCATCACCGTCTCCTTTAGCCTCACCGGCATAACCGTGGGACGTAAAACTCAAAGATTTCATTTTTCATTTTTGTAAAGATTAAACTAACATTTCAGGAAAAAACGCTTAGGCAAGTAAAATAATCATTACTTAAGAGGCTTCAACCCGGCGAAATTAAAATACCGCTAATTTTAAGGTAATTATGTGATATCTTCAAATAGATAAAAGATAATCGAAATGTGGAACAAGTGCGCCCTAGACAATATCATTTTACATGAGATACTGTTATCGCGACTCACTTATCTGCTTTCGATTACGAACCATTTTGAAAATCCGCATTTATTTTCGCGTTTCTAAACAGCTGAAAACGGAAAGCCAGTAAGTGACTTGTGATAATGGTGCCTCACGCAAAATAATATTGTCTAGGGTGCTCTTGTTCCACATTTCAATTACCGGTATCTTTTATCTATTTGGAGATATCACATAATTACTGTAAAATTAGCGGTATTTTAATTTCGCCGGGATGAGACCTCTTAAGTGTTGTATAGTAATTCTTAAATGACATTATTTATTTACTTATCCTCGTATTTAAAGTTCAGCAAATTTTATCTAAGAAGTACAGGATGAGGAAAAACATGTTAGCATTAAATGGGGATTTACTCACGTGAAATTACAAGGCCAGGATTTGGTTACAGGGTTTCATTTTGCCAGCCATCCCGCTCAATGCACTGATCGAGTTTGTCTATTGTAGATTGTATGGCCCTTTGGGCTATTTGGGCAGGGGTAGCAGTGATGACCTGAATCATGTGTTGCTTCAGGTCGTCCAAGTTGCTAGATTTGCTGGCATACACACGATCCTTGCTCATGTCTCAAAGCCAAAAATCTCATGGCGTCAGGTTGGAGGAACGTGCTGGCCACGGAAGAGGACCATCTCTACCAATTCAACCTTTACTGAAAGTGTCGTTTAGATAATTCCGAACCATTTGACTGTAATGCGCAGGGGCGCCGTCTTGCTGAAAGTACCCTTGCTGGAGAATGGCAAGAGGCGCGTTCTTCCCCATGAATTTGTAGACTATGGCGAGGTAATTCTCTTCCCTGACGGTCTCTTCTTCCCCCCCCCCCAAAAAAAAAAACGAAGGCCCAATCACTCCAAATTTGCTCACTACACACCAAACGTTCACCTTAGGGAAATCCCGCATGTGTTCACGAATTTCTCCGTCCTTACAAACTTCTCGTAGATCTTGCTTGTTGTCAGGCACTAAGGTGCAGCTCGTCCGGTCCAGGCTGTGAATTTTTCTTGTACGACACTTGGGGACTGAAAAACTTCCACATAGGCAGCTATTTCCCTTCATTCCGCAAAGGAATATCGGCATGCCATGGTTTAAGCTGCAAAACAAGAACAAAAAGAACACCAATTCTTTGTTAACATCTTTTTGCATCACCCTGTAAGATGGATCCAATCCGAATCATTGACACTTTTTCTTTTTTATCTTTTCTTTCTTGTTTTTTTTATTTTTTTTTGAATCAAAAACTAAGTCGACAGAAGAAAATAGTAGAAAAAACTTAAATACGCACTTAGAATTTCAAAGGAACGAGAGAATGTTGAAGAAAAGTTTTTTTTATGAGTATCAAGTACAGGATGCTTGTTATGCTTAGCAGAACAAGAAGAAAAAGAAAAAAAGAAGAGAAAAGAAAAACATTCTTAGGAACATGATCTTCTCAAATAGGATAACCCGATTGTCAGATGTTGGTAATCCCCAAGAGACTGGGGTTGAGGCTTCATTACAGAAAATGATGTTCTCTCAAAACTTGTTTCTAAAGTATCGCAAGAGTTTGAACTCGGCTCCCAAAACTTCGGTCACGACTTGACAGCAACACTCCTTCCTTCTGATTTCAAACCCCCCCACCCCCACCTCTCCTACATACACCCCACACTCTTTCCTGCCTCCTTAGGTCTAGAGTTTCCGAAGAATATATATCGTCTTGGCAAGCACTACATTACGTCTTTCCTTTCCCAGAATTTCCCTGCCGGTGCAAAAGGCTTTGCTATGACAGCTTAAAGTTTATATAACTGACAACTATGCGAAAGACGTGCATTTACTCACTTTGTTTTTGCTTCAAAGACCGGACGTCCACGAACTGATAAAACCTCCTCAAAACAGCCACGACGCCAGGAAAACATGAATGTTTATCACAAACAGCTGACAACAGTTAACAAAAGTACATACGCTTTAGACGCTATTATTATAGTATTAATGGGTTGAGATTAACACAAAGTGGCGAAACAACAATGGTTAATTCTAATGATACAATGGTTAATTCTACCATAAAATTAAGGATTTAAAATATTAGTACTTTTTCTAAGATCTTTCCTTCTTAGAAGAGGAAAGGACACTAATATTCTATTAAAAAAACAAGTATGTGTCGTTTCACATCGTGTAACAACGGTAGAATTCCAAACCATCGGAATCCAATATTGAAACCGGAAATGGTACACCGCTTTCATTCAATAGGCACCTTATTTTTAAAAAAAATCGCCATATCTCTTACCGCCTTGGGACTCCAACCTGTGTTATGTATGAATAGTGTATAGACTTCAAACGTATGCTATACATAAATATGGGATTAGACTTACAACCAATACTAATGAAACTGTCTGTCCGTCTATGCGAGGTGAGATCAAACAATACGGTCAATAATGTTATTAGAATCAAAGTAATAAGCTTGCATGGAATTTGATTTAATCCTCCACAAAGTATATTGTCCTTGGCTTGCAATGCACTTATTCCAACGTTGCACCCGTGACTGGAAATATTTCTGGAAGGCTTCTTTTGGAAGGGTGTTCAGCTGCTCTGTCGTGGCCCTTTCAATGTCAAGAATGGCATTCAAACATTTTCCTTTAAGCACGGTTTGAAATGTCAGAAGTCACGTGGTGCTATATCCGCCAAAATTGCCAAAAGTGGATATTTTAATTTTGGGAGGGGGTCTAAAGGGGACATGAAGAAATTCTCCATGTTATTTAAATGGGCCTTTTTTTTTGGACCTATAATCTCATATTTTAGGTACTTATAATTGGAATAAAAACTTGAAAATATTTATGCGTATACGCTTTCGTTAGGTTAACTCACTAAATCACTAAAAATAAAAACTTCCAACTATAAAGTGTTTTTTTATCGGGAACTGAAAAACCATTCGAATGTTATTTATATTGGACATCTTTTACACCCCAAAATGTTTAGGCACTTCCGGCAGGATTATAATGATGAAATTTCGCATGATTGTAGCCTTCCGGGACTAACCTACAGGAAAACTGCCAAAAGTTAATACTTTTAGTTTTTAAGAGGTCTAAAGGTGGGATGAAGAAATTTCCATTTTATTTAAATGGGTGTTTTCTTGGGATGCAAAATCTTATCTTTTAGATAGTTGAAACAAGAAAAAAAACTTGAAATTTGATAGAATTGTGGATTTAAGAGGTGCGAGGCCGTAGGCCGCGTAAACGAGAGGGTCAGGGGGCGAAGCCCCAGCTGTGCCAAATTCACGAAATGTAATTAAAGAGCAAATGCACAAAATTTACTCTTGACGCAAATGCTGATACCTAAGAGATACGAGACCGCAGGCCGAGCGAACGTAGGGCTCTGGGGGCGGAGCAGCCAGCTATCCAAATACTAGTTTTGTTATAAAATTACATGGCGAACGCACTTTATCTCATCCAAACGATTATCATCGAATATACACGGATACAGGAGCACTCTGATTGGCCAAATTAAACAGACCTCAACGATTTATCCCTCTACAAATGAGGTTTTTTTCATCGCCTCCATGGTGAAGTCAAAAGAACATGCGGTTAGTAATCATGAGGTTGGAGGTTCACGCCAACCCTAGGTACTTTATTTTAGTGGTTTTTACGCTTAGCTTAATAAGGAAATCACGCATATAGGCGATTTAACATATTTTGGGAAAGAAATTTTGTGGTTCACTGGCTTTCGTCGCGTCTCTGACGCTGATTTGCTGCTGCTAGCATAATTCTCAAAACGGAAGTGGGGCCATCCTAGATCGCTGCGGGGCCACCAATTCTTGGCGAGATGTTGCTAGTTGCCCATCGGTGATCTACCAATGCTTACGGCATGGAGGACTTAGTGGAACAAGGGTGTGGGAGGAAACGGTACTCCTCGAAGAATATCCATAGATGTCATAGACACCATAATTCTTGAAATCGAAGTACGTGCAGATTTTGTTTTAAACTTCCAAATTATATTATGTGTAATTATGACAATGTTAAAAGAACGGCTATGTTGTTTGTTCGTTTGCCGATAAGTATCAAAGCAGAAACGGTTATGTACGCTCTGTAAAACCGAACTTAAGGCCCTGAGGCATGCGTAGTTTTCGTATTCCTTCATCAGGGAATTCTACCACAAAGAACCAGGGGCGGATTCAGGGAAGCGATCGGGGCAATCGCCCTCCTCCCCCAGGATAGGAAACTTTCTTATTTTATATATAAATAAAACTCATCTCAGAGTTTGGAGCTCTTAAAAGTGGCTCAACACCCCTCCACCCCCAGAAGTCCGTCCTGGTTCCGCTCCTGCAAAGAACTTACACCATGATGTTACAATGGTCTTCAACTCAGCTGCATTGATGAAAATTTATCTGGCTGAAATTACTTCCGGTACACGAACAGATGGAAGTCGCTGGACACGAGGTCGGGGCTGCAGGGTGACGTTATGTAAGACACCCATTTCGAGCAGCAGATGTTAATCGCTGTTCCATCTAATGACGCGATGTGTAACTTCTACTATTTTTGTTAAGAATAGATACCACTGAAGTGATCTTCTTTACCTGAGAAATTGTTAACTGATTGTCTCCATTAATTAGCGCGGTCGAGAAAATCCCTATACCTATCTATTGCAAAAAACAAAATTAAAATATTCGCTCTTATTTAAGAATTTTCGTGCTGAGTAACGGACGTTCGGACGTTTAATTTACAACGTCCCATTTGAATGATCTTAATAAATTACTGGTTCTTCTCTAAAATTTAAATTTTGAAAAAGAAGTCCATTCTCTTCGTTAAAAGACTTGAAACAGAACATTCCAAGATATTTTATCTCAAGCTATGAAAAGAATAGATTTATGTTAAGGAATTTTGATGGCGCTCAGAAATCAAACGTGGATGTTAACCTTTACGTAATAAGTTCTGGAAACCGTATGTAAGACTGGATCAAACTAATTATAGCCAAAAGTAATAGCTTCTGATATTTTTGTCGTCTTTGCTCAACAACTGACATTTTTGACGTAATGAATGATTTAATTGCCATTTTCATGGATATAGGATAAGATGAAATGAAAATATTAAAATTGAAAAGTTCGACTTAGTAATTATTGCAGATTGTAGTCGGAAAATTGTTTTTCAAAGAGAATTTGGGATAAGTAATGTATCGCCGGACTAATTTTAGAAAATTTACCAGAAGAATTGGAAAGTTTATTTTGGTTTGTAAGGAGTAAAACTCAGGCGACGGGAATAGTTGAAGTTAAGAAATTACTTCTTCTTGTTAATTGTATTTGATGTAAGCGGCACTATATATTGAGGCGGAGAGGCACACTTGTTATGGTTTATAGGAAAGACAGTATGGAAATGGTGCGTAAATGATAGGATTGTTACATATCGTGTTTGAGTTTTGTCAACTTATACCAAAAAAAAAAAATCTAACAAACTAACTCTATGGCCTATGGAACCCGGAGGTTCAATGCCGCCTTCACAAAATCTCTCCACTGACTTCTATCCTTAGCTAATTGGATCCAGTTTTTACTTTGTATCCATCTTAATATTGTCCTCCCATCTGCGCCTAGGTCTTCCTAACGGTCCTAACGGTCCTTTCCTGATTGGTCTTCCAGTTAAGATTTTGAAAGCGTTCCTACTTTCATCCATCCTGGCTACATGTCCTGCCCACCTGAGCCTCTTAGACTTGATGACTAACAATGTTGGGTAAACCGTATAAATTATGTAATTCCTCGTCATGAAGTTTCCGCCATTGCCCATTCCGGCCTCTCTTGGATCCCAATATTCGTCTCAGGATCTTGTTCTCAAATACTTTCCATCTATGTTTTTCCCTCAGAGTAAGCGACCATGTTACGCAACCATATTGTACAACAAGCATGATTATCGTTTTATATATATTTTAAGCTTCAAATTCCTCTACAGAATTCATGACGAAAAGAGATTTTGAACTGAATAATAAAAAGAATTCCCTGCTTTTAGTCGACATTTAGTTTCTTCGTGAATATAGTTTTCGTCTGTTAATATTGATCCTAGATATTCGAAAGTATCCACTTTATCAAAAGTATTATTCGATATTTTAACGCATCCATAATTTGCCATATTACGATCACGACAAACTTCCATGTACTTAGTTTTCTCCGCACTTACTTCTAAATCCATGTCCCTGCAAGCGTTTAATAGGACCTCTGCATTTCTTTCTATTCTCCTATAATCCCCTATTACATTTATATCATCAGCATATGGCATAACCAGATGAACCTCATTCAACTCTAGGCCCTGGTTGCTTTCTTTAATTTTCCTTATAGCGTATTACAGAACAAAGTTGAATATTAATGGCGACAACGTATCACCTTGTCTCAGACCATTCTCGACGTGAAAGCTCGTGGACAAAAATTTTCCTACCCGGACTTCACTTTGGGATTCATTTAACCTTTAGGACACGAAGTAACTATATTTAGTTACCTAAAAATAAGGCTTGGGATATGAAGTAACTATTTATAGATACCTTGCAGTTTGCCCACTAAACCTAATTGTATTTTAACTTTCTGAGTATCTCATATATGCACTTGTATGTGTTTTATTCAGGAGACATACTAGGCAACTGCAGAAATTGGCACCGTATCCCAAGCTTTATTTTTTAAAAAGACTCCGTAATCAAAAGGTTAAACTCCAATTAGCTTTCTCGGTATTCCAAAGTCTGTAAGAATGTTGTACAGCGGGGGACACTTCTAAATGGTACAGCCATATGGAGATTTACGGTTAAGGTGTACCATTTAGAAGTGTCCCCCGCTGTACAATTCTTCCCTCCTAACTGAGTCGTAAGCCTTTCTAAAATCAATAAATAGTTGATGTACCGGGTATTGCATTCCCACTTCTTTTCAAGTATTTGTCGAATGGTAGATATTTGGTCGATAGTTGATCAATTTCATCTAAATCCGTACTGATAATCTCCAATAATTTCATCTGTTTATGGGGTCAATCTTGCTAATAGAATATTTTAGAGGGTTTTATAGAAAGTTGACAGAAGAAAAATGCCTCTATAATCATTATTGTCATTTTTGTCCCCTTTCTTGTGGATTAGAACAATGATTGATTCTTTCCACTGTTGTGGCAATTTTTCCTTGTTCCAGATAAGGAGAATGAGTTTGTGTATCTTGTTCCACAATGTTTCGCCTCCAGCTAAATTAACTCAGCCGGAATTCCGTCTACACCCGGAGATTTGCGTTTCTTTAATTTCTTTATAGCGATTTCTACTTCTATTCGGTTAGGTTCTTGGATATATGGTTCTGCGGTGTGTAGTTTCCTTTCTCCACGCCATTAGTTTTTGGCTACGTGTTAAGTAATTCGTGAAAGAAATATTTCCATCTATTTAAGACGCTATCTGTAGCAGTGAGAACTGTTCCGTCAGTTTTCTTTAATATATAGGCACGAGGTTGATAGACTTTCTTAAATTCATTGTTCCCCTTATGAATGTCTCGAATGGTTTTATTTTTACTGTTATCTTCAAGTTCCTTAATTTTAGCTTTAAAAAAATCGCGTTTCTTTCTTCTAAAAGTTTTGGAAGTTTCTCGCCTAATGTCTACGAAATTTTGTGTAGTTATTTCATTCGGATTTTGTAGTCAACATGATTTTGTCTGTTTTCTCTTCTCCGCTAGTTGAATGCATTTCTGGTCGAACCATGGTTTGTTCCCATGTATTTCCGCGTGTCCTAATTTTCCTATTGTTGAAATTTTTATGCTATCTCTAATTTTAATCCAAGTATCCTCAACATTAGTGCACTCCGAATCTTTTAAATTCGAGAATATATTCGAAACTTCAATCTGGTATTCCTCTCTTACCTGCCTCTCTTCAAATTTCTTTAAATTAAATCTTTCCGTTTTCCAGGTAGTGATCAGTGCCACAATCAGCCCCTCTAAATGACTGAACATGAATTATGCTAGATTGCCTTCTTCTATCTACTAAAACATGATCAATTTGATTATGTGTTTTTTCATCTGGTGATGTCCAAGTGTATTTATGAACGTCGCGATGTGGGAATTTCGTACTCTTCACGATTAGATTTTTCGATGTTGCAAAGTTCACGAGTCTCTCACCGTTGTCATTACTTTTCTTATGCAGACTTTCGTTTTCTATAATCAGTTTGAAAATATCCTCTCGTCCTACCTTCGCATTGAAATCCCCTAATAGAATTTTCATATGGCATCGCGGGAGTTTGTCAAATATCCGTTCCACTTCTTTTATTTCGTTATCCTTATCTTCTTTTGGGGCACGTACATTAAAAACAATAATATCACACCACCTTCCTTTAAGAGTAATAAAAGAAAGTCTATCCTTAACACATTCAACCCTCTTAATTGCTGATATTATTCGTTTGTGAACGAAAACTCCTGTTCCTAACTGGTGATTTTTATTTCCTTCTTTGTAAAAGAACGTAAAATTTCCGGAATTCACAGATCCATTTCCTCCCCACCTAACTTCCTGAACTCCTACTAGGTCCATCCTGCATTTCCCTAACTCATTCGTTACTGATTTTAACTCGCCTGTCCTATAAAGACTTCTACGCGTCCATTTTCTTTTGCTGAGGTCGTGCCAAGTTATCAGTCCTAATCCGAGGCGTTTGTGAATGTTTCAGAAAAAGTTCCTCTTTTTTTTTTTTTTTTTTTTTTTTTTTTTTTTTTTTTTTTTTTTTTACAGGATGAGGTTGTTAGAATTACCCAAACCCCCAAGCTAAAAGACCACTCCTTGTCGTCTGTTCGCGACTGCTTATTCAGTATATTCGCAGCTAACCTCTATATCTAGAGGCCTTCTCCTCGATCCACAACCTGAGGACGCGCCATGCCGTGGTGACAGGAACCCACATTACACGAAATGAAAACATCAGTCGTTGAAATTGTCTGAAAGACATTGTCTGCTAAACATGACCTCTTGGCAATATTATTTTACTATCCCTGTTTGAGTATTTTGTGGCAACTATGGAAGTTAAAATATATGCTGGGATACAGCAAATTGGCACATGGAAATTACATACGGTGTATCTATATCTATCTATCTATCTATTCACACACACACACACACACATACATATACATACATATATATATATATATATATATATATATATATATATATATATATATGTATATATATGTGTATATATATATGTATATATATGTATGTATATATATATATATATATATATATATATATATATATATATATATATATATATATATATATATATATATATATGGCTGAAAGGGTTGCCACGTTACCACATTCAACTGTAGGGTAGGATAAGTTAGGTTTATTATTAATTTTTATCTATCATCGAAGCGTGAGGTATAACACTATATTTTATCATTTTAATATTGACTTTATTTGTTCTTTTTGTGTTTTTTTTACCTCTAATGCTTGGAAATAGGTTAAAACTTGATTAGGAGGAGTCTACTCGTCAAGGCAGACATCCTTCATATTGAGTTCCAAGATGCTGGCGACACACCCATTTACATTGCTCACCTCAAAATACAAACCCATGGAATGCTGCTCATCCTTGGATGCCAAAGAAGAATTGCTCATGCCAAATACTGGAAGAAAATTAAGCTGGAAATATGAAGATGATGAGGACATCTGTAGAAGTGGAAGGAGAGGACGGGATCAATAGGCTGACCTCTTCTCCTTAAGAAATGATATTTCAACATTTCGGCGAAGAGATCAGCCGCTTGAACCTAGTCCTGAAACGTCACCCAACCTCAATATGAACTTTCAGCACATGCTTCATTGCAGAGGCTTGTCATTACCATGGACTGGATCTGAAGAAATATTCAACAGGTAAATTGTGTAGTGCTACGTTAGACATGATAATACTTTATCAATTATTTGATTTTGTATAAAAGTATGAAGTAATATGTTTGCTCAACTATGTATAGGTCTCATACAGAGGCTGATCTGTTTCCATCCAAACAACTTTGAAACAGTGAAACTTGTCAAAACGGGTTTCACAGATCAACACCACTGAACGCACATATTTATATTGTAATGACTTTGGTAGAGTCAATAATGGACAGAGATTTATCCCTTCACCAATTTTATTACAAAATTAAGTCTTTTGTGTTTACAAGAGGTTCTGACAATAAAGTATCTCTTCAATGACCAAGGTTTTACAGGTTATAGAGTTCTGTACGGATAACTCCTTAGCTACAGATGCAGCCTGTGGTAGTCTCAAGGATTTGGTTCTAGGAACCTCCGCTCATAGCAGCCCTCACGAGGTATGGTATTTAAGGTGATCCCCTTAGCTTCATAGCAGGCTCCAGGGATTAGTTGCGGTTAGGATAACCCCTTAGCTTCATACCAGCCTCCAGGGTTTAGGATAGGTTAGGATAACCTCTTAGCTTCATAGCAGCCTACAGGGTTTAGAATAGGTTACGATCAGTTGGTCGACTGATGCTGGGTCCCTCGGTGCTACGGCTTTCATCCGTTCTCTTCGGGTTCTTTCATGAGGTCCGTCTTCTTTCGGCGTCCCTCGGTGTCTCCTTCTCGTCTGCTATTCTGTTTACAATCAATAGCTCGTGTTGTGTTGGCATGTGCTGGTGTCGTGATGTAGGGATCCTTACAATATATAGTATTTTTCAGCCATTGTGTAGCAAAATGAAGGTGATGAAGTGAACAAAATGCCATCAAAAAAACTGCTTTCGAGAAAGATGTATCATATCTCTTTCCACAGAAACTGAAGCTCTACCTGCATAGTAGAACAGAGGCGGAACAATAGCGTTGTAGTAGGATTAATCAGTGTTATTGTTATCATTAAATTTATGCACAGTAGCCTCCTAAGCGATATTGCGTTCAAAGCGGACGTCAGCGAAAATGATAACTCTTGTCCTAAAGAAGATCCGGGATATGACTCCCTTTGTGAATCCACTTTCACAGCATCTTAGGGACATGAGACCTAACCAAAAGTGAATCGTGACATCCATCACAAAATGGGGCTGCAAGTTGTCCATAAGACCACGCTCATGCGTTAACACATTACGGGTTATTGCAGAGACAGGACAGAAAACTGCACTTTGTGGCAATGTATGGAGCACTGGGATCTGCTTAAGTGACTGTGAGAAAAGTGCAGGCTACCGTGTACACAGTTATAGATCTATGTAACTTCATTCAATAATGTAAAGAAATTTTCTCAAAAGGTTACATGGCTGTTACTGACTTTCGCTACAGTTGTAAGTGAAAGATTCGAAAGGTCAAAGAAATTCCAAAATCAATGCTGCTTAAAGCCAAAAAATGTCTTATTCTCAGTTTATGCAAACGATATAGAAGCATTATTATGGCAACGAGACCCATATGTGAAGCGTCACAGGACTAAACTTCAAGTAACTTAGCCAAAACATAACTGGCATTCTACCGATCATGCTAGTCCAGGATATTCCCGTTAGAAGTCCAGATGCTAGTTCCATGTATTACAGTGTTATTGGACTTCTCAAATAGTGTCTTCACCACTTCAGGTTCGCACGGTAAATGGCCCACGGGGTGTGGAGTGCAGGGAAGGAAAAGAGAAATCTCTTTATGAAACTCATATGTAAATCTCTCTCTTACTACCCCTTTACTTACAGGAATGTTGTATCATCCAAATATAAAGACAATCAAAAGATCTGTCAAATAAAATAATAGAAATTACTGAAATTTAGATAAAAGTCGGTAGAGCTAAGATAAAAAAAAATAATATATATATAATTTCTATAATGCCATTCCTGTAAGTGTGAGTTCCTTATTTAAAGTCCTGTAGCCCCTTTCGGACTTTCTTTGATATGTGGACTTACGCATGAGTTATCTGCCACCTTGGTTTATCAAAGAATAGGTGTGTGATTACCTTGCTAATTTCGAACATCTGATATTAAAGAGCATGAAATCTAGCAAACCTGCAAGAAACAAACAAATTATTCTGGTACTTACCATACCAGCCGAAATTCCGTTAGGGAAGTTGATAACTCCATGTAGTTTAATAAACACTTTTATTATAAACACAGCACTTAATCACGTAAATCACAACACTAAATTGATATCGATATAAGATATGCTCACAGTTGAACTAAACTAAATAAAAAAAACTCTTATGATTTTTTTTATCACTAGTTCATAGTTAATAATATGTATTTGTATCTATTTCACAGTTCATCTTCTTTAATTTCCAGGTAGGTGTGTCCGTTACTTCACAGCATTAATCACAATTTTAGTGTCTATTCTTTCAAGAAGATAGTATTCTTTTAAAACAGTTTCCGTAGCATCCTAAGGTAGATTAAGTCCTTGTGTAACCACTTCAAACTTGGTTTTAGTTGCACTTCTATCTCTGTCTCTATATATATATTTTAATGGTTTGTTGCTGCATACGTAAGATTTGTGTATTCGTTACCAGTATTGTCAGATTGGATCTCAAAATGCACATAGTCTAGAAAACTGACACAGTTTAGTTAACTTATTTTGAACACCAATGATGCAACTTATCGCACTTAACTAAATTGAATTTGAATATAAATATATGCACATATTTTCCATTGCAACTAACTCTGTTGAGTCTATAGTTCATTATGAAAATAACTATTTTCACACGAGCAGTAACTTCACAGACCCGATCCAACCGCTAACTGCCTTGTTCTTCTCCAGATTTTCGGTTTTGTAAAAGGGGTTTGACGCACAAGAGTCGTGCTTCGCCTCAAAGCTACTGGCTTTTCAATATAGATAACCTTTTCTATTGTCTATCTACCTGCTAACGGAACTTTGCAAGGAAGTATGCTTTTTTTTTTATTTACATTGACTTTATACGCAAATAATTCACTTCTTATAGATTGTCACCTAATTTCGAATCAAGCACTAAAATCTGCATTCTTTGGCCTTTCATTAGATACCAAATATGTTATAGTCCCCTTCTGATATAACCTTAAAATTTTTCATTTAAAATAGGCCGGTTAATATGTTTTCCACCACCTGACATGTTATTTTCTTATGTTTGTCTAGTCACTGGAGCCCTCTAGCGGAAAGAATTAACAATGTCACGGACAACCATAATAGTTCGGAGTTTTCTGCTTCCGCGTGACAATTTTACAAATTATTGATTATAGAATGAAATTAAACATACATCTACTTTACTTACAAGTATATACATATCTTTGCTACCATATACATATGTGGTATGGAGTTGTCATCCTCTATTAACTTTATTTGAAACAATTTCTTAGGGTAAGGATTCCCAGTTCCGTCTGTCCCCAGCAGAAAGCCAAAACTCCACTCTCCAATACCAGATAGTACTTGTTATTTTCTTTTTTTTTTCTCACGGCTAAAAGAAAGTTTTATGATACGATATACGGAAGGACGGAAAAGGTAAAACAAAACAATAAGGGTACGCGTAGCTTTCCAATACATAATTGACTCTTAAACACACTAATTCCTACATATTTTAATTATTATTAGTATTTGATATTACAAACTGCTTCATCTGGTAAACCTGGAACGAATTCACAGCCTGTTTTGCTAGATTCGCTACGCCAGCTCGAATTCTTGTGAAATCGGCGGTCAACCCAAGATTTTAACACATCATTGTCCTTCTGTTTTTATATCTATGTGTTAAATTTTGACAATAGACAAATATCCGACTTTCGGTCGCCTTTTCGGTAGTGTTACAACTCAGAGGGTTTTATGGTTTTTTTAGTTCTATACA
The DNA here is from genome assembly GCF_964235325.1 of Thermobia domestica. Lineage (NCBI taxonomy): Eukaryota > Metazoa > Arthropoda > Insecta > Zygentoma > Lepismatidae > Thermobia > Thermobia domestica. The sequence goes on from NC_137454.1 coordinate 392,326,966, forward strand.
GTATTCTTATAGCTGCTTTAACAGAAATAAAACAGTAATTTTTAGTTTCAACTCACAATATAGTTGGCTAGGGTGATCAAGCATAGGTGACTGACCTTTTGGAGCTTCGTTGTCTTCTACAAGTTTTCCTTAAAAAAAATCTAACTCACTAGAGTCTATCTTTCTATATATGAAATCCAATATTTATAGTCACATTCTCGATATAAACTATAATATTACCAATACTTAGGAAATAAAAATAAATATGATTCTAAGTTAATTAATAATATAAATAATATATGAAAATAATAAAAAAAAACATTTCCATTTTGATATGCAAATTAATGATAACATTTAAATATACTACTATATAAACTTTATTAATAAAACTAATGTGAGGCTGCGTCGTACATGTCCCCCCTTTGAGTTATATATTAATGGAAAGGACAATTAATATATTACTCACAGGTACAATACTTAAGAACTATAATAACTATGTAATGACTACTTGACAAATTAATATTCCTAACTTATTTTCAATAATAACATTGACAATACATACATATATAGCATACTGACAATACCGACTTCTTGCTACATATGATATTTTTAAAATATGTACATAGACATTGTAATTTCTCTTTCTTTTTTTCTTTTTTTTTATACGAGGCAAGACTATCTCATGTCTGTTGCTCGGATGTGTTATCTTCCTTTTCCTTGTCTTCTCTCAGATGGTATTTCTTTAAGAGAAATGTATTTCTTTTAATTATCTCCTTTCCTGTGGCTACATCACAAAGTGTGTAGACATTTTTATCTGTTTTATGTACGATACGGAACGGTCCTCCATAGATTAACATCAACTTTTTAGATATTCCCGCTAAAGCATCGGATTTAGGGAATAGTCTGATGAGTACCAAGTCACCTACATTGTACTCGATTGTCTTATGATGCTTGTCAAAATAAGCTTTACGGGATTCAGCCTTTTTCTTCAGATTTCTATGTGCTACTTCAATGTAGTACTTCATATCTTTTCGTTTATCCACGTCTGGGATGTCAAATAATTTAGCGATATCACTAGATTGTGACAATCCTAAATGGACTTCGTACGGGGCTAGACCCGAGCTGAGGTGCTTTGCTGAGTTTAGACACTTTTCCACTTTGTTTAAGTATTTTGGCCAATTCTTATGATTACTATTCGTGTACTTCTTTAACATGCGAATAGTGGCTTTGACAGCAGTTTCAGCCATCTCTCCTTGAGGATAATACACGCTACTCATAATGTGTTTTATTCCTATACTCTGGAGGTGATTTTTCCATTGTTTCGAATGGAACTGTGATCCTCTGTCACTTAAAATGAACTCTGCATTTGGGCATAATTTCAGAAAGTCTGTTAACTTCTGAATGGCAACGTGTGTAGTAGCACGCTTGCAGGGATAAAGTCCAACTAATTTCGAAAATGCATCTAAAAATACTAGAATATATTGGAATCCACCACTGCCTTTTACAAGAGGCCCACAAAAATCGATACAGATCAGCTTCCCAGGTCTATCTGTAACTACAGAGTGTAATTTTCCTGTATAATAGCATGTTGGTGGATTGGCCTTTTGGCATAAATCACATGAACCGCAATATTTTCGTATACTGTGCCTCATTTTTGGCCATACAAAGTTTTCACTTAGCTGTGGCAACAATTTACTTGCTGACAGATGGCCATTTTGATCGTGATAATAATGGAGTAAGGGATACACCATTACTTCAGGGATACAAATACGTACTCCTATTGTATCACGTTTACAAAGTTTTCCATTTATTAACTCGTATGAGTGATGTTTCCCCTTGATGCATTTAGATGTGTCGTTTGATTCGACTTTTCGTTTTATGTTTCCATAGAATGTGTCAGAGGTCTGTAACTCTGACAACATTGCTATGAAGTTTCTCAGTTCACCTGGCAGTTCCTCTATGATGCCCATTAGAGATTCTTTTATTACAGGCTTAGCATCTATCTCAGAAGTAAAATTTCCATCAGGAGGATATCTTGAATGGAAATCTGCCAAGTTATCCGTGGACCGAACATGCTCAAAAATAAAATCTAAATTTGCCAAAGATAAAGACCACCTAACTAAACGTTGGTTCGTTAACCTGCAATACAAAATAAATTTCAAAGCCAAGTGATCAGACCTTATTTTAAATTTTCTTCCTATCAAATAATGCTTGAATTTTGAAACACCCTCTATTAGTGCCGCTAATTCTTTTTCCGTTGTATTATAATTTCTCTGTGCTGCATTGAACACTTTTGATGACATGCCTATTATTCGTTTGTCATTATTGTCATCAATTTGATAGAGATGACTAGAACAAGCTACATTACTGGCATCTACCTCTAAAATCATCTCTTTATTAGGAAGAGGCTTCTTGAGTACTATATTTTCTTGAAAAATCAATCTAATTTTCTCAAGAGCATCTTGATGTTCTTTGGTCCATTTGAATTTAGTATTCTTTTTAAGCAAGTTAAAGAGTGGGTGTAGTACTTCTGAATATTGGTGGCTAAAACATCTATAGAACCCTAAGTATCCAATCAACTTTCTCAACTCTTTTACGTTGCGTGGTGCTCGAAACTGCATTACATGTTCAATTTTCTGTGGATCTTTCCCAATTCCTTCATGTGATAATTCAAAACCCAAAATTTTTATTTTCGGCTTAGCAAACTCGCATTTCTTTAGGCGTAAAGTTACACCACCTTCTTTTAGCAAAGTTAATACTCTATCTATATGTAATAAGTGTTCTTCAAAGCTTGTAGAAGCAATAATTGTATCATCTACGTAATTATTACAATAGGGCCTTACTTCTTGTCCCAAAATTTGATCTAATGCTCTAATGCAAGAGGCTAGACTAGTCTTAGTTCCAAAAGGTAATTTCATAAAACAGTATGAGAGGCCTTCATACACAAAGCCAAGGAGTGTTTGGTCTTCTTCTCTAACTTTTACATTCAAGAAAAACTCAACTATATCTAGCTTAGTAAAGAAAGATTTATCACTTAGTGATTGTAATATCTCAAGTGCTGGAAGAGGTTTATCTAATTCGCTTTTTATCACTTTTGATAACTTACGGCCATCCAAACATAAACGAATAGACCCATTCGTTTTCTCAACGACCACCAACGGATGATTATACTCACTAGGTGCTTTCTTGATAATATTAAAAGCTAACCACCGATGAATTTCATTTTGTATCTGATTTTTGTACTTAAGAGGAAAAGGATACATTTTTGATTTTATTGGTGTAGGATCTGTAAGTTCTATCTTATGTTCATAATTTTTAATTGTTCCTGGCTTTTCGTCAAAAACGTCTATGTGTTTTATTAACACGGACGCTAATTTACCCCTTTGTTCATCAGTGAGATCTTTATAGTTATTTACATGTTCATAAATATCTTTCTCAGTGGCCTTTGTGTTGATTTTCACCCATTCTTCGGGAGACAACACTCTTTCTTTCAGTTCTGTGGGACTTGGGAATACTCTTTTACCCAACTGCAGTGTGGGGTCACTATCAAATAGCCTCGCCTTTGAATTCCCCAATCCTACCTTAGGAAACTGTATACTTTCTACATTCTCTCCTATCTCACTTTTCTCACTTAACTCACTAATAATGCCACTGTGCAATGATTCCTCTAATTGTCTAAGAACTAAATCATCACTCGATATTTCTTGATCTCTAAAGTTAACTTCAACATAGTGGGGTCTTTGTAATATCAACAGCGCTCTTGAATAATCTAAAATAGCAGCAGATTCTACGAAAAATTGGGATCCTAATATCACATCTTTATTTAATCCTTCTACAATGATGCCAACTGTATAATAAGTTTTCCCCTGTACAATAACCTCAAGAAGAGTTTGACCTTTGACCGTGGCTATCTTCTTACCAAACGCTGAAGTAACTTTTATGTTATTTGCTTTTAAAAATGGTGGTTGTGTTTGGCTACCTAGTATCGTTTCAATTAAGTTGTTATTTATTGCGGATATACTTGCTCCAGAATCTAACAATGCATTTACAGATTGAGCATAAATATTTACATTTATCTCTGGTAAAACTACTACATTGTTTCTAACAACTGGGTCGTCTTTTGTATCTAACAGATTATCAAAAATTCCATTTGCCTCATTAAATGTTTCCCTCTCTAATTCTACCTTTCTACCATCTTTCAATAACAATGAAATAGTGTCTTTAGTATTACTTTCAAAATTTTGAGTATTATTTATTTCTTCACATTTTACACATTTATTTTCATTCTCCTCAATACTTTTAACATATGTTTCATTATCGTCTGCCAAGTCAGAACTATTGTTTGCGAGCACACACAGGGCTTTATTCGTCTGTTGGATATCAGATGTTCTATTCACAAGTACTACATCCAACTTTCCCGCTGTATGTGCTGGAAAGCATCAGTTATTATAATGAGGACCACCTGTCACACTTGGTGCATTTTGGTTAGTTTGGTAACCTTGTCCTTCGCTATTATGATAGGTTTCTAGCAGTTGTATTTGTTGCTCCGGAATGTAGTTGTTTTTATTTCTACTTCCATTCCGTGTACTGTTGTTATTTCCCCTTCTCGAACCTCGCGGTCTCCTGTTGTTTTGTCTATTTTCAGGTGAAGGGTAGCGCTCATTACGGGGTGATTGACCTCCTTCCCTTCTCCCGTTATGACCTGAATTTGGGCTCTCATTACTATTGCCTCTATTGTCTCTCTGTTGCTGTCCTCGTGTGTAAGGGACATTCCTTCTATTATTCCTACGAGGGTGTGTGTCTACCCTCTCAGAGGACACTTGCAACATATTCATATTTCTACGAGGAGGAAATCTATCTCGGTCGTAATGAGTTGCCTGTACTTCGTTCACAATCGCGAGTAAATCTGTAAGAGATTGTGGTTTCGAAGCCACTAAGGTCCTAAATATATATACTGGAAGTTTTCTCGGTAAGAGTTTCAATAAGCAAGATTCGTCTACAGGAGGATCCAATATTGAATTTTGATGTAGGATGTTCAACAGAAAATCAGAAGGATTTTTATGAAGCTTATTGTCGAATTGAACTGTTAACAAATTAGCTCTTAGTGTAGCCAATCGTTCCTGACTTAAATACGTTTCTCTAAATTTAATCACAAACTCTTCATACGTAACAATTTTCTGACGCATGACTTTGAACCACGAAAGTGCTGGCCCTTTTAACGTTCTACTAATGAATGACAAACGTGCTTCATTAGGTACACCTGTTAATGCGAAGTAATTGTCTAAGTCTAGCAAAAAGTTATATGTTTGGGGTTCGTCCTCTGTACCCTGATAACTTGGAAGGCTTAGATCACGATGAATAAAAGAGTTCATGAATGTCGACAACTGTGCTGTCTGATGATCGAGTGGTGAAACAGAGGATGCAGGTGGTGCTATGCTCGGCGAAATTGTTTCATTAGGAATAGTACGTGAACATGAGGGCATAGCCTGTTCTGGTGGAATGCTAGTGTGTGAGGAGACTTCTACGCGATTTGACTCAATGATATTTAATCTGGCAGAAATCATTTCTTCTATGGCCTCTACTTTTCCGGTTACTCTCGAATCTACACTCTCGATAGTATTTCTTAATTCATCAGTTACATTCGCGTGTACAGAAATTATATCACTTAATTTTGTCTCTACTTCTGCCCGATTTCTTTCAACATGACCAATAATATTCTCACCTTGCTCTTCTAAAGATCCTATCTTATTTCCTAGATCATTTCTAACTTCTTCTAAATTTCTAGCTGTCTGGTCTAAATTTTCAGAAACTTGATTTACTGTTACATTTAATTGTTGCACGGTGTTCTCTATATCGTTATGTAGTTGTTGCTCTGTATTTTGTAGTGACCTACTCAGCCTAGATTCAAGCTCTTTCTGTGAATGTTCTAAATCCCTTCTTGTATTTCTCAGTTCTTCATTTGTATCTTCTAGCTTACTAGACAATGCACTAATTTTACTATCTAACTCCTGGTGAGTTTGTGCTAGTTTAGAGCCCAACTCTTGCACCTCTTTCCTAATTTCGGTTTTCAGTTCACGCTGTAACTCTTGTTGAGATCTATCTATCCTACTATTTAATTATTGCTGAGATTTATCAATTTTGTTATTTAATTCTTGCTGCATTTGCATCAAGAACTGCAACACTGGGTCTGATGAACTAGTTGTGTTTCCTATCCCATCTGTCTCATTGCCTACTTCTATGTTTTCGTCTCTCACTTGAATTTCATCTCCCTGATCTCCTACTTCTGTAAATGACATACTTTGCGCTTGTTTTAAATCTCTAAGTTCTTCATTCATCTTTCTGCTTTTCAGCCTAGTCAAAACCATCAATTCTAATTAATCTAATGAGTTCACTAATAAAAGGAAAGAATCTCTATTTTATCTAAATGTTATCTCTATAAAATTATCTCCCCCCTTCAAGTTTACAACTTCTCAAGTATTATATATAAACACATTTCTACACACATTTTACTTTTATATCAATTATGTTTTGGAAAGCATTTGGGACAAAATAAATACATTACACGAGAATTTTACTAATCTTTAAGTAATCACACACTCGGTTATATGCTAGGATGTGAACAACAGTGCGTAACCTGCACACTTCTTGCCAAACACGTAGGGTGTTAAAACATTTAAGTAAAGAAATGATCAACGTGCTTAAGCTCTCACACATGGACGCCACAATTATGTGATTGTACTGCGCCTTTGCCTGTAATCCTAGCATATAATATTGCTACTACGCTAGGTGCCAAACTAATGTGTAAAATAACTATGCACACAAGCGTAGTAATTGCCCTTACGCTGGGAAGCCAAAATTATGTGGAGTGCAGGGAAGGAAAAGAGAAATCTCTTTATGAAACTCATATGTAAATCTCTCTCTTACTACCCCTTTACTTACAGGAATGTTGTATCATCCAAATATAAAGAAAATCAAAAGATCTGTCAAATAAAATAATAGAAATTACTGAAATTTAGATAAAAGTCGGTAGAGCTAAGATAAAAAAAAATAATATATATATAATTTCTATAATGCCATTCCTGTAAGTGTGAGTTCCTTATTTAAAGTCCTGTAGCCCCTTTCGGACTTTCTTTGATATGTGGACTTACGCATGAGTTATCTGCCACCTTGGTTTATCAAAGAATAGGTGTGTGATTACCTTGCTAATTTCGAACATCTGATATTAAAGAGCATGAAATCTAGCAAACCTGCAAGAAACAAACAAATTATTCTTGTACTTACCATACCAGCCGAAATTCCGTTAGGGAAGTTGATAACTCCATGTAGTTTAATAAACACTTTTATTATAAACACAGCACTTAATCACGTAAATCACAACACTAAATTGATATCGATATAAGATATGCTCACAGTTGAACTAAACTAAATAAAAAAAACTCTTATGATTTTTTTTATCACTAGTTCATAGTTAATAATATGTATTTGTATCTATTTCACAGTTCATCTTCTTTAATTTCCAGGTAGGTGTGTCCGTTACTTCACAGCATTAATCACAATTTTAGTGTCTATTCTTTCAAGAAGATAGTATTCTTTTAAAACAGTTTCCGTAGCATCCTAAGGTAGATTAAGTCCTTGTGTAACCACTTCAAACTTGGTTTTAGTTGCACTTCTATCTCTGTCTCTATATATATATTTTAATGGTTTGTTGCTGCATACGTAAGATTTGTGTATTCGTTACCAGTATTGTCAGATTGGATCTCAAAATGCACATAGTCTAGAAAACTGACACAGTTTAGTTAACTTATTTTGAACACCAATGATGCAACTTATCGCACTTAACTAAATTGAATTTGAATATAAATATATGCACATATTTTCCATTGCAACTAACTCTGTTGAGTCTATAGTTCATTATGAAAATAACTATTTTCACACGAGCAGTAACTTCACAGACCGATCCAACCGCTAACTGCCTTGTTCTTCTCCAGATTTTCGGTTTTGTAAAAGGGGTTTGACGCACAAGAGTCGTGCTTCGCCTCAAAGCTACTGGCTTTTCAATATAGATAACCTTTTCTATTGTCTATCTACCTGCTAACGGAACTTTGCAAGGAAGTATGCTTTTTTTTTATTTACATTGACTTTATACGCAAATAATTCACTTCTTATAGATTGTCACCTAATTTCGAATCAAGCACTAAAATCTGCATTCTTTGGCCTTTCATTAGATACCAAATATGTTATAGTCCCCTTCTGATATAACCTTAAAATTTTTCATTTAAAATAGGCCGGTTAATATGTTTTCCACCACCTGACATGTTATTTTCTTATGTTTGTCTAGTCACTGGAGCCCTCTAGCGGAAAGAATTAACAATGTCACGGACAACCATAATAGTTCGGAGTTTTCTGCTTCCGCGTGACAATTTTACAAATTATTGATTATAGAATGAAATTAAACATACATCTACTTTACTTACAAGTATATACATATCTTTGCTACCATATACATATGTGGTATGGAGTTGTCATCCTCTATTAACTTTATTTGAAACAATTTCTTAGGGTAAGGATTCCCAGTTCCGTCTGTCCCCAGCAGAAAGCCAAAACTCCACCCTCCAATACCAGATAGTACTTGTTATTTTCTTTTTTTTTTTTTCTCACGGCTAAAAGAAAGTTTTATGATACGATATACGGAAGGACGGAAAAGGTAAAACAAAACAATAAGGGTACGCGTAGCTTTCCAATACATAATTGACTCTTAAACACACTAATTCCTACATATTTTAATTATTATTAGTATTTGATATTACAAACTGCTTCATCTGGTAAACCTGGAACGAATTCACAGCCTGTTTTGCTAGATTCGCTACGCCAGCTCGAATTCTTGTGAAATCGGCGGTCAACCCAAGATTTTAACACATCATTGTCCTTCTGTTTTTATATCTATGTGTTAAATTTTGACAATAGACAAATATCCGACTTTCTGTCGCCTTTTCGGTAGTGTTACAACTCAGAGGGTTTTATGGTTTTTTTTAGTTCTATGCAGTATTCTTATAGCTGCTTTAACAGAAATAAAACAGTAATTTTTAGTTTCAACTCACAATATAGTTGGCTAGGGTGATCAAGCATAGGTGACTGACCTTTTGGAGCTTCGTTGTCTTCTACAAGTTTTCCTTAAAAAAAATCTAACTCACTAGAGTCTATCTTTCTATATATGAAATCCAATATTTATAGTCACATTCTCGATATAAACTATAATATTACCAATACTTAGGAAATAAAAATAAATATGATTCTAAGTTAATTAATAATATAAATAATATATGAAAATAATAAAAAAAAACATTTCCATTTTGATATGCAAATTAATGATAACATTTAAATATACTACTATATAAACTTTATTAATAAAACTAATGTGAGGCTGCGTCGTACAGGGGCCAGCAATAAAGTGTGATGCAGTGTAAACAGCGATGTCGTGCAATGGTTCATACTAGTGTCCGTAACATCAAACATGGCCGATCGTAGCGGAAAGGAATATCTTTTCGAAGTAGAAACTTCAATTTGTTCGGATGGAAACGGATGAGCTTCTGTATACTGTCAATATCAAATATTAGAAATGTGTGCTACTGACTGGACTAAAACATGGATCAAATGCGGATAAAACAAGTGCATATAGATATATAGATATGGATATAGAGATAGATAGATATCGTATTTACTCGAATATAAACGCCTCGTAAAATGTAATGGTTAGTTTTGTGAATGCGTTTTTATATGCTTAATATGCGTATATTGGAAATCTTGTAAGATATCAGAGAAGAGAAAGTTAATTAGTAACTCTATCCATTCTGAAAAATATAAGCAGTATTATGAACTGAAAAAAATTAGTTCTTTACGTTGTCAGTATTTCCATGGTTTAGGATTAGGAATTAGATTTCTTTGCCTTCGGCATGTATTTCCATGTTAGACCATTACGTATGAGGGATGACGTACCTTGACGGCCGCACTAATCTGGGGATTGGGAAAGAAAAGAAATGGTGAAGGAAGGAAGCGCCCTGGGCAAGGACGCCCATCAGGGGGGGCAAGGTGGGGGTGCTTGCCCCCCTAAGAGGAAATTGTACTTGGGAATATTGAAAACCCAGTAGGATTTTTACATTAGTTACAGCAAAATTTGAAACTATATTTGAAACGTCGCTTATACTTACCCCCCTTGGAAACCACAACATGGGCGCTCTTGGCCCTGGGGTTTTACGTAAGGCACCATCTCGACATTTGCCTGATGAGAATGAGGAAAATCTAGAAAAAAAAAACTCATTTTGGGTGACTGGCTTGAAAAAGTTCTTTACATTTTTTTTCGACCGAGCGCCCGCACCAGTAATCGTTAGGCAAAGTCAACATTTTAAATTCGTTTTCGTTATCATTCTTTACGGTATTTTGCCATGATTTTGTAATTAAGAATGGTGTAACGGTAATAATAACTTTAATCTATATACGTTTGTTGTAGAACTAAAAGTAGAAAAGCAACAATTAGTCAACCTTAGGGAAAAAGAGGAATTATGCGATTATAAACGGCCCCCAGAATTTAATGCCAAAATATTTGGAAAAGGGCCGATTATATGCGACTAAATACATTGTGTAAGTTTCTGTGGTTTCATGAATAGACAAAAGATTCAATACATAACCATATACTTGAATTTCCATGTTGCCAATATCTATTGCAGAAAAAATAACTACCTCACATCCTTATTACAATGTTACCAGAGGAACGGGAATACTTTCTATCAAATAAGCCATAGTTTCAGAGTTAGGTAGTACTGGTGAAACGAATTTTATAAAGGAAGCTGGGATACCGGAAAATTGATTTAAGTACGGGTAAGAGAGAAAAAATATGTTATGATAGATGTTTATAGATCAGCCCATGGTGGAAAGACTACAAGGTGGTTGCATGCGCATGTCGCCTGGAGCGCTGTTGTGGCTGTGACGTCATTTGGTTTGCAAGAGACAACGGGAAAAGGCACGACTTTAAGTGACAAGTGGAAATTCTTTGTTACTTTGTTATTTTAAATGATATCGAAAATGCCTAACTGTACAGTGTACGGCTATAGTAATTATTATAGAAAAACTAAGGGAACTAATATAAAATACTTTAGATTTCCTCAAAAACAGGGGGAATGTCTCCAGAAATGGATTTTAGCTTTAGGGATGCGCTCGAGTCGAGACATGTCTCGAATCTCGACTCGACTCGACTTGAATTCGAGTCGAGATTCGGGTCGAGACACACTTTGTAAAATTCGAGACGAGTCGAGACAAACGTATTTCTCGACTCGAATTTTCGAGTCGAGACACGAGTCGAGTCGAGACGGCTCTTAAAAATCTCGACTCGACTCGAATGTCTCGAGAATCTTTCTATAATTTTTAATATTATTTTGAAGAAAGTATTCACTCAGAAACAGCCTTGAAACCAATTCCAGCTTTTATTTCTTTAGAAAGGTACAGAACGCATAAAATTAATAGTTAATCTTTAAAGATCAAGATTTAATTTTCAGCTCAATTCAGTTAATTAGAACTAATAGTTAATGTCGTTGTATTTGGTTGTACTGTAAATATAATGATAATAATAATAATAATTGATTATCTAGTTTGTATAAAACTATTATCCGTAGTCTAAATCTAGTTTGTATAAAACTATTGCGATAGAGTGAACTTCAAAAATTCTCTGAATGAGCAGTTGGTAGTCTATAGTAATTTAGCATAGTTATAATTATTGTGTTTTCGTTCCCATGAACGCAATAGGGTTACGTAACTTCTGGATTATTCGCTTGCCCAACTATTCTCAGGCTTTAATATGTTGCAGCATATCACGAGCTACGGATAATATATAATGAAACATTTGTTGTACATCACATATTATGATACGAGACTATTTTACATAGTATATCTTATCTAATATAAATAAAATAAAGAGTTTGTTTGTGTGTTTGTCTGTCTGTCTGTGCGACCTGGGGACCAGACGAGTGGACCGAGAGTTCCCAAAATTTGGTCACGGGTACCTTAGTCCAGGCCCCAGATCAAGACGAAGCGTTTTTTTTAATTTCGAACCAGGGGGGTCTCGGGGGGGACGTTTACTGGGACCGACTTGGGGACCAGACAAGTTGACCGAGAGTTACCAAATTTTGGTCACGGATACCTTGGTCCAGGTCCCAGTCTAAGGCGAAGCGTTTTTGTCAAAATTGGAACCAGGGAGTCTCAGGGGGGCGTTTAGCGAGACATGTAGTAAAAGTAATCCAAATCGATCGACATTAGTGTCAAATCCATAGTTTTCACGGTCGCTGAGATCAATGGTGACACTTCCATCAGCGATGATTTGCAAATTCAGCTACTACTGTATGCGGGCCGGGTGTCGGCGGGTGAGGAATACCGAGACATGTATAAATAGCCCATATTGATTGATACTAGTGTCAAATCCTTAGTTTTCGCGGTCACTGAAATGAATGGTGATACTTCCACAGGTGTTGACTTCCAAATACAGCCCCCATGCGAAGAATGGGTATATTAAGCTAGTATTACAATAAATGGACTGCTTGGATGTCAAGAACTAGTACAGATAAGTACCATCCACTTCTATGAATACGTATTTTTTAAAAGAATTTTTGTAAACACTAAGTTATAAAACAATGAACTACATACAGTAGTTATGGTTTTGGTTCCCAACATAAAAGAAATATGGATTGTTCATGAGATATTGAACTTCAACTTTCACTCCTGGAAAATTTCAATTTTGGAGTTAGGCCCCTTGGCATCAAAGCAGTTCACTGTAAGATAAATACATTCCGCACATTAGTAACATAGTTGTTCAGGGGCCTTCGATTTCCATCCTCTCAAATGAAAGCTGAATGATTGCTTGATACATGCTGACTATATAGGAGAAATAGTGTATTAAGTTTTCGAGCTTTGGTGCGTATCCGTATTTACACTCTGATATAACTTTAAGTTCACACTCAAATCGAGCTAATTGTTTAATGCATTTCGAAAGCTTTTGTTTTTATGCAGCTCATTAAGGAAAATCTATTTCATAATCGTAACATCTATGTACTAAGAAACTATGAACGTAAAGTGGACTCGGCCTAGCCCCGTGGCCGCTGTGACTCAGTGGCACAGCTCTCACCCTTGGTGTGTGAGGACTCTGATTCTGTGTGTGTGTGTGAACTCCGCGGCTACTGTATGCGTACAGAGTCGGAAGCGGTATGTATTGTTTATACTACTTACAACGTTACCCCCCACATAAAATATAAATTCACCCTTTCTCCCTTCTCTTTTTCGAATACAATGAACCGACTCTTTTGCTGAAGAACGATGCTAAAAGAAAATTGAAACATTTGTGTCTAAACTTTCTTTGAAGCGCAGTCTTTTGTATTTGTAAGGTTTTGCGAGTGTTTTCGAGATAGCCAAATTTTTACCATGGACTCCTGCTGCGAACTGACCGTGAGTAAACACCCGATCTCGCTGTGCTCAATTTCTCTCGCACATGTGAAACGGGTTTGTTGTTTCCAAAACAAATAGGAAGTTACCTTGTGCTTTTGCATTTCTGCATGCACACAGGTACCATTGTTGTTTTAATGATCAGAAGAAATATCAAAACCATCCGATATATATGATACAAAACAGCTAACAGAGGGAGGCAAAGATAAAAGTAGGCCTATACCAAGTTTTCCGCGTGGTACCATTATGGAGAATAAATATTTGATAAAGTCATGTAGATGCGCTTAAACTTATTCCATCTGTCCTTATAATTTTTCTGGTCTAATCAATTTCTCAGGAGAATACGTACAACATATGTCCAAATTCCATATATAGGGTAGAGCGGGGTAAATCGAATAGGCGGGGAATTTGAATAATGCTAAGCATTTTGCTAGCTGGAGTGGAAACGCGGCTTGCCATGTTAGTGAACCTGTGGCGGATTTGTAGGGGGTGGTTTGCAGAAGTCGCTCTCAGAAATACAAACTATTCCTGCGGTTCTGAAGGCTTACACTATTTTTTGTTTGCTGCATGGTAAGTACAAATGTGTCTATTTTTAGGTCGTTATAATTTTCAACGTTATTTTCTTAAGCTTTCCTTATTACTAACTGGATAAAATGAAACCACTCTGGATTATAATCGTATCAGTAGCCTGTGGGGCATTGATATACTGTACGCTGGCGTCAACTAATGAGCAGTTTTCATACCACGTTGTGAATTGTATATTCGTCGACTGCGGGGCAATTTGGATAATTCAAAGCGGGGTAATTTGAATACCAGTGAAATTAGAACTATAGGCGGGGAAAATGTAACGGTGATAGCATGCTGCAATGCCAAAGGGTCTTTTATACCTCCTGTAGTAATATTCAAAGGCGTACGCAAAAATCCGGAATTCAAAAACGAAAATCTCAGTCACAACTTCTGTCCTTAGAATTCTGCCCAAGTCATGACATTGAAATGCTTTACCTACCTCCACACACAACGCACGTATTGCAACCACTCTATCGCTCTGATTTAAGACCCTTCTAGTGAAGATGTAGGCCTAAGTCTAAAGATGGCTGCAGGCAATGAAAGTCAAACATGGAATTGCTGTTTTTGCCTTCTTAATTACTATTCAGAACGTTCTGCTAGAAAGGGAGACAGGATTCGTTGCCAGCGTTGTAAGACATGGTTCCACGAAGTGTGTATCGCTGCAGAAGGTCGAAAACAGTTTATATGTTGTCGTTGTCGTTAAATACGAACGATGGAAGATGAATTAACCTATTACGGATCTTTGCCTTAGACAGTGTTCCTAACAAATTTCTTTAGTGTAGGCCTACATTCAAGAAGATAGCTACAGCTGATGCATATTTACAATTTATGTACTTCTTTTCATTCAAAATTACTATATTTCAACTACTGTAGAATTTGCAATCTAACAATTAAGTAGTTTATACATTACTTCTATAAGATTTGCTTATTTTGTTGATTATTCATATTACCCCACTCGTTATTCAAATTGCCCCTCTCATTTACGTTTTTCGAAATTTCGGCGGGGAAGTTGAATACCCAAATTTCACAATTATGTATCTCAGATATTATCTTAAGAAAAAATGTTAAGTAATAGTAAGGTTCAAAGTTTTTGTTCACAATTTTGTATCTGAATACCAATTACAGTTTCTGAGATGTATGAGAAAATGTCTGAAATTATTCCAATTACCCCGCTGTACCCTACTCTTTCTAAACTAATGAGTAAACTCATTAAGAACACCAACTGATATCAATAAACAGGAAAGAAAACAATACTTTATACTTCTATCATTTGGTACACATCTCTATGAAGCACAGCTTGTTTCTTTTTGAAATAGGTCCTTCGTGTCACAGCTGTGGTTAGTTTTGTTTTGTGTTAGGATGAAAGAGAGAAATACAACATTTGCTTCGCGGTGAAGTTATATATATTATTAAGATGAGCGGTGATAAGCGAGGTTTAACAAAGAGTGCCTTTCGGATGCACAATTTAACGGGTAGTTGCAGTCCGTGTTGAGAATCGAACCAAAGCTATGTAAGACATATTAATATTGAGCTCTTTTGTGGTAAAAGTGAACTTCAGAAACACACAAAAGACTTGAAACATCAAGCTAATGTAAAGCAATTGAAAAATAGCCTACCTATCGCTGCATCTTTTCTGTGGCTAGAAACATGCAGTGTGTAGCAACAAGAATCGTGTTAAGGACTTTTTTTTCGAACATAACATTCCCTTCCACACCATAAAAGACAATATAATGTTTGTTAAAAGAAAGTGCACATAATATTTTTAAATTTTGTTTGTGATCCTATCATGCATAATTATAAATAATGCCTTTCATACTACGAGAATGAGTTCAACTATACGTCATGGCCCCTCTAAAGCGGGGCCGCGGTGGCTCAGTGGTAGATCGTTCACCTCTGGTGCTTGGGGACCCTGGTTCGATCCCAGCTCGTACCAAGTGAACTTTGTGGTGGACAAACACCGTGTGCGTGGGTTTCCTCGGGGTTCTTCCGTTCCTCCCACTTTCTTCATTCCATGATTTCACTAATTTCTCATCATCACCCCTCTCCTTTAGCCTAACCGGCATAACCGTGGGACATAAAACTAAAAAATTTCACTTTATTTTTTTCCCTCGAAAGCGATATCTTTCAAAATTATTTATTGTTAGATATTGTAAATTTACGGTATCTATTTTAGTGGACGGGAAATTTTGCATCTAATCGGATAATTTCATGGCTTCTAACAGGAATTCGCAATTACGAAATTTGCATCACTGTCTTTTGAAAGGATGCCTAGAAAAAATACTACTAGAAAATAACTGAAAACACAAAATGGATTTGATAGCCAAATTCACGTCATCTTGGTGCGTTATCATTTTTCTTTAAATATTTGTATTTAGTATTAGATTAGAGTTTAGTGTCCCTTTCAGCATCAAGGCTATATGAGACGTGAACTTACAAATTAACGTGGGTTCAGAATCACAGGAGTTCCCATCGGAAATCGAACTAGGTCTCCCGCACCAAAGACGCGTACGCTAATCATATGGATAAGGGTGTTCGATATTTATTAATGTGTACATAAAGTTGTGAAATTGCGCTTGTATAATGGAATGCAATTCCTTCTACTGACAAACCTTCACAATACTTAGCTGGACAAAGTATCTTTAAAAAGAAAATGTCACTCTTTATGTTTCAGTTCCTGGTTCGACTGAAGGATGGAACAAATTGCAATGAGCGTTTTTGGATCCTACTTTGTGTAGTTGATTCATCATAAACTTGGTATTTGATACGGATATGAACTATTACACTTATTTGGTGTTTATTTCTAAATAATAAGTCCTAATACAATTTCATAAAGTTGTAATTCTTCTTTAGTTTGTATCACTTTACACAATGGCAAATCCAAAAGGTGTGTTGTATCGGTGCAGTACCAGTTTATCACGTTTTTCAAAATGTTCCAAAACCCAAAGAATAATCTTTAATTTCTGATATTTTAGTCGTCACAAATTACAATTTTATAATGTAGTCAATGTTTATAATTACTGGGCAGTTGGGCGTTTAAACTAATGACATCATAATAAAGTCAAAACCCTAATTTTGAGTTGAATTGATTCTGATTTTAACGTCCTGTTCAGCAGCGAGGCTATGTGAGACGTGGACCTACTGATTAACGTGGAATCCGAACCTCATGAACTCCCACCGGGAATCAAGCCCAGGTTTCCCACGCCAAAGGCAAGTATGCTAACCGTTAGCCACGAAGGAGCTCCACCATAATTTTAGTGGGCGATAAGAAATATCTCGCCAGTGCTTTTACAATAAATAAAATTTTATAAGTATTAAAGAATAGTGGTAAGAGATTTTATAATAGCTCTTTTATTTATGAGATATGAGTATTTTGAAAAAAAAAAACAACTAAAGAATAGATTGGCGGAACCACAAAAGACTCGTAAAAGAAACTTTCTTATAAATACATACGCACCTTACTCACCTTTTATAATTGCTATGCTTACGTTCTCCATAAAAACAGAAATTCTCTTTTAGTGATACTTTACACAAGATCATGAAGTGGGTTCAAATTTAATTAAAGGCAAAATACAATACAATAATCCACAAATATTGCCTCAAGTGAGTTTAAAGATTTCTAAACACTAGTGCGAAACCGGGCTCTGCCGTTGCGATCGATTTACAGGTCTTGAGACGAAAGTAAGAAGGGTCTTACGCACACAGTAAGTAAAAACAATTAATATGCCGGTAACTTTCCCCCAAATGGGTGTATCTTAAAACTAATCTCACCATTATTTTTCTAATTAAATTCTAGCCCGAAATTATGTATCATATTACCCTATTCCCATTTTGAAAACTTGACCTTAATTCAAAATGGCGGATTTCAAGATGGCTGCCATCAAGGTCATATCTACCATACGACTTCCCCCCAGGACTTATATGTATCCACATGGTTTTTCTTCACTTTTCTTCATTAACGCTCCGTTTACAAAGGGTAGTAAGGGACTTCTGTAGTAATCTCTAATAACCACATCACAACTCTTAAAAGTTATTTAAAAAAAAAAAATTGAAAACATGCACCATGGCAAAAATTTGTCATCACAAGTAATGATGCATACATGCCTTCTATCAGCAAAAAAAGTTTCATTGAAATTGGAACCGGACATTTGGGTGATGTCCCTTGTGGGATGTGATTGAACGTGACGTCAGAACACATCGCCCCCCTTCCCGGAATTTACGGGAATTAGGTGACTGAGTGAGCACATGTGGTGCCAGCTCTCTCCAGCGACCTATCAAGGATCATTGCGTGTATGCCGAGACGTGTCGCCGTTTTTATCCATGCCAAAAGTCGACATACTGACAATTAGGTAGGTAGTCATGATGGTCTGGCTGATGTGTGCGTATATTTTAACTAGTACATTTTGTCTCGACTCGAATTTCGAGACGTCTCGACTCGAATTCGAGTCGAGTCGAGACAGAGACTGTCGAGTCGAGACACGAGTCGAGACAGAAACATATTTTCGAGTCGAGACACGAGTCGAGACAACATTTTCTCGAGACGAGTCGAGACAGGCTCAAATCTCGACTCGACTCGACTCGAATGCATCCCTATTTAGCTTGCAGGCAACAGGACAAAATAAACCTAAAATATGGTAAGTTTTACATAAAAGTAATAATAAATGCAATGTTAAATGAAATTATAAAAAACGATTTCATTATGTAGTTTCTTTTTAGTATTAATAGTATGTAATAATAGTATATAGGGCTACAGTAGCTTGTGTTGATTCTGCATACAAAAATCCAATAGTACGATTTAAAAAAACGAACTTTGAAGCAAGTCCGGATTCGAAATCATGAGGGAGGGGAACCGACAGAGGTGATCATTTCTATCATCATTTCCATAAGATATTGAGACAAAATTTTCCCCACAGAGGCAGGCATGTAACTTGAGAAGGGAGGTATTATGATCTAGGGGGCTTACTTCCCTCAAGTTACGCAAATGGAGAGCATTGAACACGTTAAAGTAGTTCAGGTCCCATTTCGTTCTGGAGGTCTGCATTCGCTGTAGCCTCGGTGCTAAAACGTTACGTTGCACTTCAAATTAACTAACGAATGGGAGGTTCGTAATAACGATTAACGGTTACAGATATATAACAATGTATTAGATCAAGAGAATAAAGTATCCACCTACCATGTCAGGGCGATATTTTGGGGACATTTTTACACTCGGATTTTGAAATTTTTGTTCATTTTAATCATAACTTTGGATAATTATATATACATATTCAGGGGATGACTGCAGTAAATTTAAAATTATGGTAGCTTCTCAACCAATCAAGGAAGCACGGTAGCTCAGTGGCAGAAGGATCACCTCTGGTGCAAAGGGTACTGGTCCACTTCTCGGTCAAGTGAGTTTCTGATGGAGAACATCGTGTCCGTGAGTTTCTCGGGTACTCCCGCATTGTCATTCCACCAAATTCCACATAATTATTCACTTGCATGTATCTTTTGTCTTCTTTAGTCCACGGGACAGAAAAGAGAAAACTTATCAAGAAAATTAAGAAAATTATGTAATTTGATGGTTTATATGTTTTCTAGTCTAGCTGTAACACTACTACATCGTCTTCACCTACGCCTGTATTTTGTTTCTTGCTTGAAATAGCCATGTTGCAATTTCTTTGAGGTGCTTTGTATATACATATTTATTTCTATATATTTTTAGAACACAATAGTATATGTACCGTTTTATTTCGTACAAATGTTTAATAATACAGTTTGTTATGGCGTAAATTTTGACACTAATATTCAGAGAACTGTCAGTTTCACCAAACCTATTGTTCAAATACAAATTCTATAAATAAGCGATTTTAAATAAGATGATTTTTTTATAAATCAAAAATAAAAACGATGTTTAAAATATTAAATACGTGCGTCTCTGCTCAATAAAGTTTTTAACCTCCCCTGAGATTCTGACGAAACTTACATCGGAGCAACCCATTAAAAAAAAAAAAAACTGTCCAAGCATAACGAAAATATACGTACGTGCATTTCTGTTTACGAAAACCATGAAGTCTCCCTTGGGATATTCTCAAAATTTATATGGGGTCATCAGTAAAGAATTCTCTTTCAAGCAAAATAATAATAATAGTAAATCAATACCGATCAATGTGTTACGAAAATATACTTGAGCATACATAAATATATAATAATGAAATGTATTAACGACACACTATGTTATAGATTATTCAGTCCTATATATACTCGAGTGTATTACTTCAGATGTTTAAAAAAGAAAAGAAAGAAAAGAAAAGAAAGAAAAGAAAAGAAAGAAAAAAACAGAAAATGTAGTGAGTAGTATTGGCTTGTTCAAGCTTCATAGTTGTTTAATAAATTTATGAACTGATATTGCTGTTTTGTTTGCTATCTATATATATAAAAGAGAACGCACAAATCCTTTGTTACCTCATCACGCTAATACGGCTGAACCAATTTCTTTTATTTTTGGGGGGTTATTAGGATTTGGACCCTAGATGGTTTTTATCATATCACTTTAATTTTTAATTACCAGTGTCTTGAGATAATTGACCATTCAAGTGTCCATAACGTACAAATCCTTTGTTAGTTCATCATAGGTAAAAATAAACGTATTTATATGCAACCCGCATGACCGTGTCACTCGGCGGGTTAACATAAATGACAGGCGATATAATGTTAACATTTACTGCAATCTACTATGGTTTTTATCATATCACTTGAAAGCGAAAACTTCCGGGGTGACCGCAGCGAAGCGGGGCGGGTTAACATAAATGACAGGCGATATAATGTTAACATTTAATGCAATCTTCTATGGTTTTTATCATATCACTTGAAAGCGAAAAAGTAAAAATTATCTAAGTAACAAAGTTTATTGCGTTCCGGGGTGACCGCAGCGAAGCGGGGTGAACGCTGCTAGTTGTAAATATCTTCCTTTGAATTCACTTAGCTTAAGCATTGATTACATTACGTTTATATAATTATTATTTGTACTAAAATTTTTACTTCGTTGAACATCACTATAAATAGAAGAGAAGTTTGCGTGTAAGTTACTAGCGAGCAAGCGCTTGTTAAAAGTTCATCTGACTCTCGCTGGCCACGTCTGAGACCAAGATGACGTCATGCGCCAGAGCGACAAGAATGTAGCACTGCATTGCATCCACCTTGTAGTCTTTCCACCATGGATTAACCTTGGAAATATTATTTTATCAAATTCGTACTATAATCAGGGTTTCTGATACTCCAGCACCCTCTATAGAATTCGTTGCGCCATTACGACCTAATTCTAAAACACAGATTTAGGCAGGGAGTGTACTAGTTCCTCTCATATTTATTTGAAGCTAGGCAGCACTTAAAATTACATTTTCCTCGTTCTTTGCTTCGCGTAACTTCGAAAGAACATGGTTTTACTCGTAGTCGTATGTTGATGCTTTTTTAATTTTTTTAGATGCGGGGTTCACACCAGTGGATTTTGCTATCTAATAAATGAGCACCTTATATAAGTAAGGTAGAATAATTAAAATTTAAAACTGTGGCATTTTCATTAAAAATAGTTGCAACACATAAAAGACAAAAACGAATATTACAATTCCCTCACAGCTCACCTAATTTGGATTTCACATTAAATTCACGTGTTTGTCTTATATAGTCTCGGTGCTGAAAGGCACGAACCTAGGAATTTCATTTAAAAATTGGATACATTTTATTAAAGTTATCGAGGAACAGACAAAGAGATACACAAATATCTTACATTAGAATATGCCAAAGTATTGATCCGTCAAATTCTTCTAGATATTTCAGTTCTACACAAGAATTTCCGTTTTAACAATACCGAAGTTTAATCCACTGAATCTCACTTTGTCTCCTATGTCCAGTGTGGCGTCTAAGATTATCACAGATCCATTGATAACATAACCAAATCATATCCTGCTATTTAGATTATGTGTGTCAATGAAGGATTTTAGAAATATACATAGCTACAAATCTACACAGTCAGTGACGTAACTACACTGAGAAAAATTCGTTCTCCGAACAGTGGTATATTGTACAAAAATACGGTACCCTCTTGTTTACTACGGAAATCAGTATGGAGCATACGTTATCCGTATGCTACATACCCACTGCTCTTAGGTGTCACATCATGCCGTTGCAGGATGTTTGATATCTAACAATCTTCCTTATATTACATACATATATGTATCTTACCTTCGTCAACTATATATTATATACGTCCATTTGTATGTGAGATCCTGATAGATGCCGCCTATATTCTATCATACGGAAAGTACGTATAGATCTAACACTTATACAGAAAGTATTATAAAACTTACCATTTTCAGTTATACGTTTGCTGTACGTTAAGTCCAAAAACTACAGGATTTACAAATGTAACATACGGATTTACGTACACCACATACATTTTTTTCTCAGTGTAAGGGAGTAAACGGGGCTTGTGCCCCAACGCCGGATTTGGAGGGCTCAAAAATAGGCAAATATTTATTTTCACTTTAAGGCAAGGATAGGAGCTTTAGCAAACTAAAGATCACAGAAATTTACCTCAGAAACTTAACAAGACAACAACAACTCACCAACATTAGTATCATAACCATAGAGCATAAGTTATCTTCAAAGCTATGTTTTGAGGACATTGTAAAATCTTTTGCAGCCAAAAGAGCCCACAAACTTAAATTTTAGTTTCAGTTTTGTGTGTGTGTGTGTGTGTGTTTATTTAACTTACATCAATTTGAGAGATTTGTAAAATGTCCGAGTATAATACTCGAGACAACAGCTTAACTGTTTGTCATAATGAAATATTATATTCTAAAGCAACAGACTGTTGATTCATTCTACACATATGCACTTCCTAATATAATTTCAAAAACATTGTGATTTGCAGTTATTGTGACCAAACTGTAAGAATATGTCAAGCATGCTACACTCAAATTATTTGGCAATCAAATACTAATTAGTTTACTGTTTTATCTTGTACTAAAATTTAAATTATGTTGTGCAATTTTGAAATCAAGCTTTACCACTTGAAAAAAATGGCATAGGAAAATCAATCACTGTGTGATGCTGATATCAGGTGTAGTCGGGGAGTGTTTTGGTTTTGTTTGCAGGGTAGGCGCTAAGGCTAGTTTTTGCCCCGGGGGACAACTAGCCTAGTTGTGTTGCTGTATACGCTAAACGGCAAAAAAGAGTCAACTTCAATAACTTCGCCACAATCGGGTAGAAACAAGTTGAAAACAAACGTGTTATGTTTTTGGATGGAAAATTTCCAAACTTGTGGCGTGATCTTTCGCACACCAGACAATATGTTTGTTTCTTTCTCCTCAAACCAGCGTACATTCACCGATATATGTAGCATGCATACAGATTTTATGTTTTTGCATTGCCGCTGTCTGCAAGATATAAATCATGTCTTGCTTTGAAAGCAATTTTCATAGAATATTGTGCTCGTATGACTGGTGCGTGGTTTCCATAAGAAAGTTTTTTTTTTTTTTTTTCATTTTAACATTTAGAAAACATTCCGTCATTGAAGATGCGAACTGTAACACAGAAATCAAACACACGGTTTACATGTTTTCAAAGAAAGAGCTTCTTTGCGGCTAAGAGGTTAGTGTACGCGCCTTTGGCGTGGGAGATCCGAGTTCGATTCCCGGCGGGAGCTCATGTGGTTCGAATTTCACGTTAATCAGTAGGTTCACATCTCATATAAACTCACTCCTGAAAGGGACGTTACACTCGAAATCAACATCAACATATTCTCAAAGAAAAACTGCCACAACTTACACTGCAATAATTAAGAACCCACAATATGCTACTGTTTTAGCAAGGAAAACAATAGCAAAAGTAGTGGGATTCGTCTATGGTCAAGAGACTCAAAGAAATTATCACAGCAATTACCTCGTGCAAGCAGTATACGAGTACCTTCTGGTAAGACTTCAAGCTGGATTTTCGGTTGTAGTTGTTTCGGTTGGATTTTAACGTCCGTTTTTAACACACGGACCTATAGTTTAATGTAGAATCCGGGCTACATGAATTCTAGTCCAGAATCATAGCAAAATGTTTCTGCTCAGAAGGTGCATATGCCAATCATAAAAGATCAACGGAACTCTTGTATTTGTAGTCTTTGAACCAGAAACTTCTTGGTCCAAACAATAATGCTATCCAAATAACATTACTGAGAGGGAAGACGATTTCTGAGTTGCAAAACCTTGAGTTTAATGGAAATTATCAGTTATTTCCAGGGCCGGCCCGTTTTACCGCCCTCCTCCATTTCTCTAGAAAGAATAGATCTTAAAAGCCAAGATTTTAATTATGCTACTCAACCATGAACAACGAAGGGGAGGGAAAAACACTCGCATTCAGAAAGTCCTAAACACTACAAATACAATCTTTTGTGTCTGTGATTTTCTTTAAGTAATAACCTTGCAGAGGAAAGATAGTAATTCTTTTTATAGAATTCAATATTGAGATTCAATCAATCTCAATATATCAGTTTGCAATTCCAGTGCAACTAGATCTTTTTTCTTTGTTTCTTGATTTTGCTTCTAAATCTGTTAAAAAAAAATATAAGAAAACCTGTTTCCACTTTAATGATAAAGGACTTGTTTGTGACAAAGACAAGATTGGTTTTCATATCAAAACTGAGATACCTAACTAAATAGAACAGGTATTCACTACTGTTCGAGAATTGAGTTCTTGTGTTTGATAACAATCAAGCAATCCATTTGTTTTAGCATTATTCATGTGACCTTAAACTAATGCGACCTAAACATGATTTATGAATGTAGTATTCAAATAGAAGGTTAGCTTTGTGCATTTAACTACCATCATCATGAAGTGTGTTTCGAACGAGAAATATTTATTTTAAATAATATAGTTATGACAGATTTTGCCGCACCTTGAAACTTACCGCTCCCTGCAAATGCACGTGTTGCACATATGATAGAGTGGTTATTCTTTATCAGGTCGAATTTGATTGGACAATATTATGTTGGTGATTTTTGTCGGGTTTCTTCTGTTTTCTCCTATTCTGTTCATCACAGTGTTTTTTCTTTTTTTCCTTCTATCGACTATCTTCATTAAAAAATAAAAATAGATGAAGAATATGCTATGGCTGACGTATGATTATTCCCTTTACGTACGCTATTGTACTGTTCATTAGCTTTTGAACTTTTTTCCACGTATTTTAATCACATTGTAAAGGATTTACGTATGCATTGAACTACTGCTAATTCCAATTCTAAAAATGCCTACGCTTGGATAAATTTTGTAATTGCGCCTTTTACAGTAAATTAATATGAGAACCGGAATATAATGAACCATGGTAAAACACATCCATCTACGGAATTAAGTGGAAAATGACCTCAAAATCGACATGCAAATGTGCTTATATTGATAGAAGATTAGCTTTTTTTTTAAATACAACTTTATATATTGTGTAATATTCCTCTATATTTTACATTATTTTTAAAAAAATTCAGATATAATAACTAAAAAGGGAAGGTCCCACAAGTTGTCGCTAAAATCTGATTGCCACATAGCACATCTAATAGAGCATCATAAGAAGTGAAAATGAGCAAAATTTAAGGTGCTATAGACAAGAAGTATAGGACCTACGGGGCTTCAAAATTTGAATATTCAAAATATTATATCATGGAAATATATACGTTTTAACTAAATATCTGGAAATCTGTTAAAGTAATCGAAACAAAAGGTGCACATTGTAAGGAGAACAAAATGCTGTATGAAAAACTCCAAAGAGTGTTGCCATAGACGAGGCAGTGTTGCCAACTCAGCATAAAAGTATTTTGTTTTAAATAGCACCATATACAAATGTGCACAGATTTAAAATACACTATTATCACTAAATATAAGAATGAATTGTAGTAGTGCAGTGCTGCACACTATTGGAGCTACTTGTGCTGAAAATGTGCATTGGAGAAGTCTGATATGTGGCAATAAAGAGTAATAAAGAAATTTGTGTCTCATATTACGAATTTAATTCAAATGCAGAAATAACACCGATAGCATAACATGCATTGTCACAAAAGATTGATGCATTTGAAAAACGAAATTGATTGTTGCCATTTTTACGTCCTGTGTCAGCACCGAAGCTATATGGGACTGGACCTAGAGCGTAAAGTGGGTCATTTACTTCCCATTATAATGTGCATTAGTAAAATGTACGTATTTCCATTATATATATTGGATATTCAACTGTAGCTCCTATCCTTCTGGTCCATAGCACCTTACATTTGCTTATTTTCATTTCTCATGATGCTCTATCAGATGTTCTTCGTGGCAATCTGATTTTAGGCACAACTTGTGGGATCTTTCCTTGTAAGAAATAATTAGCGAAAAGTAATTTTAAAAAGCAATAACCTGAAAAACTTCACGAGACAGAGAAGTTATTATTCAGACAGGTAACTATAATCATGTGTTAATAAGTGTATAACTATGTTCAGACACTTTTTTACAGTCAAGTAGTAAGTTGATATGTAAGGGTGACCCGTAGTCATGTACATGATGTTTGACTGACTGTAGTATTTGTAATTCTGAACTAAAAGTTTATATAAGGCAACACTATGTAGCCTGAGAGTGGGATAACAGTCATGGAACTTAGAACCGCTAGAAACATTAGTGTACGCCAGATGGATGAACAAAACATTCGCGAACCACTGGATTGGTCGACATGGGTCTGTGAAATGGCCAGCTCGGTCTCCCGATTTGTAAACTACATGACTTTTTTTCTTATAGGGTGGTTTAATGTACAAAGTGTATCAAAATCACATACGCAATTCTACCGAACTACGGGAAGCTATGACAGAAGAGTTCCACAGGATACAAGTACAGCTCTTAGAAGTCTGCACGGGCCGGAATTTTTAGCCCGGGCCCGGCCCTGCTAGTGAATTCATAATATTAGACCCGGCGCGAGTTCGAAATATGTTTTAGCATTTAGGTCCGAGCCCTGACCCGAGCTCGTGTGATAATCAAATCAGTCCGAATTAGAAATAATTAGAAAAAAAAAAACGAAAAATTGTATTTTCATTTACAGCAGTTAGAGGTTTAATTTTGCAGTTGTACTTTAAAAGTTCTCCAGAAAGAAGAATCCAATGTCATTGTACAGTATGTTTAAAAAGTTAGGCCCGAACCAGCAACTTCTCTACTGATTGCTAACACCGTGATTTCGGCCTGCAACAATGTTAATCTTATGAGCTCAAAACAGTCCCTAAAATGTTGAATAGAATAATAACGACGTTTCTGAAAATTTGAATGAGAACTGGACAATCGACGCAAAATTTGCAATTGATCAGTGAAAACGTCATCTTTCTAGATCCTGTAGTTCCCGAGATCTCATTGTCGAAAAGATTGGCCACAAATATATAGTTTCAGAAGAACTCCAAAGAGGGCACAACAATTCATTTGCATTGATTTTGAAGAAAGCTTAATAAAATGCAAAGGGTTTCAACAATAACTTCAAAAAATAAAATTTATGAAAAAGATCTATTTAAATAATTTACTTAAAGTATACATACTTTAAAATATTTGTTTTTTAAACATGAAATCACAAATAACCGTAAATCAGAAGTTTGAAATTATAAGTTAGAAGTTGGAGCTAACACGTTTATATTTGTTTTGTTGCATTTTAATAGGTAGATAGGTAGATACCCTGTCAATCTAATTGGAGGAATGAAGTTCTATCCTCGAATTTTAAGTTTCAATAAATGTTAGATATATATATTTAAACACTTGTTTGGCGTAACTTCCTACATAAAATTGCGTTTAGCTAGAAAATCCTGACAAACTCGGGTTTTAGTTTATGGATAAATTCCAAATAATTCTGTTGTAGTAAGTGTAACTACATTTTGAGAACAGTTATTGTTAATTGGTAACATTAGATAGTTCTCACTGAAACCTTTTTGTTCTTTAATATTATTCTATTAGTTTCACAAACAAATCGTTCGATCTAAAAAAAAAAAAAAAAAAAAAAAAAAAAAAGACCATCCACTGGAGCTCGCTACTTTTTTTTTTTCCTATCGAGTTATCGACCTGAATATTGGAGTGTCCACATTTTCCTTTAAATGCAGTGATTAAACGTTTTTCCCCCTCGTGTTATAATGGGAAAAGAGAAGTGAAATGTTCCGTTATTTCTTCATTAAATTTAAAAATTTCAATTAAAAAATAAGCAAATACTAGTAAGCAAAAAGCTATAAAGAAACGTCGTTTTTTTTCTAGCTCTTCCATCTCTACTGGTACATCTATCACTTGAGCATTACAGTTGTTCATCCTAAAATTTCTCTTTCTTAATTATTTTATTATTAATTTGTTTATAAATATTTTTTGGCATTACCAGTAACTAAGGCCTTAAACCCGTTACGTATGAGGAAAGACGTCACTCGAAGACCAAACTATCCGAGCAAAGGGTGAAGGAAGGAAGCAACCTGCGACTTGTGTGTTAGGTACCATTCCGGCATTTGCTTGGAACTTGATAAAAATCGCACTCAGCATGAATAGCGTTAAAAAGCTTTAACACTTTTTCGACCGCTATGTTCCCACCGTGCTATGCACTCAGCATGAATAGCGTTAAAAAGCTTTAACACTTTTTCGACCGCTATGTTCCCACCGTGCTATGCACTCAGCATGAATAGCGTTAAAAAGCTTTAACACTTTTTCGACCGCTATGTTCCCCCCGTGCTATATATAGAGTACTGGAATGTATGATTCAGACACCTGGACGCTACGAAAGTTAGAGAAGAAATACATCGTGAGTATAAAGTCCTGCCCTGATTAAAAAAATATATATTACGGAATAACCGTTGGACAGAATAATGTAAATTCTGGTCCGTTACATAGGTTAGTATTACAAGTTTTTTTTAAGGCTAATAGATGGCACTAGTGCTACCCAAGAGTGGCGCAATACGTTACTTGGCGCGCGCGGGTTAGTTGGCGAAATGGCATCGAAGCAGGAGATAGCGCAATGCGTGCTGTGGTATCACGAAAGCAAATTGTCCATCAGTAACACAAGTAATGTAAATGGTCTTTAAAAAACTTGTAATGCTAACCTATGTAACTGACCAGTATTTACATTATTATGTCAAACGGTTCTTCTGTAAAAAAAAAATTGTAATCATTGCAAGACTTTATGCTCACCCTGTATTTAGAAAGCTTCAAAATGTGTCATGGAGGAAATGTGAGACATAAAATAATTTCATCGTTCATTTTTAAATTTTATTTATTTATTTTTTTTTATTTAGCATAACGTGGGAAATTCAAGAGTAAAATGGAAATTTTGCCTCTCGAAATGGGATTTTATAAATGTTTCAAGTTGGCATCACTACTCAGTTGTACTATGATACCAACTTTAAGTATAGATCTCTCTTAAATTTGTCTCTCGAGGACAGTTTCTTTTTCTAGCATATTCACTTTTGCTATACTCACATATGACAGAATCAACTCGTGCCTCTGTAGACCGAGCGTAAATACAGACCTTCACAGTAATACTGTGCAGCGACGGATATTTGTATGTACAGTCACGATTTGTGAAATTTGTACCTCAGATTGAGTAAACATAAACTTAAGAGTTGGGAATTTGGAACTGACGAGCCACCTCAGGATTTCGTCAACTGGAATTGGTACAACAAAAGTAATGAGATCGGTCCCTTTGCAAATGAAACAGTACAAATTCAAATTGGAAGCAGATTGTGATGTTTTAGGAAATTAAATTGGTGAACGAAAGAAAGGATATGTTTAGGACAGGATTAATCTACTCGTCACTTGCTTGACGTTCTTGGTGATCCATCAACGATGACTCCTCTGATGGATTGTTTTTCTTCCATTTTTACGTCTCCACTTCTCCAGATGATTGGTGATTAGCTGGTTCAAATCAAAGTCCGGTGCGGTGTAAACAAAATGATAAGCTTTTCAGCGACGATGAACTTTATGGAAATATGACTCCTCTCTCCAGAGTTGAGATATTATCGTCGAATATTCAACAACGTATTGAGTAGATAATACACACTTCGGACTTGGATAAGATTCGGGCTTCCAAAATCGAATTCGTGGCCTGCGTGTCTACATTCTTGTCGTAACAATTCTCGGCTTCCACTCGCTCGTTTCCACTTCATTCCGATGTTTTTGTCAAGCATCCGTGCACAATATAACAAAGATGTAATGTCAAATCTTTGAAAATGAAATGAAATCTTTAAGTTTTACGTCCCACGCTTATGCCGGCTAGGCTAGAAAGATGATGATGAGAAATGAGTGAAATGGGGGAATGAAGGAAGTGGGAGGAAACGGCAGAACTGCGAAAACTTTCACGCACGCGGTGTTTGTCCAACAAAAAGTTCACTTGGCGCGAGCTGGGATCGAATCAGGGACCCCCAAGAACCAGAGGTGAACGCTCTACCACTGAGCCACCATGGCCCCAACAGAAGAAATGTATCTGATTTTTGTAAATTATTTAATTATCAGCATCGCATTGGTTTGTAGAATCGAAAGCCTTCACTACATTAAGTAATGATCTCTACCTGTTATGAAATTGCGTATTTAACAGACGTTAAAAAGACTCGGGGAAAACCATTAATGCAGAATCGCTTCGTACAGCGTAAATAAGATGGTAATTTGAGACAATAAGCTACTAATGCATGCTGATGGACAGTTGAAGAGTGTGTTTACATTACGGTGGTCTGAGCGATAATCCCCAATCTATCCACGGAGTGACTTCCGTGTGTTTGGTTAACTAGCAAATGGATTGCAGCTTAAGAGCTTCATAAAAGCTACCATATACAGGATGAAGGTACGACCTGATTTGAATAGCACGAGTTGATTCTAGTTTGCATATAATAATCGACAAATTTCATGAGACCTCAGCCTTCGTTTGAAGTATCATTTATTCCTAAAAGTGATTTCAGAAATGTTTATTCTCGTTCTGCATTATTAATTTTACGCGAAAATATCAAGACAAAAAATATATTACGTCATGTGCGTTATAAGAAACATGCAATTAACCTTTTATTCTTCTGTAAGCTTTCTCATTGCAAAAATGTTATGATAGGTGCTGTTTATGGGTTTTCAGAAGTTGATGGAATGATTGTATTTTTTTTCTTTTTTTTAGGACCAAGCTAGTGCCCGTTATAAAATTGTAAAGTTAGTGTATTTCGGTTTGTTGCTCCATACGATCATTCTTGAACGGAAGCGAATGTTTGATTTTCTTCCAGCAGATAGCAATTATCTACTATCTTGATAATCGTTAGAGCGATTATCTCGTATGAATTAGTTAATCGAGTAACGGTTACTTTAACGCTGGCTATCCATATCCAATTTATTTAATTAAAATATGCGCATTTCAGTAGCTTTAATATACAACCCTCAAAACGTGAGAGAGTTACAGGTTGCATAAGCATCTAGGAGAATATATTTATACATTTTTCGTCTTTAGCATAAACACAAGCTCATTCATTCTTTAATATTGGATTCGCATTATTCTCTTTCCTGTACTTAACTGAACTTACTGTGTTTTCTTAATAATAATAATAATAATAGTAAAGAAATGTAATTAAATCTTGCATTATAGTATGCTATTGCTACAATACTGAGTGCAAGAACGTATTTGTAAAGTGACTTTGTTAAATTCTTCCCCAGATAAAGGCACTTTCCTTCCATCTTTTCTTTTAAAACCAATCATAAGGATAATGTATATCAGTGCTATTCAACCTTTTTTTTTTTCTCGCGTACCCCTAGACACTGTTAGCTATCCAATTTTGTACCCCTGAAGTTGCTTTAAAAAAATTAAATCGAAATGAACTTATTAAATTAATACACAATTAGTGTGCCAATCAAAAGAATATTTACAGGGGAATAAAGTGCATATCCGAAAAAAAATAACATGGGAAATGTCAAAACATATGGGAGACGTTCACTTCTACTGAAAGAGACTTTTTTTCTTATCTTCCCTGATAATTCGTACACTGAGAACAATGTTAAAAATTCAAAAACTAAAACTAACTTTAGAACTAACCTGTTAATGAAATTGATTGAGCTTGTTTCCGAGACGAAAACTTCTCGATTCTTGGTCGAATCTTCGAGAGTACGAGAATCAGAGTTGATTTTGGATTCAAGCAATTTCTGTGCTTCGTTTTAATTGATGTTAATGCAGAGAAACCCTGTTCACACAAATATATTGATGGAAATGGAAGAAGCTGTAAAGTAGTACTGTCAGTAATTTCATTGTACTCTTTTCAAACATAAATTTAAAAGTCACAAATTGACAAGTTATCGAATTTAATTTGTAGTGAACTTTCAACAGACTCTTCCAGCAGACTTTCTTTTAACTTCAAAGGAAGAGTACAATTATTCAATGCAGTAGTACTAAAAGGATTTGTTATAAAATCCTGCGTTTTATCTTCTCGCTTGATTTCAGGAACTCTGCACTTAGATTTTGTAGATAGTGTTTGACTTTCTGAGACTGTACGCAATAAATGTTAACCAATTATTTGGAAATTTTAGACGCGCGTGACGTCATCTCTAAAATCGTCCATTGGAAAAAAAATCCTCTTCAACTATGATCATTCAGGAAATATTGGAAATATGCTTATTTTAGGATTACGTACCCCCAGAAACATTTTCGCGTACCCCCAGGTGTGCGTGTACGACCGGTTAAATAGCACTGATGTATATGATAGGTAATCCATAAAGCTCACATAATCATGACCAAACTAAAATATCGAGATATACAGTGACTTGATTACTACCATGCAAAATATTTTCTCGTGCAACACTTGATTCTTGAGTTATGGAGCATGAATGTTTAGTAATTCAATGAAAAACACGTTTGCTTTTACATCCGTGTTTTGTTTTAATTAACGTTTAAAGCCATATGATTGCCTTTATGATCGGAGTTGCACTACTTTAGAGAATTGTTGTATAATAGGTTCTGGATATTTTGTTAAAACTTTATATTATTTCAATATATAAGAAACAATGATGTAGTATGTCGCCCCAATTATTTAATATTTACAGTGAATGTTTAATGAAGTAAGCATTAATGAGAATTGGAGATTTCAAAATTAGAGGACAGATTATTAACAAGATCAGGTATGCAGATGATACGGTTATAATAGCTAAAACCGAGGAGGACTACAGGATATGATTGACAAAATAGTTGACACTGGAAATCTGTCGGACATCGGAATGGAAATTAACATCGAAAAGTCGAAAGTCATGAAAATATCCCGTGGAAACACGCCCTTACGGATGAGATTAGAACAAACAAAACCTAATAGAATGATGATTTCAACTATATGGGAAATAGTTGATCAATAGGAGGTTTCTGCACCAAAGAGACCAGGTGAAGAATTGCTATAAGCAAAGAAGCAACAACGAGAATATCTACGAACATGGTGTTTGTCCACTTCAAATTCCACTTTAAGCGACCTAGGATCGAACCAGGGATTCCATGCAATAGACATGAAATCTAAGTCACAGGATACTTAAAGAATATATACCATACGCGTTGCACAAAAGTCATTTGGTTTTAACCAAACTTCGGATGTTGGTGCACCTTGATTTGCTAAGTACGGATATAAGATATTTTCCTGTACAAATGTTTGAATAAGTTTCTGATCGTCAAATTTGGGTTTTCGATTTATTCAAATTTTTGAACAAAATCTAAATTACTATTGGGAGCAAGAATTAGGGAAACACAAGGAACAAACCTGTTATACGTTGAGTCTAAATGTTAAGTAAATGCAGAGTTTCCTTATGTAGTAAATATTTAGTTTACTTATATTAAAGATTCTCTTAAATAAATGGAGGACTATTTTTGTCCGCAACCAGGAAATTCAATACTACTCGTTTGACTTTCTCCTTAGAAAAGATCGCTAAAATCGCCTAAAGGTTTGCCTGTATATCTATGAGGAATCCCTGTATGTTAAATAATCCCGCTATACATAGAAGTAGGAGTGGTTTCATGTGATAAAGGCGCACAGTGATTTATCCTGTTTTAAGACTTTCAATCCTAAGCCCGAGTAGGATCTAGCTATCCTCCTCTGGCTAATCGTATTAATTTTTCTTCTGTAGTAATACATGAAGTAATGGCTATAAATGTATAAAAATCAACTAGCGGATATTGTAAATGTTGTAATTTCTTTCGATGTAAGTCACAGATAATTTGCTTGAAGCAATTATTATATAATTAAAAATAATCTCAAATAATGCATAAGGTTTTTTTTTTGTTATAATAAAACAGTTAAAATCATATTTTCAATACTGGTATTTGTGTGCAATAATTAAAGCAGCCAAAAGTAAAAGTAACCTTGAGCTAAGTTTATGTAAATTGAAAAATGAACTTTTCGATAACAACAAAAAGTATGATCCTAAAATATGTTTAAAGATGTATACATTTGTCATGTATTTCGCATATCTGTCTTTCTTTTACAATCTGATAAAAGTAGATTGGAATTTGTATAGTAATAAAAAACTCAGACGAGAAACTGTTAACCATGCGACCGCCAAAAATGTTAACCATAAGACTCATTGACACTAACGAATTGTTGGTCTGGTTACAAGATTTAGATACAAGTGAAAAAGCATCTACGTCGAAAAATAGTGTAAAAAAGTATCTCTTTGTACATATAAGCATTTCAGATCGAAAATAATATATTTGTAGAATAAATAAATGTAGTGGAAACCTTGCATGTTCTTGTATCTAAATATATATTTATTTATAGCTCTAGTCCTCCCATGAACATTGCATATTCTTTTCCGTAACTTGTAAATAGTATTGAACGTCAGAAATTTTTAAACGGAAATTACCTCCTAAGGGTAGCCAATCGTTCGCGCACAGCATCTTCCTTCCCCAGCTGTTCACGGTTTCCCTCGAACCGTGAGCCTCCATGAGCGATGCATTATTAACAAATTGTCTAACCACGATTACCACATCCGATGAAACGTTTCTACAATGTTAATATAGTCCTCTTCAGAGGATGGAGGTTATCAAATATTCAACTCATTGTCTCACCCATATTATCGTTTCTAATTAATTATATTTAGATGTGTTATGAATTTTTCTCCTGTTCATTTTCATCTATATTCATCTGCTATAATATTTTGAGATTTTGTTAATTTCATAAACTGTGAATATTTCGACATTGAATCAGTGGCGGAGTTAGACATTCTTCCAACCTTAGCCCATAGAGTGTCCTATTCTACAGTTCCCACTGTTTCCAAAGCATCTGATATTATAAGTGAGTGCCGAGCTTCCCTGTGGCTAAGCGGTTCGCGTACGCGTCTTTGACGTAGGGGACCAGGGTTCGATTCTTGGTGGGAGCACATGTGGTTCAGATTCTACGTTAAGCTATAGATTCAAGTCTCATATAGCCTCGCTGCTGAAAGGGAATCAGATAAATTTTAAAAAATAAATCACATCAAATAAGTGAGTGCCTTATAATGCTCGACATGCCTGCAAAGCATGGGAGAAACTGATCAGAGATGGTGTGGGTCAATAAAAATTTGCCCCACTACCCATCGTGACCCCATGACCCACTGACCTACGACAAACCATGACCCACTCTGATCCACCACAAACGTAACCCCCACTGACCCAATGTGACCCAATCTTACTTAGAGAATAGAGGTTACGTCGCAACTTGCGAATCAAGGTTAAGAGATAAACCTTGATGGTGCACTGCTTGCAGAAGAACAAATTGTCCACGATTGAGGAACTACAGGCCGGATATACCTAGCAGTGCCGATTCAAAACTTAGGCCGAATGGCCGCAGCACGTCTTACCACCATGCGAAGTGTAGAAGTAAACCAGTTGATCTAGTAATAAGTGAGTTTTGCTCCACACTACATAACTATGATAGACTTTTCCGAATTCAAAACTGAAACCGTAAGTAATAGATCTATAAATTCTGATTGTTACACAAGAATTAGGTAAAAGGTTGCATCTGTTCTTCGGACGCTGAATCAATAGCAATCGACGCTGAATCAATAGCAAAGATATTGAATCTGTTCTTTAAACAATGAATTAATAGCAAATACGTTAGATCTGTTTATCCGACGCTGAATCAATAGCAAAGATATTGAATCTGTTCTTCGGACACTGAGTCAATAGCATAAACGTTAGATCTGTTCTTCAGACTCTGAATCACTAGCAAAACATTTAATCTTTTCTTTGGACGCTGAATTAATAGCAAAGACATTGAGTCTGTTCTTCAAACACTGAATCAATAGCAAAGGCATTAAATCTACACTTCAAACATCGAATAAATTGCAAAGACATTAATATCCTTCAAACACTGAATCAATAGCAAAGACATAGAATCTGTTCTCCAAACACTTAATCAATAGCAAAGACATTGAATCTGTTCCCCAAACACTTAATCAATAGCAAAGACTTTGAATATGTTCTTCAAACATTTAATCAATAGCAAAGACTTTGAATATGTTCTTCAAACACTTAATCAATAGCAAAGACTTGGAATATGTTCTCTCACGCTGAATCAATAACAATTGCATGGAATATGTTCTTTAAGTGCTGAATCGATAGCAAAGACATTGAATTTGTTCTTCACATGCTGAATCAATAGCAAAGTCATTGAATATGTTCTTCGAATGCTGATGAATAGAAAAGACAATTTCTCGCTAAAAAATTACTATTATTAGCATACGAGATGGGGATCTAATTTAACTAGCACAACTGTTTGACTTTGCATGGGAAGAATAATGTTTATGTACATTATTTCCAAATAAAGAACTAAGTAGAATAAATAATTATAAACAAGACCTTCGGCGTTGCCTCTAACAATTCCCGAGCAAGCTGACATACGCAACGCCTTAGGCGTTAACGCGGTCAAGGAATAAAAAAGTGTAAATAGAATAAATAACGACAGTATTGCCTTCGGTATTCCCTCAGTTAATTAACGGCCAAGTGATATACACGTTGTTGACTGAAGTTAAACTTTATTTCAGCGGTACTAGTATTTGGTCCTTTTACATATTTATTTTTCACCCGTTCCCATCCTCGATTCCGACGGAGTTGAAGTT
This sequence comes from Thermobia domestica, assembly GCF_964235325.1. Classification (NCBI taxonomy): domain Eukaryota; kingdom Metazoa; phylum Arthropoda; class Insecta; order Zygentoma; family Lepismatidae; genus Thermobia; species Thermobia domestica. The sequence continues at coordinate 392,364,058 of NC_137454.1, forward strand.
GGAGTTTGACTTCATCGGAAGTTTTACTATTCATCTCAACGACACCGAAAGATATTCCATACTCATTTCTGTCGTTTTCGATTATTTTTATATGTTACTTCTCCCTACTCCTAGGGGTACTAAGGCTGTTTTGCCCCCACAATACTGTAAGTCTATTTGTATGTCAATTTGTTTCTAAAACTGACTTTACATACCCAATTGCATCTTCCTAACATGAAGCGCTCGTGAGATACTGAATTCTTGACGTACATTGTAAACACCATTTTCCCTAACAATTTACATAAAAGATTATAACTATCCTACGGTGTCTTCCAGGTTTTAATCTCTTCGATACAGTTATTTTTTGTGAAATACGTGAAGTTAATGGTGTGGATTTATATAACGAACAAACACACAAACAAATATTTTATGTAATATCATAACTCTATTTAATTGTTGTTTTTCATATAAATTGAGAAATATATATTTTTGTATCTAAGATGGAGGTGTTTAATAAATTCTGTATGAAATTGTGCCACCTAGCTAAATTGTATACAAAAACTGTTGATCCACTTTTCAAATAAAATAATGTCCCAGCAGATTAACATACACTGAGAAAAAAATGTAGGTGGCGTACTTAAAAAGATAGGTTACATGCGTAATTCATGTAGTTTTTGGACTTAACGTACAGCAGACGTATAACTGAAAACGCATGTTTTATAATACTTTCTGTATAAGTGTTCCATCTATACGTACTTTCTGTATGAAACAATGTAGGCGGTCAGAATCTCACATACGGATGGACGTATATAACATATAGCTGACGAAGGTAACATAAGTGTATGCATGTGATAAACGGAAAACTGTTAGATGTCAGACATCCTGCAACGTCATGATGTAACATCTAAAGGCAGTGCCTATGTAGCATACGGATAACGTATGTTTCGTACTGATTTCTATAGTGAGAAAGAGGATACCGTATATTTGTACAATATACCGGTGTCCGGAGAACGGAGTTTTCTCTGTGTACGTATATTCTGCAATATCGGATTACAATATATCTTTTTGAATATATATATAATACCCGAAACTTTTGGCACACCACTAATAGAGCACGTAGGGAGAAAAGGTCAGAGATGTGGCTGTGAAAAACGAGTGCAGTTTATAAGAACTTTTGTTACCGTATTCAGATTATTAAACCATTATAAATATAGAATATTAAACGAATTAAGAACTTGTCAAAAATATTCTACTTGCAACACTAAATTTCCTTCATTTGTTCAAAGTGCCGCGGGGGGGGGGGGCGGCGACAGACTAGTAGCTAGCTCAAAAATGTAGAGGGGGCGGCCGAAATTAGGGGTGGCCCGATCCAACCATATTATAGTTCATCAGCATATTATTCATACTTCATTTGCAAGCCTACCGTGAAAATTTTAGGGGGTTCGGCCCCCCTAGACCCCCATGGATACGGGCCTGAGCGGGGAGACGGCCCTGGGGCACAACATTCGGGAGGAAAAAGAAAAGAGAAGAAAGAAAGAAAACAAGAAAGAGAAAAAATTAACTGGAATATTTTAGATCAGCAACAGTATTTTTCAATCTATACTTAATTTGACTAGGGTCAGATTTATAGTTTTTGGGTTCCTAGAGGCTTGCTAAATGCGTTCCACCCATATATAAAATGGAAGCAAAAAAGTAATAAAAAGTGCTCAAAATCAAGGAAAAGCAGGGTTTATTTTTAAAAATTTACTTATGCTCCGCGCTAACGATGATAGCGCTTAGCGGCTGGTCTGTCAACCTCATTCATATGTACGAGGACGCAGGCCCGTAGCCAGCCCGAAAATATAGGGGAGCCCGGTGAAAGTTAGCGGGGTCGATCAAAAAATATAGTTCATCACCATATTATATAGTTCATTTGCAAGCCTACTTTGAAAATTTTAGAGGTGGCCAGTAGAAATTTAAGGGGTGCCGACCCCCTAGACCCCCCGTGGATACGGGGCTGCGGGGACGCCGTCGTATGTTCTCGCTGCAGGCGCTGATTTTCCACGGTATGGCACTGTTCACCTCATTAACTGTCTAATCGAGATGTTGATTTCTACAATTTTATACAAATAATATTTCACGATAGCACTAGATGTCCGTGTTTTTAATTTTCTACGAGCTCGAAAGCGAAGCTGCACAAAAGCATAATTTCCGATTTCGCCAGGGAGGGGAGAGGCAAAATGCTACACCGACAAACTAAGTTCCCGTTTTCTATTACTATATTAGTTCACAATCGATTAATAGGTATGGATCTCCCAAACTCAGGGGGAAAATTGCTCCCTTCTCTTCTTAAAAGAAACACTGAGGCTGTATAGTAAAGAAATGTAATGTAATGATCTATAGTGATCGAGAACGCCCTATGCCAGAGTTTTTAATGTCTGTAATAGGAACAGTGAATGGGTGTCATGTAAAGTTAAACACTGCTTTAGATAACAATATTAAGCCTGCATATGTTTTTCGCTAAATTATCACTTAAAAAATGTTTATAATTTGTAATCAACATAGTTTTCCCTCATAATTCAATACTGAAAACACGGGGCTTCTTACATGACCGGATACTTTGGTGTTACAGGAATATGGAGACGATAAAGTGGACACAGAGAGTAACAAATGAAAATGTTTTAAAACGGATAGGAGAGAAGAGGATACTTCTAGCCAGCATCCTTCGTAGGAAGGCTAATTGGATAGAACACATCTTGCGAGGAAATTGTCTTCTTCATACAGCCATAGAAGGAAAGATAGAAGGAAAGTGAGAAATAGGAAAAAGAAGAACACAAGTGATCGATGATTTGAAAAATAGGAGAAAATATTGAGAGTTAAAAGAGAAAGCTGAAGATCGAGAAATGTGGAAGAAACATTTCAAGGCCCAAACCTAAAATAGTTATTTAAAAAAACTCATTAGTCTCAGGCAGGCCGGTATCCAGGGGGGTCTAGGAGGCCTCCTAAATTTTGTGTGACCCCCTTAAAATTTTCACGGTAGGCTTGCAAATGAACTATAATATGGTGATGAACTATAATATGCTTGGATCGGACCCCCCCTAAATTCAGCCGAGGCCCCCCTACATTTTTGGGCTGGCTACAGGCCTGGTCCCAGGGCCTGCGGAAAGGCAGAATATGTAATAATAACTATTATAGTATATTTTGGAAATTAGGTTTGGATTTACTGGCTTCAAGAAGACAGAAAGGTAAAAGAAGTAAAAGAAAAAATGAAGAAGGATACTAATCAGAAATGACAACTGTTTATGTTATTAGCGGTTATCAGTATTTTTTAGAAGATTATTTGTGTAGTGGAGTGAAAAATTATGGAATTGCTTTGACGTTAAACTTACTCCTTAGAAAGAGAACTAATTAACCAACTGTAAATTATTATTTAATTACTTAAATCCCCCACCATGAACTATTAACATAGGACAAAAGGTGGATAGATGGCGCAACGAAGAAGTAGAGTATGTTTGTGTTTATTCAGATCTTTACAGTGATTTACATCAAACTTTAATACAAAATATCTTCGTTACTACTTAAATTGTAGTTTTGAAAGCAGATACGAAACAAAAATGACAATTTGTCACACTTGGTGTATAAGATAGCATAGCGGCCATTCGAGTTCTAGAAAATAAATATTGCAATATCACTCGCGCTTGTTGTTGGCTTGTAGTCCCATTCTCGCACATGGAGAGCATTTATCTGGATAAAACCGAGCAAGTCTTATGCAGGCATCTTGTACAGTCACGAACATTAATAAGTGGAAGTTGGTCATAAAAAATAATGGCTTCAGCCTCCATTTATTAATGTTCGTGACTGTACATGTATTTAATTCATTGTATCCAGTCTGATGTTGACTTTATGTCTTGATGTAATTCCAGAAACTTAACACAGTGAAGTATGCTAGATTATACGAAGGGAAAGCGAATTACGCAGATATTAAGAACGGGTACATTACGTAATAAAGGTTGGGAACACCGCCGTAACTTAGATTTTTTCGGGGGGTGCATGCATTAATACGTGTATTTGTGCCCCTAGAAAAAGTTTTTCCTAATTCTTGGGTCCCCTCTTTCTATCTTTCTCTTGCTCCTTATGGCCCCCCCGGAGCCAGTGGGCTCTTCCGCACGGCAAGGTCTGCGGGGCCGTTAGTAACGCCTCTGGGACCGTTCCATACATGACAAATTAATTAAGGGAACAATAATCATAATTAATACACATAATTAAGCACACTATTAAGAACAAAGCCATACGAATTAATATTATTTTGTAGGGCCCCTAAAATATATCGAAATGGGCTGACGATTCACTTTTTGTTTTATTTACCTTTTATGTGCTGTTTCGTTTATGTAATGTAATGAACCTTTCTGATGCTTCATTTATGATTTCGTGTTTGTATCATATATGGAGTAAGAAAATTTTGTCTTAAAGTGGGCTCCCCTCGAACGGCAGAAAAGCTTCCCTGGGAGGGCAGTTGCCCCCCTGCCCCTACAAGTTACGGCCCTGGTTGGGAACCACTACGATAGAAGAATGGCCTACTGCAGTTTAAATAGGCTATACCTTAGCGCTTCGTTCTATTTAAAGAGCTATGGTTATATTTTTTTCATGACGTTCTGTTAGCTACATTTATATAATTAAAGAAACTTTAAACTTTAGAAAAGAGAATATGACGCCTAGTGGAAAGTTCAACATATGTTTTCGTTTGCATAGACTCTTGGGAGCGAAATAGTAGCTTCTCTAGGACGATTTCAAGTGAAATAGGATGCAAGCAGAGATAGAGGGCGTTGGTGGGGGGAGGGGAGAAACAGAAACTATTGAATGTAGAAGTAGAGATCCTAGAAAGTCTGAAGATGAAATTAAAGTAGTCAGAGTGGAAATATTGTAGCCAAATACGCGTTCTTCCTGTTGGCTGTGATAACTAGCTACATTAGCAAGTAATTAATGGAAAACTGAGGTTCTAGCGAGCACTTAGGTGGAAGTTATTGGCTTACGAAGAGCGTATATCGCGTGTATACGAGGGATGACAACGTGAGTTTAGATAGAAACTTTGGCTTGTCTTATCCGAGCGCAAAATGTCATAAAGTTAATACAGCAAATATGGTCGAGGATTACAGCTAAGAGGATGCCTAATTATGCACAAGTACTAAAACGTTAATTTTAAAAACATTAGAAGGCGAGTTTCTCGTTAGCTAGAGTGATAAGTCTCAACTAATAAAACGCAACAACTTGGTACGTGATACTTTTTTTTTCTGTTAGTATGTTCTAATTCCATGTTCGTGAGTTTATTCCTTGCTTCTTGCAAACTCTGCATTACGTATTTTTAATCTTATTTCGAAAGAACATTTCTTCATAGTCTAAAACTGTAACGAAATGACATTTTTTTAAAAAAAAAATTCCATTACACGCATATCTCTTTTAGGCTAATGAAAACGGATGATTAACGGAAGTGAATCATTGTGAAAAAATTATGAAATGATAATGTAGGAGAAAACTCATGGACACAATGTTGTAAATTACATCACGACCTCACGTGATTAGGAATCGAAGTAGGGACCAATCACAAGAAATGATCACTCTACCGCTGAGCCACTAAGCCACTTCCTCCCTCGTCAAGTGGCTATAATGTGTTTAGTTGGTACAAAGGGTACCGGATTCAATTGCTGGTAGGATAGCATAGAACCCACTAAAGTGTTTAAATTCCTAGTTTAAACTACAAGTCTCCTACATATGGCCTCGCTTCTGACACAAAACATAAATACAATTCAGTAGTCTGTAAACAGAAACAGCAAATATCAAGGACAATGGCGGCTTGTTAAGGGAAGTCACATAGGTGAAAATTAAAATTTATCGCTACAACCTGAGGAAAGAAAATCTATGCAATGTATTAATTATTATATACAACCATTATTGTATACAACAATTAGTATGTCAAACAACTTTTCTTCCCTTAGTTTGCAGTGATAAAATTCGAATTCCCACTTATATCATTTTCCTCAAAAGCTACCACGGGATGAGAACAAGATATGCGAATGTGAAGGGAGCCTATACTATTTGACCGAATCTGCAATACTACCGCCTGTTTCGTGATAAGTTTCTTGAAATTTATTTAACTTGGGATGTACTTTTCTAAAGATCTTAGGAAAAACCCATTATTTTGGGCTGACGTCCATCAAAGAATAAGGGGTTAAAGGGAGATAAAATCAGTCCTCGGTTGGAAGTTTGCACAATGTAATTTTAAAAATTCCAGTGCATATTTTGTGCAAAAAATTACTAGGGTTTTGTATGAGTATTTTGCCAAATATTCAGTAATTTCGCTTAAAAGGTGACACATATATGAATCAGAGAGGCGTCAATAATAATTATGAGTATATGGAAACTAAAGGGTGTAGTTTGAAATACTGTAATTAGCGTAACTAAAGAACGTGTTCCATACTTGTTATGACAGTGGTAAGGTAATGTTTGAATTGATCTATAGTTCAAATTTCACTTTTTTTTATTTAAATCTCTCTTATTTTTTATTTAAATTTCACTTATTTTATTTAAATTTCACTTATTATTTTATTTAAACTTCACTTATTATTTTATTTAAATTTCACTTATTTAATATTAAACAGGGGCCGTGGTAGCTCAATGGTAGAGCTTTCACTTCTGGTACATGGAGACCTTGGTTCAATTCCAGCTCGCGCCAAGTGAAATTTATGGTGGACAAACACCGTGTGCGTGGGTTTTCTAGGAGTTCTCCCGTTTCCTCCCAATTTCTTCATTCCACCATTTCGTTCCTTTCTCATCATCACTATCTTGTTTAGCTTAGCCAGCATAAAAGTGGGATATAAACCTAAAGATTTCATTTAGCATTAACTAAAAAATTTTGTTACTCATATGCATCAATAGGAGAAAATAGTGAAAGGATCTATTAAAAATCTCTGATTTAAAGCAAGTAATAATAGAAATGAGAAGCAATTAAAACCAACTTTTTTTTTAAATTAGTTTATCCGTGGTGCCTACGAATTTCTTTGACAACCAATGGCCAACCTTTATTAATATCAATTTTCTTATATACAATTGTCCAATTCTCTTAACATAGAAATATTTCAAATACTGGACTGAAACATGGTCAATTATTACAAAATTTATGTATGTTAGTATTATACTATGCTAAACCTTGCTATAATTATTGAAATTATTTTACATTCTAAACATAATTTACATTTTAACAAATATATACACGGTGGGCGGTCAACGCAAACATGGAACAAATTTGAAATTCTATACTGCACATATCACTTAACCCTTTCGGGAACCTGGATTTTTGGGGTATTTTTTAGACTTTGAGTCAAGCAGCTACTGCATCGCCACTATTTATCCTAGGATCATGGTGCATACCTCATTCTCTTCAGAATAGAGCTGGCTTTCAAATGGTACTACTTGCATATCCATACCATATACCATAAGAAGGAAAAGTGATGTCAAAGGGAAAATTTCGGGATTTTTTTCACACTTTGGGCCCCTCTGGAACGGCCCTGTGTGAACGTAGAGATCTCAAAAAAATCTGATAAATAGTACTTGGTAGACTGAATGTGCGTGCCAAATTTCAAGCTTCTATCTTGAATATTAAGGGCGGGAGAAATTTTATCAAGAATCCCCATAATGCCCCAAATTACCGCAAAAGACCATGATCTCAGGTAAAAAATTTCCTGAGACATCTCTATTTACCCTAGGACTATAATCCGCTTTCGGTTGTCACTGATCGGCCAGGTTGCTACATTTCCCAGTGGGTTGAGAAACAAACATATCATTGTGGATATACATAGCAGAAAAAATATAAAGTAAATGATACAATAGAAAATTTCAAGTTATTGAGAGTCAATTTTAGGCATAGCTATGTTTCCCGGAATTCCAGTTTTAGTCGAGGCAGTCCTCGATATACATAACTTGTTTCTTGAAAATTGTTTTTTAAAAAATACAAATACCCCCCTTTTTTTTACCAAACATACGTTAATATATTTTGTGTGATATTTAAATAAATACCCCATTTATTAGTCATCGAAACTCAACTGATAACAATAATCTATTCTCTGCCATTCAGTTTTGGTGAGTGTTGTTTAACCAACTCTGGTGCTTCAGCAATAAGCAAATGCATAACACTATAACGATACTGAAAGCTTACATGGGGCATCCAGGCAGTGACGCAACTAGGCTTGTTGTCACCCAGGGCAAGCCTTTTCTCCCTCCAAACAAAAACACACCCCGATTACACCGATCAACCAAACCAAAACGCACCCCGATTAAACCTAATACTGGCATTTCACAGTAATTCTCCCATTCCATTTTTTCTTCAAGTGGTAAAGCTTGATTTCAAAATTGCAGTACATAATTTAAGTTTTAGTACAAGATAAAACACCACATTAATTAGTATTTGATTGCCAAATAATCTGAGAATAGCATGCTTGACATATTCTTATCATAATAACTGTTAATCACAATGCTTTTGGACTTATATCGGGATGTCTATATGTGTAGAATAGATCAACAGTCTGTTGCTTTAGAAGAGAATATTTAATTATAACAAACAGTGAAGCTGTTGTCTCGAGTATTATACTCGGACATTTTGCAAATCTCTTGAAGCGATGAAAACACAAAAAGTTGGAACTAAAATTTAACTTTGCAGGCTCTGTCCTCAAAAGATAGCTTTGAAGCTAACTTATGCTTTATGGATATGATCCTAAGGTTAGAGTCGTTGTTGTCCTGTTTCTGAGGTAATTTATTTTTTATTTTTGGTTTGCTAGAGCTCCTTTCCTTGCCTTATAGTAAAAATAAATATTTGCACAGTTTCGCGGCGCCCGAGGCCCAAGACCCGTTTTTACCCCTTAGTTACGTCACTGCGTCCAGATATTTTAGTCTGAAAATCTGGGAGCTTTATACATAACAGATGTGCTAGTCATTATCTTTATGTACCGTTAGTGTTTATATAGTACACGTAAAGGCGTGAGAAAACATTAGGGTATGGTTTTCAATTACTATGTTTATAGTCATTATTTGATGACCCTTTACACGAGAAGGTGTATTAATAATAGAATGCATAGAGGCATAAGCAAAGTTATTGATTTCGATAATACAACATTGAGTCGTGAATATATATACAGTACCTGCGATACAGAGCCGTAACCAGCACACTCTTATGCCATTGGAACCAGGCCTGTATCCAGGAGGGTGTAGGTAGCCTTGCCCCCACTAAATTTTTACTGTCCCCTAAAATTTTCATGGTAGGCTTGCAAATGAAGTAAAATATGGTGATGAACTATAATATGGTTGGATCGGGCCCGCTTAACTTCTACCGGGACCTCCCCTATATTTTTGGGCTGGGTACCGGCCTGATTGGGACTTATCATTTTGAGGCTAACTAGTGGCAGGAAAGAGAGGGAGGGGACAAGGAAACTACAAGGTATCAAAGCAGAAAAATCGCACGTGAAGACGAAGAGGTTAGTGGTGCAGGGAAGATTCTCTGTTGCGGCAAGTGAGCTGCCAATAATGGCAAAATCAGCTCAACTCATTAGGAAATAAACTTTGAGGAAGAAACTGTTGTTTAATAAATACGTATCATATGAATGCAGACTCAGATTTAGTCTATGATCGAATGTGACCGAGAAAAAAATCCCGGAAAGTTTATCTTTTGTAGTACATAAGTATTTCCACAATAAAAGTGTAATTATTACAGCAGTCACATGAAACTATCCGTTTTGTATGATCTGTGAACCAAAGCTACCTGCCGTTTATGTATAATTCCGGTCTTGTTTATTATCTGGGTGACACTTCTGCTTACCTTATTATTCAACATGATCTCTGTCCACTTTCACACACCGTCGCACCGGTGTGTCAATTTTTTGTGTATGTTTTAAACACTGGAAGATACCACTTCCAAGTGCACTTCTGGACTGAAAACGTCTGCCCAGCAATGAATTATTCAGTTTTGAAAACGTACAGAGGTTAATTAATGCTGGTTGTTCGTGAGAGTAGAATGACTGAGGGAAAGCTTCGATATTATTACCCTGTAGAAAAAAAAACGTCTTCTTGCCCGGAAGACCATCTCATGATCCTACTGCCGTGGGACCTTACATGAATCGACCTTGAGAACGTCAGATCGTTAGTCAAAATTCCTTCCACGATGCAGTGTGAGAATTCTGGAGTTATCCACAACAGTTAGTTTTCTGTTCTCCATTATGGCTTTAGGATCAATGTTTTGTGAGCCGGCTGCTCAAACTGAGATTTTGCACCTTTTAGTTAACCCCTACCCCTCCTCCGTAAACTCACGCATCCACTTCCGCACAGTACAATTAACAAACTAGTGTCCCCACAAACAACGTTCAAGTGAAGATAAATATTGGTACATTTTTCACAATATTTTTATTACGCACCTTATTGGTGAAATCGGTCATTTCAGGTCAATATCTAAAAATATTTTGTCTTACAAATAGATACATTGAAAACAAACATAGAAGCTTCAAACTTTGCGTTGTTAAGTCTTAAAACCCTTACGTTAATTTCGGTGTAATTTATTAATCTACTCTTATTCGATTTGAGTTATGACAAAACGGCACTTACTTTGGTACGCACCTCGTAGAAATAATTTTGAATTGCCTTGTGCATTGATTATCTTTAACCTTAAATTTCCCAATACTAAAAAGATTAAGAAATACCAGCAAAAATAAAATAATTCAAGATAACCCACTTAAGAGTTCAGGACTAAATTCTCCTCTCCCTGCTGAGCGCGTGTTCAAAGCACAAAGTTGCTTAATAAGAACTGAGAATAAGGATTTGTACTGAACAAGCAGAAAGCAGAATGTTTTCGCCAGGAGAACAAACGAGCGCTGCTAATTCCGTTTTTGATGCTGTGCCTTTTCGAAAGCAATATAACGTTCCTGAAATTCCAAGAGAGTGCAAAAGGCATTATGGGAACAATAATATTGGAAGGTATTGCTTCAGAGTTGAAACTAGCAGTTAATCCTTTGAATCCTGCAACAACGAAAACTCTGCCATCTCCCATGCATTAATTAAATCGAGACTTTATTGGTGAGCAAAACGCTGCGAGTAATTAAAACAAAACCTCTCCACAGAGGCCGATTTAGCAGGTTTCTTAATACGCCAGTGCTACATGTGTTATTTCCTTTGTGGTGACTTCAACCTGTGGTTCTTTATTAAAAAATGGTCTCGACTTCTCGCTGAGGCTTTCCAGCTCATAATGAAACGGCATAATTCTATTCAAAATGCATTAGAATTAGAAGTTAACACTGCAAAATAGCGTACTACCAGTAAATTAGATTATAAGGCTTTCTTATTACATTCAGAAGTTTCATTTAAAATCCATTAAGGTACAGACACATAAATTGCTACTTGTGATTATCACTTTGAAGCTAGTAATAAAACAAATGAGTTCCGTTTCATACTAAAATAATGGTTGACTTCTAAACTATTGCAGTTCAATTCTATGGGCGTAAATCCCGGGCGGATGAGGGTCTGTAGCCACCAATAATCCGATTTGAGTTTTTTCGGGTTTTAGTTTAACGTCCCACGATTATGCTTACGTGGCTAAAGGAGACTTAGACCAAGTACCGGATTTACGTATAATCTAAACAAGCTATAGCTTAGGGCCCCACTCTCTCGAGGGCCCCAAAAATGAAAGTAAACAACTGGATGTACATTTCAAAAATATAAGAAAAATAATAAATAACATAAAATTTACATATAGCAACGGTACTTCTTGTTGTGTAGACTTCTGTGAGTATTGGGTACTCTTCTGCTAACCTGCTTCCTAAAATATTACTAGTTTCTTCGTTTCTGTATAAAGGGTGCCTACCTTTATTTTGATACTTAAAGGGCCTCATTACCTTTAATAGCTTAGGCCCCCACCAAACCTAAATCCGACTCTGCTTGGACCTACTGATTATAGTGGAATCCGAACAAATTTGGTCCTTCAAATGTATCCCCACCGGGATTGATTTGAAATGTGTTTTTTGGGGGTGATAATTTGTGTCCGACTGCCAGGAAGGAAAGTGAAATGAAATTGATTTTCCTTGTTGTATAATGTACAACAGGTTCAACTCAGAAATCAGATTCACCTACTGTAATATGAGTTTCCTATCACCCCTCCCAGAATAAGCTTCAAATCTGCCTGCTTCCCAATGTTGAAGACAACTCTGCTACGCTGAACCTCCACAGCATTGTTTTCCAACTTCATTAATATTTGGAACATCGCTTAAGAAAAAGAAAAACAGATTATGGGAACGGTCTTACCCATCCCCCCAATGTTGAAGACAGATTTGCGCCGATGTTCAATTCTGTAACCGAAAGTGACAATTTTCAGTTCTTTTTTCAATAAGCGGGTAAGATGGAACCTGATCTTGGAATGTGGAATAAGTACCCAAAAATTGTATTACCTTTTATTATGTTTCCTATATTTAAATCAAATAATAAAACCGGAAGTGGTTGACATATTTTATTTCCGGTCTCAACAGAGGCATTTTAATCGAGATTGAATTTATTCTTGAGTCAGAAAATTCATAACGATAAACAGCGTCAAGATACTTATTAATGCTCCCGCTTTGTGGGGTCAAAATTGAAAACGGAAGTTGTAGTAGATTTACTATTTCCGGTTTCTGTAAATAGGTAAGAGTGGGGTTGGCACATGCAGTTTGAATAGTGTATGCATATTAAAAAACAACTGTTATGTCTTACTGTTCTTCCATTATAGCGATCACTATTAAAACTAGGGGCCATAGTGGCTTACTAGTACAGCGTTTATCTCTCGTTCGTGGGGTCCCTCGTTCGATCCCCGGTTAAATAAGCTTGTGGTGGACAACATCGTGTACGTGGATTTTCTCGAAGTACTCTCGTTTCATCTCATATTATCATTTCACTAATTTTTCCATCATTATTTACTTGCCTGAATCATGCATCTCCTAACGGGCATATTCGTAAGACGTCAAACTATAAGGTTTCGTTTCATATCATTTACTATTGAAACAGGAAGTGATATTAGATTTCCACTGTTTCCGATTGTAATAGATAAATAAGAGCCAGGATTGAAGATATTTCTGTGGGGGCCCTTAAAATTATATTGAAACCGAAAGTTGCGGCGGATTTATACGACTTCCGGTTTTAGTAAAGTGATAAGTGAACGGAAAGGATCTGCTTTTGAGATGCTGAATACATATCAGAAATCCGTTTCTTACTATCCTTTACCATTTTTTGCTCTGTTGCGATTAAAATTAAAACCAGAAATGTTTCTTTTTTTGTTTAACCTTCGGTTGAAATACAAGGATAAAGACGAAAATTGAACGCATTCTTACAACGAAAATTACGTATTAGAAAACGTTTCCTAAATATCTCTTAAAGTTCTGGGTCTTGTACCTCTCAGCAAACGGACGGACATATCCTAACTATATATAAAACTACACGAACTGACATAAAATAACGGATATTTCAGGTTGACATGGTAAGTTGAAATTTGGCATGATTAAATTCCCAATGTTATTAAAATGGACTTTTTTAGACCTATTATCTCACCTTTTAGGTACTTAGAATTTGAATAAAAACTTAAAATTCAGTATGCTTGTACGTTTTCTATGGGGTTATTTAACAAAATCACTAAAAACAAAAATTTCAAACTTTAGAATGGTTTTATGGGAAACTGAAAAATCTTCCCCATGCTATTTATATTATACATTTTCTAGCTACACCCCAAAATTATTAGGCACTTCCTGCAGGGCTAAAATTATTAAATTTGACATGATTATAGTTTTAGGGACTAACTCACAGGAAAATTGCCAAAAGTGAATATTTTGAAGATTTAGGGAGCCTAAAGAGAAGATGAAGATATTCCCTATGTTTTCAAATGGGCCTTTTTGAACCTATAATCTCATATTTTAGGTACTTGGAATTGGAATAAAAACTTCAAATTCAGTATGCTTGTACGTTTTCGTTAGCGTTACCTAATCAAATCAATCACACAAAACATAGATTTTCAATTTTAGAGTGGTTTTATGGGAAACTGAAAAATTTTACCCAAGTTATTTATATGAGACTTTTTCTACACCCCAAAATGTTTAGGCTGTACGATTTCAATGATGAAATGAGGCATGATTTTTGCTTTGTGGGACTAGCTCCCAGGAAAATTTCGAAAAGCAAATATTTTTAGTTTTCAAGGGGTCTAAAGGGGAAATGGAAAATGTCCATGTTATTTAAATGGACGTTTTGGAATACAAAATGGTCGATTGGAATACAAAATCTTATCCTTTAGGTAGTTGAAGTAGGAAAACAAACTTCGAATTCTGAAGAATTGTGGGTTTAAGAGGTGCAAGGCCACTATGCTGTTTTTGTTCGTGTCTGGGGGAGAAGCTTCCAGCTAGCCAAAGGCTAATATATTCTATAAGACTTGTCGCCTGTATGTTTATACATAGCATATTTTGAAGGTCTAAAAATATCCTTGTTGATATTTTAGATGATTGCACCTACCTAGCTCTTCCAAATAATTCTCATTAAAACTGTCAGCAGGTTCTTACAGAATCAATTCCTTAAAAGAAACTGTTATCTTCAACATACTCTTAGTTGAAGATAATAATTTTACATACGTGGTTACCTTACTTTCCGAATAGCCCTCACACATAAATTATAATACATTTATATTAATGTCATTTTGTCTCAATAATATTCTTACATTCATTTAATAACCAATTCCATTTTAATTCTATAAAATTACCGACGAAGAGGACTTATTCGAAATACGACCCTTTTACTAATTATTTAGGGCCTAAAATTGATTCTTTAACTCAATGTCATTTATACTCGTTAACAATAAAGTTAGTATAAGCTGAAAAACAACATAACCTATTCCATTTATTCGGGCATAACTATCTGATAGACAATATTTGAAGAGTAAGGGGAAAAAACAAGGAATGTCACAAAACTGCATTTTCGAGAAAACGGCGTTTTGATATTGAAAATCGCGTTAAAAAGAATAGGGTTAGTCAATCTTTTGTCCCTTTTTACATGGACATTTCCACATCTACGAATGCATGACATATACAGTCAAATAGTACCAATAGTCACCAACAGATAGGACAAAGCACGCGATAAAGCGCATACATGGACATTCCTTGTTTTTTCCCCTTACCCTTCGTTTGTATCGATGTAATGATGTGATTGCGTAGAATTCAGAAGTACGAATTACAAAGAAATTATAGTAATGTTCAAAGTGAAGCAAAACAATAACTAATTGAAAATATTTTATTGGACGCCATAAATTTAGCTCAAGTTATATTACCAAAATATTCAATTAGGTTGCATTGAATCGCACAATCTTGAATACAGTCCTGTAAGTTATTTACTTCATAAGATCTTTGAGTCCTATTTTGGAAATTTCTGCCATCTGTGTAGTTTCTATGAAATCTATTTCGAGGAAAATAAAATTTATTCTTTGCCTGATTCCTAAATGTTGTACGATTATTGTTTCTGCTTCTCCTGAAATTAGATTCGGTTATATTACCGGCACTAAATCTAACATTAATTCTGACATTAGGATCAACTCTTCCCTCACGTTGATATTTCGAATAGGTATATGACTAACTGGATTTTGATTAGTATTAGCCTGATTTCGGTTATTATTATCTTGCAACATCGATTGACTTTCAAAAGTTTGTACTATCATAATTAGATGGTTGAAATTAAGGCATTTTGCAGAGATCAGCATTTGCTGCAACCCAATCGGTAACAATATTCGAATTGATGCTATAACTCTTGATTCCTGTTGATATGGATTAATTAACTTCAATTCATTGTAGACAGAAATCACAAAATCAGTAAATCTTTTGTCAATTTTTGGGTCATAATGTCTGTTTCGAGCTAAGGCGTCTTGATTTGCCAACATAAAATCATTTTCATAATTTAAAAGTAATGCATTTTTGAAATCTAAATAATCACGTAAACTACCTTTGATCGCTTTGAACCAAACGGAGTAAGGTGGTAGTAACACGCGAGGCAAAATTTTAAGGAATTTGGGTCTATCTACTCCAATCAATTCGCATTATTCTTCAACTTTTCCAAAAATGTGCTTACCGGTATGTCTTCCGAACGGCCACTAAATTTGGTTAAAGATCTTATTTCACTAAATCTAAGATGAGGATTATTATTATTAGAATGTTTCAAACGATTAGACTTTACATATGTGCTCTTTTCACGATGTTAAGAATGTGCTCTTCTCTCTTCTTTCTCAATACTAGTAGCCCTGTCATCCTTCTCCGAATAACTTTCGGAGCGTTAAGTTCCAAAGTGGGGCGTCCGTTTCCAGCAAAATTTTTAAAATTTACAGGAAAGATATGGATAATTTGATCGTTTGTGTGCTTGATAATATATAAGAGTCTCGAAAAATCTGTTTATTTGTTATATATAAGCGGTTATAAACATGGTACTATACGGCGAGCGGAGGGAACTACTTGGCGCACGGTAACAAAACACTTGCATTGTGGGAAAGAAATGAGCATTTATGTTATCAACATGGCGAATGTACAAGGGCAATGAAGTAACAGTTTTAACATTTGTGAAGCAATACACTGATAACGAACAAAATCTTTCAAAAGTTTGTGAAGACCACGGATTAATGAACCTAGTAACAAATTGCAAAAAGTGTGCAAAGGATATAAAAGCGAAAAAACGTGGCGAAAGCGGACGCCCAACTTCGGAATAAATGCCCTTTCGGATATACCACAGTCTTCTACAGTTAACCTGGATTCATTTGGTACATTGGGTATGAGGATTGGATCTGGATTACCGGTACCGGTACTAATCTTTTCCTGGATAACGTGTATTTCTTCCTGCAATTTTCGGATTTGATTGGTATGCTCATTAACTTGAGTTTCAACCACTTGCACAGAACTTTGCACAACTGTAAATCTATGCAGGATTTGTTCCATTCTACAATCTGTTCGTTCCAATTTAGTGTTTATTTGCTAATTTATTTGTTCCAATTTATTATCCATTTGCTGCATTAGAGATTGTGTTATTTGTTGAAATTTAGTATCCATTTGCTGGAACCTAGTATCTATTTGTTGAAATTTAGTGTCCATCTGTTGAAATTTTTGCTCAAACACCATCTATATATGCAACGAATTTCTTGTTATGTAACGTTTTACTTCTTTTTACATACTTCCTTCGTTACATTTATAGCCCACAGCTCGAATACTAAATATCAGTAACCACTAATAACTATTGATTGAACAAACATGAAATTAAAATAATCACATACACATCACCATTACCTTTTTTTTTATTTTTTAAAATCTCCACTAATTAATTTTACAGTTGTCACAGCAACTCGAAACAAAAAGCTATTCGTAATTACTGCTCCTACGATTACTCCTTAATTATATATAAAATCAACAACATATTATCTATTTTTCTTCTTCTTCTTCTTAACAACAGATTGTGCACTATTAAACACCTTTGTCCACAATAGCTACAAGAGAAATGGAAGTAACACATAAAAATAATGTACAGATATACAATATCGTTGTAAGTTTAGGAAATGATGACTTTTAAATGGGATACAGATACTTACCGTTATCAGTAAAAATATTAACGGATTCACTTCAATAACTAGCTCGTCAAAAATAATTGTGATAAGAAAATCTACTTATCCTTTTATTATAGGCAACCACCATTTCTTTGGTACTGTGCAGGTTGCGTAGTAGTTAGGGAATGATATGGTTTTTAAATGGGAGCCACAAGGAAATCAGCCGAGATAATCGTTTTAGCAATGTATCTAACAATTTAAATATTCGCTTTTGTTTAAGAGTCTGGCGTAACAAATTTGCATATGGACGGACTAACATTAGAATCATTTTAAAGTGCAATCCTAATGAACAAAATTGATGTAGGCATTTTAACATATGTATCTGACAGCATGATTGTGTCTCCACGACAATGAAGAACACTTCCAGCACATTTTGTAACTTTAAATTACGGTACTTTCTCATTTACATTTGGTTATGTTAATGCAGTGTTATTCTTTCCAACAATATTCAAATTTTAAAAGTACGATATCCCATCGGAATATCCTGCATGTCCTTTTCGTATACTTTTCCAGAGTTTATAAAAGTTTAAGTATATCCTCCATACAAAAGTTTTGAGGTATTTGAAACAAGGTTCACACCGATAACAAAAGAACCTACACTTAGAAAAATTCCAAATTGTGCTCTTCAAATTAATTTGATCACACTGAATCGAAGTAGAACTATTTTAAAATGTAACCGTTCATGAGATCACGAGAGAAATGATCTCAAAGTTGAGTTCAGGTGCGTACACAGACATTTTTGTTGGGAGGGTTCCAATACAACAAGCCACTAGTCTATGTAGTATTGAACGGTTATTATTATGCACCCGAAAAGACCGTAAGTAATTGTAAAATATTTCCATGTATATTTCCATAAAAAATGAGAACTAAGTTATTTTTATAAGAGAAAGAGTACAGATGAAGTGTAACATCAAATTTTTATGCAATATCAATCATTTTCCTGTTAAACAAGTATAGTTTTATCGAGAAAGTGTACAAATGTAAGTTGAGTCGGGAAGTTTTGAGGGAGGGGACAGGACTTGTTGGACCCCCATGGGTGTGCTCTTGCTTATATTTAATATTTCAAATTCGATGTCATATTTTACGTGATTTTATGGAGACGTATATATTTTAAACTAGCTCCATTGTTTTCACTGGTTTCCAATTAGTATAAATAGCAGAATTAGAAATTTATTCAAGCGTGGGTGCTTTTACAATTAATATGAGCAACAGTTCTTTAATGTTTGGTTTAACCATGACCTTGACTTTCTATAGAAATAAATGTAGAACAAATGAATTTCGTAATTAAACATCTGAAAACTAAAGCTGGCTTAATTAGTCCTGATGTGTTGTGTCTAACTACAAACACGTGGACAAAAAGAGCCGTACAAATAAAGCCAATAGTTTCTAGATATTGAAGCAGTGTTCGTTCGGCTTCTGATAAATCCTCTGACATTGCTAATGAAAGATGAGAGTGACAAGCCAGCGGAATGTGTTGATAGTCACATGTCAAAAAGTGGTCCGCGTTGTTAGGGTAATCTGTCTGTTACACCTAAACAACCATATATGATCATTTTGCCAGTTATCACAACATATGGTTGTGTCAGTAACCGTCACCCCCGCACCCGCTCGCGCGACAGAGGCTTTCAAACCCCGTAAAATGTTTACGCGAGGAAACAAAAGACAGGCATCGAATTGGAACCAACATGGATGCATAGCTTTTAACACTAGCGTGCTAGTCTTGTATGCATGAATTAGTTTCGTGTGATTGTATTTTCTTCCCTCCTATTATGTTATTCAAATGAGATGGGGCATCGGTTGAATTACTAATATTTAGGAGCAAAAAGCAGCATTAATATTTGATAATAACTGAATGGTACAGATTTATTATCATCAGTCCTATGCTGTTGACTTCTGTGAATGAAGAGGCTTCACTTCATGCAAACCAGTTTTATTAGCATTTAGGTCAGGACATTTCACATCATTATTCTGAATTTTTTATCACTTTTTTAATACTCATCCAAATGCAAAATATGTTGGTTTTTATAGAGTTTATTTTCCAAAACTGATTTACATACTCAACCTGTCCGTGTGTCCGTCCGGGAAACAAAATAATCTCAAGATCTACATAATATATTACCATCAAGTTTGGTCAGAATGTCAATGGTGAAAAGTTAGGAAGAGAGGCGTTGATCGAGGGTATATTTAAACTGGAGCTTATAAAAAAAACAGCTATTTCCGGTTGTGTGTAAGGTAATAGCGAGAAGTGTTCCATACAATCGATTAAGCTTCTAAATAATACAGTTTATCACAATCCTTCACTTTGTACTAAAACTACTACTGTGCAGCTACGTCTTGTCAGATTAAAAAAGTAAGAATACGCGGGTAAGGTTAAGAGTAGGACAATACTGAACTGACAAGCCGTTCCAGGATTTTGTAAATTGAAATTGGTAGAGCAAACGTTAATGGTATCCGACTTGGATTGTTTTATTAAATAAAACAGAACACAAATAAATTTGAAGTAGATTGTGATGTTGAAAAGGGTGAGAAGGTGAAGGTAAGATAGATTTTTTAAATCAAATCTGCTTGCACTGGCTTGATGTTCCGATTGATCTTCCAGCGATGATTTTTACTGCGAATTGTCCTTCATCCACTGTTGTAACAAAAATGAAATGAAATCTTTAAGTTTTACGTCCCACGCTTATGCTAAAGGAGACGGTGATGATGAGAGATGAGTGAAATGATGGAATGAAGAAAGTGGGAGGAAACGGGAGAAGCCGAGGAAACCCACGAGCACGGTGTTTGTCCACCACAAAGTCCACAGGGCGCGAGCTGGGATCGAACCAGGGACCCTAAGCACCCGAGGTGAACGTTCTACCACTGAGCCACCGCGCCCCCGTTCCACTGTTGTGTCTCCCTTCTCGTTGACAGATTGAGGAAAGATGAAAATTGAGGTTCGGTCGGTACACACAAGAATACTGATGTTTCAACGGTGATAAACTTAGCCGAGAGATGAATGTCTTTTCCACTATTGAGACATTCTCATATAATGTTAAATAACTTAAAGAATAGATAATGCCCTTTTACAGACTAGGGTAAGTTGCTGACTTTTGTGAAACCGCAGACTACATTCTTATTATTCCAATATCAAGCATCGAGTCTCTTTTCACTAACCTGTCCAGTTGGTACTGATAGGCGTTTCTTCGGTCATTCCCTTCCAGTTCGATGAATTACTGCCTCGATTATGAAAAGTGCAAACAACGTAGATTGACCACAAATAAGGTGATGATGGGAATGCGGATAAAGGAAATAATTTGCTGTTTCATTAATAATTAAGAAATGTACATGCAGAAACAAGGCAACACAAAAATAGAAATAATTCCATGTCTATAATGTATAACTGAACTGTTGGGCCCACTATACACTATAGGATACATCCTAATGAATCTCTTACGATTTTTCCTAGAGTCAAAATCTCAACTTGTATGGCATCAGATCGTATGTCATTCCCATGTCCTGAACGATCTGAACGAGATTTCTCTTGTTTGGAGCACGCTCTATTACGGAAAGCAAATTCGTAAGATTTTGATTAAAGCGACATCAGGTGAGAGAAAGTGAAAGCAATTTTCTTTTCTTCCCACCAGCCGTATTTGGATGAAAGAGCGAAAATACTTGACAAAATGGTGCAGAAACTGATGAGACATGTTTGGCTAATTTATCTTCTGATTTTTATGCTTTGTTTAGAGATGTTTAGAGGTAATTTTCATTTTTATGCTATACACTTATCTCATAGTGTATAGCAGGTATTAGTGAACTAAAAGAAATTAAAATTAAAATGTAACTTCAACATTGCTTTGACGATGACAATTTAGAGTTCGTAATTTCAAATAAATAATGATTATATTTTTCACTGAATCAGGTCCAACGTGTTGTATTTCAAAATTTGTAACAATAATAATAATACACAATTTATCGTGAAGACGCGACATCTGCACACTACTACTACTAATAGAAATCTAATAACAGAAGCTACTAATAGGCCAATTTCGGTGTCAATAGTGATTGACAAAATCTCATGACATATAATCCATACTCTTTCCCGTGGTGTACAGTTGACTAGTACTACGTGTCCAATTTATGCTACGCGTAAGTGAAGTAGGTTTTATAAAACAACTTTATCTGTACGCTGGACTGTCAGCACGTGTCAGAGTAAAATCAATCAAAATTAGCGAGAAGCATTTTTCAATATATTCAGCGTTCCAAGAATAGTGTCCGTAAAAATAAAAATGAAAGCTTTATTTTATACGTCCCACGGTTGTTGTGGCTACGGTAAAGGAGACGGTGATGATGAGGAATGAATGAAATGATGGAATGAAGAAAGTGGGAGGAAACGGGAGAACCCCGAGGAAACCCATGCACACGGTGTTTGTCCGCCACAAAGTTCACTTGGCGGGAGCAGGGTTTGAACCGGGGACCCCATGAACCAGAGATAAATGCTCTAACACTGAGCCCCATGAAACGATGGAATGTAGAAAGTGGAGGAACAGGAAAACTCCGAGAAGACCTACGCACAAGATATTTCTACACCACAAAGCTCACTTCCGCGCGAGTTGCGATCGAACCAAGGACCCCGTGCACCAGACATGAACGCTCTACCACTGAGTCACCGCAGAATAGGATCCGTCTCCTCTATTTACCATGTATTCAAATCGAATGTTATAGAAGACAATTTTTAATGGTTTCAAAGTTTATCACAGTACAGGTAAAAGCAAGAAGTGGTTTCCTGGAATGAATTCAGCGTAATAAAAATGGATTTCATTTCCACTTTTATATCAATGATAAAACTGGATGCAGTAAACTTGCACCGCCGCTCCTAATTGAAGAATTAATATCAGATCAGAAAACGGAAAGATTTTCAAATAATAAGTTTCGTTTCGACATTTATTCTTCAAACCGGAAGTAACGAAATCTAAGATTTCAGGCCCTCACGTAAATCACATGGTAGCAGATAGAGACAACAGGTTGTTAGATGTACTCCTTCAGAAAACTAATATTGAATATTTTGTAAAAACAAGTTTTAAAGAAAAATGTATTATTTTAATTTAACATTGTATTCAAATATCAGTATCATTATAATTTAATATTTTGTATTCATGTATTAGTTTTAACATTATGTATTCAAATACCCTATGTAGACACTGTAATTGGGTACTAATGTCTGCTGTCTCGATAAATAAAAAATAAATAAGTAAAAATAAATATTTTTTTCCATCCTATGGCTCGGAAAAGTGTTAATCCAGAGTTTGTCAACCCCAAAAAGGGTCACGAAAGGATTTCTTGGGAGTCGCGAAGAGAAGCAGAAGATATAAGTATAATTAGAATTAATACTGGAATATATTTTTAAATATTATTTTGAATTCTGTTCTGATAGTCATATTTTTATTTTTATTTTTGTACATACTGTTAAGAGCAACAAAACGTACGTCTATTAAACATTTTCAACAGGTGCAGAGAAGTTTAAAAATCAATTTAAATGAAAGAGGTACGATAATACGAAACTAATCAGAACTGCATATTGAAATAACCAGAAAAATACAAATGCAACAAAACCTGCGTATTCAAATACAATTAAAATTGAAAGCTAATGAGATACCTGAGCATGGTGTGATTTCACTAGTGCTGCAATGTCCGGTTCAATCTTCGTGACGTACATTATCAAGTCATTTAAAATACTCAGCAACTTCTTTAACAACTGTCCAAGTTTTTTAAAAACCAAAATTATAAGTCACTTATTTTTTATCATATGACAAAAAGTCAAGGGAGTTAGGAAGTTTTAAAATTTTCAAACGACCTAGATTTCGAAACAGTATGACGGATCGGATTCGATATTTGTAATATGAATGAAGTGACCAAATTTCGTTTTAATCCATTCGCTTTTAGGGAAGTTACTGTATCCAATATATACAAGAAATGGATTCTACTATTATAGAAATAGATGGATATCGTGAGATCTAAATAGGTATATTAAAAATCCCATACAAGCTTATTACAAGCTAGAAACCACAAGGGGGTCGCTGGCAAGAGGATGGGATAAAAATGGGGTCGTGATAGGAATTAGGTTGAGAACCACTGGGTTAAAAAAAACGGTATTTTTCATAGAGTACATTCATGTTAAGACACTTAATTCTTAACAAAAAATGTGATTAATCCATGGTTACCCTATTACATGAGCATAAATACTAAGCACAATTTATAAGTTAAAATTTTAGGATATTTTACTTACGGTCTTTCAATTTCTAACCTTAAAACATAACATATCCTTAAACCGTTTCAAAAATCTAATGTTAATAGGAAAAAAAATACTTAACTGTTGTGCTAGGGCTGGCTAATAGACGGAGATGCAAATTATGTTTTGATCAACTGCAACTGCATTCCGTATCACAACAACCAAAGTTTACGTTATTTAGCGATGGCGCTTTTCTCAACACCGCGTGTTCAGGCAGCCGTTAAATTCACAGACTCTAGTATACTTGATCCAACAATTATGTCAACAATGGTGGACTGTCTAAGTGAAGTGGCGGCTATTGATTGTTCCGGTGAAGGTTTTGATGAGAGGCCTCCATAGTTCAGTTAAGTAGATATTATCGATGAAGCGGGGGGGGAGGGATATTTTCTCTCTCATGCGTCCCATGTTGTTGTGATTGTTTCAACCCTATGTTGCTGTGATTGTTGAAATACCTGGGAACTGCACGAATGGTTGTAACACGGTCAGATACCTTTTGATTGCAGTCTCCACTTTCGGTATCATCGCGGTTAATTCTCCTTTTATCACCAGAGTTCGCTAGTTCTAAATACAGGGTGGCACATATGTCACGCATGGATTGAAACAGTGTATAACGTTTGTGTTTGTAAATGCAAGTAATTATTCTTGTCACACGAAAGAAGTACATGTTTGGGAGATTTGAAAACACTGTGTGTGAAAAATTATGTCCTTCAAACGTCCGCCATTTGCAGCCTCACAAAGGTTGGCTCTTTTCAGTACATTGTCCATAACTTTACGAAGAGTTGCTGGCTGTAACGTATTTATCTCTGCCCTTATGT
Organism: Thermobia domestica; assembly: GCF_964235325.1. NCBI lineage: Eukaryota > Metazoa > Arthropoda > Insecta > Zygentoma > Lepismatidae > Thermobia > Thermobia domestica. The sequence goes on from NC_137454.1 coordinate 392,388,755, forward strand.
TGTTTTTGAGTTGCTCGATGGTTGTTGGTTTATTGACATATACACGTTCTTTGAGATATCCCCAAAGGAAAAAATCTGGAGCAGTTAAGTTAGGCGCACATTGAAGTGCCTACGGTATGCTCTCTGGGTGAGTGTGATTGATCTTTGATTTTCAAAATACTGTTCAATCAGTTTCGTGCGTTGTTCAGGACTCAATTTCTCCATGATGAATCTCCCAGGATTCCTTTACAATCCTGAAAAAGAAAAACTTCCATTAATAACTTACCAAACAAAATATGAGGCATTAAAACTCATGCGTGACATATGTGCCACCCTGTACAACAGGGTGAACTTCAATAAATTTTGATATTATAAATGTTAATAGTAACTCCGTACAGGAAAAACATAGAAGGTACATGGTTCATTGAATTTAACAACTGAAAAAATATTATCTGGTAACACTGCATGATGTCACACAAAATAGCGACTTCGTACAGTATAGAGCAGTGATCGCCAAACCATCGTTCGCGGGCTAGCTCATGAGGACATTTTCGGTAGATAGCATTAACGCTCCGGTTGGCTTTGATTCCTCCACTGAGCTGATGCTAACGACAGGGGGCACTGACGACAAATGCTTGTTTCTCCCGCACAACTGTCATTGTCAGCCTTATCTCACAGTTGATTGTATACGTGTGAGGTTGTGCTCGTTATGTTTTTCGTGTGTGAATTAGACGTTTGCTAACTTAGGGAGTTTGATTTTATATTTACTACAAATGTAAATTTATATGCAATAAACAAATAAAAGATTTTTTCCTTTTTTTTAAAAAAAAGTTGGTAGCTCTTTAGGTTGGTAGCTCAGCGTAGGATTTAAAAATGGTACGGTAGCTCAGAAGCTTCAAGAGTTTGGCGACCACTGGTATAGAGCCATGTGTTGTCATTGTGACCGAGTATACGAAAACAACCATCCACAACAGTGCAGAGGAAGTTCAGATAAGAGCTTAACTGCTGGGATGCATCCTCCAAGCCAAGAATCTTGAACTTGGTAAAGGAGTGAAAATCAGAAGGTGACAGCGCCAGAAATTGTCCACGAAAACCTACAACAAAACCTGTCCTCAAAATACGAGTGAGTTCGTGGATATACAGTGCTCATTTTGAGCACGCTTTTCGTAAATACACACACACAAAAACAGTTACTAAAATCAACGATCCGTGTATGTCAGCTGGCCCGGGAATTGACAGCGGCATCGCCGAAGGCGTTGTTTCTTGTCACTTACTCTACTTAGCTCTTTATTTCTAAATATTGTGCATAAATATTATTCCTCCCGTGCAAAGCGAAGCAACGATACTAGTTAAATTGTGAAGTCCCCATCTCATATGCCTACAATACTAATAACTATAGCGAAAAACTTTCTTTCCCATTGATTCAGTGTTTGAAGAACAGAGTCAATGTCCTTGCTATTAGCTACGTGTTTGAAGAACACATTCAATTCTTTGCTATTGATTAAGGTTTAAAGAACAAATTCAATGTCTTTGTTATTGATTAAGTGTTTGAACAACTAATTCAATGTTTTTGCTATTCATTAAGTGTTTGAAGAACTGATTCAATATATTTGCTATAGATTAAATGTTTGAAGAACAGATTCACTATCTTTGCAATTGATTAAGATTTGAAGAACAAATTCAATGTCTTTGTTATTGATTAAGTGTTTGAAGAACAAATTCAATGTCTTTGCTATTGATTCAATGTTTGAAGAACAGAGTCAATGTCCTTGCTATTAGTTACGAGTTTGAAACGAAGAACAGAGTCAATGTCCTTGCTATTAGTTACGTGTTTGAAGAGCACATTCAATTCTTTGTTATTAATTAAGGTTTGAAGAACAAATTCAATGTCTTTGTTATTGATTAAGTGTTTGAAGAACAAATTCAATGTCTTTGCTATTGATTCAATGTTTGAAGAACAAATTCAATGTTTTTGCTATTGATTCAATGTTTGAAGAACAAATTCAATGCCCTTGCTATTGATTCAGCGTTTGAAGAACAGATTTAATGTTTTTGCTATTAATTCAGCGTGTGAAGAACGTATTCAATCTTTGATCTTATTCCTGCATTACAACCGGAATTTATAGACCTATTATAGTCCTATTACTTATAGTTTCAGTGTTGAATTCTGAAAACACTACCATAGTTATGCAGAGTGAAGCGAAACTCACTTATTATTAGATTAAGTGATCTACTTCTACACTTCGCACACTAGCAAGACGTACTGTGGAAATTTGGTCTAAGTTTTGGACTGGCATCGCTAGGTGCATGGCCCATAGTTCCTCAATCGTGGACAATTTGTCCTCCTGCGCGCAGTTGACCGTCAAAGTTTATCCCTTAAACTTGATTCGCAAGTTACGAGGTAACCCCTATTCTCTAAGAGAGTTTGATACGCCCACTATGTGGCCAGACGAAGTCCTGAGTACCTATCAGTCCAACAGATCTTGCTAGCAAATCATGTTCTCTCATCCCCTGCAGGCGTGGTGCCCGAGCGTTATAAGGCATTCACTTATATGATTTTATTTTCAGTTTAGCGCTCCTTTCAGCAGAGAGGCTATGTGAGACGTGAACCTACAGATTAACGTGAAATCCGAATAACATGAGCTCCTGGCGGGAATCAAACTCGGATTTTCCTTGCTAAAGACGCGTGTGCCAACCGCTTATCCAAGAAGGAAGTGAAAAATTATGTGCTGTTTTATTCTTACTTTCATATAGCAGTAATTACAATCCTTCCTCGTCACCGGAGATCCACAAAGGGTGTGTTATAACAACATTTATACAATCTTTATTATTGGTGTATATTGTGTAATGAGTTGCGTATCTTTGAACGTTGATATATGCTACTCATTATGTTGGTACGAATATTTTGTTAATTTATATTTTTATACTATGATTGATGTAAAACTAAAATGATATTTCAGATTTAAGACTTGAGTGAACTAGTGTTTCTCACGAGATTCAAATCATTTCTGATCTCGTCTTGAAAACAAAATAAAAATTGTCATGTTCTTGTCTTCTGTCGAATTTAGAAAGATATGAGTATTTCTCGTCGCACGAACAACACTTATAGAAACTGAAAATCATTGCAATAAAAGCCACTGTAGACTTAAATGAATAAACGTAAAACCAGAGAGGATGGTACTTTCCTGTTCATATTTGCTAAATATTGAACTATCGCAGGAGTGGGGAGCGATAAATACGACACTGTGAATCAATGTCTTTGTTAATGATTCAGCGTTTGAAGGATAGATTTAATGTGACTCAGCGTGCGGAGAACAAACTAAATGTCTTTGCTATTGATTCAATGTTTGAAGAACAGATGTAATGTCTTTGCTATTGATTACGTGTTTGAAGAATACATTCAATGTCTTTGCTATTGATTCAGTGTTTGAAGAAGCTCCTTCGTGGCCAACCGGTTAGCGTACGCTTCTTTGGCGTGGGAGACCTTGATTCGATTCAAAGTAGCTCAGATTCCACGTTAATCAGTAGGTCCGCGTCTCATATAGCCTCCCTGCTGAACGGGACGTTAAACTCAAAATCAACTCAACTTAGTGTTTGAAGAACAGATTTAATGTTGATAGTTCTTTTGGTTGGTAGCTCAAGTAGCATTTAAAGCTTCACTAGTTCAGAAGCTTCATAATTTTGGCGACCACTGGTATAGAGCCAAGGGCGCCGATCCTGGAGGGCCAGGGGGCCAGGCCCCCCAAGGCTCATGTGGGCCCCTCCATGGGGGGCCCAAAATGGTAAGTTGAAATCGGTTCTCCTATTTTTATATGTCATTCATTTTACCCTTCTACTAATGCGTATCTCCCTTTAGAAAATCTATTTTATTGATAAACCCCTCCCTGAACTGAAACTATTGTGTTACAGTACGTAAATATGTAAATTACATCACGCATAATACTCTTCCTCTGACTAAATTAGCTAATTCGTGCATTGTTTCCGTTGTTTTTGGAGTTTCGCGCGTAAAAGGATAAAGACCATTTAAAAAGCAAAAGGGAAAGAAAGAATGAATGAAAAAGACCATTTAAAAAGCAAAGAAAAAGGAAAAAAGAATGAATGAATAAAAAAAATGGAAGCATAATATTCTGTTGGTTAAGGATCATTCGTGTTTTGATATAATTTAAGAAAAGAAAAGATATGCAAGAACAGTAAACGACAAAAAAAAAAAAACTCACAAAAGTAGTTATTAAATATATCCGTGAAACTTCTGTTTCGATTTAAATCTCAAAATCCCTATTCTAAAAATTGTAAATGAACCAAATTTTGGTGCTAAAAAAATTTGACGAAATCGCGCTGAATTGGCAACAATATTTAAAAAAAAGAAGAAAAAACTATATTTGTCCAATAAATCCGTGGCGCGGCGCAAGAGTGAGTAATTGTTGGCAGAGTAGTTGTGTGATTATAAACAATAGATTCGCCTTCTGACTCGTTTGGATTACTCGAAATCGGAGAAATCAACAACTGTGAAATGCAAGCTGTTTAATCATCACTTTAGAAGCTCAACTTCTAACAGAAAATACACTGCTAACAGAACATACACTGTGATTGTGAATGAAGTTATAAAAATTATCCGTAATGTGACGGAGAATAGGAAGCAGAAAACGTTATACAACTATTTCATGAAGAAGACAAAACATGTAAGTACATAATACCAACGGCACCGATCCTGGGGGGCCGAGGGAGCCCGGGTCTTCCCCCAAAGCTCATGTAGGACCCTTACTGTATTTGTGAATATACAATATTTGGCATAATTTGAGTGCAATTTGTCTTAAAATTTTCACACACACACATTCCGCATCTGAATGGGCCCGCCCAAATTTACAGAGAAATCGGCGCCCTTGTATAGAGCCATGTTTTGTGATTGTGACCGACTATACAAAAACAATCATCCACAACTGTACAGAGAAAGTTCAGACAGGAGCTTAACTGCCGACATGCATTCTCCAAGTCAACAATTTTGAACTTAGTAGCATTACATGTTGCTAATGTTGCAACTGTTGCTTTCACAGACTACTAGTCACTACTCCATTCTTCTAAATTGTTTCGAACAGGGAGGGAAACGTATTGTTTGTATGCAAAACAGTCTCAGCTGTCGATCACAGGTGTCCTTCGTTACTTTAAAAGTATAACTGAATACAGGTGACAAAAACATGGAAGCATTAATAATAGTTTTGTCAATATAGGAATAGCCAATAGATCTTTGTGGACTCCTCTCTTCCCACTCAGCAACCAATGTTACCAAACAAACAATAACCTCCCGATGAGATTGTTGTAGCCAGTTAATGATGTTCCGTGATCATCTTTGAAATACAAGCTCTTTTTTTAACGTGTGCATTCCATGAATATAAAAAACTTTTTTCTCTCCTGAATTACTCCGTAGGGGGTACAAATAGCCGGATATAATAGAGTTTAATTTTTGTCCCATATAACAGGACAGAAAAGTGCTCCAATCGTTTGATTATCATGATGAATTTTCGAAATCGAATACTAAAGTGTTCGTATTTATTGTACTTGTGGAATCAATGTTGCCAAACTTTTAAACACAAACACTCGCAACAAAACCTTACAAAATAATATAATATTTTCTACGAATATCTCATGCGTCTATACTAGTGATAATCTTAAGAGTCATTCTAGGAATACACCAGTTTTTTTTATTTTTAATTGTAGTTGCTTAAAGCTCAATGAAAGATATGAAAACAATAGAATTTGAGCCAGATAGTGTAGACAAACATTTGTTATCTGATCTCAAAAGACCTTATGAATAGTGTACAAATAGGATGAGCAGGGATGTGTTTGGATTTCTGGGGAAAAGAGGAGGGGTTGATTAAAACTCATTCTGCAATATATTCAATGATAGTGTTGTCAAATGCATGACATACCTGTTTTAAAAGTGTTCTTTTCATGGTAAAGTCAAGTGGCCATGTTAATTTATTTACTTTTCAAGGAGTGAATATCGTGTAACGCCAACAGTGAAGGATTTGCCTCTTTTTGGCAGAATAAAATACAATTAATTTCTTGATTTAGTCTGTATGTATAGAGAACAAACAACGTACCTGATTCAGTGCGATGTTCTCGAAATTCAGTTCTTTTGAACGTGACATAGAGTCAGGCTGGTAGCCAGCTCAAAAATGTAGGGGGCGGGCGGCCGAACTTAGGGGGGCCCGATCTAACTATATTATAGTTCATCACCATATTATGGTTAATTTGCAAGCCTAACGTGAAAATTTTAGGGGGGAAGCGAAAATTTAGGAGGGGGCCGGCCCCCTAGACCCCCTTGGATACGGGCCTGCATAGAGTAGTGGAAGGTTTCCCTCGTGAGGACTGACCTTGTGTAATATCTGTACACCTGCCAAGTGTATTAGACTCAAAATCCAGCCATGCTTCAAAAACACGTTAAAAGTAAGCCCTGTAACTTTTCGTGTCACATAAGAACCTAAAGCGTAAAGACTCAAACTCAAGGCATTTCATAAATAGGCACAAACGGAATCAAACTCAAGGAGTTCCATAAATACCAAGATAAAGACTGAAACTCAAGGAATTTCATAAATAGCAAGAAAAAGATCAAACTCAAGGCTTTAATAAACAGCAAGAAAAGATTCAAACTCAAGTCGTTTCGCAAATAGTAAGAAAAGACTCAAACTCAAGGGATTTCATAAATAGCAAGAAAAAGACTTAAACTCAAAGCGTTTCGTAAGTAGCAAGGAAAAGACAAACTCAAGGCGTTTCATAAGTAGCAAAAAAGGACTTAAACTCAAAACGTTTCATAAATAGCAAGAAAAGGACTCAAACTCAAGGCATTTCATAAATAGCAAGAAAAAGACTTAAACTCAAGGCATTTCATAAATAGCAAGAAAAAGACTTAAACTCAAGGCGTTTCATAAATAGCAAGAAAAAGACTCAAACTCAACGCATTTCATCCTGATGTGCAGAACATGAAAGTAGCACGTTGTGTTCTGGCTTGGATAAAAATATATACAGGGTGCATCGAAATTCACTTTTGTAAGACATAATGTCATTTAGATTTCCGTAAAAAGACTTAAACTCAAGGCTTTTTACTCGTATATATAGCAAGAAAAAGACTCAAACTCAAGACGTTTCGTAAATAGCAAAAAAATTGTCAAATTCAAGGCTTTTTATAAATAGCAAGAAAAAGATTCAAATTCAAGACATTTTATAAAAAGTAAAAACATACTCAAACTCAAAGTTTTTACAAATTGCAAGAAAAAAGATTCCAACTCAAGGCATTTCATAAATAGCAAGAAAAAATAAAACCCAATATATTTCATAAATAACAAAAAAAAAAAAAAAACTCAAACTGAAGGTTTAGTGCCCAAAAGTAAAGTCGTCATAAATTGCGCATCTAAATTTCTTCTAAAAGAAAAAATTAAAAGGTTATTAGTTCATTTAATTCCATTTTCTAGACACTTCGCTCACTTCTACAATTTTGATATTCGTCATTCACTTGTAGAGCTCTCTTGTGGCTAAGTGGTTAGCAAACGCACCTTTGGCGTGGGAGACGCGGATTCAATTCCCGGCGAGAGCTCATGTGATTCGGATGTTCTCACGTTACACTGCAGATCCACGTCTCATATAGCCTCGCTACTGAGCGGAACTCTAAACTCAACACCATATAAATTCTAATCATTGACTTGTAAGTTATTCAGTATGTTTCTTTTTAAAAAAAGGAGGTGACCTTAGCGACGAGCTTTAATGCTGAAGTGAAGGCTCAGTTATAGTGTACGTGGCATCTTCAAACGGTAGAAGTAAAAATGTAATATTTATGGTTATTTAAAACCTGCCTGTCAAGATGTTTTAAATAAAGAAAGTTTGTCTGTATATAATTTTCTCTTCATCTGCATTACTTTCAATGATCATTAGAATTTAAAGCTTTTTGCTTAAAATATGATAATTACGATGAATGGAAATGTTCCTAATCAATTATAATGGAGTAGAATGAAGAAATAGTGCTGTTGAATCCGTGAAAATCAAGTTTAGGCGCACCACTCGAAATAATTATTAAGAAAGTATATTCTTTTCACCAATTTCCTTTTTGTTGTCCTCCAAAATATTTATGCTGGGTCTCATGACAATACCCAAGTTAGGAAATAAAGTTCGAGGGAGATTCAGAAGTACTTGTTGAAAAGTTATAATTTCTTCACTATTTGTGTACAAATGCTGCGTCCGGGTGTATGGCATAAAACCTCAGTGCAAAACACATAAACCAACCTGTGTTAGGTGTCCGCTAAAAAGCACGAATGCTATCTAATCGAATTAGGGTAGGGCGAAGATGGTGGTCCAATATGGTAACTTAGGAATTCCTCCGTAAGAAGCAGGAGCGTCAGTGACGGTGGGTATGGGCGTAAGTGAAGATAGTAAAACACGTAGGTTTTCGCACAAATACGAGTTCCTACACTTGTTATGGTTTCACACTAGTAACGTTATACATGTAAACATAAAACACAATTTACAACACTATGTAGGAATATTTTACCGACAGAAATTAATATCTAATTTAGTCCTCTTTTATATGAAATCACTCATTGTAACCATCGTGCAACACTTGTAATGATTTTACACTAATAACCGTATACTTATAAACATAAAATATAGCTGTATTGTTTACTACTTAATTCTACCACCTGCACAAATTTGTTTTTTATAAGTATGTCTTTCTACGCAGAGTATCTGCTGAATTTGAATTATACACTTTGCAAAATGGGCTGTACAAAAACTTGATATACACCCTTGACGCATCAATTTCTGATCTAAATTAGGGAAAGAGGGCGAATTTTTTTTCAATGCTCCAAATCTACAAAAGTATTGGGCATCAAACCTCAACACTTCGAATAAATATACCACACCTATCCAAAGCTAACAGTAACAAGAAATTCTATGAAATATCAGTCTTATGTGGGGGAAACTCCTTATTCTTTCATACGCAATATCGAACTGATGGAATATGTTCAGCTGATCAGCTTCTATGTTAACCCCCCAAAGTGTTGTATAATTTATCTCATTAACGTTTTCCCTTCACCTTCCCTCGTGGCTGTGTGGATAACGTACATGCTCTTGGACTGGAGACATGTGTTTGATGCCCGGCAGGAGCTCATGTGGTTCGAATCGCACGCTAAGCAGCAGGTCCACATCTTATATAGTTGCTGAAAGGGACGCTAAACTCAAATCAAAATAATCTTCCCGCGTGATGTACATTGGTGAAGCTTTAATTCACATACATTTGTCCTGAACTTTTTTCTTGCTGTTTATGAAATGCCCTGAGTTCAATTTTTGTTCTTGCTATTTATGAACCACCTTCAGTTTGAGCTTTTTCTTCCAATTTATGAAATGCCTTGAGTTTGAGCTTTTTCTTCCAATTTATGAAGTGCCTTGAGTTTGAATTTTTCTTGCTATTTATGAAATGCCTTGATTTGAGATTTTTCTTGCTATTTAAGAAACGTATTGAGTTTGAGGTTTTCTTGCTATTTATGAAACGCTTTGAATTTGAGTCTTCATGGTTTATGTACTTATGTAACACCTAGGTTACGAAGGACAGGACTTACTTTTAACGTGTTTTTGAACCATGGCTGGACTTTGAATCTAGTACAGCTGACAAGTGCACAGATATCACACAAGATCAATCCTCACAAGGGAGAACTTCTCACCACACTTTCTCGCCTACAAAAGAGTTGTATTTCGGGAAGAGGGCACTATAAACACCGTACCTTATTTATATATACAGAACTGAATCTAAAAGTTAATTGTATTTCGCTCTGCCGAAAAGAGGACAAAATTATTTACTGCTGCTGTTAAACAGTAAAAATCTTGAAGTTTTACGTCCCACGATTATGCCGTTAGGCTAAAGAAGACGGTGATAATGAGAAATGAATGAAATGAGGGAATGAAGAAAGTGGGAGGAAACGGGAGTACCCCGGGAAAACCCACCAGCCACAAAGTCCACACGGTGCAAGCTGTAATCGAACCAGGGACCCCAAGCACCAGAGGTGAACGCTCTACCTTTGAGCCACCGCGCCCCCATACTGTTAAACAGTATTCAGACCTTGAAAAATAAATAAATCACCATCGCCACTTGACTATAACATGAAAAAAGGGGAAGGATGGCTTAGTGGTGGAGTCTTACATTTGGTGCGTGGGATCTAAGGTTCGATCCCCACCCAAGTAAGTCTGTGGTGTACAACATCGTGTCCGGGAATTTTCTCGGGGCACTCCCGTTTCCTCCTACATTCTCATTCCAGGAATTCTTTCATCATCACTCAATTGCCTTAATTATCATCTCTCTTAGCTTAAAGGGTATAATCATTGGACGTTAAACGGAAAGATTTCATTTCATTTTAACATGAAAACAACTCTTTGAGAAGTCGAATTTTTGTGTTTATTCGAAATACTTCGTGCATTTGGCAACGCTGTCGTTGAATATATTACAGAATGGGTTTAAATCAACCCCTCCTCTCTTCCTCCAAAAAATTCCACCCACATCCCTCCCCAACCCGATTATTCCAAGGGGAGTTTCCATAGAAGATTTCAATTTTATTACTAGACCTGTTCTGCTCTCAAACAATTAACAGTCGATAATACTGCAATTTGTGTATCGCTTGATGGACGAGAAATTGGTTTTCTAATGTTTTATATTCCACAGCATCCGATCAAGCGATTCTCTATTGTTTTAACGTTGATGTATTACCGTAAAAGCTAACAGAACACAATTCACCATGTATTTACATTTGGGCTTTTTAAGAATGTATATAGAATGAACCACAAAACAATAATTTCGTTTACTGGTTCATATTTCACAGTATATTTCGAGATCATATAAGAATAACAAATGGACAATACAAAATCACCGAAAAATAACAACTTTCAATTTGAATATTTCCGTGTTCTGTTTTAAAACCAAAGAAACAAAAAAAAATGGCGATAAATTGAAATTTACGAAACCGCTCCCAGAAACAATTTGAACGAAACTATAAACTATAAATAATAAATTGCTTTTGCAATTAAGTTACAATTTAGTTATTCGTGTTATTATGATAGTTTCTAAAATCATATTTTTTGTAGATGGGAAACAGCACTATATAGGGATATTAGTATTATATTATGCAGTAACTGAATAGTTTGTTTCAAATGTAATTCATGACAATAATACCTGTAATAAAACTTTTGAGATTTTCAGTGCAAACGAATTTTGCCCAAATGAATTGTTATGAGAACTGAATGAAACTAGATAATGGTTTTTAAGAGTCTCTCTCCAGTGGCAGTTTGACTAATGTTATGCAGACAAGTTTTGTGAAAAGATTGACGAATCCGTTACTGTGACTTGGGAAAAGTTACAAAGGACTTATTGAGATCTCCCTACCCAGGGCACAAGTGCCAGGTGTTCCAATGGCCCAAGTCCTTTCTAGAAGACGGCGAAGTTCGTCGGGAAAACCTTCAACCTTACAAAGTAAATAAACAAACCGGAAGCCAATGTGGAAACAGTGAAGTCCCTTAGGATGTCAGATCGCCGATTAACAGCAAGCATGATCAGTAGTGAGACAAATTTGAAGGTATTTATCATCCATTGAAATTTAATACGGGATTTGCACATGAGAAAATTGTGCTCCAAGATAGTTTTAAGAAACCTCACGACTAAGCAGGAGGCTAATTGGAGGGATGTATATCTTCGCCTTGACCACCTCCAGAGAAAGCTAGAATTCTTCAGTCGCGTGAGGAATCCCGTATTTTTTTTAGTACCATCCCTAGACAAAACGCCAAAGTCGGAAGTAGCACACTGCAAACTTTCCCCTTCCCAAGAAAGTACGAATGAGCAAACCTAGAACAAAAATGATACTCATTTATTTTAATGACACTCGAGAATAGTTCACAAGAAATTTGTCTTTACTACAAATTGTCAATCATTTTTTTTTTAAATCGAGAAGTTCTTGAAAAACTTAAGACAACGGGTGGCACATATGGAAACGGCATGGCACGCATTTCGATGTTGCACTACGACAACTTACCATATCATAATAGCAGTTTCCATGAATGAATTTTGGAGAGGCAAAGAGCAGTGACGTAAATAACGGGGACAAATACAGCTTGTGCCCCGGGTGACGGATTGAGGGGCACTAAATTGGAAAAATGTTTATTTTTAGCATAAGGCAAGGAAAGGAATAACCAAACTTAGGATCACATCCATAGAGCTTAAGTTAGCTTCAAAGCTATGTTTTGAGGACATTGTAAAAACTTTTGCAGCCAAAATATCGCGCAAACTTAAATTTTAGTTCCAGTTTTTAGTGTTTTCATTTAACTTACATCAATTTAAGAGATTTGCAAAATGTCCGAATATAATACTCGAGACAACAGCTTGACTGTTTGTCATAATTAAATATTCTATTCTAAAGCAACAGACTGTTGATTCATTCTACACATATGGACATCCCGATATAATTTCAAAAGCATTGTGATTAACAGTTATTATGATAAGAATATGTCAAGCATGCTACTCTCAGATTATTTGGGTATCAAATACTAATTAGTTTGGTGTTTTAATCTTGTACTAAAAATTAAATTATGTACTGCAATTTTGAAATCAAGCTTTACCACTGAAGAAAAAGAGAAATAGGATAATTACTGTGTGATGCCAATATCAGGTTTAATCGGGGTGCGTTTCGGTTTGGTTGGTCAGGGGAGGGGACACAAGGCGAGATATTGCCCCGGACAACTAGCCTAGTTGCGACGCTGAAAAAGAGTGGCTCATATATCGAAGGGCATTACACATTTGGATACTGCTCCACGACAAAGCACCACCACACTATAGTTTCTATTAGTGATTTTTTGCAGGAAAAACCTGACACATATGCGAACTTGTATTGCACGCATTAATATGCTGCGTTATGATAATGCTCCATGTCACACAACAGTCTCCATCAATGAATTTTTAGCAGGAAAATTGTGGATAACCTTGATTTGTAAAAATAATAAAATTTATCATTAACAAAAAAGTCTCATTACTTTAATAACACATATCGTACATTTCATGTTCATCCTTAACTCTACTATAACCAGAAGAGATAAAACTGTAATTAATTTTCTGTTTTAAGATTAATCTAGAGATAGGACGTTAAAAGATAGCGAGAAGCGTTCTAATGATAGGACCTATGTTCTCTCTTAATCTTCTATTCAAACCGAAAGTGGAAGAACTCAACCACTTCTGGTTTTAACTAGGGATTGCCGGAACCGGTACCTAGTGGAACCGGTTAATGACTCTAAACGGATCCGGTTCTATAAGATCCGGTTCCGAAACTGGGTTTTCGGATCCAGGTCTGCAACCAGTTCCGGAACCGGGTTTTTCGGACCCAGGTCTGGAACCGATTCTGAAAACCGGATCTCCAAGAATCAAGAACTGGTTCCTTCGGAACCGGGACCGGAACTTTGTGGTCATCCCTAGTTTTAACATTGATCACTATAGACTAAAAACGGGAATATATAACGAGAAGTCGTTTTCTTCAGTCAACTACGTTGTCTCAAGAATATTTTCAATATTCATTCTAATCTCTCTACTAAAACCGAAAAACGTAGAAATCTACTACCATTTCCGGTGACAATGCTACTTGAGAAAGTATCACGCTACCCAAATGTACCAACTTCTTTCACGGAGTTATTACTATAACTTGTTCATGAACCTACTGCAACTGCTGTGACTGCAAAGCGATGTTGATTATCTGACCAGGTTGAAGCATTTCATTATGTAAGGTACCACGAGTAGTTTACCATTCAATATACTATAATCTTCTGTTCATGGTGGTTTGGTTATTTAAAAGTTCATTCCTTGATGCTAACTAATGATAACGAGGCAGTGGAGTATTTCAAACTGTTAGGCTGTGCTCATGTGACCTTACCGAAGTAAGCATGGACAGTCGCATAGGGTAAGGCAATCCCAGTCGAGAAATCACCCCACGTATTGTTTGATTAAATTGTGAAACTGAAGCAGAGAGAAACAAATAATAGATCACTATTCCAAGATCATATATCATAAAGCTTTCATTCACTCGGAAAATTAGTTACTTGCCGCAAAATATCAAATTGTGAAAACTTCGAATATATCAAAAAGTTCTCCATTCAGGTTAAATGATAAGCTCTTATGAACGAATATATCTTTATAGGAATTAAATAAATCAACGAATGTACAATAACTTGACAAATCTTGAACAATGGAATCTTTATCCATCACAAACATATGCTTCTACTAATGAAACTCACCGCCTTCCATTTAAACGTCCACAGAGTCACAAAATCGATTAATTTTTTTTTAACAATCCTCCTATTCAGTATTAATAATTCGTAGCACAACCTTATATCAATGTTATAATCCAATTTCTATTAACAAGATGAGCGAAATAACACAACTCCATTACAAAATCTGCTCAAACTCCTCGTAACAATGTAGATTTCACTTAGAATCTAATTCTACCCTAGATATGTTTTACCCTTGCTATCACCAACTTCAGTATGAAGCAGCGTGCATATTTGCGGATCCCAAACGTTTCAGCATATCCTCTGATCTGATTGGTCGATACAGATGCGATATCACAAGACATGATTTACATATAGCACAAAGTAAACGAGAATTGTTGTCGGCTCTGTCATCACATAATCTTCACATTACCAAATGAGAATTGGAAACAGATCTGGAGGAACATTTCCTTCAATTTTATATCAACTTCAGCTCGTTCGTTATGGTACAAGATTGTTAATAACATAATAGAAACTAAGGCAAAACGACATCATCTCCAGATTACTGACGACAATCGATGTGATATCTGTGGAAAAGTGGATACGTTGGAACATCGTTTCACGCTTTGCAACAGATCAACACCAGTTTGGAAAATCTATTGTGAAATGATTCAATATCTGTGTAAAATCAGCTGCGACTGTGTTACTGTCCAAATGCTCCTGTTACCTGATTTCAAGTATTTTCCAAAACAGAAACATCATTCTGTCATTTGGCTGAGTGCGAACACAATTGAATTTATTCTGTCTCCTTGTTCTCCTGAAGCACGTCACACGTACAAGGACTTCCTGTGTTTACGATATGGTAAATTCCCTCCGCCAAGAAAGAAAATATTATTTGCTAATTATCTGAATTATCTCTTCTATGGTCAATCTTTATAATTTTTATATTACACATTCTGTAATGACAATGTAATTATAACTGTAAATTATGTAACTTTATTATTGTAATTCGACAATAATGTAAATAATAAGTGAATAATAATAATAAAAAAGTGGGAAAAAAAGTGGTCTAGTGTAACATGCTAGTAACGAAAATGTTTTTGGCGAGGGTTCGAATCCTGCCTACGGACAGTTTTTTTTACTACTTTTAAAAATGTTTATAACACTTCTTTCGTTAAAATAAGATTAAAAATAATATTCAAAAAGTGATTTAACGATCATTGTTTTAAAATTTTCATTAAATTTCTTTCATTAAAATAAGTTTGCCCTTGTACTATATAGATCCACAGCAAATGTAGTAGTAGTAGTAGTAGTACGTTTGCCCTTGTACTATATAGATCCACAGCTAATGTAGTAGTAGTTGTAGTACAGGGTAGTAGTAGTAGGAACGGGTTAGAAGCCTCGTAGGGGTTGTTTGGATTATGTTCTCGACATCAAATTGGCAAGAATGCTGAAACGTTTGGGATCGGCAAAAATGCAAGCGGCGTCTCACATATTTCACATACCTGTGGGTATAGTTCGTCAACCCAACCACTTGGCGGCGGTGATTAACCTCTTAAACAAGAGAAAACTAGGGCGCAACTCTAATACTATTTTCATTATTTTTTTTTATTATGATATATATAAAGTTACGACACGTAACAAAACGCTCAACCAGATATTCCAGCACTGAGCTGGGAAAGAATGAAAACGTAATGACATATTTCAGTTTAATGTCCGACGATTATGTCCATTAGGCTAAAGGAGATGATGATTAAGACAAATGAATGATGTTGGCAGAATTGGTGGAATGAGAAAATGGGAGGAAACTCACGGACACGATGTTTTCCATCACAAACTTTCTTTGCCGGAGATCGAACTAAGGACCCCACATACTGAAGTAAGCCCTCTACCACTGTGTCTCCCCACAGAATTAGGATGGAACGCAACGAAAGGGATGCTGAGAATAAATATCCTCCGTGATTCTGAAATAAAACAAGAACAACCGAGCAAAACAGAATGGTGGAAGATATAAACGTGTGGTTACGAGGAAGAAGATTATAAAAAATGCCTGATACAAATATACTAAATATGTAATAAACAATCTGTTACGAAGAACATTTTATTTCTCGATCAGTCCTCGTATATAAAGCATTTTTTCCTCAAATACGTTTTTAGTTCTACTAACTCTATTGTTAGCTTTGAACGAGGTGCTAAGTGAATGTTTTAGACAGAATACGAGGAAGTTCCTTTAATATAGTTCAGGAGATGTTCCTAAGGCATAATACAAGTTGCAAATTAGATATTTCGACCATCAAGTTAAAGCGAAGCGAGATATTCTTACAATTTCTGCGCATAATACAACTTCCGAGAAGATGGTGTTTTCTACAGGGAGACAGAATATAAAGGGCAATTATACAGGAGATCACAAAAGAGGTGCTTTTGGGAAACATAAAGGCAGATTGGACTGTAAGGGATAAATGTTAATTATCGCACGTGCAAGTGTGAAGTTGTTCTTTAAAGACAGAGCAATTAACGTCGTCCCCTCACTGTCCGCTTCATTAGGCTGTGCCATGGATGAAATTGGCGGATCCAGTAGAGGTCCTTGGGGGACGCCTAAACAGAGAAGATTCGTATTTACTAATCTAGGAAGGTGACGGCCAGGGCTTCAAGGGCTCTGCTTCAGAGGTTAAGTAGGAAAGGCTTGGCTCTGGCGCTGAGTAGTCTTCTAGAATTGAACGCGACAGAGAGAGAAAAAAAAATAAAAGAAAATAAAATCATAGAACTTCCTCCTCTGGTTGAGAAAGCATAACTATTTAGTGCAGTTGCCAATCTCACAGTACAAAATAGATTATTGGTTGGAAAATTGAAGAAAACAAGCTTCCCTTCTTTCCTTTTAATCTGGAGAAGCTCGACAAGATTTTTATTCATGAATTTTAATATCTGCTCATGGCTCTTTTCCTTTGTTTTTAATTTAGAGTAGCATGGACTAGAACAAAAGAATCGAATTAGATTTCGACATATATATATATATATATATATATGATGTTTGGTTAGTATGTCGGGTTTTAAAGGTACCTATTTCGTATCAAGGCTTTGACTATATGTGAAATTGAACCACAGTTTAAGGTTAAATTTGAACCATTATAACTAATTAACAACTGGCGTGACAGCCCTTTTTGGGTCTGCTAGCTCCAACGCCACCTGTTAGCGATTGCTTGAACTATATCCAGTGTAACGAAGGAAACGTGGTCAGTGCGTTGCGTCGCTCTGATAGGCGTATTAGGAGCTTTCTGAAGTTAGTGGCCGTCACATCTTTTATTCAAGTGACTCCCCATTCTGCCTCATGACAGTGGGTGGTCGCCGAAAATTGGGATGCACCGACCAGAAATCGAACCCGGGACTACTCGGACATGAATCCAACACTCTAATCACTAGATTAGTAATTGAACCATTCTGGTGTATTCAAATTTCAAGATTCACTCACTGGGTATCAAAACCAGGACCTCGTGCAACAACGACAAAGGTACTAGCCACTAAAGCAGCTGAGAAAATGATGTTTTTTCCATGACTTCAGGTATTTTGTGGTTTACATATGTAAATAGGCGAGCTCTGCATGTTGTTTACTTGTGTCTATCAGCACGTTCAACTATGTCCGGCAGTCCTTTCAGCGTGTTCTTCAGAGTTTCTTCCAGTTTTGTCCTAAAAATTTCTTCCAACTCTACCCTTTAAGCATCTCAGCTGTGTTCGTCAGTTCTTTAAGATCCATCGAGAAGTACCTTGCGGTATGTCACTCTGCTCAGCAGCAGTGCTATCCTGTGGGGGGTGCGCAGGGTAACGATCCCGGACGCCGAAATAAGGGGCCGCAAAATTCGGGAGAAGAAAGGAAAGGATAAACTAATAAAAAGTTTTCAAAATCAAGGAAAAGCAGGGTTTATTTTTGAAAATTCTCTGACGCTTCGCGCTAACCATGGTGACGATTCGCGGCTCGCTGTCGACTTCACTGTACGGAAGCGCCGTCATATACTCTCTCCCCGGGCGCTGATTTTCCAAGGCACGGCAGTATTCAGCAGTACCTGTTAATCTTTCATCAATGTTCATAAGCTATTTCAGATCTGTGCAGAAAACGTTCGGTAGCCTTTGTCAGTTCTATCAGCTAAGTCATCAGGTTCTTTTTGATTTGTCCAGCAGTACATTCACGTGGATTCATTCTTCAATCCTTTATGTATGGTCTGTGAATTTTCTTTTAGCTCTGTCCAACACTACGTTCAACATCCTCTGTTAGTTATTCATTCACAACGCTAGTCAATTCATTCGGGTTTGTTCAAAAGCGTACTTCTCTGCGTTTCTCAGTTCTTGAAGCACTGACCGTTACTTCTTTCAGCACTGTCTAGCAGTAGATTCAGATGTGTTTATCAGCTCTTCCATCCATCAGTTACTTCAGGACTGTTCAAGAAAATATTTGGTTGTCTTCATCAATCATATGGACAAATTTGTCAATTATTGTACTCAATTCTACGTTCATATGTGTACACTAATCTTTTGAGGAATGTTTGTTAATTCTTTTAGCACTGTTCACCATTACGGTTTTTTTGCGCCTGCCAGTAATTTGAGCGACGTCTTTCTGGATTTTAGCTCTGTCCAGGAAAGCATTAGGCTATTTTAATTACTACTTTCTCCATTATTACGTTCAACTTCCTCTCTTAGCATTTTTTTAGCAATCTCCGTTAATTCTTTCACATTTACACAGAAATACATTCATTTGCTTCAGTCCTTGGAGGAATATTCGTAACTTCTTTCAGTTCTGTTCTGCAGATCATTCCTCTGCGTCTGGCAATTTTTTGAGTAATGACCCTTACTTGTTTTTGTTCTGTCCATCAATACGTAGGTATATTTAGATACATTCCTCAGTCTGTTGAGCAATTTCTGTCAGTTTCTTTCTTTTTGGAAGCAATTTGGAGTTTCTTCGTTTTTCAACTCTGCAATGCATTTGAAATAAGCTGCACATATGCCCTTCTTACAGTAATCGATTCAATTGTTCGAGTTATATTATTGGATTTTCTCTCTTGGTCAATATACAAGTTTCAAACTCCACTGTACAGAGAAAGGAAGTCTTGTCGACACAATATATTGGGCTTGTGTTGTAATAGTTTGTTGATTTTTTTAACTACCTTAGCAACTTAGTGCAGCCGAAGCTTGCCTCTATGACAGAAACCTGTCACTATCATGAATCTACTAAGAAAACGTTCACGGTATATATTTTCGGCTGTCCTCGATATCCATCCGGTGGTAACATCTAGCACGAAACTGCTTGGGAACTGACAATAAAATTAAGGTTTAATTTATGGTTACAGCATATTTTAAGGTGGATCACTACGTGTTCCCAGTGCTAAGGTAAACCCTGCTTAAATAGTGTGTTGTTGCCAGATAGTGTCGAGTGTTTACTTATACCAGATAATAAAGTAAGTAATCATGGAATTCTGCTTGGATATTTACTGGAGAAATTAGTTTTCGGCCCTTATCGCAATTCCGCTTCTCGAACTGCAACGCTAGAATCCAGAAATTTTCTTATTATGACTACTACAATAAATGAACAAATTTTCAACAACGCATTATGGCGTTCTGCACAAGTTTCGTTTCAAAATCTATTTCCTTAAATGTAAATTAATATTTAAATAAAATATCAAACATAACACGAAAAACGGTCAAACAATATATCTATTTTGTAACAAGATCGTTACTTTAAAGTACTTTAAGCATTCAAATAAATATTTCATAAAATTGAGCTCTTCCAGTAAGATCTAACATCAAATGCCATCTTGTGTGCTCATTGTAAAACGAATCAAATATTTTCTTTTATTTGTTACATTTTTCAATATTAGGAGACACAACCAAACGAATTAGTGTCTTGTGTTGTAGCTGAAACATTACTCTATCTTATAGTTCAATATTTATAATATGTAACGTTTCATTGCGCAGTAGTTAAGGCAATGAGCTAAAATATGTACTGAATTCCAGGTGGTGATAAACCTTAATTGTCACCTCATAAGTATTGTTTATATAGCCGCAACCAGTGCACCTTTCGTTTTAATATGTGTTGTTTGGAGATATAGTAAACACTACTTCCTTTTACTTTCAGTTGTGAGTTCTGAACAATGATCATCGTATTGTTCACTCGGATCGTCTCTTATTCGACTCTTTTTGCTGAGCAACAGCTTCACTTGTTCAGGGGCGGGTGTAGGGAGGGCGATCGGGGCAACTTTCTTATTTTATAAATAAAACCCATCCCAAAATTTGGAGCCCTTAAAAGTAACAGTATGACAACCCACCGCCTTCCAGAAGTCGGTGATGGATCCTCCCCTGCACTTATCGAAGGTTACTATGTAGATCTCACTATTGTTACACGACATGCTTGCTTTTTTGCACTTCTTGTTGTATCTGACCGTTGAATTAGATTGTTTTTCATTGGGTTTGGGTACAAAACCTCGCGGCCAGAACCTCGCGGCGACAACCTCGCGGACCAAAACCTCGCGGACCAAAATCTCGCCTGGCCAAAACCTCGCCGCCCAAAATCTCGCGGGGCCAAAACCTCGCCTCCCAAAACCTCGCGGCCCAAAATCTCGCCAGGCCGAAACTTCGCCGCCCAAAACCTCGCGCCCCAAAATATCGCCATACCCAAAATCTCGCCTGACCAAAACCTCGTTGTAATGATCTCACGACACAGAATCTCGCCTGGTCTAAATTAAGCGAGACGTAGTGTCGCCTGGGAAGAAATGTCGTCAGGATAAAATCTCTTCACGACGATTTCTTCAATGTAGAATGTTCTATATATTACTATATGTATATATTTAGTAATAACACATAAGTACATTAAAATAATGACAAGAAAAATTCTAATGCATGGTTTGGAAATCTATATATATAAATATTAAATGACTATGTTTGTTACATTATACCTCTTGAGCCATCGTACCGATCTCAATCAAATTTTCAAGATAGATGAAGTTCGAGCTTAGGATGTCTTTTATAATTTCACTTTGTGGGCACAACAAAAGGGAGGGGGAGTTCAGAGCCGTAGCTAGAGATTTCGGCGCCCGGGGCGAAGTGGAATTCGGCGCCCCTATTCTCACCACACCAAGCTCTTCCTTTTTTCTCTTTTACTTATAAGAAAAGCAGCAGATATTGTTATAATATACTGAATTTTTATTAAGCTGCAGACGAGGTTTTGGCCCGGCGAGGTTTTGGCAACGCGAGATTTTGGCCCGGCGAAATTTTGTCTCGCGAGGTTTTGTCCCGGCGAGATTTTGTCCCGCGAGGTTTTGGGTGGCGAGGTTTTGGCCCGGCGAGATTTTGTCCCGCGAGGTTTTGGGCGGCGACGTTTTGGCCACGCGAGATTTTGGGCGGCGAGGTTTTGGCCACGCGAGGTTTTGTCCGTATCCCTTTTCATTGTATTTAAATGTGCCCTGTGCCCCAAAGAGCTATGTCGTACCTCTTTTTCGTGACGGGGACATATAGCCTAGATACTGACGTCCCCATTAATGCCCCTATTCATTCATTCATTCATTCATTCATTCATTCATTCATTCATTCATTCATTCGTACCTCTTTTAGAACAACGTTGTTTTTATGGGTATTTAATACTCAAATAAAAGAAAAATGAAATGAAATTTTTGAGTTTTACGCCCACGGTTATGACGGCTAGGCTCTACGAGACAGTGATGATGAGAAATAAATGAAATGGTGCAATGAAGAAAGTGAGAGGAAACGGGAGAACCCCGAGAAAACCCATGCACATAATGCTTGTCTACGAGAAAGCTCACTTGGCGCGAGCTGGGTTCGAACTAAATATCCCATAAACCAGAGATGAACACTCTACCACTAATCCATCACTGCCCTTTAATACTCAAATTATTTCACTGTTTGACAGTGTACTTTCTAATACTTAAGCATTAGCTTCTGTCACCTAATTTTTTTCTCTTATGTGTCGCGGTTTTCTCTGATAGTTGAAACATGTTTCCGTAAAGGTGGACTGATCTGCATTATACATTTTAAATAAGAATACAGAGTTGAGTTCGTTCATTGGTTGATTTGGATACTCATTTACGAGAGGTCAATGTAATGTAAATTTATGTTCCACTACAAGGTATTTATATAAAACTAAAATATTTTTAGTTAGTTTATATTTGTGTTCTTCAAATTAGTCCATTATATTTATGGATTGTTATGCACAAAAAGAATACTACTTCATTTTAAAGAAAAGATATTTGTAGCCAAGATAAATATATTAATACCTTCAGAAGTTTTATTTATAGCTTATTAATAATTAAGTAGATAAAAGTAAACAAAAATAAAGCACGCACCAACCCTTAAATTAATATCCACCCACCAACCCACAAGCAAACACACATACAATAATTTATATATAAATTATTTTCTTTAAATAGGAAAATATTGATTTAAAATGCTGCATTTAATTACTCCTGTGTTGCACAAACTAAATTCATTAATAATAACTACATCTTTAATTCATACCAATTTTTACTCCTTCATTAATTGCAAATTATCTCTTACCACAATTAACACATCTTTAGTAGTTTATTTTAGTTCTCTTTTTATTATTTAATATTTTTCTTATTGTTTGTATTTTTTAAAACTGTTTATGTTTATATTGACAGTACATGTAAGATATCCACTTATTGTATTTACTTTAACCCTCTTATGGCCTTGTGGTCAATATGACCCCAAGGGACACTTATTTCTTAAATAATTTCTTTCTACAGTGTTTCCGGTTTCCGATTATTTTACTATTTCTCGACCTAGTCTAGTTCCTTATATAATCCAAATATTAAAACTAAATTATTTTGAGTAACACTGTAAAATAAAAAAGTAAGTCATCAGACCTTGGGGTCATATTGACCCCAATGTCTAATATTATATTTTTCCTATTACTCACAATTATTATTACTATTATTATTATTATTATTATTATTATTATTATTATTATTATTATTATTATTATTATTATTATTATTATTATTATTATTAACAAGCCACCTCAAGACATTAGATTAACTCTATATTTCATGTTTGCATGCCCTTATGAGAAATCAAATAATTCGGGTCGAATGGACCCCAAGGACGGGCGTGTATGTAGATCTGAATGGTCATAGGAAGGTTAACTGTTATTGTAAATAATAATAATAATAATAATAATAATAATAATAATAATAATAATAATAACTTGCTACTATGTATATTGATGAGTACAAAACTGAATTAATTTGAAAATTTAATTGAAATATAAAAACTATGACAAATAAAGCATATTATAATTTATAAATTAAATTTAGTTAAACTTTTTTGTCAATAAAAACAAACAAACATTTATATTTATGAGGAAAATATTGATATTTTTCCATCGACAAGCAATGGAGTATAAAAAATTATAGTTGGCATATTTCTCTTATACGATGAATTATAACTATTGTGTTTTAAGTGCCCCATCCTCTTTATGCATATTATATAGAAACTTACATGTTAAAGGACTGGATTGCGGCCAACTGGCAGCTTTTTAGGTTATATTAATTTGTTTCCAGAAGAAGAACAGACTTATGGGAAATTCACTGCACCACTGAATTCGTTTTGAAAAAATACTTCTAGTCTCTTTGGGTTACTATCATGCATCTATATTCCATGAAGAAATTCTTGTTTTCTCTCTTTAAAAATAGAAGGAAATACGGAGAATCTCTGAGTGTGTACTTCCTTGATACAGCATCTACTAAAATTCTTTCATCATAATAACACAAGCTGCCAACCTTCCGAGTCAGCGCCTTATTTTATATTCACATGGTAAGTTGAATCTGTAGAAACGCATTTTTAAAAGAAATAAATCGATTTAACGTCATAGTAGTTGGCATTACTAAACTTTTTACTAATTTAAACGTAATAATACGTCCTCATTATCTGTTGAGATTTAATATACCTTGCTAGCTAATGACTCTACAAAATCTTCTAATGTCTACTTATTTCTGCCTGTTGAGAAGGCGTAGCCCTCTATGGACTTCCATATTTCAGATTAAATTTATAAGTTCATTTTTTTTTTTTTTGTAAAAGGCAGTGGCGTATTTACGATTTTGTTTCGGGAGGGGCTTTGCTATCTTTCGGGAGGGGGGCTTTGCCTGGAAATTCGAAAATTCTGCAAGATATTTCATTTACTTTACTATACTAAGTAAGATTTCGGGGGGGCTTAAGCCCGGAAGCCTCCCCCCTAAATACGCCACTGGTAAAAGGTAACAAAATTACAATACCATCGCATTGCTTATTAATGAGATGTTGATAAGATAAGCATATGCAGTATATAGGGAAAATAACGGTACATTTTAAATCAAAGAAAACGAATTAGGTATTTTACAAACTGTAGTCCATTTTATTTAAAATACATCCCTTCCGCATCAATACACCGCTGGGCACGTTCAACCAATGCTAGCGTAGAGTTTTAATGTTCTTTTTTCGGAATCGCTTCAATGACTCTCGTCACGACAGATTGGACATGTCTACTGTTGTCATAAAATGTTCCTTTCATGACTAATTTTAATTTTGAGAATAGGAAATAGTCACACGGTTATAAATCAGGCGAATACGGAGGGTGGAAGCACACGGATTTTTTAAAGCCAAAAAGTCACGAACTGCGACGCTTCTGTGACATGGTGTATTGTCGTGCAATAAAGACCAACTGCCTGGCGCTCGATACTTGGGCCTTACGAGAACAATTCGCTTCCACAAACGCTCCATATCACCGAGATAATATTCATCATTAACAGCTTGACCTTGTGGAACGAATTCCCGAAGTATAATCCTTTGGAAGCATAAAAACAAATCAACAATTATCTTCTAACGTGACTTTTGAAAACGATTTTTTTTTTCACTTTCGGAGAAACTGGGGACTTCCACGTAGCATTTTGGCGTTTGGTTTGCGGGTCGTACTTAAATCACAGTCTCAACACCAGTTACAATCGATTCCAGGAATGTTCTGTTTCCTCTGACTGATTTAATCAGGTACTTGCAATATTCAAGGCGAGCAATGTTTTGGTCGTCAGCTAAGGTGTGCGAAAGAAATTGAGCACAGACTTTCTGTTTCTTTAAATCCTTTGTCAAAATTTTGTGAATTATGTCTTTTGTCGTATTTAATTCCTCCGCCGTCCATCTCACAGTCGAACATTGTGGGCGATCACTTCACGAACTTGTTCCACCAACTCATCACGATTTTTGTTTTTTCGGTCTCCCTGGCTTTGTGTAGTCTTCCAACGACCCCCGGAATCGCGTATACCACTCGAACATATATGTAAGAGATAAGCACTCATCATCATACACTTGTTTCATCATTCCCAATATATGTGTAAATGTTTTACCTAGTTCGAAACAAAACTTAATATTGGCTTTTTGCTCCATTGTGTTTTTGTGACGAAGTGACAACAGATATACTCAAGTTTCTTGCTATAACTTGACACTCCGTTAATCGGTTCTTAAGATTGTGATCTCGTTTTGTTGAGCAGATATCCACTTTCCGATTAAATGTTTCTTGAATAGATAGAGCTTGTAGTTCTTTTTGTTAAAAAACGTTCCGTTACTTTTCCTACATACTGTGTATGTCCAAGAAAAATAAAATTGAGAATTCAAATAAATGGATTGTTTACTTGCACAATTATAAAAGTTGCATTTTCATTTTATAGCCATTCAAAATTATAAAATTGGAATCCACTCTAATTTAAATGATTTATGCATTTACATTAGGCGTGGTTCCTCAAGTGCTTGATTAGCGATATGACTGAATATGATCCTCTATTGTTATTCATTAAGGAATGATTTTTGCCTGCTGAATTATTAAATAGTCTTTAGTTATGAAGCGATCGTTGGGCCTTTTCAAGGCATAAATCTTTCTAGCTGTTGGTAATGATGGAAGGATTTGAAAAATCTTAATCCAAACACGGATGTAGAGATTATGCAGCCCTAATCAAACTGTGATTGTAGAAGCAGATCGTTTCAGATGCTGGTTGAGTTCTGCTTCGTCTATCACATTGATTGCAAGGTTCTTTGAAAGAATTTGTTTCAATGTTCGGCTAGAACTCTTAGACAAGCTTGATTTCTATCCAAGAGCTTAAGTTTACCAAAATTACTTTATCTGTAAGGAGCATACGTTGTCCATATACAACACACGTACTGCGTTTTCATGCTTAGATGTTACATCATGCAGCCGCAGCATGTCTGACATCTAAAGTCCTCTGTATGTTACGTATTATACGTATGGTACATACGCCAGCTATATGTTATATAAGTTCATCTGTATGTGAGATCCTGACCTATATGCAGTTCTTTGTTTCATACGGAAAGTACTATAGATGGAATACTTATACAGAAAGTATTGTGAAACATACGTTTTCAGCTTTACGTTCGCTGCGGAATGTTAGCTATTGTAGACGGTTGAGTCCAAAACCTATAGGATTTACGCGTGTACCCTACGTTTCTACATACAGAACATACTTTTCTCTGTGCAGGAGATAAATATCTCAATAACTGTTTGATGGATCATCATCAATTTTAGTTAGAAACCAGAGGGTCAAAAGTTAGAAATCGAATTATTTGACGAAGCCGGTATTAAAACCTGAAATAGTAGAAACGAATCATTTTAGGTTCTAACGTTCTTCACTACAGAGTAGCATACAGCGAAAAAAATGTTTCCTGTAATCGGTTAAGTGTCGGAAGAATATAGTTCATTCTCATCCTCAACGAACTAACTCTATGGCTAATGGAGCTCGGAGGTTCAGTGCCGCGTTCACAAAAGCTCTCCACTGACTTCTATCCTTAGTCAACTGGATCCAGTTTCTACTTTGTATTCCTATTTCTGTGAGATACTTCTTAATATTGTCCTCCTATCTGCGCCTAGGTCTTCCAAATAGACGTTTTCAGATTGAGTTCCCAGTTTAAATTTCGAAAGCGTTTCTACTTACTTCCGTTCTGGCTACGTTACCTGCCTACCTAAACTTCCTGGATTTGATGACCCTAACAATATTTGGTAAACGGTATAAATTATGCAGTTCCTCGTTATGAAGTTTCTGCCATTCCCCATTCCTGTTCCTCTTGAGACCGAATATTGGCTTATAGATTTTTTCTCGAATACTTTCTGTCAACATTCTTCCCTCAAAGTAAGCGACCATGTTTCGCAACCATACAGTATAACAGACATCCTCAATTCTATGCTAAAACCGAAAATGATAGCAATACACTACAGTATTGATCTATAAAGAGCAAAATCAATGTAAGGTAGCCAGAATCACTTTCTGGAGTCTATTTAATAGTTCTAAGAATAGGTACATTTTTTCTGTCTTAACTCTCAATGCAAAGCGGAAGTTATAGAAGTCAACCTTCTTAATTTTTACTGTTGATCGCTGTCGAAGTGATTTACTGGTATTAGTTAAGCGTCCCGAAAATAAATTAATCTCCTTCCATATCTCTTCTAAAACCGGAAGTGATATAAGATCGACTACAACTTCCGGATTGAATATTAATTGAGTAAATATCACTTCATAGGAACCAAATTTCTTCCCGTGGTGTACATTTAACACAGCTTACTTGTTTTATGATGTTCTGTGTGCTGTCCTCACATTGGATAATTTGTTCCAACTAATTGGCCTTTATAATTCTGCATCTTTGAGCAAGTGGCATACTGCAAAGGCGTCGAAGTCATACAGCTTTGCAAAACCTCAGACAAGTTCTTATTAGGTGTTAAGTTACATAAGATGTGTGGAGTACTTCTCTCATGGGAGCACATACAGAGATCATGTTCTACATTATTACCTTATTTTGCTGGTTGTATAAATGAATTCCTTGAGTATTACTATTTCTTTGTAAAGTAATATACCCTAATATTCCCAATTGTAATCCGGACCGTTCTCTATCTGCATTATTGTAAATATTTTTAATTATTAAATCATCAGAGTGTGATTCTTTTATGTTGAGCTGAGTTGAGCGCGCTTCTTTTAAAAGGCTCGAGTTTGATCGTGAGTTAATTCACTTTTTACAAAGCTAAGCTCGTTTCAAAACTGAGTGCTTTCAACTCTGATTTTACATTCATTGATAAATATGGTATTCCACTACCACAGTGTGTGGTGTGCCAAACTATCCTTAGCAATGATTCTCCCCGTCCCGTCCGATTGAAATGACATTTGTTAATAGTACATGCACCCCTCAAAGACAAATTTAAATATTTTTTATTGTGAAAAGAAACTCACTGAAACATATGAAGTTGGACTACTCCGGAACTTTTCATCAGTAGAATAAGAAAGTGATGAAAACATCCTACGAATTTTTACTTCTAAAGACCAAATATATATTATTGAAGACTCTTATCAAACCTTGTGTACGTAAGGCAACCGAAATTGTACTTGGGGAAGAAAGGCAGAAAACTACTGACAAAACATCGCTTTCAGACAATATTACCAAACGTAGAACTAATGAAATGACCTTGGATTTAACAGATCAGGTAGCCCTGTCTGATTTTTGTCTTGCAGTGTGATGATTCCACGGACGTATATCAGTGTTGTCATTTAATAATGTCCTGTCAGTTCGTAAATGAAAAGCGGTTAATGGAAGAAACGTTGTTTTCAAAACTTTTGGAGACATCATGAAGTTTTAAAGTTTTTCTCGAGTTCTGACATCATAGTTTTTTCGAGTTCTGATGTTTGTCTCGAGTTCTGATGTTTTTCTAGAGTTCTGAGTTGTTTTCTTGAGTTCTGGTGTCTTTTTCTGCTATCCGTATTTTTTATTGAAAATAATATGTCTTGAGACATATTTGTGGGAATATACTGATGGATCTCCAACAATGTTATATTCGCAGTCTAGATTTGTAAAGATGACAAACGACAGAAGTCTCACAATGATTGGTTCGAACCACTTAATTCACAGAGAAGCCTTATCTCCAACAACTTTACAAGAAAATATGAAGCAGGGAGTATCTTTGGCTATTAAATTTATTAAGTCGAGTGCTCTGAATACTTGTTTCTTTGAAGTTTTGTGTGACGACCTCAGTGCTGAATATAAACTTTGCTTGAACATACCTAAGTTCGTCGGTTGTCGAAAGTTATATGTTAAGTAGACTGTACAAGCTTAAGTCACATGTGGAAATATTTCTTCTAAGTGTAAGAGAAGATAGATTTTGTACTTCTTTTACTGATGACATAATTGTATTTTCTTTTTCATTTCTTGCTAACGTTTTTGAAATATTAAATAATCTCGACCTAAAGGTAGAAATACGAATATACTAATTCTTATGACGCGATAAGAGTTTTCATGGAAAAGATCCTAATATGGAAACGCCATATGAATGTTTCTAAGCCCAATTGTTCACCTTTTTCCTCTTTCTCAAGGTTAAATGAACTGCTTGGCAATAAAGAGTGTGATTTAATTCACCATGTGGAAAGACAATAGTAACTCACACTTAGACTCGGTCTATGATGAATTCGAGTGCTATTTTCTTGATTTGTGTGAAGAAGACTGACAGTGCAAATTAGCAAAAATATTCTTCACCATTGATGTGGATTTAATTTTACATGAAATTCAGGAAGAAGCAATTGAATTGAAATGCGATTCACGTGCAAAAAAGATAACGTTTCAGTGAACGTCTTTGGAAAAAATGTGTTTGTTTCCTGACTGTTTACCCAAGAATAGCAAAAGAAGCCTTAAAACTTCTTGTACAGTTCTTGACAGCTTACCTCTCTGAATCAGGATTTTCGACGTTGGCTACAATAAAACCAAACTATCGCGACCGTTTGGAAGTGGAAAGTGATCTCAGATGTGCTTTGCCGAACTTATCACCGATTTTTAAGAAATTTGTGAAGGAAAAGTAATATCAACCAACGCACTGAGATTCTCCGTTGCTCATTCTTGACGAGGTTTCAAACTCTATCTTATACATTGAAATAGCATTTTGTACTTGTGTTTGATAATTTTGAAAAAAAAAAATGCACAATTATTAAGCCTTTAATAAAGTAGAAATCTTGAATAAGAATAGTAAAGACAAAATGTCAAACGTGTAGCATTTTGGAGTTCGCTAAAGCTAAGGCCTAAAAGCTTATTACAAGTTGTGTCTTACTCATAATTTCATAGTTTATTTCTGTCATGTCTTTCGTTCCCCTGCCCGCTCTTCACGCTCCCCTGCCCGCTGTTTTAAAGTATATACTGACTAATCACTTGAAGAAAAATGGTACTGAATGCCTTGTACATATGCAACCCACAACACACAATGGTATTTTAGGTTGTCTATAACTTAAGGCTTCAATGTGGAAGGCTTAAAATATGTTCCTGATCGATCCTTTCAAATTATATTAGATGAAATAGAACACTTTTACGTCTAAAATACTACCAGAATACCTGTTCCTGGCATGGACAGAATAGATTCATTTTGGACGTAAAAGAGTTAATTTGGGTTTAAACAGCATCAGAAGTGTCACCGTTTATCTAAGCGACCCCGAAAACTATGTATTCGACACTACTATTGGTCATTTTCTATCATTTTATATATCTCCCCCTCCCCCTCCACTAAGTTGAACCGTCAAAGTGAAATGATAAAAACCATTCCTGACCCGAACCTCATCTATGTTGAAAATTTGATCGAGATCGGACAGGTGATTCAGGAGGTGTGAAGTCACAAACATAATCACTTTCATTTTTTATATAGATAGATAGATAAATTTGTATTTCAATTCAACTATTATTTTCACCAGACTCAAGTGGTTGCATATTATTATAATAAGACTCAAGTGGTATTTTTTATTTTCATTGACTTCCCTTTCTTTCCAATGCTAACAAAACTTTTTTATTGATTAAATCTACTTTATAACATCTAATTTTGTGAGATGAAGAATTAAGTAATTAGAGCACTTCATCATTTGGTTATTTACAAGAATAGAAGTTAAACATATGAGTGTATTGTATCTAATCATTCCAAAATGTTGTAACCTAGGTGGTAGAGTATCTACCTACTAACTGACCCGAATTTGAATCCTAGTGAGACCAGGATTTTTAACTACTTCTATCCTGTAGCTCAAGAATTCATTCAGCTTCTGTAAAATAGACATCTGAGTAGTAAAAAGATACTCGGGACGTGGTGTCATTACATGTGCTCCTGAAGTCTTTAAGAAAGCGGAAATTACCTCGCAATGAAGGGCGCCTTTATGGTACGTATTACGAGAAATATGACTCTTTTTTCCGTTTCTGCTTTATCCAATATTCAATACTCTTTATCCAATATGAAGCAGAAAAGGAAAATAGAGGTAACACAGGTGGATTGAATAGCACATAGTAAATTAAAATTGTATTTTTCTCACAAATGAAAGTTGTTTATTAAAATAATACAGGTGTCCCAATTAAAAGATTAAAGTAAAAGTTGTATCATTAAAATTTGAAAATATGTAATCAATTGAAACTTGCTAAAAATGAAAATACACATCTCATTGGTTCCTAGATATGAGCTCCTTTCATTTTGTGAGATATATATAAACTGTAGTCTTACAACTTGTATTTTATAATGTATCTGAGGAAGGCAAAGATACTTTATCAATATTTAACAATATTATTTATTAAATAGTGTATTCTTTGGTCAGAATTTGTCTTTTACTCTATACAAGAAGCTTCAAAGCTAGAATGATTGGTACTCAATGCAAAACTAGAAAAAGGCATAGTATTTTTCAGTCTTATTCCCGGTCAGACAAAACGTACTCGTAAACAGTCTGCATAGGTTCTCTCAGGGTTCTCCTGTTTCCCCATCATTTTCATCATTTCACCATTTCATTCTTTGTTGTCATCACTATTTTCCTTTGGGCTAGGAGCATAAGAAAAGAAACATTCTTGCGGGCCGGACCTGGCTCACACGTTGCTATGAGGATATTATCGGTCTATAATATTCGCTCTGTTATGACTATGCTATAATCGGAGACTATGGTTGGTATTCCAAAATGAATTTATGTTCTCTTTAGCCCATTTTCCTTTCAAATCACAGATATATCGAAAAAGCTATCTAAATTCTCTATTTCTCTTCTTCTTTTCCCTCCTCCTCTTCTCTCTCTCTCTCTCTCTCTCTCTCTCTCTCTCTCTCTCTCTCTCTCTCTCTCTGTGTGTGTGTGTTTGTGTGTTCTGTCTTTTAGAGCCTCTAGGACATGTAAAGTGTTCGCTCTTAGCAGTGAGAAATCTAAAATTCACCGAAATAACCGTCTGTTGGCTAAACAACCTCCATTTCTCTCCTTAACGACCATTTCGCAACCATTTTGCTTCACAATTGGTCAGTCATTTTAGGGGCGATATTTGGCCCTTAACGAGTATGGAGTCATTTCAAGAATTTTAAAAGCTATTCAACTCCCGACTGCATTGCAAAAGAATGAAATCCAAAAGGAATTAATAGGTTTGAACCAGCAGACGTAAAAGAGAAAATCAAACAAACTTGTAGACTGAGCAAATTGAAATCGTATATCTGCGTTAACAGCTTTGAGATCCGTTTTGTGTCAGAGATTAACGTAAGCTAGAAAAGAAGGTATATTAGCTAATGACTCCTCTCTATTAAATATAAAATGTAAATATAACGTGGGTAGTAATGCCTTTGTAGACATCCAAACTATGAACGCATATATGTAGGGACTCAAATAACACTGCTATGGACGTCTGTTGATAGTATCACAGTAAAAACGATGCGAGAGACGGAATATCGTATTGGACTCGATTGAAATCCAACTATCCATCCTTATATCTCTACTAAAGCCGGAAGTGGTAGAAATTACTGCTTCTGTTGGTTAGAACAAAAATGATACAAGACAGCAAGAAATAACTTTTTGACGTAGATCAAGCATCCCAAGAAGCCGTAGTTTCACCTCGACTTTTATCCCTTTATCCAAATCCAGTGGTTCTCAACCTAATTCTTATTACGACCTCCATTTTGTCATATCCTCTTGCCAGCGACCCACTTACAATTTCTGGTTTGTAATAAGCTTGTGTGAGATTTTTAATATACTTATACCGGAGATTACACGATGTCCATCTCTTTCTCTAACAGCAGAATTTATTTCTTGTATATAGTGGATACAGATACAGTAATATATTCCCTACGATGAAAGTGATGGTTCAAGATGGGTATTAAATCCCTTCATTGAAGAGACCATTAAAGTAGCTGATCTAAACCCACAACTTCTTGACCAACTAACAGAATTATCGTTAAACAAGTTCTTGCAACTGGTTTTCTGTAACGAAGACTTGGACAAGTTCAGGCTGAACAGAAGAAAAGTATATCTTGGCGTGGTGTGTACCGCTTGAAAATTAATAATTCCATTTGCTACATCGTACCTGTGCAAAAGTGTTTTTTCTTCCATAGTAAGCACTAAAATAAAGACAGGAAATTGCTTATCAGTTGAAAATGACTTAATAATGTATGTTAATGAAGATTGGGCTGATTGTTTCACTAGTGAAATCATACCATGGTCAAGTATCTATTTAGCTTTCAATTTTAATTGTATTTCAATATACAGTTTTATTGCATGTGTATTTTTCTGGTATTTCAATATGCAGTTCTCGTTGGTTTTATATCGTACCTGTTTCATTGAAATAGTTTTTTAACTAACTCTGCACCTGTTGAAAATGTTTAGTAGACCTATCTTTTGTTGTTCTTAACAGTACGTATAAAAAAAAATGCCTATCAGAACAAAATTCAAAATAAAATTTAAAAATATTTTTCGGTATTAGATTCTAATTATATTTATCTCTCCCGCTTATCTTTGCGACCCCCAGGTTGAGAAACCCTGTTATAACACATACAAATCAACCATTTCCGGTTTTAACACTCATTGTCATACTGGTAAGTGAGTTTTATTTCACAGTATGAAACAATGATAGACTACAAAAGTATGCAAATTTAATACTCAAACTTGAAATATTACATATATAACTATAGATTGTAATAGAAGAATAACATCAAAGATAGGACTAGTCCTTTAGACGCAGAATTCATATCAAAATATCCATACTCAATATCTCTTACCGATTTTGTTCTGTGTAAATAATTATTGCAACCGAAAATACTCGTAAATTTCAACAACTACTGGTTACAGTAGAATATTGTGGGGTATGTTTCCTTCAGGCGCTGAATCGATTGCACAAAAAAAAAAAAACTGTCATTATCTTTTACTGTTTTCCTTCTATGGCGATAAATGTTGAAACCGGAAATGGTTGCTTTGAATAAAGTTTTAGCGGAGG
The DNA here is from genome assembly GCF_964235325.1 of Thermobia domestica. NCBI lineage: Eukaryota > Metazoa > Arthropoda > Insecta > Zygentoma > Lepismatidae > Thermobia > Thermobia domestica. Next base: position 392,423,270 of record NC_137454.1, read on the forward strand.
AGATGGCAGCTATTCCTGGAACCTAAATAGATTGCAAAAAATTGACTCTCGATATCTCTCACTGTCTGTTCTATGGAAATCAATATTGAAACCCGAGTAATGACAGATTTCAACCACTTCCGGTTTCGATAGGGTGTTGGAATAGTGATGATGTAGTCAACTGCGACGTTGAATAGTTTGCAAGAAACAGTTTATCGGTGTGTGTTACCGTTTTACTTTTATGTAAACAAACGTTGAAATCGAAAATGGTTGATTTATACCATTTTTGGTCTGAATAAATGATTAATAGAAGTAAATCGAATCTATTCTTGGGACGCAGAATTGATGGTGAGAAACCAGTTCTCAATATCTTTTAGAGCGTTTGCTGTATGGATATCCATATTTAAACAAGATATTGCAGTAAATTTCAACCACTTCCGGTTTCAGTGGAGTTTTTCTGTTGTTGATGATGTGTTGTTTTGACACACTGAATTGATTGCCGCAGCTGAGACAAATCACACATTCCGTGGCGTGGATACCCCTACTGCTTTCTGCACCATTTCTATTGGCCCTGGTCAACTTCGTGCCTTTTCGTGTGCTGCGAAGAAAGCCGAAGGATCGCGGTTATTAATGTCGAATCCATAGTTTTCGGGGTCGATAACGTTTAAATTCAAATTCAGCCAATAGTACTCACAAGGGGGATTGTGACATGTAAAAATAATTGATAATGACGTATATTAGTGTCGAATTCATAGTTTTGGGATCTCTAAGTTGATTGGTGACAGTTCTCTTGCCCTTTGTGTCCAAAATAAAAAGTACTGTCTCGGTGTGCGAAGAACGGGCATTCTGCTAGTATTGTAATATGTTAAAGAAAGAGCAAGAAACTGCTTTTGACATTGATTAGCATCACAAGAACAGGGTTACAATTCTGACCTTTATCTATAGAAACCGAAAGTTAGATGTACCACTTCCGGTTTTAGTATTGAAGTTGTATAGTTTGGAAGGCTACCGTGGCTTCACAATGTGAAACGATTTTTTTCTAAACTCCGTTTTCCTGAAACGGATAAATTATGCTCTACATGACAGATATGTGAATCTATACACGAGACGTTAAATCTTGTTGACATCAGTTGAAAGTTTAAGTTAATACACATGTCACACCCGTCCTTATTAGAATGATCGGTTGTGTATATATACCACACCCGTCCTCGAAGAAGGATCGGTTGTGTTTTTATGCAACGCCCGTCTTCAATGAAATGGCCAGTCGCCTTTATATGCCACATTCATCCTTAATGGAATTATTGCCTGTGTTTATATGCCACGCCTGTCTCAAAAGGGTTAAACAGTATAAAACAATATTTATTACTATTTAACAAAACATGTAGATGAAGATACATTACTAGGTCATCTTCAAAAGTTAAAAATTATCAACGGCTATCACAAATATTAGTTGTTTCTGAAACAATGAATGGAAATAGAAACCATTCTATAAGATATAGAATAGTAGGCACAATGCTTTGAGATGTAGGAAGTGCAAGAAAATCTAGTTCGACATGGCTGACTTATATATTACATTGACTCATTCTCAAATTAGATTGTTAGAATTTAAGTATTATTTGATTTAGTCTGTCAGTTAAAAGTCAGTGTTGTGCACCTTTAAACAATCAGTAACACTTCCATGTTTCCTGATTTTTTCCCCGCTCGTTCGTCAGGAGGGAAACCGCCGTCTTGTTGAAGGTAACACGCTCAATTTTTTTGGTTGTTCTTATCTTTTTTTGGAAACAAACGCTTGTACGTCATCCACTGAAGCTTCTTTTCCTCTTCGGGCCGATAAGAGAAGACTGAACATTTCTCACTCGTCTTTCCCCCTCCCCCTCCCCCTCCCTCATGGCATCCTCCCAGGAATATTCAGCTGAACCAACTATAAAAGCACGTTGGCATCCTTCAAACAAGCTTCCAGGGGTCACCTAAAACCCCTTCGCATCGCTTTCTTTTATCTACAGTCATCTCTCTACTACGCCTTTCTTACAAACTTTTTATCTTCCTTCAGTTGCCCACGGATGACCAGCAGTTACGGCCTTCGAAAGCCATCATGTTTGCCGTCTTGACAGCTTCGATCGAATTCGCGGGAAAGAAATCACAAGCAGTGTTGCTAATTCGCTGGGTGCATCAAATAGCCAACTCAATACTTTGAGTCAAAGAGACAAACCAATTTCCTACCTGAGCTAACTAGCCAAATCAATTTTGTGCATGCATCAATAAGCTAAATCAATTCTCTGCATTCATTCAAAAGACAAATCAATTCTTTGCCTGTATCAATTAGGTAAATCAATTCTCTTTATGCATCAATTAGCTAAATCAATTCTCTTCATGCATCAATTAGCAAAATCAATTTTCTATATCCATTCAATAACCAAATCAATTCTCCCCATACATCAATTAGCTAAATCAATTATCTACATCAAGACAATAGCCAAATGAATTCTCTGCATACATCAATTAGCTAAATAAATTCTCAGCATCAATTCAATAACCAAAATAATTCACTGCATGCATCAATAGCTAAATCAAGTCTCTGAACCAATTCAATACCCAAATCAATCATTTTCATTCACAAATTAGCCAAATCAATTTCTACATACACGTGACATCTAAACCAATTCTTTATATGTACCAAATATCCAAATCAATTATCTTCTTGAATCAAAAATTCAACTCAATTTTCTATTTACCTGGTTAATTTTATGCATATATCGAATAGCCAAACCAATTATCTTAGTTGATAAAAAATCGAAATCAATTCTCTGCCTACATTAAATAGTGAAAACAATTCTTTACATGTATCAAGTAGCAATTAATTTCTCCTCACGCGTCAAATGGTACACTAAACGCGAAGATTCACACTACACAAAACTTCGGACTAACAGAAGTCCAGTTGCTGCTCCAATCTATCATACCATAGTAAAAAATGGAACCAAATACACGGAGCGTGTTTGTATGTTTTGCCTCATCTATTAACATGGTATGCCAGACTGGAGCTGTAAACGGACGGCTGCCTGTCTGGAATTGTGCCATACCGTGTATCTTTGCGCTAATTCTTTGAGCGCATCAAAATCCAAATCAACTTTTTGCATGTATCAAATAGCCAAAACAAGTAATTAACCCAATAGAATGGCAATAGAATGTATCAAGTAATCAACCCAAGGAAGAATTTTAAATGGAGCAGCATTATGTTAATTTAAGTTTTTTGTTTTTCGAATAATGCTATCGAAGTTAATGCATTGTTCGAAAATTTCTTGTTTATATATCTGTAGTTCATCATTGACACAATTGCATTTTATCATTACGTACGATTACAAGAGCTGGATCGCATTAGACCTAATTGCTCACATTTATTGGCACTTATTATTCGTGTCCTTGTCCACACTTATTGGCAAGTAAACACCTACTTATTAGTGCTCATTGTCCATATTTATTGGCAGGTAAATACCTACTTATTAGTGCTCATTGTCCATATTTATTGGCAGGTAAACATCTACTTATTAGTGCTCATTGTCCATATTTATTGGCAGGTAAACATCTACTTATTAGTGCTCATTGTCCATATTTATTGGCAGGTAAACATCTACTTATTAGTGCTCATTGCCCACATTTATTGGCAGGTAAACATCTACTTATTAGTGCTCATTGCCCACATTTATTGGCAGGTAAACATCTACTTATTAGTGCTCATTGCCCACATTTATTGGCAGGTAAACACCTACTTATTAGTGCTCATTGCCCACATTTATTGGCAGGTAAACATCTACTTATTAGTGCTCATTGTCCATATTTATTGGCAAGTAAACATCTACTTATTAGTGCTCATTGTCCATATTTATTGGCAGGTAAACATCTACTTATTAGTACTCATTGCCCACATTTATTGGCAGGTAAACATCTACTTATTAGTGCTCATTGCCCACATTTATTGGCAGGTAAACACCTACTTATTAGTGCTCATTGCCCACATTTATTGGCAGGTAAACACCTACTTATTAGTGCTCATTGCCCACATTTATTGGCAGGTAAACATCTACTTATTAGTGCTCATTGCCCACATATATTGGCAGGTAAATACCTACTTATTAGTGCTCATTGTCCATATTTATTGGCAGGTAAACATCTACTTATTAGTGCTCATTGCCCACATTTATTGGCAGGTAAACATCTACTTATTAGTGCTCATTGCCCACATTTATTGGCAGGTAAACACCTACTTATTAGTGCTCATTGCCCACATTTATTGGCAGGTAAACACCTACTTATTAGTGCTCATTGCCCACATTTATTGGCAGGTAAACATCTACTTATTAGTGCTCATTGCCCACATTTATTGGCAGGTAAACACCTACTTATTAGTGCTCATTACCCACATTTATTGGCAGGTAAACATCTACTTATTAGTGCTCATTGCCCACATTTATTGGCAGGTAAATACCTACTTATTAGTGCTCATTGCCCACATTTATTGGCAGGTAAACATCTACTTATTAGTGCTCATTGCCCACATTTATTGTGTCACGGATGAAGTAATTACAAAAAAAACATAATTTTGTAGTGCATTTATACTACGTAAAACTCATTTTAGCATATTACTGCAATATGTTTTTAAAAATGTGTCTGTACACTAATGAGACTGAAAAATAACGGGAACATAATTTAACTCGTACCAGGCTTTGTTGCACAGAAGAACATTTTACATTTTCTTCAATGTGACTACTTCTCATTTCTATTACATATTACCATAAGTGTGAAAGGCGTCTTACACCATCCGCAAGTCAATATTTGTCGATAGCCAGCAGGGACTACCAAATGGCATTCTCTTGTGTCGTAGTAAGTGGTTCCTACATTTTGGCAAAGAAGATCGTCGCGAAGTCCATGAAAACATTTTTTCAAACTGCACCAATATGTCGCTTCAATCTTCATGCACGCATGTTCTTCCTCTTTCCGAAACACATTATTATGGCGTTTCCACTTTTCTCCTCTCCTTTACGTCACTGCTTCTTTACGTCACTCCTTTACGTCACTAGTGTGTGGTATTCAGTCAATTTTGACTGAATACCACACACTAGTTACCACTCGCCACACGACATTGGGTGATATCAATAAAAATAAGTAACTACTCCTGAGAAGTCCTGCTCGAGAATCGGAGTAACTACACCTGGAGTAATCTCCTCCCTCAATTTCGTATCAATAAAACAAGCCACTACTCAGGTCTAGTCTGCTCCAGATTTATGAACGTTTACTCGCGCTTCCTCTGCACGTAGCACTGAGTCGTATCAATAAAAGAAGTAGTTACTCATTTCTCCCATCCATCGCGTGGTCATTTTTTTTGTTTTTAACTTATGGCGTAATATCCTAAACGCTATGGAAGGGACAAGTAGCAACGACAGTTTCAATTAAAGTGCATTTGTGGATATTATAAAAGTTCCAGTGGTACTTTCAAAGTCACAGTTACCAGAAAGTAAACGAAGGAAAGCCGAAGCTTTGAAGGCAATTACAGTGAAATGCAAGGAAATATCAAATACATCTACAAATGAGACACAAATCCAAAAGAGAATCTTTAATATCCGAGCGAGCATTAAGAAAGAAAAAAAAACTAATTTGAAAAAGAAAACGGGAAACAAGAAAGTAATACTGAAACCACGGGAACGAACTTCTTGGAACTGATGGATGTTGATTGGAATCCAGCAATATCAAGATTAGCACGACAAGTGCATATCACGTGTTGTCCAAGGTCTTTGTAGATTGTTTGGCTTTAAGAACGAAATCAGACACTTGGTCCTTTTGTTTCCTTTTTTAAATAGTCCAGCCAGTCACGTCATAAAGCACATCCATCTGGTTGCGTTTTCCACACCATACATGTCCCCTTTCACCTTGGCATAAAAAAAATATACATTCTCATGTATACACCCTTCCTATCAGCGTTGAGTTGAGTTGATTTTGAGTTTAATGTCCTTTTCAGTAGTGAGGCTATATGAGAAGGGACCAACTGAGTAACTTGGAATCCGCACCATATGAGCTCCCGCCGGGAATCGAACGCGGGTCTCTCATGCCAAAGGCATGTACGCTATCCGCTTAGCCACGAAGGAGCTCTTCCTATTAGCGTATTCGTCTCCAAAATACTAGGTTTCTTTGTTGCCACGTGTTTATAGTCAAGTGCTCCGATAGCACCCGGAAATGTATATTGTTCTTGCCACTCTGCCTTTGCTGTTTGAATATTACACACACCTCCGGAAACAATCCATTTTCAGATTTCGCAATAATCGCATCCATTACACTTGTAGTAGTCATAGACACAGTACTTTGAGCCACAACAGAATCCCCTGACATTCAATTCAGACCTGGAATCCCGGATCACTCACGTAAAGCAAGAAAACCCGCATCTTTTCGTCATTACGTAGTGCACCACCCCAAATTTCCGTTGATTCTCCTAAAAAATGTTGTGCTAACTACTTTACATTTTCTTTCATGAACCTATGTTTTTTGTAATCTCCATTTGCAACATTTCTATGCAATTTATAAGTTTTACTACATAGCAAAACAATCATATACTCTGCCATATTTCGCACGGAGTCACCTATTTAGCTTGCTCCACAAATTTGGAGAAGTTACTAGCATCACAGAAGAGTCTTGATTTTTATTGATATCAAACGCGGAGTAGTTACTCGGCTCGAGAATAGAGGTGTGGTTACTTCAAAAGGGCGAGGCTTCTTCGAGGTCAGCCGAGACGACTAGTGCTCAGTTCTCTTTTTATTGATACCAATGCTAGTAACTACTTCAAAATTGGACGTAATGAGTAACTTCTCCGTTTTATTGATATCACCCATTGCCTCATCATTCCCTTGTCGCTGCAAAACTCTTGTAGCTCTGAAATAGAGCCCTTTGGCGTTATAACACTGTTGCACTATTTTTTATCAAACCTATGTGTATTAAGTGTGTTACACAATATTTCAAAAATGATTTACCATAGCAGAATGGGTTATTTTGACTATGAAACTAGCAACTTACGATCGAAGCACAATACTCACTTTATAATGATTACTGCGGATGGCAAAAGAAACCAATGTGATAACCAAGCTCGGGAATTATTCCCTAGCAGTGTGATTTTTAGAGCAACGAAGCGATATGAGACATTGACGGCACATTTTGTTATATGTCCAAATCACTGCATGGCTTTCCACCGTTGTGTTCATAGCCCGTTGTGGTTTTTGCCGTCGATTTTGAACTCGTGGTTTACGCCAAAAGTCATAGGTGCAAGTCTAAGGTTGAAGAACTTCTTGAGTCTATCTCAAACACGAACAAAAGCAACAAAATATAAAAGAAGTGAATAAAGTAGGGAAAGGTTCTAATATTGTTTTTTATTCATGCAGGCAAAACCCATCCTGGCACACTGAATCACCGGCATGTTTCATGTTTGGACACAGACGCTGTGGAACATGCGCTTGTTTTGGTATCTGCCATACAACGAACGATGATTCATTCGACCGAATCACATGCTTCCATTCATCAGCTGTCCATGTTGTTTATTCGTCGCATCTTTGGTGTTGTACCACAGCGTTATGAGCCATTTATCAGCGTTTTTGCACAGACATAATTCACGGTTATACGATACTCTGCATGATACGCTATTTTAGGCGTCCGTCACACAACAAACGATGGTTCATCCGAGCATATCACATGTTTCCAGTCATGAACGGTCTATGTTGTATATTCGTAATACCTTTGGTATCGTGTTACAACACCATGGGCCATTTATCAGGGATATTGCACGTGCATGTTTCACGGTTATTCAGAGAAACTCTGGAACATACGGTATTTTGGGCATCCACCACACAACTCATCTAATATCTCACGTTTCCAGCCATGAACTGTCCATGATGTATATTCGTCGATCTACTGGTGTCCTGCTACAGCGTTTTGAGTCACTTATAAGCAATTTTGCACGTGCAACTCTATCCTGTATGTTCAGTCATGTGACTCCGGAGGGGGGGGGGACTGTGACTGTCGACGTAGGCTGTGGGAGGTACTGAGGAATGAGCTGCACAAGTTTGTTAAAGCCAAACCTAAATACCGTGGAGCAATTCTAAAAGTAATATTTATATAAGAATATAATTTTAATTTAGATTTTCTATTATATTTGGTCGGAAGTACAATTAATTAGTAAACGTATACACGCAACGGAGTTTCTTTTAATTCTGATTTGCACGCTGGCTCAGTGGTATAGCTCTTACTTCTGCTATATGGGGTCCCTGATTCGATCCTCTGCCAAGTAAATTTGTGGTGGACAACATTGTGTCTGTGGGTTTTTCTCGAGGTACTCCCGTTTCCTTTCACTTTCTCATTCCACCAATTCTTCCATCATCAATCACTTGCTTTAATCATCTGTCTCTCTTAGACTAATGGGTATAATCGTGGGACGTTAAATATATTTTTTTAAAATTCTGACAATCATATGAAATCTATACTATTGTGAGTACATGAAAATCTCTCGAACGAAATGCGGGACGAGAAGATATTTTACTAAAGTTACGTATTATCACAACACAGAAACTTAACTAAATGAGCTCCGTAAGGTATACTGTAAAATATTTGAAATGTCAGACTAAAGCAATCGATTTTATGTTACTTTGAGCGGTGTTCAGACTTAATTCTAGAGTCTATTCATTTATTATTGGAGTGAAGTTCCTCTTTAGGCGACTTAGGCGTTAGTTTATGTGGCCTCCTTGATGCCTGAACCATTCTTAAACAAATTTGACACGTTAATTTAAGAGCGTGCTTTGAGTGTCGTAAGGAGTCAAATGTTCCGATCCATACCATTGAGGAATAATCACCGAAAAACAGGATATTAATAGACTTAACCTTGGAAAAAGCATTTTTGCGTAAAGTTTCATTGTAAACAATGGAAAACAGAATTTTCAGCATTAGTAATAGAGCGAAGTCCTTTTCGTTTTGTTTTGCAAACACAAATTTTCAAATCCATTACCCTATACTTGATATGCCAAATTTAGCTATTTGCGTCCCGTGTTGGTTCAAGAAAACAAGTGATATACTAACAAATTCCATGAATCTTCAATAAAGATAGATCACTTTACAATTAATGCATACATAGTAATTGCATAGTGTAAACTCTACACCCAGTTATGGTATCAATTGATCACAACTTTTCTGTGCATGGACTGTCAAACTTCAAAAATACTCTAAAATCTAAAACTACCTCATGTTGATTAAGCTACAAGCTTTAACCCATCAACGTCCAATGTCACCTAGAGGTGACACTACTTTAAAGGCGTCTTCTTCTTCACCAATCGTCCACCAGAGAGTCCTAGTGAACCACAGTAGCACCAGCTACTTACCTATATATGTTGCAACAGCACATAAAAAATTTTTCGTAGTCGACGTAGTGTGCAAGGAAGAAGATACCTTTAAGGTAGTGTCACCAGTAGGTGACTCTCGGCGTTGACGGGTTAATATACTAAAGAAATACCGTAATTTATAAACGCCCAACTCTGTCTAAATACCAAACTGAAACTAGACGTTAGCTTGTGAGGAATTGATAAATGTCAGAAAGTTTAAACATGCCTGTAATTTATTTTTAATTCTCGCTGTACCAACACTACATCATATACTCTTCTAACTAACGGGGGCCGCGGTGGCTCAGTGGTTGGGCGTTCATTTCTGGTGCTTGGGGTCCCGGGTTCGATCCCAGCCCCCGCCAAGTGAACTTTGTGGTGGACAAACACCGTGTGCGTGGGTTTTCTCGGGATTCTCCCGTTTCCTCCCACTTTCTTCATTCCACCATTTCATTCATTACTCATCATCACCGTCTCCTTTAGCCTAACCGGCATAACCGTGGGACGTAAAACTCAAAGATTTCATTTCATTTTTTCTTCTAACTAACATTTATTTAGACATCTGCAGTAATATCTTAACACTAAATATTTACTTTGAAGATTAGATTAACCCCGTCGGTTTTAATCAAAGCATCTTCTTGTTGATCTCAATATACGCGTTACTCTATTTGTTCTTAATTGGTTATTAGATACAACTTACGCTGATATAGCAATGTCAGATAGCTGCTCTGTTGCTACAGCAACGAAAATGTAAACATAATGTAATTCTGTACTAACTTATATGAAATAAGATTTTCTAGCATATTCAACGATATAAAGGTAGGATAACTGATTTGAATATGTAAATTTTATCCTGAAAATAAATATAAAAGGTGTTTTTGTTTTAGAATTTAAATTAACGATATATTATATGGCAGGAATTAAATTGAAACGTATATATAACGTGTATAGTAAATAATTAGGTTTAACTATAAATTGAAACAATATTCTGTAGTCTTAAAGAAACTATTAGTATTAAACATTGTAAATGTATCCAACTCACTTCAACGTTTCATAAATTGTTTGAAGTATTTTTTTTTGAATGAAAGAGTAATTAACTTATTTCACAAAACTTTAAAAAAAAATTGTGATAACGAAGAAAATTAATTAAGAACACCATATTCTAAACTTCGTTTTTAAGGGAACATGGTGTGGATCTGTACAACTCACAAGCATCTATTCAGCTTTATCCATAACTAACGAACTAACTACCTCTATGGTCTATGGAACCCGGAGGTTCAGTGCCGCGTTCACAAAAGCTCTCCACTGACTTCTATCCTTAGCTAACTGCATCCAGTTTCTACTTTGTATTCCTATCTCTGCTAGATCCATCTTAATATTGTCCTCCCATCTGCGCCTAGGTCTTCCTAATGGTCGTTTTCCGATTGGTCTTCCAGTCAAGGCTTTGAAAGCGTTTCTACTTTCTTCCATTCTAGCTACATGACCCGCCCACCTGAGCCTCCTAGACTTGACGACCCTAACAATGTTGGGTAAACCGTATAAATATGTAGTTCCTCGTTATGAAGTTTCCGTCATTCCCCATTCCCGTTCCTCTTGGGTTCGAATATTCTTCTCAGGATCCTGTTATCAAATAATTTCAGTCTATGTTCTTCCCTTAGAGTAAGCGACCATGTTTCGCAACCATACAGAACAACAGACATAATTATCGTTTTATATATTTTAAGCTTCAAATTCTTCGACAGAATTCGCGACGACAGAAGATTTTGAACCGAATAGTAACACGAATTCCCTGCTTTTAGTCGACATTTAATTTCTTCGTGAATATGATTTTTGTCTGTTAATATTGATCCTAAATATTTGAAACTACCCACTTTATCAAAAGCATTATTTAATATTTTAACACATCTATAATTTGCCATATTACGGTCCCGACGCACTTCCATGTATTTAGTTTTCTCTGCATTTACCTCTAAACTCATGTCACTGCAAGCGTTTAACAAGACCTCTGCATTTCTTTCTATTGTTCTCCTATCATCCCCTATTAAATTTATATCATCAGCATATGCCAGAACCTGGTGAACACCGTTCAATTCTAGGCCCTGGTTGCTATCTTTCATTTTCTTTATGGCGTATTCCAGCACAAAGTTAAATAATAATGGCGACAACGCATCTCCTTGTTTCAGGCCATTTTCGACGTAAAAGCTCGTGGACAAAATTTTCCAACCCGGACTTTGCTTTGGGATTCATTTAAACATATCTTAATTAATCTAATTAGTTTTCTCGGTATTCCAAGTTCCATAGGAACGTTGTATAATGTTTCTCTCCTAACCGAGTCGTACGCCTTTCTAAAATAAATAAACAATTGATATACCGGGGTATTGTATTTCCACTTTTATTCGAGTATTTGGCGAATGGTAAATATATGGTCGATAGTTGATCGATTTTGTCTAAATCCGCATTGATAATCTCCAATAATTTCATCTGCGCATGGGGTCAATCTTGCTAATAAAATATTTGAAAGGATTTTATAGGATGTTGACAGAAGAGAAATGCCTCGATTATTATTACAGTCAGTTTTGTCGCCTTTCTTGTGAATTGGATCAATGATTAATTCTTTCCCCACTCTTGTGGCAATTCTTCCTTGTTCCAGATAAGGAGAATGAGTTTGTGTATCTTGTACCACAATTTTTCGCCTCCAGCTAAAATTAACTCAGCCGGAATTTCATCTACACCCGGAGATTTGTGTTTCTTTAATTTCTTTATAGCAGTTTCTACATCTATTCGATTGGGTTCTGAAATATACGGTTCTGCGATGTGTATCTCCTTTTCTCCACGCACACTAGTTTTTGGTTGCGTGTTCAGCAAATCGTCAGAAATATTTCCATCTATTTAAGAGGCTATCCGTATCAGTGAGACTTGTTCCGTCAGCTTTCTTATACAAGCACAAGGTTGATAGCCTTTCTTAAATTCGCTGATACCCTTATACATGTCCCGAATATTTTTACTTTTACTATTATCTTCGAGTTCCTTAATTTTAGCTTTCAAAAATTGCGTTTCTTTGTCCTAAATGTTTTGGAAGTTTCCCGCCTGATATCTGCAAAATTTTGTGTAGTCATTTCATTCGGATTTAGTAGCCAGCGTAATTTTGCCTGTTTTCTCTTCTCTGCTAGTTTAATGCATTCCTGGTAGAACCATGGTTTGTTCCTACGTATTTCCGCGTGTGCCAATTTTTCTCTTGCTGAAATTTTAATGCTATCTCTAATTTCAATCCAGGTATCCTCAACACTAGTGCACTCCGAATCTTCTAAAGCCGAGAATCTATTCGAAACTTCAATCTGGTATTTCTCTCTTACCTGGTTCTCTTCTAATTTCTTTCAATTAAATCTCTCCGTTTTCGGACATTGAATATTACCTTTATTCAACGATAATCTCTCTCGTATTATCGCAGCTACCAGGTAGTGATCAGTGTCACAATCACCCCCTGTAAACGACCGGACATCAATTATGCTAGTTTGCCTTCTTCTATGTACTAAAATGTGATCAATTTTAATATGTGTTTTATATCGTCACCCTTATCTTCAGTTGGAGCATGTACATTTAAAACAATAATATCGCACCACCGTCCCTTAAGAGTAATAAAAGACAGTCTGTCAGTAACAAATTCAACCCGTTTAATTGCTGGTAATATTCGTTTGTGAACGAAAAACCCTGTTCCTAACTGGTGATTTTTATTTCCTTCCCCGTAAAAGAACGTAAAATTTGCGGAATTCTCAGATCCATTTCCTTCCCACCTAACTTCCTGAACTCCTACTACGTCCATCCTGTATTTCTCTAACTCACTCGTTACAGATTTTAACGCGCCTGTCCTATAAAGACTCCTAATATTCCATGTTCCAAATCTCATGTCCATTTTCTTTTGCTGAGGTCGTGTCAAGTTATCAGTCCCTTGTCCGAGGCTTTTGTGAATGTTTCTGAACAAGTGCCTTTTTTACAGGATGAGGCTGTTAGCCTTACCCAAACCCCCAAGCTGGAGGACCACTCCTAGTCGTCTGTCCGCGACTGCTTATTCAGTATATTCGCAGCTAACCTCTATATCTAGAGGTCTTCTCCTCGATCCGCAACCTGAGGACGCGCCATGCCGTGGTGACAGGAACCCACGTTACACGGAGCTTTATGCATAAAAGGATAAAAATATATAAGAGGTAGATGCACGTAGATTGATACATAGTTAGAGAGAGGGATACGAAAAGGAATTTTTTAATGAATAACTTTTTCTTTTTTTAAAAAAAATTAAATCCCACAATTATGCCCTTTAGGCTAAGGAAGACGATGATTAAAGAGAGTGAATGATGATGAAATAATTGGTGGAATAAAAAAGTGGGAGGAAAGGGTAGTATCCTGACAAAACCCACAGACACGGTGTTTGTCCATGATAAACTTACTTGACCGGGAACGAACCAGGAACCCCACGCACCAGAAATAAGCGTTCTACCACTGTGCCACTGTGTCCCCTTAGAACATTTTTCAAGTAGTATATGCATAAATAGTATTTCTGTTACCGTTAGATAAAGATAAACCATAACATGATGTTAACATGTCTTTTGCTACGCTGTTAAAGTGGATAAATAAGTTGCAATTTTTTCCAGCAAAATATAAATACTTAAATATTTATTGGCAACAAACATCACTTTTTAACGCCAAAAAAGTATATTTTGTTATTATTTTCTCGAAAGCTACATATGAGAACTTACTTTTATCTTGGTCAAGTGGGTGGTTCAATCCCCGGCCAATTAGGTTTGTGCTGGACAAGATCATGTCCGTAGGTTTTCTCGGAGTAGTTTCGTTTCCCCCACATTCTCATTCCACCAATCTTACCATCATCATTCATGCAGTTACCTTCATCATCCGTCTCCCTTAGTCTAAAGGGCATAACGTGGTATGTTAAACTGAAAGAAAGAACAAACATTATGTTGTTCAGATCTATATGATGTACCGACTGATGTGTCCTATATTTGTATATAAAATCTCTCGGTTACACATAAATTAAAATTTTAAGACTTGATGATAATTTCAGATTATATATCTCATAAATCATAATAATGCACTGTAATCTTGCTAGTAACATAATGAAGAACTTATTAAGAGGATATATTTCGGTATGAGCTTTACTTCAGTAAGCTCTTACACAGCATAAAGTTTTAGGTTTACAAATTAATTACTTTTTGACATTTTCCCCAAATTATCGATGAGCTTTTGCACTCACGCACACTGTGTGTGCTTGCAATAATTTAAGAGAATACCTCGAAGTAAAATACTCAACAATACCAGAACAATTTATTACTACATCATTTTTTTTTTCAACATAATTCCTTCGCGAAGACCGGTGGTAGAGATTTTGGTACTCCGTAAGAAAGTCGTTCGCTGAAATTCTGTTCAGTATTACTAATGACATTTGCTTGAATAGATGGAACATCCTGAAAATGCTCTTCCTGTTAAGGGTAGATTTGAGTTAGGAAAGAGTATGAAATCCGCTTGGATCAAATCACGTCAGTATGGGGAGCAGTTAAAGGACTGTGACCCTTCTTTTGGCCGAAAACAGATGTGGGCGGTGCGTTTCGCTTCCACCTAAAACATTCATGTCTATAAAAATTCTAGATCATTCTGCACACTTCAGTAGCGATTTTCCCTCCTCTAAACCTTTCCTGATTTTGGAATTCTTAAAGTATATTTTAGACTTTCAGTCAATCAGCTACTGTATCGTCACTATTTATCTTAGAATTTCGGTTCGTTTCTTATTCTCTTTGAGTAAAACAACCTTCCAAACTGTACTATTCACGTGTTTGTATCATATAGCTGAAAAAGGGAATTCGACAAAAATGTGGATTTTTCTGAAAAATCCATTTTTCAAATGTTTAGGCCCCTCTGAACCGGCCCTGTATTAACGTATAATCTCAATATTACTTGAAAAACAGGGAAAATGCTGCAACACGTCTGATAGTAATGTTGGCATCACATATATGGGTGATTCTGAAATTAAGGGGAATTTTGGCAATGGAAAAATCTTAAAATTAAAAATCGGAGAAATAATGTATAATTTATTTTTTACACACCTAAGGGCTAAACAAATACAATCATTACAGTGGACGAGGTCAAGAAAATATATATTTTTTTAAAAAAAAAATAGTAATTTCTTATTTTGATAAACACGGTGGTTACATTAATATCCACGGAGGTTACAAAACATACTCAGTGAAGATATATTTAAGTTTTATTCACTGGTAAAATGTAAGACAATGTAAAATTTTGAATTGAATGCTTAATATAGATTTGTGCACACAGCTAAAATTGCAGTAAACGTAAACCGGAGTGTTCTATTTTCCAAGAAAAGCTGTTCCAATCTCGCAACAATGTCTTTAATATCTACAGTGGCTCTATTTGCTTTTGAGGGAAACACAATTATGAGTTCTGCCTCTATTCTGTAAAAAAAACTCGACTTTATTCGGAGATGTTAGTAGACATTTTAAGGACACGTAATGTCTGATGGTGTTTCTGGAGTACATAATTTCAACATAACAAGAGTTTTCTGTGTAAGTCCTGTCGATATCCCAAAAAAATTGGCATCGTTTTCGTTGTCACTGGCGGATTACACATCTTGATAGCACAACGTTTGTTGAGATTTATTTGGTACTGGGTGCAGTAGTTAGTAAAAATACGGAACTTTTAACACGTAACTATAATGAAACTTCTGAACATCGTTAGGTTAGAGTAAGAGTACGAATATTTGAAAACAAGTTGTAGCAGTTCATAAATGCTGTTACATAAAACAATACACTTTATGGTTGAAACACACTGAGAAAAAAATTGTAGGTGGCGTACTTAAAAAGGTTACATGCTTAATTCCTGTAGTTTTTGGACAACGTACAGCAGACGTATAACTGAAAACGCATGTTTTATAATTCTTTCTGTGTAAGTGTTCCATCTATACGTACTTTCCGTATGAAACAATATCGGCGGTCAGGATCTCACATACAAATGGACATATATAACATATAGCTGACGAAGGTAACATAAGTATATGCATGTGATATACGGAAAACTGTTAGATGTCAGACATCCTGCAACGGCATGATGTAACATCTAAGGGCAGTGCCTATGTAGCATGCGGATAACGTATGCTTCATACTGATTTCTATAGTAAGCAAGAGGATACCGTATATTTGTTACCGCTGTCCGGAGAACGGATTTTTCTTTGTGCAGCAGGCACAGAGTTGTATTGTCCCTCATGAAAATGACTGCATTTAGTGTCAGGATTACATTGAAAGCAGCTTAGTCTGCGCATATTTAATACCAATGTGTTTCTTCCCCATGTCACTTGACGACACTTCCATCCCCTTTGGTAGCTATAACCAAAGGAGATTGCCCCCCTCATTTCGGTTATAATTCGCACACTGTCAACAGATGTAAACACGAAGCGTGAAGAACATTCTTCACACAATGACTGCGGCAACCATAATATAACTCGTGATACCAATATATTTACGGAATAGATTATATTTTGTTGATAGTTAACATGGAACATTGAAGGATTTTACAACTGATTTCGACATATCTATTGTTTTATTCGTTATAAACATATGGAAAATTAATAGTTTACTTGTAGCTACAAATGGCTACTTTATTGGTTGAAGCAAAAAAAAGTAAAGTTGACTCGGGCGGAAACCGAACCCGGCACCCTTTGCACGTGAGTCGTAGATATTCCTCAATCTGACACGCCGTCACTTAATAACTTCATGCGTCGTACGATATGTGCGGCCAGTCGGAAACTTCAAGACGCTTTTTCTCCGTTATTTTTGGCTGTTGCGATCTCCCAGTTTGTAATATTAACACTTTAAATAGGCACCACCACTTCGCGAAAAATGACCCCGAAGCTCATTTACCGAAGTCTGCTTTCTCCTTGTTAGTTTTATTTCGTTTTGCAATTTTCTTACCACTTTTCTTCGACTGGTTTTTACCCGGTCAAAATTAGGCCCAACAATATCATTCCTTACGACATTTTGATTGTTACCACCATTATCACTGTCAGGAGGAATTGCCTCTTTCAGCATTTTATTTACTGCTTCCTTCTTTTCTTCGTTTCTTCTTTTCTTTATGCCTTCTAACTTTTTCACGTATTTTTTTCTCTGGGCTCTTTTCTCTTGTTTACTCATGTCTGCTATTTTTTTAAACCATTCCGCTTGTAGTTCTGGCTTTGTATCTCTCTCTCTCTTTTATTTTGAATTCTTCGTATAATACAGCATCTGCTTTTATTCTTTCTCTTCTTCGTCTTTTTGATTCTCTTTTCATTTTTCTATTTCTGATACCTTACTTGGCTTTTCCTCTCCACAATTAACGCTTTTATTTGATTCCATTGTTACCTTTTCACTACCATTCCTTTTTTCTTGGTGCCATTCTCTCTATAAAATAAAAAAGTAAATCAATAATTTTAATAATCCAGGTTTAATAAGCAACAAACCTGTTTTTATTAGCTTGGACTCTACAAAGTGCACATCCTAACACCTAACTTCAAACATTTAGTGCTTTTGTTCAAGGAGATAAGCAACAACAAATGGTACAGATGTTCTATTTCGAAATTTTACTCATGTGTAACATTTAATTAAATTTTAATTCAATATTCATCAACCAAATCATATATTATTGAAAACATGTAATTTATATTATAGTAGCATGTTTAGCAAACATATGATGGAATTTTTCCTCCGGGTAGCTCTAATAGATAGCATTTCAATAAGAAGCTCATAATAACTCAAATATATAACTATTTTTTTATAATAATATCATGAAATGCTCATTATGGTAACCTCCATGGATCATGTGTAACCTCCATGCTAGATAGAAGCCATGGGGGTTACAAAAGTGAACTTCAGACAGCCTGATACTCAAAGCTAGAAGACTATATACGCAATGTCTTCATTTTTAGTAGGAAAACTGCTATTTTAACAATAATCAATCGAAAAAACATTTTCAACATTTTTAATAATAAAACTAGCAAATACATGGAGGTTACAAGATCAAAGAGTACGCACCTATTTTCCACAAGATGTGAAGATTTTTCACGAACACAATACTGCACACACACTTATCAACATATCACTCACAAAATGGCTGTTCTGAGCTTCACTTTCAGATCTAGAGACTGGACAGTGTAGCTTCCTAGTAGAGTTTCTGGTAATTTTAAATGTACTCCATGGAGGTTACCTCACAACCCAGGGACAATATTTTCGCATTAAATAGGCCATGAAGATGACCTTAAAATTTAATTTCTTGCTAAGTAGTTTCATTATTTATGTCTTATAGTAGTAACTTATGCGGATTTTTCACGAATTTTCTAGTGAAAACATATTTTTCTCTTCTGTTAATGTTGATAAATGCTGGTGGGGACACTCCACGGAGGATACATTTCACATATTTTTCGCTTTTTTAAAAGCAGAAAAATAAAATAAATGTTAAAATAAAATCTGGAAACACAAAGTACTAATTATTTTTTATTTAATAATAACTTTGTTACTTTAATATTGCATATCTAGAGGCTGAAAAATCAGAGGGACTGAAAATTCCCCTTAATTTCAGAATCACCCATATGCGTTCTTGGATCCCATAAAACCTTTTAGACAGCATTTGTTACAGAACAAAATAAGTTGTTTGCTTTGTATTTTTGATAACCGAACAAATAACCTCATGAACCCATCAACTTGACGAGCGCCTTCTCAAAACACATGGGACCCGTTTTGCAATGCATGTACGACTGAATAATAAAAAGGATCAGCCGTAATAATCGTTAAATGAATGTTTGAAACAATACAAACGTATGGTGTATATATATATATTACGAAAGTGTTAAAAACAAAATTTCCTTTATTCTCTCAACACTCACAACGAACAAAGATACACAAATGTGTTGGCGACGCTGAACAACATTCCAATGGACTACTTTTCTAGAGCATTTCAGAGTTTCTACAACCGATTCCGCGAATGTATTGCGTGGAAAGGGATGTGTATAGGGAACTAGCCCGGTAATATTTTTGTGGCATCGTTTAGTACTCTGTTTCAACATCCATTGATTTGTACAGTATATATATATATATATATGAAATTTGCACATTTGCTTGATTAAACCCCAATAACATTGTAGACTTCCTTAATTGTAATTCGGTACAAACCTAGTCAGAGAGGCCAGAAATTTTATCTTTCACTAACTGACTAACTAACTAACTCTATGGTCTACGGAACCCGGGGGTTCAATGCCGCGATCACAGAAGCTCTCCACTGACTTCTATCCTTAGCTAACTGCATCCAGTTTCTACTTTGTATTCCTATCTCTGCTAGATCCATCTTAATATTGTCCTCCTATCTGCGCCTAGGTCTTCTTAATGGTCGTTTTCCGATTGGTCTTCCAGTCAAGATTTTGAAAGCGTTTCTACTTTCTTCCATTCTAGCTACATGACCCGCCCACCTTAGCCTCCTAGACTTGACGACCCTAACAATGTTGGGTAAACCGTATAAATTATATAGTTCCTCGTTATGAAGTTTCCGCCATTCCGCATTCCCGTTCCTCTTGGGTCCGAATATTCTTCTCAGGATCTTGTTCTCAAATACTTTCAGTCTATGTTTTTCCCTCAGATTAAGCGACCATATTTCGCAATCATACAGAACAACAAACATGATTATCGTTTTATATATTTTAAGCTTCAAATTCTTCGACAGAATTCGCGACGACAAGAGATTTTGAACAGAATAGTAACACGAATTCCCTGCTTTTAATCGACATTTAATTTCTTCGTGAATATGATTTTCGTCTGTTAACATTGGTCCTAAATATTTGTAACTACCCACTTTATCAAAAGTATTATTTAATGTTTTAACGCATCCATAATTTGCCATATTACGGTCCCGACGCACTTCCATGTATTTAGTTTTCTCTGCATTTACTTCTAAACTCATGTCCCTGCAAGCGTCCCCTGTCCATTTTATCTTTAACACTTTTCAGAATCTTATACCTTCGTCGCAGAAATTACATCAAATAAATAATAAGAATAAAATTACAAAGAGAACAACTTGCTGTAATTCTGATTTGATGTGATTTTCATTTTAGAGCTCCTTTCAGCAGCGAGGCTATATGAGACATGCACCTACAGCTGAACGTGGAATCCGAATCACATGAGCTCCTGCCAGAAATCGAACAACTGTCTCCAGCGCCAAAGGCGCGTACAATAACCACTTAGCCACGAGAAAGCTCCACTGTTATTCTGATTGCAAAGAGAATGTTGTGGAGGAAAATGCTTGAAACTAAATTTTCTTATCAGTAGCATCTCATTACATAATTTTTCGGTGGTTCACACTCGTTTGGAAATTTTATTCTATAATTCTTTCAGTATCCTAAATAAGAAAAACTATAAAGAATCAATGAAAATAACCATATATATATTTACATTCCCATTCATAAACAAATGCTCCACTTCATTCGTATATGAAATCACTTCTGATGTTCTTCTGGGCAATCAATTTGTCAATAACTCATCTCAAGTTCAGTTTTTTAAATTTTTTTCTCTGTTGATACTACAGCTATGCACTGAGACTATTTTGAGCTACGGTACTCCTTTAAAAGCTTTTATATTCTTTAATATGGTAAAAACAACTTTGATTTTCTGAAGTCAACTTTGGATTATATACTCTGATTTTCACGAATTTTGTTGTATGCCATTCTCTTTCCACAGACTCACCATCAATTTCATAATATACTAAATGGAATCTCCATTATACTGCAAACGTCTGCTATCTCGTATATTTGATTTGCCAGGTGTGCTGTTTTGTGAACTGTTAACAGTATACACGAAACATACAATGTATCAAATTATTATGATAGTTGCAGAGGCACCTTTAATTACGAACGTTTTGTCCACGTACTTTTTTGAATTGTTGTCTCAAGACACTTCATGACTGTTTATTTTCTGTTTACGTTTTCTGTTAGAGGTTAGGCTATTTAAGACGAGATTTACAGTATAAAAACGAGTTTATTGTAATGTGTTTGGTGCTCCCCCACCTAGAATTGAACTCGGGGCCAATCCATCAAAGAAATACACTAGTCACTATACAAATGAGGATGACACGACACTTCATGAAGTCAACCAAACCACGGAAAACACTAAAGCTACTAGAATCTTCGGACTCTTAATGGAGACATTCGGCATATTCAAACACCCCAAAATTTGATTCAATCAATCAAAAGTGAGCGAATGTGACTTCTTTTTCTACAAAATCGTTATGAGACTTAATAGAAACGACCATGTGAACGAATCGTGATAGAATATTTGATGCACTTACCAGGCTCGCACTCAGAAAATTTTGTTGGATGAATCCAAAGTTTGGGAGGAGGGTCCAATACTATGAGACCTACATCTATGTACGATTGATCCGATGTAATTATACAGCCGAGAAACGATATCTAATTGTTACGTTCCGCCATCTATATAAGAAAAAATATAGAATTAGATTTTTTTTAAGACAAGAAAGAGTAGAGATGAAATGTAACATCAAATCTTAGGGCTACATCAGTAATTTCTCTAATAAACATTAGAGTTTTATTATGAAAGTGTACAAGCGAATGTCGAGTTAAGAAGTTTAGAGGAGGGATCCGAACCCGGTAGATTCTCCGTGTAGGTGCGACCCCAGTACTCACACCAGTTAAATTCAGCATAATTTTAATGTCTCTATTACAATTCTCATACTTCTTTGCATTTTCACTCAGATGTTCCAAATATATTACACAATTCAGATCCACTTCTAATTCCCTTCATATAAGATACGACGAAAGCAAAATAATCATATTTTCATTTCAAAATCTTTCAGCCATTTATTGCTTTCAATCAACTTTGAAATTTCTACACAGTTTAGTTTTTACTTCCAGATGATAGTTGACTTTGGTCGATTATGTTCTAACTTCTTTCTAAACTTTCACAATTCGTCAGTGCACTAAAAGATATGCAGTAGTTTGCTATCACTCAACAGAATCCTCTACAAAATAGGGTAATGATAAGATTTTTCTTAGAAGAAATCTTCCGAAGAAATGCTTACTTATCGAACAGGCGTTATTGAGAAAGTATTTTAGGAAAACCTAACACTATAAACCTATGGAAGAGGATATAGGAGAGTATATGGAATATATCCACCTAATTTCTTTATAGTTCAGCATATATTTACTTTAATTGAGAGATGTAATGAAGGTGTAAGAATGGATATAAGCTATAGTTTTGAAAACCGTCCAGTATATATCTACCAAAAATTCTAGCAGTACATAGCTGATGGAAATTATGGACAGAAAGTAATAAATACTAGCAAACACAGTTATAAATCAATCAGTATATCATCACACAACACGTTTTCAATTTTGCAACTTCGAAATATACTGAGAGAATAATGTTTCTGCGCACAAAGTACGATCTCCGAAGTACAGTAAGTTCCGCCCCCTCCAAAGAAAAAACCTTTCCGTGTTTTTTTCTTAGAAGTGTTCCAGCTGAACGTACGTTACTGCAAATAACAATACTTGCCTTTTTCTATTTTGCATATGTTAAACATAAATGTTGAAAAAAAATCAGTTCCAAAATTTCCTTCAGTTTCCCACAATACAGAAGGTAAGATTTTTACCATTGTAGCACTGTTTCCATGTACAGTATGTTTTGATAAGCTATTCGCTTTTCTTACAAACATTTAGTTTACTTAGGCAGGAAAACTTTAGTCTAAAGAAAAATAAGAGATCATACGTATTTTTAAAAAAGTATTGAAAATAAACTTGCAATTTAATTTTGTTCTGCGGTAACTTAAGAATGTCTGGGGAAGGATTCTAAACCTTCGAAAGCCATAATTTTGTTTGTGAGCTCCTCCGTGGCTAAGCGGTTAGCGTACGCGCCTTTGGCGTGGGAGACCCGGGTTCGATTCCCGGCGGGAGCTCATGTGGTTCGGATTCCACGTTAATCAGTAGGTCCACGTCTCATATAGCCTCGCTGCTGAACGGGACGTTAAACCCAAAATCAACTCAACTCAACTCAATTTTGTTTGTTCGATTAGTGTATTTTCATTACAAGAAGTTGAGATAAAAAGAAATGTAGATAACTGATTGAAAGAATGAGTTATACTATACTACTATATTCTTCTATTTTAAATTGTAGTTGTCTTTAATTCTGTTTAAAGCGCCACACTACCTGAAATAAGATATCAACAGCTGTACACGCAGTTCATTCTTTGATTCTGTTTAAAGCGCCACATTACTGGAAAGAAGTCAAGAACAGCTATCAACGCTGCTTGCGTTCAAATCAAGATTTGAACGACAGGATGCCGCAGTTAGTCCTCTCAGCTGCCCGCGTTTCCCTTCTGTACTACACATAGAGCAATCTATCACGTTCGCTGCTCTATTGTGAACGTGGTGTGATGATGGAATGCATATACGCAAGGGGTAAAGCAAGCTAAGAGTAGAAACGAAAAGACAACACAATAATATTGTAAATATTATTAAATATCTTAAGAAGCAACAAACAGTGCATGATATTTGGTGATTCACATGCTCTTGCGAACTGCACAAGGCGACGCCACTGTCTCTTATTTTGTTGCGAACAGGATAGTTAGAATCAACATTTACTGAATTCCATTTTTGGAAAGAACTCAAATTCTGAACCATTTCCGCTTTATTTTTTAGAAGTTTTGAATGTCATAATTAAACCTAGCACGCGTGGTTTCTTTTGTATGTCCCTTTTGTACTTCAAGGAGGTTTATGTGTCAAGTTACGAGTCTGATACGAAATCTTTCATTTTCATTTAATTCGTTCCCGGTTATGCCGGCTAGGCTAAAGGAGATGGTGATGATCAGGGATAAAATTGGGTCTGAAGAGGTAGGAGAAAACATGACTTCACGCCCTCCCTCTTGCTTAGCTTTGCACATTGTAATATTTTTGGAAGTGGGGTAACGACATTCTCCCGCTTTCCCCCTCACTTTTATCCCTGATGGTGAAGAGAATTGAATACATTTGTGAAATGAATAAAGTGGGAGGAAATGGAAGAACCCCGAGAAAACCTACGCACACGATGTTTGTACATCACAAACGCCATTTGGCCCGAGTTGTGATCGAACCAAGGACCCCATGCACCAGAGATGAACGCTGTATCACTGAGCCACCGCATCCCCCTACAAACCTGATATGAACTAACATTCTAATCGTGTATATACAAGTTTTAAATGATAGTTATGACCGTAACAAATTAGAGAGGTAAAATTTCGAGATTGGCAACACTGAGAGTAAAATGTTTCTCTTGGATGGTAAGATGAGTGTGTTTGTGTGGTAAGAGTGGTAACCCATGAAGAAGAGGAAAGATTTTGAGTGTCCAACTTCTGACGTACGAGAGATAATGTGATCACATCATTTCTATGATGCTCTTTTCTTATTTTTTTCTTTTACTTTCCTTTTTTTATTTCTTTCTTCCTTCGTTTCCAGATTTAAGTAGTCATTTTAGTCAGTGAAAAAGAAAAATACAGGGAATTAGAATTTATTTTGATTTTATTCGTGTCTTTTTTGTTTCTTTTATTTCTTTCATCTTACTGTGATATCCTTGCCAACTTATGAGAAAAGTTTTAACGTAACTTATTTGTATAGGTTCAGGAACATAAAACAAGTTAATACATGCTTCAAATATCACCAACTTCTACAGAAGAACCACATTGCATACCGAGGATACGTTTCCTGCCTTCTAAATTGCAAGATTTTTAAAATATTTTATCTTTCTTCTTTCATTTAAAAAAAAACGTTTAAAAAGCCACATTCAATGAACGAATTATTAAACAATATGGGTGGGACGTAAACATATTAAATGTCAGTGTTGCTATATTAAAATGTATCTTGAAGCGTCTAACTTTAGCCAATTTGTTCTTTATATGCATACACATAAGATCGATGAAACACAGTGAGATTACCTTCCTAATTGTGTTTAGAGAAATTGATCTGAAAATGAAATACGATCTTCTCCGAGAAAATTGACCACTTTCTTTTTAAAAGCCATATAATATTGCAATCATAAGTAGAAAATTGTAATGTTTTGTCATTTGTAAAAAGAAGGATCAATTTGTAACAAGATTTGTCTTTGTTTGATTCAATTCTATCTACAGATGAAAATGGAAGGCATTTCAAATGCTGTAGCAGTGGGTGGCTAGTTTTAATAATAGCAATTCGGTGACTACCTGAAATCCTATTCATCTCAACATCGAAATAAATAAATAAATAATATTGTTGATAATGATAATGACGAAGAGGAAAAATAGAATAAACCATGGAAATAAAAGGGTCAGATTCCCCTTTCAATTATCATTATATGTAAAAAAAAAAAAAAAAAAAAAAACCACACACTTGGCGTAACCGACCATTGGAGGGCCTCCGCCATCCCAACGCCATCTGTCAGCAACCGGCTGAACTACGATCAGTTTAACCCTACAGTGCATGATTTTTTTTTTTTTTTTTTGTATTTAAGTGAAATAATATACAGACATATGATAAAACACTTCTAATTCATATCCGAATAGAAAAATGTGCTAAAATAATTTTTGGTGTTAAAATATAAAAATACTTTGTATCACTTATGATACATTAAGCATCAATAGTTCATGTTCCTCTCTGTTACGTGTCGTAACTTTATATATAAAAAAAAATAACGAGAATAGTATTAGAGTTGCGTCTTAGTTTTCTTTTGTTTAAGGGTTAATCAGCGCCGCCAAGTGGTTGGTTGACGAACTATACCATCATGTATGTGAAAGATGTGTAAGGCCGCTTCATACTGAAGTTGGTGATAGCAAGGGTAAAATATATCTCGTGTAGAATTGGATACTTAACGAAATCCACATTATTACGACGAGTTTGAGCAGATTTTGCAATGAGTTGTGATATTTCGCTCTTCTTGTTAATTGAAATTTGATTACAACATTGATATAAGGTTGTTCTACGTATTAATACTAAATAGGAGGATTATTAATAAATTTAATGGATTTCTGTGACTCTGTGGACGTTTAAATGGAAGGTGTAAGTCTCATTAGAAGCATATGTTTGAGGTACATAAAGACTCCAGTGTTCAAGATTTGTTAAGTTTTGTACATTCGTTGGTTTATTTAATTCCTATAAAGATATATTCGTTCATAAGAGCTTATCATTTAACCCGAATGAAGAACATAGTGATATATTTCTTAATGATCATTTTTTTTAAAATCTGTTATTTCGCGGCAAGTAAGTGATTTTCCAAGTGAAAGAAAGCTTTATGTCATATGGTCTCTGCAATATTCTGGTGAATTTAGTGAACTATTGTTTGTCTCTCTCTCTTCTTCAGCTTCACAAGTTAATCAAACAAAACGTGGGGTGATTTCTCGACTGGGATCACCTTACCCTATGCGACTGTCCATGCTTACTTCGGTAGGGTCACATGAGCACAGCGTAACATCTCTCGTACAAAATCAAATTATAGCATACGTAAAAACAATTAGGAAACTTACTTCATGAACTTGGATTTTTTGCAACTTCGAAACTATTCTTTGTCCTTCAGAGTAGACGACCCATAAACTCTTATATTCCCACCTTCGCTAAGCACACGCACGAATTTTTTTTCTTTCTGTACTGAAGCAACATTTTCCTGACATCTACCGGCTATATGGTGAACTAGGTGCTCAGGACAAATATCAGATATGATACAATATGTATTTGTGATACAGCTTACGACCTGTACACTAATACTAGCCATAATTTATTTTGTATCAAATATGATACAATATGCATTGTAGGGTTAACCACGTGATCACCATGCTGTGTTGCCCTGTCAATAACCGACGTATCGGGAGCTTTCTAGTCTTTTATTCACGTGACTTCCCAGTTGGCCTCATGACGCCGGGTGGACGCCGAAAATTGGAGAAGCACCGGCCGGGAATTGAACTCGGGATCACGAGGACACGAATCAAACGCTCTAACCACTAGACTGTGATGTCCCCACTATCAGCATAAGCACTCTGCCATTATTGGCAAATCACCTGAAGAAACTGAGAAACTTCCATGGTGCACGGTCTTCCGCTAACCTCTTCGTCTTCACGTACGAGTTTTCTATTTTGATTTCGTCGATCAACTGTAACCTCCTTCGCCCTTTCCCTCAATTTCCTGCTACCATACCTCTAGTACATTCCTCATGATACATTTCCTTCTCAGTCAATGTCCCTACCAGGTTGTCTTCCTCTTTTACATCTAAAAATTTGTTCTTTTCGCCCCCTACTATTAATGAAACTTTCTCATTAGTTTTCTACCCGTCCAACCTAATTATCCCCATTCTTCTCCATACCCACACTTAGAAATCCTACAGTTCTTTTCGTCGATTTTGCGTAATATTCATATTTCTGCTCCATACAATACATCGAACATTTTATGAATCTTTTTCCCAATTCTTTATTCAAGGACTCACAAAATTGTATTTTCATCCTCCTAAATGTTTCTTTCACCATTCCTATTCATACTTTTATTTC
Source organism: Thermobia domestica (assembly GCF_964235325.1). Lineage (NCBI taxonomy): Eukaryota > Metazoa > Arthropoda > Insecta > Zygentoma > Lepismatidae > Thermobia > Thermobia domestica. The sequence goes on from NC_137454.1 coordinate 392,451,226, forward strand.
ATGTTCACACTTCGTTTCACATGTCAGTCCAGGGGGCAGAAGCTACTCTTGTTCTATTTTATCCCCTCCTTCTTCTATACTTAAAACTGATCGCTTCGTTCCAATCACCATAGCTTTTTTTCATAACATTTATTTTCATCTCATTTTCTTCACAGTCCTTTGTCCCATTTGCTAATATCTTAAAGATTTTCTCTTCAGGCTCAATAGGCTTTAATTCACTCTCTCTTCTACATCGTTATTAAACAACGTCGCCGAGAGACAATATCCCTGTCGAACTTCCATTCCAATTGCACTCTCCTCTGTCACTCGTGCTACTCTTAAATATACTTGTTGGCCCAAGTTTCGTATGAGTCTTCGATCTTTACATTCAATTCCAATCTAACTTACAACTTTCATCAACAAATCCCAGTTCACCTTGTCGAAAGCCTTTTCTAGATCAATAAGTACAACATATATCTCCGTTTTTTTCCTATGAATCTTTCACCAATTACTCTTAATAACATAATTTCATCTCTTGTGCCCTTACCTCTCCTAATAAGGAAACGTTTGTCCTCAACTTTTTCATTTGTTTCCATACAACCTTATGTTCAGTATGTTTTCTTGTATGCGATATTAGACTAATAGACGAATCCTCACACCTCTCTGGATTCGATTTCTCAGCCAACGTTTTCCTGATCGTTTTCAAGCAATCTTTTAGCCGCACTTGTGTTTCATATATTTCATTGCAGAATCGAAAGAATTCTATCTTGCCTTTATTTTGCAAAGTATTAAGTTAATTTGATTAGTATAACATCATTCCTGGTAGCCTTTTCATTCCTAATCTCGGATATAACTTTTGTAAACTCATCTCGTAAGACATTAAACTCTAAATTGAACATGTTACAGCATTTAACATTAGCTATTTTGAGTTGGCATCAAGAGGGTATGCTAGCAGCGGTGGTTAAGTGTTTACGTTATTGGATTCAGTGTACAACGAAACATTTGTCTATACAGCAAGATATGTGAAACAATTGAGTTAAGCAGCTCAATCTTAAGCATGAGAGTTTCTTCGGTAATTTTATGATCTGCAATCCTCAATAAACGTATGACCAGTGATACGAGATTGGATACACACTTGTAGAAACAACATCCATTCCTCTGGAAATATCGAACGTGTTTGAACATCCTTGGAAAGGACACTCAATGGCCGTCCAATTCACCCGGCCTTACTGCAGCAGAATTTCCTTATCAAGGTAATTAAAAACTCAGTACAAGTAGACAACCCGAAACAGCTCGAAGGAGCCCAACTGCACAATGGAATTTCAAGATGGATCGTCATTTCTTGTGTTTATTTCATTCTAATCCTCTCTTACCTTTACTTTTCTGTGTCTACATTTTTTTAGAATTGCCATTTTTATTTTTAATTTATAAATACCATTAAGAGAACACCGCTCAATCCCAACCCCAGTAGCAAGAAAGTTTTCGGTCAGTTGGCATGTGCTTGGCTTTTGACTTTCTAGGCTTGCACTTGAAACACAAGTTTTCATACAATTTGCCCTTTAGATTCTTCGCAGAGCGTTATACAATCACTTGTCATTCATTGACTACTGACTTGACTTGTAAAACGCTTGCGTCAAGCTTGAATGGAACACTGAATGCAACGTTGCCCCCAAGTAACTGCGTTACTGGAATACAGCTTCTGGCATGGTTGCTCGATTTTCAATCAAACTGGATGCAAACTTGGCCGACTTGTAATAATTCAACCTTACGGCAAGCGGTTTGCAAGTTGTCTCTGGTACTAGGGATGTAATTCTGCCAATGTGAGAAACACTTCGATAAAGTCCTTTTTGGCGAAGCAGCTTTTCTGAAACAGCAAACGTAAAAGTAGTGAGGTATAGAACAGAAAAATGTGAACGATAGGAAAGTCTGAATAGGTAAATTACATATGTCATACAGTTGAGTTGAGTTGATTGTGAGTTTAACGTCCCGTTCAGCAGCGAGGATATATGAGACGTGGACCTACTGATTAACGTGGACTCCGAACAGCTTGAGCTCCCGCCGGGAATCGAACCCGGGTCTCCCGCGCCAAAGGCGCTTATGCTAACCGCTTAACATATGTCATACATTTTAATTATATATTAATAACTGTAAATAATTTGGAAACATCTGAAAATAGTGTCACCTCAATACTTCCTACCAGTAATGTATTAGTGGCAGGAATTTTACTGAAAAATGTTAAGTAAGGAAGCTTCCCCATCCTTCAGAATTTTGTATCCTGGTCTAGACATATCCATGAATTTTTTCATTCAAAGTACAGTCAAATATTTCAATATATTTTTTCTAGTACAAATATGGACGATATTCCCAAAGCCCTCATTGGTATAATGCCTTTATAATTGCCATTTTTTTTACTGTTATTCTGTATTTCGGAAAGTTAGATTTCCCATAATGCCTTCACCTCCGTCGTACTGCCGTGGCTTCTCACCACATAGCATTAACGAGAATATATACAAAATTACCTAAATATATAAGCCCATGTGATTAAAAGGTTCGTCGAAACAGAAACATGTATGCAGTATAACGAGCGGGAAAAAAATAAATTTAAAATGTATACGCTTTTTAGGAAAAACATAAAATAATTGAGTTTTGTATTCAATCTGCCAGTCACTCGCGGAGAGATACACATGAGTGCTTAAAAGCATCACACCACATCAATCGTTGCAGGCAATGCATCCTCCATTTCAATCAGTGATACCAGAATCATAAACGATTTTCTGCGTCAGCTTCAATTTGCATCACTCTGTGGAAATAATTTTATACTTACCCAGTCTCATCCAGCTGGGACCAGTTTCAATGATTATTGTTGCTTACTTTTTCAATTGAGCGAGCTTCATCGTGGCTAAACGGTTAGTGTACACGTATTCGGTGGGGGAGATTCGAGTTCGATACCCGGCGGGAGCTCAAGTGGTGTGGATTCTACGTTAGGCTGTAGGTCCACGTCTCATATAGCCTCGCTGCTGAAAGGGACGCTATAAAATCAAATCTTTTTTTTAATAAACACTGCACATTAATATGTAAAACTATAATATATAACGTAATGAGTGTCTCGTCTAGCAAATCATGAGTGAAATCACTATTTAAAATAAATACTTTAGTTTGATGGGTGGTGTTATGGGGAAATACCCCCTCACACACACACACACGAGTCAGTTTTGGGGAAATCCCAGTTATAGGTTTCTCGACCCCATAAGATATTACCGTATGTGGGTTGACTTTTCTCTTCATAGATGGCAGACCGATCATAAATGCCTTACCAGGATTTTTTAGTATGTTCCTTACATATGTTCGAACCCTCCAACAGGGTTAACTCTTTCTTTTAATTTTGTGGGTTGACTGGTTGTTGCATAACATCGCCCATTACCGCCTGGAATAAGAGACGTATGCACGGGCGGACGGACGGGCCAACGTTCTAACATTACAATATAATAAGTCCTAATTGCATAATCCTAGTATTATAGTGACCGCGAGGAGTCGTGAAGCTTTACTTGGATCTACCAATTTAGGCACCCAATAAAACGCTAGTGTGTGTCCCAAATCCCACCTATAAAATTTTGCAAATGTCGTCTCACGTGCTATCTGGAGAACATCTCCTGAACGTAAAGTGTTGTCAAATTCCTGCTAAGTTTCGTTTTGTTGTTATTGTTGATGTTGTTCTATATTATTGCTATTATTATTATTGTTACAGTTCTTTAAGTGTTGTTCTTTTGTCACTCGTTAATAATGTCTTCTAAGTCTGGCAACACTGTTTAAGGCACTTCTGCTATTTCACGTTTTCTCAAGTGTGCGTTCGGAAGGTAGCTACACGACTCGTACCGAATTCTTCCGATGTTTCACACGTGAGTCAAACCAGTTCTATGATTGGTGTAGAACCCAGGTTTTACAAGTCGTCGCGGAAACTATACATACATCGAATACAAATAGAAAATGAAACATCGGGGATACTATTTTAAAAAAGCTGATAATAATATCTCTTCTATGATACATGCTGTAGAAGAGCTACGTCTATTTTCTAATTTGCTCACTGGTTGTCAGCTCCGATAACTCTATTCCCTTCAGGGAACTTTCATAATTAAAACACAGTATCCACGTATTCTTTTTGCATATTTTATTAATAATAAACTTGAACCTGTCTCTAATCTCCACCATTGGTTCAAGTCAACTTAGATCGGTGGTTATCTTACTGAAAATAAGAGTATTGCAAGACGAAAATTAAAATAGGTTATGATATACACGTTTCAAATTCATTAACTAATCACTCTTTCGTGTTAATTTGTGTATTACAAATAACTAGCTAAAATACATGTTATTCACATATGTTTATGAAAAGCATTTGAACCCGTTTCTACTCTTAGAATATTCATTTCAACGAAACTGTAATGATAAAAATCCATAATATAAAGTACTTTTAGCGTGCATTTTTTAAGTCCAGTTCCCATTTATAGAGGCTCTTGTATTAAGATGCACCTGTGGCAACACTGGAGATACTGATAAGGGTAGTTAACTCCACCAATATATGCAAGTGGGAGATTAGTTCGGTTCATCGCTGTTGATCTGATAAGAAGGGAACAAGACACGTGCACTTAACCTTGAAGGTGAACCAAGGTTATTTAATTCAACAAAGTTATCATTGTCCATAAGGTCATTCAGATCAATTTAGGACAACACAAACAAAATATGAAGAAGCATTAAACGTTTTACTAAATATGAAAATTTTGTCAAAATATTATGAAATATGGTAATGTAAAACACAATCTTTCGATTCATCACACCATAAGACATTAAGATCCTTTATTGTCACTATCATTCCAGGTATGATTTAAAATCTGAAATTTCGTATTTTGCCTCTCTTTAGTAATGAACAGTGGCGTATTTAAGGGGCTTATGATCCCCGAAATTTTATTTACTATTTTAAAGTAAATGAAATATTTTGCAGAATTTTCACATTTCCACGAATGAAGTTAGCAAATCCTCCCCCCCGAAACAAAATAGTATATACGCCACTGGTAATGAATATCTTCTGCAATGTAATCTCCGAAAGTAGTTTTGGATTGCCAGGAGGTTTTTCGCAGAGGTAATTCGTCACTGGTTAAAACTTTAACATATGACTAGCTGAACCTGTGCTCTCCACACAACACTACCTTCAGATACGAGCATGAATATCCTTGTCATTCCTCACAACATCTGTACATTTCCCTTTACAGACGTAAGTGAAAGACTTGATAAAAATCCTTGAGAAAAATCGGCAAGGGGTACCGTAAAGGGTAGATTTTTTAAAAATTATTTTTTCAATATCTCGTACCGTTGGCAAGATTTGAGCCTACTCCCGCTTGGAGTTCCTAATTCATGTATGATCAGTCTTTTGTTTCTTCTTGCATCCTGTGTGTAATAAGCAAATACATTACACACACAATTAATTACAATGTTAGTGATATATGGTGTTCATTGGGCAAAGCACTCCAAACAATAAAAATTCATCTTAGAGTGGAGAAATGGTTATCCTATGTTTTCCATTATGATTTGACCATGAAACAAACGCCGGAGAGATATACTAACCACGTATACAAAAATGTGGTGTTGGGATGTATAACTTGCAGGATATATTACTTTTTTTAAAAAAAAACATCAACACTTACAGTGCACCACTAAAATGTAATAAAAAATGGGCCATTTTTTAAATATTTAATTAGAACTGAACAATCTACACAAAATCTGTAATCGACAAGCGAAAACGACACGTTTCTAGCACTTGTGGTTTTCGAGATCTCATTGTCGAAAGGATTGGAGATAAATATATGAACTTTTCTTGAACACAAACATTTAGACTTTTCTAGTATTTTAATATACAAATTAAAGGTGATTGCAGTCTAAACTTAAATTCGTTTTCAGTTTCTGTATACACTGCACTATTTGTATTAAGAGTTAAGTAAATGACAAATTTGACATCTTTTTCTTTACCACTGAATATCGCATCAAATTCTTTGGTTCGTCCTTTCTTTCGTTGTTAGAAACTAACGCTCCGAACATTGTCAGAAAATGTCAGATATTTTTATTACAAGCAGTCTTCTCTCTCTTCCACAAAATATCTTTTCATGAAAGAAAACTTGTGAGTTCTACTAGCGTTGCTTTATGCCGTCTCTTTTTTTTTTTTTTTAAAAAAAAAAAAAGAATAAATAAAATAAAAAGAACAGAGCGAAAAGCGACACAGTAGCGAAAGAAAACAACACATGAAAGAAAGAAAGAAAGAAAGAAAAGATAAAAAAATCAAAGAATAAAGAGAATAAAAAAATCATATAAAGAATAGAAAGAAGAACGAACAATTGTAAGAACTTATTTTTCTCAACATTTCTCGGCAAGTATCTGGCTCAGAGATAATTTTTCTCCCTTGTTCCAAGCTATGTTCTCCTTGAGATGTTTACTTTTTTTTTTTTTTTCAACTTTCAAGTTCAAAAAAAAATCTTGCACCGTTCTCCTTGGGACGTAACAGCAGGAGCCATTCGCGTGGGAAAATTGAAGAAACAACCCGCTAGAAAACACGGAGCTAGTGCTCAAGATTATTATATATATATACAGTAGGACTAAGTCACGTGATTTTTGGCGTAATTGATTCAATTGTTTGCTTTCCAGTGAAGATGCTCGCAAGTGTGTTTCTAATTTATAACTCCTGTCGCACTAGGTGTGTTCGACTCTTTGTTAAATAGGTAAGCAAAATGAGAAACACATATTTTTTGCCATCTCAGTAACAAAATTATTTAACCTTTGTTTTCAAATACTAGAAGTACACATAAGAAGATGTCTTTTAACTGCATGTAGGTACTATATGAATACAAGATGGGATCAAAAATTACGGTGGATGTAGTTGCAGAGTACCATCTATCGATGTTGTGCACATTTCAACTAGTAAGCCTGGTAGCCTAAACCTTTGGTACAGTCAGTGTCGAGTTTGAACGAGTTCTGACACGTTAGTTGGCTTCCAGATGCAGAAGAGTGAGGACGTGTTAAGATTGTCTGTCGCGTACCAACATTAAGTTTTGTTCTAAGTTGCAAAAAAAAAAAAAAAAAAAAAAAAAAAAAAAAAAAAAAAAAAAAAAAAGTGCCAAAGAAGTTCACGAAATGTCAAAATCAGTGTATGGCGATGGGGCGGGTATCATTGAAGACTGTTTATAAGTGGCATCAGCGAGTCAGAAGCGGCAAGGAGTCTATTGAAAACGAGCAACGATCGAGATTACCTTTGACGTCAAAAACAGATGAAAACCTGCAAAAAGTGGCACAAATGATTTGCTCAAACAGAAGAATTACTATTCGAGAACTTTCCGAAGAACTAAACATCTTGTATGGGTCCGTGAAAGCATTTTAACCACTGATTAAATGCGCAAATGTCTTCGTTCTTCACCAGGAAAAAGCGCTCTGTCACACCTTGCTTTTGATCCGCTTGTTTTGGGCCGAAAAATATTCCTGTTTGTACACATTCGCTGTGCTCTCCAGATATAGCATCATGGGATATAGTCTCTTCCCCAAAATTGAAACCATGTTTAAAGAATAACGTTTGAACAGCATTCCTGACATTAAGAGAGCCAGGACACAGCAGGTGAACGCCCTTCCAAAAGAAGCCTTCCAGAAATGCTTCCAGTCATGGATTTAACGTTGGGATAAGTGCATTGCTAGCCAAGGACAGTACTTTGAAGGTGATTACATCAAATTTCAGCTACGCTTAATACTTTGATTCTAATAAAATTATTCACCATATTTTTGATGACACCTCGTGTAAGTAAAAGTATTTAGGTCCACGTCATTGAAAGAGCGCTTATTTCTGGTGGGTAGGATCTCTTATTCGATGATTCGTCCCCCCAACTGGTGTATGTGGTTAACAAATTTCAACAAATTTCGAAGGTTCTCCGTTCCCTATCACTTTTCGCATATATCTTTCTTTATTATCATTATCAATGTTTCCCCTAGCCATGGAACGTAATCGTCGGACATTAAATTTACAATAAATGAATTAAGAAAATAAATAAATACGTTCAAATTCATTTCAATTCAATAAATTCAAAATTCAAATTCCCGCACTATGTCTTGAATATAAACTGTGATTGGACCACTACGCCGTAAGCACAAATTCTGATTGGAGCATGGACGACTTGAGAACAAATTGGAGTAATGGTTAGCTGGCTGTCAGAGTCTAAGTCAATAGCCTGATTCTATCGTGAGTTTGAGACTCAATTCTTAAACTGAATGTTATTTGTGTTTTATTAAAGTTGATTTATATATATATATATATACAGGGTGTCTCAAACCTGCCCTCTGACATAGACTAACTCTCTTATTATCGGAGCTACAGCTAAATATTAGAGGAGAAACCGAAAACCATCTCCAAATGGGAAGGATTTTTTTAAATGGTATGAACCGTTTCGGCTGTACACTTTTTATGCGCCCAATATTAAATTAAAATGCAACGTTGCCATTTACCTTAACCTACAACAAAAGTGAATGAGCTTACTGTCTTATACGCTAAAGCGTCAATGGCCATTCCCCATTTCAAACATGTCCCCTACAAATCAATTACTACCTCCCTCGGAAAACTCAATTAGTACCTACCTCCCAGGAAGAGAAAGTATGTATTATTTTCTGTGAGTTACTCTTAGTATTAGAAGAAGAAATAAATCTGCTTTAGATGAGAAAGTAAATTAAATGAATCAGTTTTGCCCTTCTCGCAAATTACATATGATTTTAAGTTTGAAAAATGAAAAACTTATGGGTATCATACTGTGCCCCAGGGGTTCCCCTTAACAGTTGCTAATTCTGTCACTGAAAAAGGGGAATATGAATATCCCTCCTGATACTGCTCTCCCATTTCGGCCATGACAGTACGCCTTCAGACCTGATTCTATTCTCAATTTCTTTATTGCTATAATCCGTTTTCGTGTTCCTGCACTTCAAATATAATCTAAGAAGGAACTCTTGCGACATCTGAATATCCAGACTCCGGAAGTACGCAAAATTATCTCTGACTGAAACATCTTCATAAAATAGTTAGTGCAAACTTAAGAAATATTACTACAGAAACTTTCCTTATGTGTCCCTTCCCGCATAACCCGGAATACACACCCATTCCATCTTGCTCGTCCTAGGTTGGAAATTATACAGATGACTCTTTTTTTTACAGAAAACCGAACTGTTAAAATAATTTAACAACTGATGTGGACATTTTTTCGAGCTACCCGGTGTTTAAAAGAACAATTAAACGAGTTTTGACGGAATAATTATTACATTTACACTCTTTTTTTGACACTGTTCTATGATGTTGTTGTTGTCTTGTTTTTTCTTTCTTTTGTTAACATTTCCCTGTGTAAAATGGCAAAGTTATGCTGCATCTGGGAATTTGTTCAATAAAGTTTGAGTGAATGTTTCGGCCTCCCTCTATGCATCTAATTTACAGAAGTTTGACAGTAAATAGTTTATTATTTGTATAAAGTTTACCAGAACTTGATAGTGCTTTGCTACACCGATGTAGGGGAAAAAATGTCCGAAGTGTTGAATTTACAGCTTCCTCCCGCATCAACACTATCTCCAGTGAATAGTTATCATCACCGCTCATTAGAGAAAATACGAACTAGTTCCAATTCATTATTCTAAGTTTCAGGTAAAAAATGTAAAATAATTTTAAACAGAAGATCAAATTAGTTTAGGGAAGCACTGTTACTCAGTGGTTGAGCGCTTACCCATGTTGCGTGGAGTCCATGGTTCAATTCCCGGCTAAGTAAGATTGTAGTGAACAACACTGTGCCTGTTGATCTTCTCGGTGTACTGCCATTTCCTCCCGCATTATCATTCCAGCAATGCTTCCATTATAATTTGTTTGCTTTAATCATCGTCTTCCTTAGACTAAAGAACATAATCGTGAAAAGTTAAACTGAAAGATTTCATTAAAAAGAAAAAAGAAAATATTTCTTCCTCCCAAAATATTACTCATGACGCTCTGTGCGTCATGGTGCCCTCAATTGGGTATCCCTGCTATAAAATTGAGCCCCCTACGAAACATGCATGAAGAAATCCATGCTAATTAATTATCAAAATTATTGATTTTTTTATTTTTTTATTTATTTTATTTTATTTTATTTTATTTTATTTTTATTTATTTATTTATTTATTTATTTTTTGTTATTACAGCTAAGACCTTCTTTGTGAATACCTCATTGCAATAGTGAAAACAGTCTCAAAATTATTACGTGCTCTAAAAAGTGAATCTTATAGGAAGGAAATCTTAGCCTTTTGCGTACGAGATGGTAGTGTAATTACGAATCGGAAGGTATAGGTGTCCGGCCTAATGTCATTTCGCAGCTAGTAGTTGTAGCTAATAGATGTCCAAAAAGAAGTCTTGCATTTCGTAGAATTAGACATATACAAGTAGTAACGCATCGTAAAGACGAGTGAACGTTCCGCAAAATTGTGCTCCATTGTGTATTCAATAAACACGTAAATGCTGCATAAAATCTAGAAGAAATGTATGCTATTCATGGAACAATTATCGAAAGCCAACGCCAAAAGACGATTCAGTCTCTTTCGTTCTGAAAATTTTGATGTTCGAGATACTCCTTGCCATGGGCGACCAAACAGACAAAAAAAATGGCTGATATTCTCCCAAAAGTTGAGAAAAACAGTCACGTAAGCAGTCACCTCATCGCTAATGGCGTAAGCATTCACCACCAACCAATATTAAACTATTTGGAGAAAGCTGGCTACAAAAGGTTCTTAATCCCTCTGGTTATATGCAACCCACCTTACTTTGTTGATTATCTGGTTGCTATATATTTTAGGATATTTTTCCTCAGTGGGCGTTGTAGGAATTATTTGATTTTTAAAATTCATTAATTAATTAGCGTTTCTTTCAAATATGTTATACGTGGGAACCTTCCTTGTAAATAACTTAGTGAAAACTGCATCGAAATATGTTTAACATTTCTCGATATAATAGCACATATACCTACTAAACAAATTTACATACATACAGATCAAACTGAGAATTTTTTTTTAAAATGGCTAAAAAATAATCGGAATGTAACGGGTAATGTCCTCCTAGATTACTGCACCAATATTGATGATTTTTGGTATATGATTGGATCCTGGCCTAGATTAGACTTCTAGCACGGGAGGGAAGGGAGGAGAAAATTGAAGTGTAATATGTAAAAATAATCGAAAACGTCCAATATTAGTGTCCAATTCATAGTTTTTCCGAGTCGCTTAGATGAATAGTGATACTCTCGATGCCGTTCAAGTCAAAATCCATTTCCCATAGGTGAGAAGGAAGTAACGTTCAAAAATAATCGAAGACGACCGACATTAATGTCCAGTTCATAGTTTTTGGAGTGGCTTAGATGAATAGTGACACTTTAGATGCTGATTAAGTCCAAATTCAGTCTACGTAGGTATGTAAGGCTCCCAAGTAGCCCAAACCGTTCCGACAGATCGTTATTTCGGGAATGGTAAATTCATTCAATAATTGTTTGGCCAAAATCTGTCCTACTTGGGAGATGAAGGTAGGAAGGTGTTATCTAAAAAATAATCAAAAAAGGTCAATATTAGTGTTCAATTCTTAGTTTCGAAATCGTTGAGATGAATAGTGATATTTCCCGAAATATTTTAAGTCTAAATTCATTACTCATAGGAAAGGAAGGTGACAGATAAAGGTTAGAACGAGTCTCGTGCAAAAATGATTGAAAACTTCTGCTATTAGTGTCGTATTCGTAGTTTTCTGAGTAGCTGAGATGAATAGTGACACTTCCCTATTCCACGTAAGTCCAAATTCATTCTCCATCGGCATGGGAGAAAACTGATGAAGGTGGAAAGGGAGTCACTTGTAACAATAATCGAAAAAGATCGATATTAGTTTTCCAAGTCCTTGATATGAGTAGTGAAACTTCCGATGCTCCATAACCTCCAAGATCAGCCCCGTCGGTATAGGGGTCGGACTGGAAGTGACACGTAAATATAATAGAAAAGGATCGATATTAGTGTCCAATGCAAACTTTTTTGAGCCGCTGAGCTGAATAGTGACACTAACAAAGTTATTTAAACAAAAAATCATAATTATGCTTAGGGAGAAGGGGTTCAATTACTATTCGTATACCTCTTTTGCTCACCAAAAAGATTAGGCATTTCAGCTAGAATTTATAGAAAGTGACAATGTTTGTGACATATCTCTTGAAGCATCCGACCGATCTTTATCAAATTTTCAACATATATGAGGTTCGGGCCTGGAACTATTTTCTATCATTTCACCTTGACGGTGCAACTTAGGGAGGGAGGGATGTTTTAAAAATAGCCGTTATTACTGTCGAATCCATAGTTTTCAGGGTCGCTGAGATGAACAGTGACACTTCCGAAGCCATTTAAATCGAAATTCACTCCTTTATGTCCAAAATGAAACGTATTCTTCTCGTGCGAAGGACGGGTATTCTGCTAGTTTAAAATAAAACAGAAAATAATTTCGCAAATAAATCAATAGGCTAGAAATAAAAATGATGCAAGAAATTAACATCCCTCGTATTAGGCGTTCACATAAATAACATCGCTATAAGAAACGAAAAGAAGAAAAAAAGAGAGAAAGACTCAAACTCTTTATTTGCAGAGTTGGAAATGAAGCAATCTCACTTTTGATTTCACAACCTAATTTCTTTTCTTTTAACGAATGAAAGTTTGTTTCCTCTGCAGTTGTTTGTGTGTTAAATCGAAAGGGAATGCGAAAGAAACAGGATTTTCAAAGTCCAAAGGAAAAATGTAGCCGGAGGCTCTATTTGAATAGCAATTTCTTTTGTCTTATTCCAACAATAGATGTCGCAATGTGCACATCAATGTCTCTAAATCTTTTCGTTTGTCAGAACTTTTTAAAAAAAGAAAAATGATTTTTTTCTAAAGACGAAGATGAAAATATATCAAGATTTTTCCTATCTCCACCCCTGCATTATTTTATAGGAAGGGAATCTTTCTCGGGTCCCTCATACGAGAAACGTAAAGTATGAATGGAAGAAGGGTAATTCGATTGTGGGGGGATGGCAAAAGGGTTTTTTGTCTCACACACGCCTTCCTATCTTCCATTTTCCAAGCGAATCACCGCCATCACAAGAACGTAATATCTCGTCTTATCTCCGGAGGCCATTTTGACAAACGGCGTCGCTTGAAAATACTATATGGAAAGAATGTCTGCAAGCGTCGTAAGCTTTATCTATAACACGTATTAAGTCCTCCGACGAACAAAACTTTTGCATGTCTATGCCTCTATATTTCATGGTTACAAATCCGTTCTAATAACTCTTATCCGTTGGAGACTATTGGTAATATTGTTAAGATGTATGGTCTAATGTATCGTGCCTCACGGTTTGGTTCTTATATATTTTATCTAATTTCTTGTCTTTTCTCTACAGGTTTCGGTTTCAAATAGATAATCTTCATCTTTCTATTCCATCTATTTGAAGATAACTTCGAATTTAATATAGTATTTAAATTTTACAAAAACCGTGGAAAAGATGTCCAAAGATTAAACATCAATTAATACTTTTTTCCTTTTTAAATTAAATGACATGCTTTAGGATGTTCTCATGCGTATTGTTTTAGAAATCGTCAACAAATTTCCATGCAATAGAAAGACACTATTCGTGGCCAAAAAACGATCAGAAACATACCACTTATTCAAGGCAAAACTCTTACTAACCCATTTTACCGTACAGGAAGTACCACATTCTATTCAATTTATTATTAGCATTATTTATTGTTTATTACTAAAATAGCGAACGAAATTAAAATTATATATTCTGGAGTTGCAACTGCATTTTACGTTTGACATTTTAGACACAAAACTATTTAATTTATTTTGTCTGAAATGTCATTTTTATGGACTCTGTGCCACGTTTGCTAATATACCGTATTTACGCGTGTATGTCGCGCCCTCGTGTAAGCCGCGCACCCCCAATTTCTAGAACGTTAAAATTGAAAAAAAAAAAATACTCTTGTAACCAGCGCACATCAATTTTCTCAACCACACAAATCACAGACTTTCATGTATGGTATATCGGTACTCACCAATATAACACGGGGTACTTGAATGTTAATAGTACCTGCTTCACAGAATAACAAATCTGACTGGGCTTCAATACCACTAGTGCCATGAATTTACAAAAGGATGCCCGAGCGCCAAAAGTGGCCATAGTAATAATTTCCAAGTACGCTGCAAGCTAGTCAATTGTCATCAGCTGCAACAGCCATCCATTAATCCTTATTGGAAACTAGTGCATGGTTTAAGACTTGGCCAATAGATGGTAGTACATGTATGGTATTTTGTGATCGGCCGATCATGTAGATGTAAGAGGAAAGATGAGCTGTAACTTGTCATTTTATATTAAAACTTTTCTAACTAACTAAACTAACTCTATGGCCTATGGAACCCGGAGGTTCAGTGCCGCGTTCACAAAAGCTCTCCACTGACTTCTATCCTTAGCTAATTGGATCCAGTTTCTACTTTGTATTCCTATCTCTGCGAGATCCATCTTAATATTATCCTCCCATCTGCGCCTAGGTCTTCCTAATGGTCGTTTTCCTATGGGTCTACCAGTCAAGACTTTGAAAGCGTTTCTACTTTCTTCCATTCTAGCTACATGACCTGCCCACCTAAGCCTCCTAGACTTGACGACCCTAACAATGTTGGGTAAACCGTATAAACTATGTAGTTCCTCGTTATGAAGCTTCCGCCATTCCCCATTCTCGTTCCTCTTGGGTCCGAATATTCTTCTCAGGATCCTGTTCTCAAATACTTTCAGTCTATGTTCTTCCCTCAGAGTAAGCGACCATGTTTCGCAACCATACAGAACAACAGGCATGATTATCGTTTTATATATTTTAAGCTTCAAATTCCTCGACAGAATTCGCGACGACAAGAGATTTTGAACCGAATAGTAACACGAATTCCCTGCTTTTAGTCGACATTTAATTTCTTCGTGAATATGATTTTCATCTGTTAATATTGATCCTAAATATTTGAAAGTATTCACTTTATCAAAAGTATTATTTAATATTTTAACGCCTCCACAATTTGCCGTATTACGGTCCCGACGCACTTCCATGTATTTAGTTTTCTCTGCATTTACTTCTAAACCCATGTCCCTGCAAGCGTTTAATAATATCTCTGCATTTATTTCTACTGTTCTCCTATCATCCCCTATTAAATTTACATCCCCTATTAAAACTTTTCTACTCTTGTAAAATTACTCACAATATTCCAGTATTAGGTTAATAAAAACTCTCCGTGATTTTTAAATGCTTGGTGGCTCAGTCAATTCTACATTTCCTCGTGTATGCCGCGCACCCTGTTTTTTGACTTCGTTTTTTGTACAGAAAAGGTGCGCGGCATACGCGGATAAATACGGTATATATGTATATTTTTTTGCAAGAGCTTGATGATCCGTGGATCCAATGTTGGAACTGCACGCAGTAGAAAGCCACAAATGTTAAGTCGATTTCCATATTTTGTCCTAATACCACAGACTGCAGAGAAAGCATATTCACATAAAAACGTAGGCCTTACTTGAAAGCGTTCCTAACAACTTCACTTTCTTTTCTTAGATCGGAATATACTTAATTCACAGATAACGAAACTAATTTTTTGGATAAGGAGTTGAGAAGTTTTTAGTCAAACATAGAACAAGTGCGAATAGCTGATGAATATTACGGAGCGGTTTGCAGGCATGAAAAACGACAAATTCCAGTAAGGAGCGAAGACTGAATATATCTCTAATTAACTAAAATTACCTTCATTCTATGGCCTATGGAACCCGGAGGCTTAAAAGATCTCATCCCGGCGAAATTAAAATACCGCTAATTTTACAGTAATTATGTGATATCTTCAAATAGATAAAAGATAATCGAAATGTGGAATAAGATCGCCTTAGACAATATTATTGAATACGCGACAAAACGTACTAGCGACAAAACGTACCACCGACAAAACGTACCACTTACCCTGAGGGATGCTTGTGAAGGGTTTTCTAAAAACACTTTAAATAATGACAAGCGACAAAACGTACCACTTGCCTGGAGGGCTGCTTGTGAAGAGTCTTCTAATCAGTCATCAAATAATGACAGGCGACAAAACGTACCACTTGATAGGACGGTATATAAGTATATACATACCGGCCAAAATAAGGTTAAAAGTTGAACAGATTGGTGGTGAGAAAAGTAGCGATGCAAGACCAAGACTAAGACTAAGACCATGCCTGCAAGATTCTCGCAACACCAAGACAATACCTGCAAGATTCTCGCCAGACCAAGACCAGCAAGAATCTTGCATATGCAATATTTGAATATTTGCTGATTTCCATCACACTTTATCCAGGCTTTGGACCAGAGACGGATAGGCATTATTAGAGGGGCACGGGCGCTTTCTCCCACAAGGGCCACCAGCATCTTAATGTCACAAATCAATTGCAGTTTTCTTTCTACAGTAAGTCAATAGTATTAACAATTGACAATTAAAACCTGATATTCTTTCATCAGTATATTATTCTGAATTGTTCAAAATATTATATGAAGTTCAAGGAGAACGTATACTATATTACAAAATTAGCAGATGTTTTAGTGTACTAGTTTTTGATGCTACTGTATCTATCACTTTTGTATTCGAAATATGTTTTAATAAATCTTTTTCAATAGACATCAACATAAATGTTTTCAAATGTTCCTGAGACATGGTACTCGTTATCCTATTTTAAATGTATTTCAGTTTAAGTTTTGAAAATTTTCTTTTACATGTTACCTGAGTTACGGGCAAAGTCAATAAAAATTTGTATGCTGGAAACCTGGATAAGTATTACTGCAAAATTTACAATTCTGCAAAATTAAAAAGCAGCATATTGGACAATTTTGCAACACGTTTTGCATTCGCTTTCCTTGTAAACAAATGTATTTTCTCCTAATTCTGAATCACTTGCACCATCAGGACAGTCATTTTTTCTCGGTTGTGCTCGTCATCAAGACTGACTTTCAAGGATATCCACGTCCTTCAAAAGTCCAAGAGAATACATTTATAGTATCCTTGGAAACTTCTTTACTGAAGTTTTTCAGAAAATATGTAAGTTTATCGAAAGGCACGTCTGGAAGTTCTGTTACTTGGTTGAAGTGGCTAGGGTCCAAATAATCCATAAAGTATATTGCTTCTTGAATCTTGAAGAAATACTCGAAACTACCATGTCCAATATTGTGTTGAATGCTTCGATGCAATACCTGGTCATTGGATAGAAGCAGTTTCATCTTCATATTCACGGGAAAATCTTTGTCCATCTCTGAAGGCGAATTGTCGACCGGTCAATAGAAAAAAAGAAAGAAAGAAATCACGTTCTAAGTCTTCAAATTTATTGGCACATTCTGCAAAACTTAATGCTGCATTCTTAACGGATTCAAAAATCATCTCTCTACTCTTTCACTTGGAACAGAGTAGTCTGCACCATCCGATAG
Organism: Thermobia domestica; assembly: GCF_964235325.1. Classification (NCBI taxonomy): domain Eukaryota; kingdom Metazoa; phylum Arthropoda; class Insecta; order Zygentoma; family Lepismatidae; genus Thermobia; species Thermobia domestica. The sequence continues at coordinate 392,468,758 of NC_137454.1, forward strand.
GACTACACTAGCAGCACCCTCTATTTGGAGATAGGTTGACAGAGAGGTCGTCACTTGAAATATCTTAAGGAACATTTGTGCTGTCCGAGTTGTTTTGAACTTGAGAAGATTTTTTATATATCCTTTCGCTTTACACCTAGCTTTTGGTTTGATATTTTCTGTAGAAGCAATTTTCTTAATTATTATGGTCAACTCTATATACAAAGCACTTTCTGGGTTCGAAAAATGACCAAACTTTTTCTGAAAAACAGTGTGTTTTCTACCATCTTGTTTCCGCAATAACTGTAAGACGCCTTTGTTAGCATTTGATCTTCCAAATGTCCATTTGCTGATAAGACTCACGCATAAATATCGCACAGTCATTCAGCAGAACAATGACACAGAATCAATGCAATTTTTTGTCAGATCACATATGACATGATTGAGTATATATGAGCGTAACACCACACGTGTAACTGAATTTCTTAGTGGTTAAGCGGTTAGCGTATGCGCCTTTGTCGTGGGAGACCTGGGTTCGATTCCTGGCAAGAGCTCATGTGCTTCGGATTTCCGGTAAATCAGTATGTCCTGTCTCATATAGCCTCGCTGCTAAAAGGGCCGTTAAACTCAAAATCAACTGAATCACAGTGTAACTGATCATAGGTGAATTGAAAAAATCCGAATATCGTCCTTCCATGTTACTTGAGCCATCGATTGAATTTCCAATACACTTCTTAATATAAAGTTTCAACTTCTGCAGAATTTCCAGCAGTAAACCGCAAGGACATTGGACTGTGGTAGATATGCATTTTACAATGACAACAATACTTTGTTTAACAACCATTTTAACAACATACCGTAAAATAACAGAGCACTGGCCTGAAACTACTATATCTTGAGTAGTGTCTAATAGAACAGAAAATATTGAAGCTTGAGAGACTTCTTTCGAAATATCTTCTCTGTTAAGTGTGTTGATAGCATTCAAAACAAAATTTACCGTGTTTAGTAAAAGTTATGTGACCACTATCCTGCTTACTTCCTCGTATATGACTCTTCTCGGTGACCTTATCTAAATTACTTTTAAGCGGAAGATCAAATTTGCTTAAGAAAGGAATAATATTTAAAAAAATTTCCATGATCTATAGCTGTGTCTTTCAGTTTATAGGCTGCTACATTTCCTCTGTAAATGAGCCCTCTTTTACCAATGAGTTTCTGCACTTTGACAACTCGATACATTACCTGTCTGTTCTTCTCAACCTTATACTGCCATTGTTTTACCTGTTCATGAGGAAGTAGTTTCTTAACATTATGTTCTCTTTTGTTAGATATGTAAGCACCCACATTGGTCTAATGTATTTTGGAAGACTCGTGTTCTCTTACTCGCTGATAAACGTGTTTAATGTTACGTTTGTCACGTACAGAACCTTTAAGAGAAGTTTGAATGTTGTTGAATTTCAGTTTAGCGTCCCTTTCAGCAGCGAGGCTATGTGAGACGTGGACCTACTGATTAACGTGGAATCCGAACCACCTGAGCTCCCGCCGGGAATCGAACCCGGGTCTCCCGCGCCAAAGGCGCGTATGCTAACCGCTTAGCCAGGGAGGAGCTCCTTAAGAGAACTTTGTTCGATCTGGAGAATAATCTGTGAACACGCTGAAAAAAAAAAGATTGAAGTGGTACGTTTTGTCGCGGATTAAATATCCGAAATGTTTTAATTAGTCCAAGACAGGTTGTAATTTATATAAGTGGTACGTTTTGTCGTGGAAAAAATATCAGAAATGCTTTAATTAATCCATGACAGGTTGTCATTTATGACAGGTCGTCAAAAGTGGTACGTTTTGTCGCGAAAATTCAAGTGGTACGTTTTGTCGCTGGTACGTTTTGTCGGGACATCAATATTATTTTGCATGAGGTACCGTTATCACAAGCCACCTAGTGGCTTTCCGTTTTCAGCTGTTTAGAAACGCGAAAATAAGTGCCGATTTTCTAAATGGCTGGAAATCGAAAGCAGATAAGTGAGTCGTGATAACGGTATATCATGTAAAATGATATTGTCTAGGGCGGTCTGCTCCACATTTCGATTATCTTTTATCTGCTTGAAGATATCACATAATTACTATAAAATTAGCGGTATTTTAATTCCGCTGGGATGAGGCCTCTTAATGCCGCTTTCACAAAAGCTCTCCATTGACTTAACTGGATCCAGTTTCTACTTTGTATTCATGTTTCTACGAGATCCATCTTACTATTGTCCTTCCATCTGAGTCTAGGTCTACTAAATAGACGTTATCCGATTGGATTTCCAGTTAAAACTTTGAAAGCGTTCCTACTTTTTTTTCATTCTGGCTACATGGCCTGCCCTCCTGAGTCTCCTTGACTTGACCTTAAAAATGTTTGGTAAATGGTATAAATTGCGCAGTTATGAAGTTTCCGCTATTCCATATTCCCGTTTCTCTTTGATCCGAGTATTTATCTCAAGATTTTATTCTCAAATACTTTCAGTCTGCGTTCTTTCCTCAGAGTAGGCGGCCATGTTTCGCAACCAAACATACCTCAAATCACATAATTGGGCACTAGTGAGCGTGTCAGAAGTTATCGCATTATTAAAATTCTGTTATGTGTGTTGCTTGTAACTAGTGTTGTTCCCGAGACGAGATAATAGAGGAAATATGTTTTTTCTCATTTTATCTCTTAAATATTTTCGAAGTCTAGTCATGACTCTTGAAGATTTTCTTCTCCTACGTCTTTGGTATTTTCCGATGGGAACATCCTGAGACTCTCAACTCTTCGAGACATCAAGACTTCTATAACAACGTACATCGTCACCTGCCAGAGACGGAGGAACAAAGAACAACATTTATTTTGGTGAGACTGTTTTGAAATTAAGAAACGAAATGAAATCTTACAAACGAAACGAAATGAAGTTTTACGTCCCACGTTTATGCCGGTTAGGTTACAGGAGACGGTCATAATGAGAGATGAGTGAAATGGTGGAATGAATAAAGTGAAAGGAAACAGCGGAACCCCGAGAAAACCAACGAGCACGGTGTGTGTCCACCACAAAGTCCACACGGCGCGAGCTGGGATCGAACCAGGGACCTCAAGCACCAGAGGTGAACGCTATACAACTTAGCCACCGCGCCCTCTGTTTTGAAATTAAGTTGCTTTCCCTAGCTCAACCAACATTCCCAATTGCTACCAATAGTCAATTATTACAACGATGCCTTTCATTGTATGAGATTGTAACTGTGAAATTCTACGATCATATTTAGATGGAAATAAGTTTTCATTAAAATTAGAAACTTACACAAAATGTATGTTTGTTGTTATTCTACTGTATTTAAAGTTATGTACTATTCTTTCTGTTGTCCATGTACAATTTCATGGATGTTGCCTTTCATTTTCTCTCTTGGATTTATCCAAATTCTACCTTTTTCTTTGAGAACTGGTTCTTGCAGCATCTGTGGAAGACTCTTTTCTCTAAATATCAGTTGAGAACTGATTCTTTGTCTGGAAAGACATTTGGTGCAATCAAGCGACACTAGATGTCCGTTGGAAAGTGTGGACTGCTAATGTTAAAAACATTTAGACAAATTTCTTGCTATCCACAAGAAAAAAAAATATATATTTAGAAAAAAAGATTCAAAAAAAATAACGTTACTATCTTCTCTTTGAAACTCTTCTGTCTGATGGTTCTTTCACTGATTTTGCTTCTAAACGTTGAGAATTCTTTCTCGCATTCATTTCGGTCTCCCCCTTTCATACCATAACTCAAAGTGTCCGCATTTGGACCATTTAAGTACAGCAAAGTGGAGTGGGGGAATTTTTTGTTATCCTTCCACAACCACCGCCCCCTTTTGCTCTATTCATTCAAAAAGAAGGGAAATTTCTAACTACTAACAAAAATGTCTGCCATAGTGAGTATTTGGGGAGGAGGAGGTAAAGCAGAAAAAAACTGGAAAGAAAATGGTTGCTGGAAGGAATTGACTCCGCTTCCATTAGTTGACCTTTGCAGCAGCACCCTCCTCTTCTTCTTCTTTTTTTCATTTGTCGTGGTTTAGAAAAAAAAATGACGAAGATTTGGCTAAGTGGGAATTGTTACTAACAACCCTTAAATCATCAGAAAAGGAACGCCATTAAAGAGAGGACCTCAAAAACAAAAGAATTAAAGTGATTCAAGGAGATAAATCCCGGTTTCTTTCTTTTTTTTAAAAAAAAAAGGAAAGAAAAATGTATGAAGAGAATCTTAAGACAGGGTGGGATCGTGGAAGAAGAATTCGCGTCTTTCGTTTTTAGGGTGTTAGGGAAGTTTTGCATTCTCTTCTATGCTGTGGTCGGGTTTGTGGTTATTTACATAAAGGCAAGTGAGGTAGCAACGTATTCCTAACTTACACTTCTAGAATACGTTTCTGACATAATAGCAGAAATTACATTTTTAGTCTTCCGACCTGAACTACGTAAAATATAGGAAGTCTTATTCTATGCTTCTGTTTATCTATCTGTCTATGAACAGTTATCATAGCAAAAGGGTAAGAGAATACGAAAAAGCTTTTCTTCTATGTCCCAAATAAAGGCTACACCCAATGGCGTCGAATCCTGTGTAACTTCAGGGAGCCCATTCAAGTGTGTGTATATCGTTAAAAGATCTCAAAGCAAAGATACTCAGGTCCTGTAGGGGAAGGAGGAGCTTTTGCCAGCGGCGCACCCTCAAGGGTGTCCACCGGGTCCGGCCCTCCTCCACTTTGAAACCAGAAATGAAAAAAAAAATAAGGAAGGATGAAACAAAAAGAAACGAAAAAAGAAGAAATGAAATCTTTGAGTTTTACGTGCCACGTTTATGCCGGTTAGGCTAAAGGAGACGGTGATGATGAGGAATGAATGAAATGGTGGAATGAAGAAAGTGGGAGGAAACAGGAGAACCCCGAGGAAACCCACGCACACGGTGTTTGTCTACCACAAAGTTCACTTGGACGGGATGGGATCGAACCCGGGACCCCAAGCACCAGAGGTGAATGCTCTACCACTGAGCTATCGCGGCCCCCACGAAAAGAAAAGAATTAGTGTTAAAAATAAAAAGCTAAAAATAAAAATAATTTTTCGTTATCGCTTCTCTGCAGTATCAAATATGTTATTTCAAAAACAGTTTTCTACTGCTCTTTTAACCTGTCATTTGACGGATTTTCAGTAGTTGACGGAATAATAAAAACAAAAACATTATGTGAAAAAAAAAGTTCTGGTGACATTTGATTCAACAGGGAAAACAACGCAGATATTGGTAAATATGTTACAAGACATTATTGGATATGTACTTTTCATAATAGTTCAGATCATAATGAAAGGAAAATTCTTATATTTGAATGAGCAGAGGAAAGAACGTAGATAAAATATTTTTCAATACTTTTTTTGGTATTCTTGTACTCGAGGTTTCTTCATAATTTGTTATTAAAATACTTGGTAATATATACTCATTTTATTGTCTTAACAAACCAAAATATGTTGCCAGTAAAATAGTTTAGATTCATCAAGCCCCTGGTGTGATAACCACAGTATTTCATATCACGGATCCCCGCCCATCATTACGAAATCCTGGCTAAACGAACGAATATATGCTGCCAGTAAAATAGTTTAGAACGACCGAGCCCCTGGTGTGATAACCACAGTATTCCATGACACGGACCCCCATTACGTAATTCTGGCTACGTGTCTACCTCCCCCCCCAAAAAAATACTTTCCAACTCAACATTAATTTGCGCACTTTCTCAGTAAAACGATACTTGTTTAATAGGGAAATGATTGATATAGCATGAACATTGGATATTACATTTCATCTGTACTCTTTCTCTTGTAAAAACAATTTAGTTCTATCAATTTTTGTTTCTGAAAATATAGGTGAAATTTTTTTTTTACAATTACTTATCGTCTTTTCAGGTACAGAATAATACCCTTTCAACACTACATAGACGTACTAGCTTATAGTATTGGGAACCTCCTGCCGCCGAATGTATGGACTCCTCCCAACAAAAAATTCCGGATGCGCACCAACCTTTAGTCTCCCCAGAATCAGTGCTTTTGGTATCACTCTATTCCTTAATCCTGCATTGAAACCAGAAGTAATATAAATAAATCATTATCGGCTTCAATCTTGCTCTCCATAGACTACAAATAATACTGTAGATATAGTTAAGAGGGCTTTTGAAATCAATTTAACCTTCCAAGAATATATTCAATTTTCAACTTTACATCCTATAATAAAATCGAAATTGGTAGAAATCGACTACTACTTCCCTTTTCAATATTGATGTCTACAGATTAAAACCGGTGATTGATAACGATAGATAGCTGTTTAGTATGGACTCATCGTTCCAAGAATAAACTTAATTTAGACATTTAGCCTTCTTTAAACCCGGAAATGATAGAAATTTTCAATTTCCGATTCCCTATACACACAGAGCCAGAAGACATTGACATGGCATAAAAATATATGTCAAACCTGTCCCCGTAATAGGGCACACACACATGTCGTAATGATACTAAACACACTGCCAACAACGTGAATAATATTGTCACTAAACACACTGCAAGAAGACGCTAGAAATACCGGTATTAATTTTAGTGGAAATAATCCTAGTTTAGTCACTAGACAACACTTAAAAGATGCTAAATTTCTATTCTAACAATGATAAATGAACCAATTGTTTTTGATAAAAATATCCTTAAAAATTTCTAGATCAAGCGACAAAGTGCTCCATTGGTAACACTGATAACAAGAGACAATCGACAACCGCCTCACGTTTCCGCGCATGTGTATAAATTTTTGACGTACAATTATATCATCTCAAACAATGATATAATTGCGCCAGTGATCAAAACATAACATACTAATCCGTCAAAACTAATGAAAACAAGGCAGTAGATCCGAGTAACATACTATAGGTGCTCACATTTTTTATGTTCATGGCGGACAAACGAATCGACATATTTCCTTATGTCCACCATTAGAAGGCAATTCCTTTGTACACATTAAAGTATGTCCAAATTTGAAGACATGTATTTTTATGTCGTTTTGAGTCGTTTCGGGCTCTGTGTGTAGGAACACTGATCACCATAGAGAGATCAGTGACAGATATCGAGAAACAGTTTTTGCTTTTTTTTTTTTTTTTTAATATGGATTCAGTATCTGAAGGAAAGTTTAACTTCCGACAGTATCTATCAGAACCGTAAACGAAATAAATGTTCCAGTGGTCCCTCTTGACTATACGGTTAGCATATGCTCTTTCACTGTGGAAACCTGGATTGGTTCGATCCTCGGTTTATTACATGCTTTGGATCCCGCATTAACCTGTAAGTCCAAGTTTTATATTATAACATTGTAGCTAAAATGGAAATTAAAATCAACTAATCTAGCAATTTACAATTAAGAAATTGCAACTTGGCGTTTGCTTGTATCAGATATGTGATGACGTAAATATTCTGTATATTCATGAATATCCTATAGACCTACTATGGAAAACTGATTCAAGATCACATAACTGCTGCAAAGTAACGTTCTCTACACAATTACAGTAGTAGAATCATTCAGGTCTTATTTTGTTGAGAGTGGGGATGGGGGGGAAAGACTCAACCATATAAGTAGATTTTCTGTTTCATCATTGCTATATTATTACACGTGTATCTCAGACTCAGGCAGGTACGTAGCCAGAATTTCGTAATAGGGGGTTCCGTGACAAATTACTGCGGTTATCACACCAGGGGCTCGATCAAACTAAACTATTTTACTGACAACATACCCATATTGGTTTGTTAGGACTATTAAATTAGGATATGTTTGTAAGTATTTTAATAAAGAACTATGAAGAATCTCGAGTAAAAGCATATAAAAAGCATTGAAAAATCAATCTTCTTTCAGTCTTCTTAAGTTCTCCTGAGAGACTACCTGATCGAATCGATTTAACGATCGTCATTTGTAGTCCATAGGATTACCATGGAGCTAGATGAAATTCGGAATGCTCCGTATAATAATATCCAATTTCAACTTAACTGTCCCCCTAGTTTCCTCCACACAAAGCTCCTCATAAGAAAGAGTAACCAAACACTTGGTGTAACTTTATATTTTTAACGCTGATTCTTCATTTTTCTCGTTTCTTTTTATTTCGTCCTTCCTTAATTTTTTACATTTTTGGTTCCGAAGGGGGGTCCGGACCCCCGACCCACCCCTTGGCTACGTGCCTGACTCAGGGAACGGAACAATTGCTCTTCTGAGGGGTTCAAATGATGCTATTGTATTACCGCTCTAGCAGACATTGTCAGAAGAGTACATGTCAGTAAGAATTTCGTTTGTACTTAGTAATGCTTGGGTCTCAGGAAAATGGAATATTGTTGGCAGCGGCGTATGTTATCATAGGTGCATGAACAGTGGCTAACACGGGTTTGAAGATACGGCCCCCTCAGTTGTTATATGATTAACTTACGCGATTTTGGTGTGAGTCTATGTATCGCATAGTCAACACTTGAAAGGTACACTGAACTACAAGGTACCACGTATTTAAAGATATTGTAGTTGTTTGATATCTTTTATGATTAGTAACACGTATTGAGCTATAACTTTGTTGTTAATGGTTCACAGCAGCTTTAACTTTGAAGAAACTCACATTTTCAAGAGTTCCTATTTGACAGTTGGGAAACATCCCTTGTTAGTTTGTTAAAAAGATATGTATTAGGAATGCACTAGATGACAGTTTCTATTTTAAAATATTTATATTACTTGCTTTATAATTTACTATACAATACTTTTATTTATTTTTAATGTATTAAATTAGAAAAAAGAAAATTTCTTTATTTTCTGTTAAGTACTAGGAAATTGTGAGTTTCGTTTTCTGACACTTCATAAAAAGTGCCTAGTCTGGCAGATACTTTTCTTCGAAGAAAGTACTAATAGAACAGACAATAACAATTACTATGTCAGTCTTTATCTTAACAGGTCGTTCATTGGCAACAACAAAAATGCAATTGACATTGCAAACCAATACAAGAGCTTGACACGCAAAAGAGTATGACGTTATTTCTACTGCTTGATAATCAGAGAAATGTTTCCAGACTATAAAATGAATGTAGAGAGTCCATCTGAAAGTGTAAGAGAAAAGCGAATACGTACACTGAGAAAAATCCATTATCCGGACAGCGGTATATTGTACAAATACAAGGATTCGTTATGTTTACTAAGGAAATCTGTACGGAGCGTACTTTATCCATATACTACATAGGTACTGCCTTTTACCCGCTTAGATATTACATCATGTCTCTGCAGGATGTCTGATATCTAACAATCTTCTGTATTTTACATACGTATACGTATGTTAAATACTTCAGCTATACGTTATATACGTCCATCTGTGTGTAACATCCAGACCGCCTATAGACACTCTTTCTTTCGCCATGGCTGACGTCATTGAACTACCGTCTTTTGCTTGCGAAACGAGGTTGTTTACAAACGGAACAGAAGAGAGGAAGGAAACCTGGGAAGCCTGGGTAAGTACAATAGTTAACTATTACTTTAGTTAAATATTCCCATTAATTATATATTCTTTTAGTGTAACTTGCTTTAATATAGTACTAAGTAAGTAATGTAGTTTATGACTACAATTCTTACTATTGTAACTCGTAAATGATTGAGGAGAATGGAATGGGTGAATCTGAATTTTGAAAAAACTTTGAATATTAATGTTTTGAAACATATTATGTTTCAAGGTAGCAAAATGAATGTTATGTGTTTATTCATTCCATTTTATATGTGACGATTTATTACTTGGTGCAGATTTACTACAGGACTGCTTAACATAATTGCTAATAAACCGTTTTCAGCGCGGAAATTTCCTTGTGTAGTGAAGATTTAGGATTTAGATTTCTGGGCTTTCGGCATCAATGGCCTTGTTACCCCATATGAGGGATGACTTTCCTCGGCGAGTACACTATCCGGGGAAAGGAAGGGAAGAAAGGATTGGGGAAGGAAGAAAACGGCCTGGGACCTATATGTTAGGTACCACTCCGGCATTTGCCTGCTGTGAATGAGGAAAACCCAAGGAAACCTCATTCAGGATGGCTGGACTTAAAATCTTTTGATACTTTTTCGACCGAGTTCTCCCCCGGGATCGAACCCGGAACCGTTCGCACCGAAGGTGAGAGCGCTAGCGACTACCCTACGCGGGGCCACTTGTGTAGTCTAGAAAACTCATTTTTACTAGGATATTTGCAAATTTTTTTTTTTTTTTTTTTTGCTTTTAGTTTAACGCCCCATGATTGTACATCAATGTAAGAGAGAAGGTGACAATGAGATACATGATAATGGTGGAATCAAGAAAATGTAAGGAAACTGGAAAGTCTTAAGAATAACCACACCTACAGTGTTCACCAAAAGGCTATTTGTCGGGAGCAGGAATCGAACCAGGGACCTAACGCGTCAGAGGTAAGCGCTCTACTACAAAGCTTTCTTTTGTTTAAAGAACTTGTTTACATTGAAATATATATATTTTACGAAGATACTAACATATTTTACAGCCTCACTGAAATTTAAAAAAAAAAAAAAAGTAGTCAGGGAGAGTTTACTTGTCAGATTTTTATTTTTTAATTTAATTTATTTTTATTTTTATTTATTTTTGCTTTGTTATGTTCCCTAGTTAATTAATGTTTGGGTTACTGAAAATTAAAACCTTTTTAGTATTATTGTTATGTCATCACTTTGGAACCAAAAAAGTTAGATTTTTTTTCTTGTGTTTTCATATAGGAAGTTGGTAAGTTTGTGCCTTAGCATTGGTTTGGTTTCTAGAACGTAATTGAAGGTCATGTTGAGTTGAGTCTTGGCGGGTTTAGAGTTCGTGAAGTGTCAGGCACTGCTTGTGCCCCTGTCTTCTGTCTGTGATGTTTCCTGGCTTTGGGCTGTGAGGTATTTATGTTGAGGAGTACCAACGCAGGCCGCGTGATATACAGGTAGCTTCAACAGCTACGAGTGCCAGATGTTCATCTTTCGTTACGGCGTGACTAATGCAGTATAGTACTAGGTTCAAATTCTATGGGTGGTAAAAATGGTCGTGGTGTGGTAAGAAATACAACGTAATTGTTATTAGTTTATTAGTGTTTCTTCATAGTATAGTTTCACTATTTCTAGAAGGAATTAAGTATTAACGAAGTAATAAATAAGCAAAAGCACACTTTGATTGGCGTTAACTATTTCTCATACTCCATTGAGAATGTTTTGATCCTCAGTTGCGCAAACATCCAGTGTGCGTTTTTTTGTTTGCTTACACTGCCTTATAGATGAGCTCCCTCGTGGCTAAGTGGTTAGTGAACACGCCTTTGGCGTGGGACACCCGGGTTCGATTCCCGGCCGGGGGCCGCGGTGGCTCAGTGGTAGAAGGTTCACCTCTGCTGCTTGGGGTCCCGGGTTCGATCCCAGCCCCGCCAAGTGAACCTTGTGGTGGACAAACACCGTGTGCGTGGGTTTTCTCGGGGTTCTCCCGTTTCCTCCCACTTTCTTCATTCCACTATTTAATTCATTACTCATCACCGTCTCCATTAGCCTAACCATCATAACCGTAGGACATAAAACTCAAAGATTTCATTTCATTTTTTCGATTCCCGGCCGGAGCTTATGTGGTTCGGATTCCACGTTAATCTGTAGGTCCACGTCTCATACAGCCTTGCTGCTGAAAGGAACGTTAAAATCAAATCAGCACTGGTTTACAGATGCAATTGTTCGATTCCGAGTTCGAATGAAGCTTTTTACGGGCAGGGGGCGACTTTTATATATACAATCCAAGGATTTTAGTTATTAGTCAGTGATGCAATATATAGACCTATATATATTACAAAATTGAAAGTGACTATGTTTGTGACTCTTAATCTCTTAAGAGCTGCGGTGGCTCAGTGGTAGAGCGTTCACCTCCGGTACTTGGGGTCCCGGGTTCGATCCCAGCCCCCGTCAAATGAACTTTGTGATGGACAAACACCTTGTGCGTGGGTTTCCTCGGGGTTCTCCCGTTTCCTTCCACTTTCTTCATTCCACCTTTCATTCATTGCTTATCATCAGCGTCTCCTTTAGCCTAACCGGCATAACTCTGGGACGTAAAACTCAAAGGTTTCATTTCATTTTTTCTTAATCTCTTTGGAATCTTGTACTTAGGTTCACAGCGGAAGCGACGAAATAACTCGACTCATCCATTGTAGCTCTCTTCGCAACCAGTTTCCAAAATGTTGGCAATAAGTTTGCGAAACGGGATATGACGACTCCAATTTTGGGTGAAAAGTCGCTATAAAAAATAATAGAGAAATTCATTGTCTATAAGCATTGTTTTAAAGTTGTAGATGTAAACTAAACAATATGTTCTACTCACTGGCGCAAATCCGTGGGGGGGGGGGGATGACGGATACATGTCCCCTCCAATCTTGGAACTGAGGGGGACTTCTCCCCAATAATCCGATTTGAAATGTGTTTTTTGGGAGAAATTTGATTATTTTTGTCCGATTGCTACAAAGGAACGTGAGATAAAATAGATGTCCCCCAGAATAAGCCTCAAATCTGCAGCCTCCCAACGCTGAAAACAACTCTGATCCTCCACAACATTGTTTTTCAACTTCATAAGTATTTTGGACATCGTCAAAAAAAAGTATGGTAACGGTCTTACCCCCCCCCCCCTCCCAATGTTGAAGACAGATTTGCGCCGCTGGTTCTACTCACATCTTTGTAAATAGGGCGCAACCAATCCTTTAATTCAGGGATCATTTTTTTGTAAAAGAAAAAGTGCAGAATAATTAAAAGACCCCAAAGGACAAATATAACAAACATCTTCTTCGCCTTTATTCACGCAATCTATAGCTAATCTTGTTGCTATCGGTAATGATGTATTACGTGTGTTTCTCAACGGAAACTCTGCGAACTAAAGGACATCAAGTTTGTAGTTGTTCTTCGTTAGAGGGCAAGGGTAACATAACAATGCAGGATTGTGGGGCAGTGAGTATGCTGTATTTCCAAACTCTTCATCAGTTGCGCTGATTAAAACAAACAAACAGAAAAAAAGAACGTAAAAACTGTTTTGAACTAATAATGCTTCTCTACAGATGAACATTTTGTTTGGAGCAGAAAGTCGCTAAATGTGTAAGTAGGTAAATCGTCATTTAAAAATCACCCAAAAAAGTCTCCAATCGGAAAAAAATATTTTTTGTCGCTATCGTAGGGCGACCATACGTCCCGTTTTGACCGGGACAGTCCCGTTTTAGTGGCGTGTCCCGGCCGTCCCGTCAGTAGATGGAAAAAGTAGTATTCGTCCCGTTCTATGTAAATGAAAGAAGTAAATAACAAACCCAGTATCTTTACTCCTTTTAAAAGTATTAATAATTAATAATAACAAAGAGGCAAAAATTGAACTGAAATTCCCTATATTAAACATACTCTATAGTTCGCAGTACTGCTCGAAAGGCAGTAGAGGTTTTAGCAGTTGGTTGTGTGTTGAACAAATTTCAACGTGTCTTTCCTTTTTCATAAGTACCCGTTCTGTAACAAAGAGAGAGAGGAGGAAATCTGATATCAAGGCACTGATAAGAACAAAGGTAGATCTAAAAGTCTAGGGTTGCAAGAACCTGTCCCGTTTTTAACTGAAAATTTTATGGTCAACCTACGCTATCGTTGAGGTCGAATTCCCCTTATTTAGCGACTTTACCCAAAATTGGCAACATTGACCCCCACCGAACAACCAGGGTTGAATTCAGGGGGTAGCCCGGGGGGAATCTCCCCCCGAAGAAAATTCATTCCCCCCCGGAGAAACTCCCAAAATTTCAGTCACAAAATGTAGAAATTACTTCACCCAATTATTTGCTTTTCTGTCCGTGTACGTGCAGACGAAATCCGATCTCTCAATATACATATAAATGACGCAGACCCATTCTATATAAATGTTAACATGTAACATCTAAGATAGAATACCAAATAGTGAATAAAACTTGTATTTCTTAACGCTATGACTGAGTTTGGCAGAACATGAAATTGTTAACTGTTGAAGAAAGGTTTGTATTTTAGTAGGTACTATACTCTCGCCCTATATTATATATTAGTAGGTAGCACTAGCACAGGTTGAGATACGAAAGGAAAGATAGGGAAGATCTTTCGATCATTCCATATAATCTCTCATGTCAGCAGACTTCAGTTCTTGAAAATATACAGTTCCTACATTATTTGAAATAGGGCGCCTAAATCCCATTTCTCGCATCGGAAGTAACAGACGTAAATGTGTTTTACGATTGTTAAAGTAAACACATCTTTCTTTAATTAAAAATAATTCAGTTAAAGGGTGAGATTCAGTGGGCGTCATTTAGAGGGATCAGGGAGGAACAGTTATCCCTCCTTGATTAGAGACTTATATAGAATTTATCAATATGATAATAGTATATAAGTGAAAGATTGCTATTGAAGGTGGCCAAGATCCTGCTCAGTGCCGTTCCATGGGGGAGGGGCAAGCGGGGCGACGGCCCCGGGCGCCGAAGTAAGGGGTGAAAAATTCGGGAGGGAAAAAGAAAAAAGAAGGAAAGAAAAACAGAGGAATGAAATACATGTGGACATATATAAAATGAAAGGAAAAAAGTAATGAAAAGTGCTCAAAATCAAGGAAAAGCAGGGTTTACTTTTTAAAATTTTCCCACCTTTGGCGGCTGGTCTGTCGACCTCACTCATATATACGGGGATGCCGTCGTATACTCTCGCGCCAAGCGCTGATTTTCCACGACACGGCACTAATCCTACTGAAGATTTCGTCAACTAAACTATTGATGTATATGCAGTGAAGAAACCAAGGCTAATATGTTTGATTTAGAATCAGAAGTGTGAGAAAGAATGATAACTTTTTATTAAGATATTCCTAAGTATGTTTGTTTTAGGAGAAAAAATATTTCAGTTAATTTAAATCTTTTTAAAAATTTTTACATTAGTAACAAACAGTAATTACTGAATATAGGAAATAATAAAAATAGTTACTGTAAATAGCAGTTAAAGTTTAGTCTAAACTATTTTTGCCAGTCTTTATTTAATGTTTTAGATGAAATCAAACGATTGTTTTCTTAAAATTATAATCTCATTGAATATTTATCAGCAATTAGTCTCAATATTAGGTAAGATGTGTATGTGAATGGAATTGTTAAATATGCTGCTTTCTTGAAAAAAATACAGAAAAATAACCCTCCTCCGAGCAGTTGACATTCCCCCCCGGGTGTAAATGTCTGAATTCAACACTGCGAACAACACCCCGTTATCTTTAGCCTAGCCAGCATAATAGTGGGACGTAAAACTTAAAGATTTCATTTCGAACAACACTCCCAGAAACCTATTGTTATACCATTCCCAAAACACCCTTTTGTACAGTTCTCCCTATTCGAAAAAAAAATTGTAAATAGCAGTGTTCATATATAAATATGGAACTCAATTTCCCTGAATTTTCCAGGTTTTCCAGGTATTAATTTTTCAATTTCCAGGTCTAGTGGAAGAAACTAATAGTACGAGAACACATAAATTTTAAGAATACTATATTTATATATTTGAGAATGGCCACCCTTCTCCCCAATGAACGATTGCAATTAAATATTGAGTCACAAGAAAATAAATAATTAAAATAAATAAAATTTAAGTTGAAAAATATGAAGTTGAGAAACCTACTAAGGGAATTATATAATACTTTTGTTCCATACTTGAATACATTCAAAATATACAAAAATATTGGCTTGGGGAAGAAAAAAGGGCCCGCGAGATTTTAACTGATTCTTATAGTACTCGACAACAGAAATAAATTACTGAAAGAATTTTCAAAATCGGCGCAGGTAAACATGCAGAAAATCGCATTTTCATGTACCGGTTCAAAATGGGGAAGAAAAGACGACCGCGAGATTTTAAGTGATTCTTGTAGTACTCGTCGAGAGAAATCGATTAGTGAAGGAATTTTCAAAATCGGCGCAGGCAAACATAGAGAAAATCTCATTTTCATTTTCCGGTTCAAAGTGGGGAAGAAAAAAGGGCCGCAAGATTTTAACTGATTCTTGTAATACTCGACGAGAGAAATCGATTAGTGAAGGAATTTTCAAAATCGGCGCAGGCAAACATGGAGAAAATGGCATTTTCATGTACCCGTTCAAAATGGGGAAGGAAAAAGGTTCCGCGAGATTTTAACTGATTCTTGTAGTACTCGTCGAGAGAAATCGATTAGTGAAGGAATTTTCAAAATCGGCGCAGGCAAACATAGAGAAAATCTCATTTTCATTTTCCGGTTCAAAGTGGGGAAGAAAAAAGGGCCGCAAGATTTTAACTGATTCTTGTAATACTCGACGAGAGAAATCGACTAGTGAAGGAATTGTCAAAATCGGCGCAGGCAAGCATGAAGAAAATGGCATTTTCATGTATCAGTTCAAAATGGGGAAGAAAAAAGGGCCCGCGAGATTTTAACTGTTTCTTGTAGTACTCGACGAGAGAAATCGATTAGTGAAGGAATTTTCAAAATCGGCGCAGGCAAACATGGAGAAAATGGCATTTTCATGTACCCGTTCAAAATGGGGAAGGAAAAAGGTTCCGCGAGTTTGAACCGCTACGATGTATGTTCACGAATGTCCCCGTCTTCTCAAATTTAGTTAATTACTGTGACACTGAAACATGTGACACAGAGTCACATTGTGGATGACTGCAATCGGCAACCACTGCACATATACTCCTCCCGCCCCACAGTTTGATTATTTCGATCCATTCCTCACGTGCTAACGGCATGGTTCAACATCTGCAAGAAAGAGGTAAATGTAACGTTCAATTGGCAATAGCTTTTCACCAAATTAAGCTGCATGAAATCTGATTGCATATTTGACATACTGAGAAAATTCTAGTCCGTGGCCATATGTATCACATATCCCATCAATTCATAAAAATTTTGAACACAAAATTACGGTCGTCCGTGTGACGTACTCCCAAAAGGCCTAATGTGTATCACCCACCTCACATTCAATGAAACCACATCCGTGTAGAATTTAGAAAGAAACTTCTTATGATGTATACAGGATGTCTCAAACGTTCCCTGACATAGGATAACTCTGTTATTATCAGAGTTACAACAAAATGTAAGAGGAAAAACATCTCGAAATATGACGTTTTCAATCTAAAGTGAACACTTTTTAAAAAAAATCGGACGAGATGTTTGTGCTGTATACTCTTTATGCACCCAATTTTAAATGAAAATGCAACGTTGTCATTTACCTGGACCCACAACATAAGTGAATGAAGTTACTGTTTGAAACGGGGGCTGGCCATCGACATGTTAGCGTAAAAGACAGTAACTTCACTCACTTACGTTGTGGGTCCAGGTAAATGGCAATGTTGCATTTTAATTTACATTGGACGCATAGCGAGTGTACAGCGCAAACGGGTCATCCGATTTTAAAAATTCCTTCACTTTAGAATGAAAACATTATATTTGGAGACGCTTTCCAAAGTAGTATAATTTAGTTTGTTTAAATTTACAATTTAATACAAGTAGATTCGGATTTATATGCGTAGGATTTTGTATGCATCTAACTAATGAATTCTTTATTTTCATGCTTAACTTAGTGACTTGGCTTTGGACTGCAACTGATTATTGTAACCCATTATTGCTTGAGAAGAAACAAGATATCCGAATCTTCATTTGGAGAAATCAAACGTCTATTGGAAAGCTGGGGATTACAATCATTAATTTCTACATTTCAAGGTGCGTAAATTATATATTCTGTGTTTGTTGTTAAATTACTATTACTATTATTGGGTTTAGAATCAATCAAGCACTTCATGATATTTTATGGGGATCAAGATGGGTGCCGGATAGATAAGTATTTGAGCGTCAGGCTCTTATTTCTTTTCAATTTAATATTTAATCAATGATTATTTTTCTCCCTCATTATTCCACCAAATCGTATTCCAAGATCATATATCCATTTTTGATCGATATATCCATATTTTTGATCTCTTTCATATTTCTATATTTTCGATTTTTGATATTGTTTATATTTCGATATTGCTGTATTTTTCGATATTTCGAACAAGTTTCGATAGTTTGTCAATATCGATTATCTATATCTAAATTCGGATATCCCAAAGCCCTATCGAACCCCCTCCGAAATGAAGTTTTTGGCTATGGACCTGATTAGGGATGCGCACGAGACAAGACGAGACAGAATTTTTGTTACGAAATTCGAGACGAGATAGAGCTCTTCCAATAGAAACGGATCCAGTTTTCGAGACGAGACATAACTTTCGCGGCACCTTTTCGAGAGGAGACAATCTCAAATCTTTTCTCTTGCGCATCCCTACACTTGATCATGAGGTATCAAAAAAAAAAAAAAGTTAATGAGAAATACCGGTAACATGTAAATACAATATAGGTAGCTAAAACATTTTTGTTTTCATTCTTCAGTAATGCATTATTATTAATCTCAGGGGGGCGCGGTGGCTCAGTGGTAGAGTGTTAACCTCCGGTGTTTGGGGTCCCTGGTTCGATCCCAACTCGCGCCGTGTGGACTTTGTAGTGGACAAACACCGTGCTCGTGGGTTTTCTCGGGGTTCTCCCGTTTCCTCCCACTTTCTTCATTCCACCATTTCACTCATTTCTCATTATCTCCGTCTCCTGTAGCCTAACCGGCATAATCGTGGGACGTTAAACTTAAAGATTTCATTTTTTATTAATCTCTGTATTTTATAGTGTATTCTCAAGCTTAAGGTGATGTAAAATTAAATTTTGAATTCAGTTAACTTATTTTGTTTCTCAGATTGTTTTTAAAATGTATGTACAAACGTTTA
This sequence comes from Thermobia domestica, assembly GCF_964235325.1. Taxonomy (NCBI): domain Eukaryota; kingdom Metazoa; phylum Arthropoda; class Insecta; order Zygentoma; family Lepismatidae; genus Thermobia; species Thermobia domestica. Next base: position 392,487,573 of record NC_137454.1, read on the forward strand.
TTTTCATTCTTGAGAGTTTAAAGTGACGTATAGTTATTAAACATAGTATTTAATATTGTACTCTTAACGTGGAAGTGATATACAGTTAACTTTTGAATTCAGTTAACATTTTTCTCTCTGAAATTGCTTTAAAAAGTATGTAAAAACGTTTTTATTTTATTTCTTGAGTGCTAAAAGTGATGCAAAGTTATTAAGCTTACTACTTTATATTGTATTCTTAACCCTAAACTGATACACAGTGCGTTTTTGAATAAATTATGTCAAGTTATTTGAGTGACGAACACTGGTAGAAAATCCTGACTACTACTGGAACATTTTGATTTTAAGGTGACGACTACTGGTGCAAGGATTTTAAAATATTGTTTTTCCTCCAACGGCTACTCCTTTTTTAATTCTAACTACATGGTCATTATAGGAAGGATCAGTGAGTCTTTCCAACTATGGTACAGCTCCGACAGATTCACGATGCTCAGAGAAGAGACAAAATAGTATGTTTTCAACCTTAAAGTGAGAACCACTGGCGTTTTTACCCTGCTATGCAAAAGTAAGTGAGTACTCCAATGGAGTTCCAATGCGGTACTTAATTTCTGCGTTTTAGATATATGGAAATACATGTCTCTAAAATGTAAAGAACTGATTTTTTTTTTACTGAAAACTGCAACTCGGTAAGCCTTATGGATACCGAGGTATGGGAAAATAAACTATAGGTATGTGGGGCTTGCATACTTGACGCTACAATTCGGAAATTGAATTAAAATATGACTAACGGCTATCAAGATGTTGTCAAATAAAGGGAGGACCAACACAGTTAAGGGGTTTTCGTGTTAGATGCAAAAAATTTCCGAAATCGGTCATGGAAAGTTAATAAACACCAGTAGCAATTTCATCTTAAAGTAATTAGATATCTTCATGGGGTGTTAGAACATCATGGAGTCTACCAAAATTAAATTTTAAAAGCTTTTGAAAATATAATCTGACATTTGTAAACAGTATTTGAAATATGTATTTACCCAAAACTTCCAGCTAGTACATCTAACATCTGGAGAAACACTGTGAAATAAAAGCTTGAAATTTCGGAAACAATTATTGGTCGCAACAAAATTAAATAAGATGGTACTTCTATGGGTTAAATCAGTACCTCAGTACAATTTCGATCGAAAGATTAGTTCAGTCCTAGGTTTTCTTCAGGCAATTCCAAGGGTTCATCGAGCTGTGCAAAAGAATGAAAATTCGCTGTCAATATCTAAGATAGTAAATAAGATATAAGGAATTATATATTTTATGACGTGAAAATAGAGATCTTTATGGATTTGTACTTTTGGGTCTTTCCTAAAAGAAAAAAATTCAGAAAACTACTGTATATACCTTAATAGACAATTCAGTGGGCGGGGACACAGTAGCTTAGTGGTAGGGTATTTAACTAATCTTTTTTTTTTTTTTTTTTGCAGAAACTATTGGAGTATTCACTTAACCCATAGAAATACGATCATACTTAACTCCCTATTTAATTTTAAAATTAAATAAAAGGAAATATTTCAGTGTAGCGACCCACGATTATGCATTTTAGTCTCAGGGAGATTATGATTAAAGCAAGTGAATGTTGTTGACAGAATTGATGGAATGCAAAGGTGGGAGGAGAGTACCCCGAGAAAACCCACGAATACGATGTCCACTACAAACTGACTTGGCCGTGGATCGAACCAAGAACCCAATACACCAGAGGTAAGCACTCTACCACTAAGCCACTGTGCCCCCGCCCATTTAATTGTCTATTAAGGTATATACGGTTGTTTTCTGAAATTTCTTCTTCTTACAGCAAATACTCAAAAGTACAAATCCATGTGGGTCTCTATTTTTACGACGTCATAAAATACATAATTCCTTATATCTCGCTTGCTATATTAGATATTGACAAAAAATGTTCACTTTATTTCAGAGCCCGATGAACGCTTGGAATTGTCCAAAGAAAATTTAGAGCTGAATTAATCTTTCGATCGAAATTGTACTGACGAGTCTGAGGTTCTCACTTAACCCATATAAGTACCATCTTATTTAACTTTTGTTAGGATCAATAATTGTTTTCTGAAATTTCAAGATCTAATACGCTTTTATTGTATGGTGTCTCTCTAGCTGCTAGATGTACTAACTGGAACTTTTAGGTAAATACATATTTCTAATACTCTTTACAAATGTCAAAATATATTTTACAAAACTTTTAAAATTTAATCTTGGTAGACCCCATGATGTTCTTAAACTCCATGGAAATACCTAATTATTTTAAGATGAAATTGCTACTGATGCTTATTAACTTTACATGATCGGTTTCGGAAATTTTACCACCTAACACGAAAACCCCATAACTATATGGATCCTCCCTTTATTTGACAATATCTTGATAGTCATATTTTAATTAATTTTCTAAATTGTACTGTCTAATATGCAAGCTCCACGTACCTATGGTGTCGCTTTTTATTTCACCATATTTCGGTAACTGTTAGGCGTACCGACTTGCGGTTTCGGTAAACACACACCTCTAACGTTCTTTAAAACGTTATTAAGACATATTTTAGAATATTTAGAAATGAGAGTTCTGGGAATATCATGGTACCCGAAAACCCCCATCAGGGCGTGTGTGTAGTGTATTTAATTGAAACTACTTTTGAGGTTGTTGCAAGCCCTCGTAATTACGTTTCCGAAACTGCACCATCTAGTACGCAAACTCCACAGTTCTGTAGTGTCGCTCTTTATTTTCCCATATCTCGATATCCATAAGGCTTACCGAGTTGAGGTTTTCGGTAAACAGATGTCAGTTCCTTACATTTTAGAGACATATATTTTCATATATCTAAAAAATACAGACATTAGGTACCCCATGGTAGCCCGAACACCATTGAGGTACCCACTTACTTTTGAATGGTAATACATTTTGAGTTGTTGTTCAGCATCAATAAACACTTCATAGTTTTTCTACGTGCAACCCAAAAGTCCATACCTGACCTAACAGATTTTGTCCATTTAATCTCAAAAATGTTAAGATACTTTGTATTGTTAAGTACAACCAAATTAAGCACACTGAATATAACATTTTAAATATTTTCTGATTTTTGTTGCAGGTATTTCGTGCATCAAACCAGGATTCTGCTTGAAAGACAGTCAAAAGAAGCAGTGTAGGTTGTGGCTAAAAGTACGCCCTTTCTGAAGACAGACTCAGTTGTACTTACATTATTTTGTACGAATATATAACCCTAATAAAGATACTGTACTACAAATTATTTCTTTCTTCCATAAATTATAATAAAATATTATCTCTGTTTAAAGAAAATGATTGTTAATGTTAAGTCATTTTAATTCTTTTTCTCTGTAATAAGAACATTATCCCTAGCAATATTTTTTATCTTTGTGCTATTGCGATTGGATGAAGTAAAATTCTATACGAAGCACTATTATTTCAGACATTCATTAATAACTAATGTATTGTTCTGTATGTAAGACAATGTGTATACTGAACATGTCTAGCGAAGGTGTTGTTTTAATACAGAATCTATAACTCAGCTTTTCAGTAGTCAACTTTATTGGGAATCCGAAGAAAGAAGTTAAAAAAAAAAAAAAAAAATGTTGGACTTACCAGCGTGTGTGTGTTCGAATTCTGGACTAATCCAAATTATCCAGAGAAATCATTATATATTTCTTTGTTGCTATTTCAGATGTATCCTTTATCCAAGTCGTATGAAACGGAGACTTCATACATCGCTATACTTTGTATGAACTATGTTCCGTATTTACTTAATCACTTTGTAACTTTCTCTAGTGTTGACAAGGCCGCAGGTGTCAATCGAATAGTTTAGTGTTTCACTCATGTCACCTTGTGACTAAGGTACGTCCTGTCGGTATATATATGGTACTGGGTTCAATTAGCGATAAAATACATTTTTAGCGTTAAACAAATGCAAAAATCTATACGAAATGAGATACCGTGATCTCTGACTTACGGATAACACCAAGCAACTAATGGTACTGAGTGTGATTGAGTTTACTAATTACTATTTGGCTAAAATCAGTGTTCCTTTATCTATAGTTCTTTTCGTGCTTTGAATTGCAAAGTTTGAAATAACCATTTTAAATTATTGTGTATATATATCTTCCGAGTAATTCTGAGAATCATTGCTCTTTCTTTAAGCAATGTATGAGACTGTTAAATTGCTCTTTCCTTAAAATGTTGCACTAAGAAGGATGCATCCAGGAAAGTCCAAATTTGCAGAATGTCTATAGCAGGGAAGAATAAATATGTTTAGTCGATGGCTGCACAACGCCTCCGCTGTCACCACGTTGTCACACAGCGAATACAGCGAACGTTTAAGAGTATTCTGCACTTACTATTAGGTATCGGCCTGGGAACTTTGGCGCATCTACCCAGTCTCCTTCTTGGTGTTTCATTTTTAATGGCGAGTACTGAGTAGGAATAATATTGTAAGCGAATGCGTTTCCGGCTGACACCACACTTTTAATTATTGCGACATTTAAAAAAAAAAAAAAAAAAAAAAAACCTGTTAATTAAAATGTACAGAGAAGTTATTTCTGGAAAATTCTATTCAGGCCTCTTGTGGTAACAACTGCACTTTAGTAGAAGATACTATTAAGGAAAAGAATGAGGTAAAATAATCTTTATATCGTACAAGCAATGGATGATAACAGCTTAATAAATGATTGTACGTAAATCTTGTTTGAGTTTGAATATAGGATTGTATAAGGCTGTGCATTTTGCATTATTATTGAGGTGCTGCAACTAACTAACTGCAAACCATATGATAAATTCTTACAGTAATATATCACATATTGATTTACTCTGTATGGAAACGAAAATAGTTTAATATATGGTTAACCTCCTTTGTGCCAGGGGCGGATCCAGAGGGGGGCGATCGGGGCGATCGCCCCCCCCCCACAAGAGGAAACTTTCTTATTTTATATATAAATAAACCCATCCATAACAAGTTTGGAGCTCTTAAAAGTAGCAGTATTACCGCCGACCGCCCCCCCCAGAAGTCCGTCCTGGATCCGCCCCTGCTTTGTGCCCATAATTTTAAAATTAACGCTTGTGTCACTTTTCAACACTTGACTTTGCAGTAGCTTTCCAACGAATTAGCAGGAAGCCCAAACTTATAGGACACCCTGCAGGTAAATACATTTCTTTGGACAGTTTCACTGCTCCAAACTAAGATTTGAAAAGTGTAGTATTGTTAATTTTATTATTATTGGCACAAAGGAGATCAACCATATTTTAAGCTATTTTTGTTTTCATACAGAGTAAAACAATATTTGACAACATTACAGTAAGAATGTATCATGCACTTTGCAGAATGTTGCAGCACTTTAATAATGGTGCACTATACGTACACTCTAGATCCTGCATATGTCCGATCCATATATTACAAGAAGGCAATACGTATTCGATACAGGTAAAATCTGTATATTTCATATGGACAACCTATTAGCTATATACATCCAATCTATACATTACATATGGCCAACCTGTACGCGACATACGTATAATCTATATGCTGCATGCAGACAGTCTGTAAGCTACATATATGCACTCTGTATGGTGCATACGGATATTCTGTATGCTGTATCTGGACAAGCTGTGTGCGACATAAGGAAAATCTGTATAATACATACGTACAATACGTATACTGTATCTAGTCGTACGTATGGGGCACAAGTACAATATAGATGCTGTCTCGGGGTTGAACGCAAGAAACATACGTACAGAACGTATATTGCATACTTCTTGAAATCATGCTCCGTCCTGATAGTCAGTGTATGTCGTCATTATTAACCCACATGCTACATACGACCCTGACGTCACAAAGCTAGATATTACCTCCGTATATACTTGTTACTGCAGATAACGTCACACGAATGACGTCATTGCACTTGTGCAGACAGTACGTATAATACATACTTTTTCAGCTATACGTTTGCTGCAGGATGTTATATACGGTTGTACGTTAAGTCCAGAAACTACAGGAATTACGAATGTAACCTACGTTTTTAAGTATGCCACCTACATTTTTTTTCTCAGTGTATAATAGTAAAATATTAAAATAAATTCAAGTAACTTAAAACGTATTGAAGTAATTGATAAGAGGTTTCAGTAACGTTATAATAAGTATCAATGGGGCTATAGAAAAGTATTGTTCCCAATGCTATAAGTAATGCAGTGTTGCCAACTTGGTCTGCATTTTTTATTTCCAAAGGACATTACGTGATATATAAAATAACTTCATTATGGTAAACAAATATATATATATATATATATATATATATATATATATATATATATAATACGTAGCAGTGTTGCAAATTTTGTTATTTGTGAAGATGGATTTCTAAAGTTTTGATCCATAGATTGCGAAATGGATGGAAACAAGTAGCCTAGTGGCTTTTTTTTTTTTTTTTTTTTTTTTTTTGCGAAGTAGTTTCAAAGAGAACTATTCTCTTTGAAACAAAATTATCTACGCTGACTCGTGTTGTCAGAATAAAACATTATTTTTCAATAGTTCTATAAAAAACTAGCAGAATAAACCCATTCTTCGCACGGGAAAAGTACATTTCATTTTGGACATAAACGGCATTAGAAGTGTCACTGTTAGTCTCAGCGACCCCAAAAACTATGTATTCGACACTAACTGCCATTTTCGATCATTTTTATATATCTGCCCTTTCCCCTCCCCAAAGTTATGCGGAACTGAATTTATATTTAAATTGGATTGGAAGTGTCACTGTTCATCTCAGAAACTCCGAAAACTACGAATTCGACACTAATATAGGTCATTTTTGATCAATTTTATATGTCTGCCTCATTCCCCTCTCATAAGTTGCATCATTAAAATGAAATGACAGAAACCATCCCAGGCATGAACCTCATATGTGTTAAAAATTTGATCGAGATCGGTCGGGTGGTTGAAGAACTATTAAGTCACAAACATAGTCACATTATTTTTCGTTTAGATAGATAGATAATTATTCCCAACGTAATAGTTTCTAACTAATTTAAATATTTATCATGTCAATATATTTCAAGCATGAAAGTTGTAGAATATAATACAGAATAAAAAAATAATTATTAATGAATCAGGGCAGAGATAGTGTGTGACGTAAAAATTACTAAAATGATCGTTGGTCATCGGTTCTCGCGAATGTCTAGTGATTTGCGTACTAAAATTTCCATGCGAAGACTAGGGCTTGAATCTTATCTATTCACACTTTTTATTTTTGCATTTGCTTTTCATCCGGGAAAAACATTATTGAGCAGTAAGAATCTTTATACATATTCGAGGCATCGTCAAATAATAACACCAAACAAATATTGTTAAAATAATGGCTTTGCTCCCTTGTTTTATAGGTAACGGGTTTTGCTGGAGACTTATCTATAGGGTTGGCTCAGTGATACAACGTTTACTTCTAGTGCGTGGGGTTTCTGGTTTGAACCCAGCTCGCGCGAAATGAGCAATGTGGTGGACAGAAACCATGTACATGGGTTTTCTCAGGGTTCTCCCGTTTCCTCCCGCTTTCTTCATTCCACTATTTCATTCATTTCTCATCATCACCGTCTTCTTTAGCCCACACGGTATAATCGTGGGACGTAAAACTGAGAGATTTCATTTCATTTTATTGCTAAAGCCACGACTCAAATATTAGAAAAATTGGTAGTTCCTGATTAAAATAGTTCTAAAGAGGACTATTCTAACTTCAAGTGCAAAAATATGTCAGCTGACAAAACATTGTTATCACTATATGAAATTGTATTTCTGTAACGTTGTAAAGAATTCACATCCGATCCGATCCATTCCGATTAAGAATCAAAGTTGCACTACTGTGTATTTTCAAATTACTCTTAAAGTTTGCAACACTGTGACGTATTATATACATATTTTTGTTCATCGTTATCTTGTCACTTTTTCTGTGTATCTAAAGAATCCAACAGGAATATTCGGACACATCGTAACAAAGGAAATTAAGTTACTAGAGGCTCAATTTCAAAATGTAATGAAATGAAATATTTCAGTTTTACGTCTCACGATTATGCCGTGTAGGATAAAGGAGATGGTGATGATGAGAACTAAATGAAATGGTGAATGAAGAAAGTGGAAGGAAACGGGAGAACCCCGAGAAAGTCATGCACACGGTGTTTGTCTACCTAAAGCCTACGTGGAACCAACGCTTTGACTGGTATTTGTATTACAGAATGCCTTTCCCCATTACTGTGTCAAGGAAAGTAATGAAGGTGTGGCAGAATAAAGACTTGAGAAAACCTAATCTGCACCAGGGTGGTAGTAAATACCTATCACATCCGGTTTTAGTAAAGTGTTAAGAACAGATTGAATCACATTATTTGGACACTGAAATCTATCAAAAAAGCTTATTATCGATATCAATTACTGTTCTCCCTATGACGATCAGCCCTAAGGATGGAAAAATCTACATTTCCTCCAATTCACATTTGAACGGAGAGATAAGCAGGAAGGTAAGACGTGTTCTTAAGATGTTGAATCCATTTCAAATCATAAAGCCATTTTTTCACCTTGTCTTGCCGTTTTCGATCTAGGGGGATGAATATACCTGACGGAAAACGAATTTTGTATCAAATTTTGATATAAATGCCATCTTTGCTAAAAGGTGTCAAAATAGTCCTCCTTCGAATTTAGAGACGGTGACTTAATTGAAAAATACCCCAATATTTTTTTACGACATTACCAGGTTCTTCTCAACACAAATTTCTAGTCTTAAGCAGAGGAATAAGGTCACTGTCCATACAGTTTTAGACCTTCTAGACGTGTCATCTAGACCTTCGTCAAATTTTACCACCTAGAGTAAGGTCCTCAATGTGTCCTCATAAATTTAGATCCGAGTAGAGACAATATAATGGGAGATCAGAGTATAAACATCAATGGATATACACTAAGGCCAATGAAATCTTTTAGTTTAACGTCCAACGATTATGCTCTTTAGGCAGAGACGATGATTAAAGCAAGTGAATGATGATGGAAGAATTGGTGGAATGAGAAAGTGGGAGGAAACGGACGTAGTCCGAGAAAACCCACTGACACGATGTTGTCCGCCATAAACTTAGCCGGCGATCCCACGTTGATCACACCGTGTTTCCCTCTACAGTATAAAGTAGAATCTAAACAACTATAGTTTGTTTGATGCCATTTCATTGGGAATCGATTCTGAAACCGCGTGAACCTAAATATACACGCGATAACCAGTATACCGCCGAGGGAGGCCCAACTGTTCTTGATAAGAGCTATTTTCGTTCCACAATTATCTTTAAAACACGGCACGTTCTCCTCGAATCAAGTCTTCAAGTCTTAACAAAGTTTCCATAACATCAGCACAGTCGTTTCAAGAAACAACAAAGTCGTTAACGGGAAGTAAACAATATTCCCTAACGGAAAACACAGCTTAAGGCCCTCACAATACAAGGTCTTCACGGACGCTTTAATCTCCAACAGATTTAATATTGCCATGAGCTCTTCAAAACTAAATTAACTTTAGCGCCTTTTTTTTTTTTTACACCTTATTTCACGCCGGGACTCCTTCTAAAACTTGAGTAATGAGTCTCCTGTTTATCTCCGCGTTTTCAATCAGAATTTTTGTCGAAGGCTGTAATGGCATGGAAATGAACAAAAGGGAAAAGGGAAAGGGGGAGCCTTACTGCTTATTTTTTGATGAAACTTTGTCAGGGAGTCGTCAATCTCGGATACTCAAATTGGATAACTGGCATTTGATCCTTAAGCGCTTGTTGTTTCGCGAGGCTTCGTTAGCAGTTTCTACATTACTCGCCCACCCCCTGCCGCTGCCCCCTCTCCCATTCTCTGGCGCACTATGTATATACATTTTTTCGTTCCGTTTTTGTCATTTAGATTCTATGGCTTCTTTTGCGCGAAGAGGTTGTCGTCGAAAGAGGGGGGATGGGGGGATAAAGCAGCAAGTCTACTAACTATGAAGGCGGAACAAGGTGGAGTTGGTAGCGGCATACAGAACTTTATTTTGCTTATATAAACTACATTAAAAGCTAATCACTGTCAAATAAATAGACATGTAAAATTACAAAGAATGCTGTTATAACAGATACTAAAAAAGACAAATACATTGAGAAAAATCCATTCTCCGGACAGCGGTATATTGTACAAATATACGGAATCCTCTTGCTTATTATAGAAATTAGTACGGAGCATATGTTATCCGTATGCTATATAAGCACTGCTCTTTGATGTTACATCATGCGTTTGCAGGATGTCTAACATCTAACAGGTTTCCATATATCACATGCATATACTTATGTTACCTTCGTCAGATATATGTTATATACGTCCATTTGTATGTGAGATTCTGACCGCCTACACTGTTTCATACGGAAAGTACGTATAGATGGAACACTTACATTGAAAGTAGGTATTATAAAACATGCGTTTTCTGTTATACTTCTGCTGTACGTTAAGTCCAAAAACTACAAGAATTACGCATGTAACCTACTTTTTTAAGTACGCCACCTACATTTTTTTCTCAGTATACATTATTAGAAAATAAGAATAGAAACACGATAAGACTGAAAATATAGGCGCAATTTAGTGTTTAAGTAACGTCTTTGTTATTATGGGATTACTACATGATAGACACTTAAAAATCATTTTAGACTTCACGAAAATATTTATATTATTCGACATATATATCTTAAACAAACTTCGAAAGTATAATTTACAAGCAGAATGCCCATTCTTCTCACGGGGAGAATACGTTCCATTTCGTACACAAAGGGTTGAATTTGGATTTAAAGAGCATCGAAAGTGTCACGGTTCGTCTTAGCGACCCCAAAAACTATGGACGCGACACTAATATAGGTTATTTTGGATCATGTCTACCCGTGTCCTAAGCTGCATCATCAAAGTGAAATCATAAAAATCGTTCCAGGCTCGAACCTGATCTATGTTGAAAATTTGATCGAGATTGGTCTCGTGGTTCAAGAGATACTATGTCACAAACATAGTCAGTTTCATTTTTATTTATTTATTTTTATATATATTCCCCTCCCCTCCTCTCCCCTTTCCCTAAGTTGCACCATGAAAGTGAAATGATAAAAATACATTCGTTTTAATTTTTATATATGTAGACATAGATATAGAACTAAAAATTTTACAATACCTATCATAGAAATACTTAATTTGTTTTTTTTTTTTTTTTCGCGCTTATATATGAATGCAGTCTTTTTTAGATTTCTATTGAGAAGATTTTCGAACATATGGGTGAAAACTAATAATATTAACCCATATTGAGCCCAGAAAGGGGACATGGTGTCTCAGTGGTATAGGACTGATCTGTGGTCAGTGGCGTATTTAGAAGGGTGGCTTCCGGGCTTAAGCCTCCCCGAAATCTTACTTAGTATAGTAAAGTAAATGAAATATCTTGCAGAATTTTCACATTTCCAGGCAAAGCCCCCCCCCCCGAAAGTTAGCAATTCCCTCCCGAAACAAAATCATAAATACGCCACTGTGTGTGGTGCAAGGGATCTCTGATTCGATCCCAAACTACGTGAGTGTGAGGTGGACAACATCGTGTGTACATGTTTTCTCAGGGTTATCCTTTTCGTTTCATATTTTTATTTCACCAACATATTATAATGGGTTAGTTTCATGATTCATCCTTCTCCTTTGCATTTTGAAGGTAATAACTGTTAAATGATTGGAGATAAGATAAAACTATCATCAAATGTGTGTTTATGGTAAGAAAAAATGCTACCCAAATTCTGTCAGATACCTCCTTTCTCTTGAGGGACACAGTGGTTCAGTGGTAGAGCGCTTACCTCTGGTGAATGTAGTCCCTGTTTCGATCCCCGGTCAAGTAAGCATGCTGTGGACATCATTATGCACGTAGATTTCTCGGGATTCTCCCGTTTCCTCCCGATTTCTCATTCCACCAATTCTTTCATTATCATTCACTTGCTTTAATGAACCTCCCCAGTAGTCTAAAGGGCATAATGGACGTTAAACTCATTACATTCATTTCACCTGCTTTCCCTTAAAAAAAAATGTGGACCTGAATCGAAAATGGCGGACTATAAGATGACCGCCGTGATGGTAATGTACAGAAATGGATGCGGTTCTACCTCCATTTCTCCTAGCCAACATATGGCGTCACTCCCTTCAGCCGTTGCATTGTACAATGATGATTTCAGAATATTTTCTCCGGGGGGAATTTCAACATATGGGAGTGTGTTAGAAAAGTACTGCAACAATACTAATAACGCATATTGAACACGATCAGATAAATAGTTCCGGGGGAGTTTGCAGTTCCAGGGGGTAAAAATCCCACTTGGGATACCCCCTGAAATCATCAGTGCCTTTGTCTCATATTGTACCGTATGCTGTAAATGCATTTAAAACACGAGATCGCTTGAAGTAGCATTTAATATTAAACAATTAGGCAAATTTTTCTCGAGGGTTACTTTGGTCTCATATGGAACCATTTCGGGGAGTGAGATTCAAAGAAAGAACTCGGAAGTTGAAAAATAAGGACCACACTAGTATATCGAAAGTTTTAGAAATGGTGTCCTCTGACAACAGTGCGTTATTATTCAGATCAAAACAAAGCGAGAATGCTATATAACTGAATGTTCTTCGGGTCCTCCTTAAGTCGCTACGGAGAATCAAAAATTTCACCATGTGACAACGTTGCAGTTTAACTTAGAATCATTAGCATTGTTCTAAGAATACATCAAGCAATTACATCGATTGTTACGTTAATAGGGGCTTCTATCGACCTTAATTGCCGTTTTCGAGACGAGAATCGAGAAGAGGCGAGAAATTCCTTGTCTCGTTGGCAGAGCCTCCCGAGGTTGATATTTGACATACTGAATCTGATGTTATTCTGGTACGTACTCTCTGGCTAAATTCTTGCAACACTGCAGCCTCTAGGTCTGTATAAATGACTCGCAGTGTTGCCACAGTCCTAGCTCTGGAGTGGGCTGAAAAATAGTACCAAATTTAAACAAAAAGGGCTGAATTAATTTTTTTTGTCAAAAAGTAAAATTTTTTGCCCACATATGATCATCCCTGATCTAACTTTAGCCCTATACATAAAGTTTGTTACAACGCATCGATATAGATCTCTAAAACGCAGAAATGTTCGGGTATGTTTATATTTGTCAATATGGCGTCACTAGTAAACAACTTAGCCCGGTAGGCCGGCAACTACGTCAATGTATTTTTTGTGCTATACCATGCCGTTGGGGGAGGAGGACGGTCCCGGGCGCAGAAGTAAGGGGGCGCAAAATCCGGAAGGAAAAAAGGATATGAAGGAAAAAATAAGAAAAAGAACTCAAAATCAAGGAAAACCAGGGTTTATTTTTTAAAATTTTATTACACTTCGCGCCTACCATAGTGGCGCTTTGTGGCTGGTCTATTGACGGGCTGGTCATATGTACGGGGACGCCGTCGTATATTCTTGCCCAGGCGCTAATTTACCACGGTACGGGATTGGTGCTATTATTGTTTTGATGTTGCATAATCTTTTCAACGACACATAAATTATAGACTTACTTCAGCACCCGCTTGTCTTCTTCAGAATATGCAACACTTGATTCGACGTGTGTGTACTTAAAAAAAAAAAAAAAAAAAAAAAATTCAAGCTAAAATTTCCACCACACTGCTTCTTTCTCGTCTCCTCCCTGCGCGGCGCGGATGCGCCCATCTAGCGTCATTTGTTTCCCGGTATAGTTCGAATTACGAATTTTCCACATGAAGTTTTTAGCGTTATGCGGTGCAACGTCACAGAATGAATGTTCACCAGCATTTCTTAAGAGTCCAATACAGTATGAGTAACGTGAACTCTTGAAAATGTGACAAGTATTTGTTAAATGGTGCTGAATTGGGTAGAATTATACCAACTTTTTCACAAAAGGGGCCGAAAATGCTAGCGTGGTACCAACGGACCGATGAATGACAAAAAGAGCTGAATCTGGTACAATTGTACCAAGTGTGGCAACACAGCTTGGAACTTACCAAACTGGACCCTGTTTAGGTCTGAAGATCAGCATCCAGGCATAATGATCCGCAAGTTTAGAGCTCTAATCTTTTCTGACTGGAAAACAAGCAACCCCAAGAAAATTTACACAGAAAGGAGAAGGTATACAAGGACAAAATTAACACTATATGCATAGCACCGATGAAAATAATGTGTCTAACCAAGGATCTCTGTTCTGATTCTAGAAACGCATCAGATATTTACCCAGACAGCATTTTTGCTTGCCGCAAGCTTGCCTGTCTCTTTTATTTGATTTTATTTCGCTTTCGCTTATACACAAAAGCTTATTTTTGCTTAACGCAAGCTTCAGTGAGGGCAACCCAAGCTTCACTTGCGAGACGCTTTTCTTTAACTTGAAGTAAAAAGCCAGCGCGCGTCCGATTTTCAGTTATTCTAAAAAAAAAAAAAAAAAAAAAAAGTATTTATGTATAAATCATAAATGTGAACATAGGTAGCGGCAGATATGAGTCTACTTATTTTGCGAAAGAATACAGAACTGTTCCAGATATGTTAATATAAAATTCAAGTTTAACTTGTAGTAGACTATAAACTTTATCTGGCTATGTTTAAACTATAAAAATTTTTCTGCCTTGTTATATGAAAAGGTAGAAATTTCAAGTACTCGCAGCTAATATAGAAAGATATTGGATATTGGCAAGAAGCAACGTCGCATGGCTTATGCTTCACCCAGTCATATATAAACACTGGAAAGTGTACAAACTCGAGCTGGTCGTATAATCACTGGTCACGACAGATACACAAGAAACAGTCACATTCTGGAAGCTTTAGAGCTACCCAGTGTTAGAGAAGTTCTACGCGATTTGAACAGAAAGTTCTGGCGTACTTTACCCAGACATATTAATCCAGCCATAGCTAACATCGGCACTGAATTACACTCTTCGGAACGTCCATCGCACACCAGGTCTTTAATATCTTTCCAGAACTCGTAATAAAATCATAATCAGCTACTCTGCGACAGTTGCAGATGTAGATTTCCATTCATAACAAAACAATAGTAATATCCAACTAACTACCAACACATCTTTATATATTTTTATACCATCTTACTCATGGAGTCAGGGGCTCCGGCCCGATACTCTATACAAAACTACAACATTACCGTGACCGTGATCGTGGCTTATTCCAAGAAATACGTTATTATTATTTTGATGTTTTGGATAAGTAAATCAGAGTCGTAGATGTTTTCGCGGCTGTGCATTTGATTTAATTTTTGGAAGGGGGAGGTAACATTTATAGGTCAGAGATGGTTTTGTTGTGCTCAAGGATTGTAGCATAGATTTAGTCAGGCGATCGATCTATACGGATTTCTTACTGTTTTGTTTTATCTAAATTCGCTTACCGCAAGCTTCCATATGGTTTGTTTAGCGCGTCTTTCGCTTGCATTTAGCTTAATAAGACTTGCCATTGATTAGTTTCGCTTATACTTGGCTTGCGTTTGAGATAATTTGACTTGCGTTTCAGTTGTGAAAACAAGCTTGCCTTAAGCCTTGTCGTGATGTAACTAACTTGCTTGCCCCAAGCTTGCAGCAAGCAAATTGACTTTGCAAAAGTAAGTTTGCATCAACCTTGCAACAAGTTTAAATTGCTGTCTGGGTAAGTATTTACCGAAGTAATGTTGAAACGACATAAACTTCCATGTAGTTAGTTATCTTATTTTGAATTTAAGGAGTTTTTCAATGAGGAGCTAAAACATTTGTCACCGCTCCCGTATTTAGAAACTTTCTAATTTCTTAAGATCCATCTGCTGTCAATTAATCTTAGAGATGAACCCGAATGTTTGTACTTAACTGTATTTCCATGCTATAAAAATCCATACTATTGGCAGGGCAAAATCGTAGGCAGTGCATTTTCTTTAGGCTGGGACTCACCATGAATGTCTGACTCTATGAGGTCTGACTTGCTGCGAAAGCAAGCGTGAAAATCTAAACAAATGGTAGTAATTTATAGGTCCAGGCATATACGAGGGTTGTTTTATAAATCCTTAACAAAAGATTAAAGACTCATTTTTGGTAGGTTTTTTTTTTTAAAATATATTTCAACATAATCTGTTTTAGCTCCACACATTCTGGGCGTTTCTCCAACTTTTTTAAGGTTCTCAAAATAGGCATCTGTTTGTGGGACGACCTCCTAGTTCGAAATGAATTGTTTTCCACCATTTTGCAAGTTTGGAAATCAAACAAAGTCACTGGAGTCCAGATCTGGTCAATATGGTATATGTTGTAATAAATCTAATTTTAAATCCATAATTTTCGCCTTCGAAATTTATCTTGATGAAAATGAATTTTTTTCTTGCCAAATGAAGACGTTTTTCTTTTGATTTCTTCTCTCAACCGATTCCAATAATGACGCATAATACTCTTGGTGTACCGGTATCGTTTATTCTTTTACGAAGTAATCAATGTAGTTGATTCCGCGTGCCTCCCCCCCCCCCCAAAAAAAACTGCAGCGATCACGTTGTCTATCGATTTCATCATCTTCAATCGGAATATTTTTATTCATTGTGCATATCTTAGTGTCCTCCAGATGGGCTTCTTACAGACTGTAATCAGTTTGAACATTCGGGATTTTCTAAGCATCAGAATTTCGTTTAATGACGCGTAATCTCTTGTTTACAAAAGGTGAAGCAAACTAGAAGTATTGCTGTGAAGTTTGGGGTTCTTTTACGTGTGCACCCCCAGACGGTTTCCCAGTTCGCCCTATGTAAAGGACAGCACTGAATATATGTTAGGTATTAATACACAATGCAGTTCAATAAAACACAATTAAGTGGTTATTGCCGCCAGTACTTTATCCATTGAGTTTATTCTCATGATACACTTTCTCGTTAATTAACAGGGCTCGAAGTGTCTAAACCTGCTTTGAGTAGCCCCAGAGCAGAAGATTAACACCCTCGCCGCAACTAACATCCTAACAATATGTAAATAAAATCCTGACACTCATCTCTAAATACATCTACTAGTAAATTAAGGGTTAAGTTCCAAAGTTGGGCGTCCGTTTCCAACATTTTTTTAAAAAATATACAGGAAAGATATAGATATGATCTTGAAGCTTTGCTGGCGTCTACTATTAATCCAATGTTCTCGGGATTGCTGATAGATAATTTGATCGTTTGTGTGCTTGATAATATATAATATACTAGCAGCGTTCACCCCGCTTCGCTGCGGTCACCCCGGAACGCAATAAACTTTGTTACTTAGATAATTTTTACTTTTTCGCTTTCAAATTGCAGTAAATGTTAACATTATAGCGCCTGTCATTTATGTTAACCCGCCGAGTGACACGGTCATGCGGGTTGCATATAAATACGTTTATTTTTATACCTATGATGAACTAACAAAGGATTTGTACGTTATGGACACTTGAATGGTCAATTATCTCAAGACACTGGTAATTAAAAATTAAAGTGATATGATAAAAACCATCTAGGGTCCAAATCCTAATAACCCCCCAAAAATAAAAGAAATTGGTTCAGCCGTATTAGCGTGATGAGGGAACAAAGGATTTGTACGTTCTCTTTTATAATATAGATTATTTGTTATATATAAGCGGCTATAAACATGGGACTATACGGCGAGCGGAGGGAACTACTTGGCGCAAGGTAACCGAACAGTTGCATTGTGGGAAAGAAGCGAGCATTTATGTTATCAACAAGGCGAATGTACAAGGGCAATGAACTAATAGTTTTAACATTTGTGAAGCAATATATTGATAACGAGCAAAATCTTTTAAAAGTTTGTGAAGAGCACGCATTAATAAACCTAATAACAAATTGCAGAAAGCGTGCGAAGGTGATAACAGCGAAAAAAGTACGTGGCGAAAGCGGACGCCCAACTTCGGAATAAATGCCTAAATTAATGCTTATGGCCCCAGAGAAGGTATTACTTTTTGCAGACCGCACATCTTCTGATGGGAATGAAACTGAACTTAAAAGGAAAACTTCAATTCAGTTGTGCTTATTCTGTTATTGTCATACAATTTTACTGGGACTAACCAATTGTTAAAACATCAATGTTGTTTTGCCGTATGTAGATTTTGAGCCCATGAAATTTACAAACTGGGTCTAGTCACCAACATGTAATTCTGCTGTGCTATGGGGCTAGAATACCTTCACATTCTCATATATACATACATAAAAACAGGGCCGGATTTAGGGAGGGTGCAAAGGTGCACGTGCACCCCCTCTTCGTTGTTAATGTACACTATCTAAAATGAGAGGCTAGCAGGGAAAATACCAATTCTTTCCGAAACTTTCTGCCATCATGTTTCCGTTTGGGGCTTAAAAAAAAGCAGAGCATTGCAAAAGCAATGGTTTAAGCCTATTTTCAGAAGGTTGAAAGATAAGGATTCATCAAGCAAAACAATACAACATTTGTCAAGTAAGGGTAAAACAGAAGCCAGGAGGAGAAAACATTTTTCCTGCATAAGACTTACTACCCTTTATAAAATACTTTCATTAGTTCTATGCATCAACGTTGCCAGGGATAAAGAATATTGTCACATGTCGCTTTGAAAGGTTTCAGTGTGATTGGTTATTTTTGTAGTTATTGATGCACCCCCTCAGACAATCCTGGATCCGGCCCTGCATAGGAATAATCAGCAAACGTCCAAACTTTTGAAATGCGTTAATAATGGCAACAATGGTTCACTAAACCATATGCATCTGCAACCTACTATATCTTGTTGGGAAAGTTGCAGTCAATGGAAAATGTGTTAGCTTCAGTACAAAGGGAACCGAGACTCTCTTCTCTTCAGTGTAGATGTAGAGGGGATACTCATGCGCAGTCGTGAATTTTTTCGCCTGCAGAAAGTCACAGTCTCTGGCTGTCAGCCAACTAGTGAAGACGTGTAGTGAGTGGTCATCAGATTTCAGCTTTTGGAAAATAACAGAAAAAAATTGTCAGCGAAGTTGCAGCAAATTTCGCTGAAAGCTTAGCGATTCCCAAGCGGAAACCATTCGCAAGATTCAACAGGCTTTCGGGAACGATGCCATGAGCACCTCACACATAAAGGAGTAGTACAAACCGCTTCAAAGATGGCCGCACATCAGTGGACAATGAACCACGTTGCGGTAGGCCCCACACAAGCAGGAATGACAATGTCGTTCAGCAAGTGCGGACTGTGGTATGGCAGGACCGTCGTATCACAGTCCGAAAAAATGTGAGCGATATAGGGGTAAGCATCGGATCGGTACATTCAATTTAAAACGAGAACTTTGGCATGAGGAATGCGTCCGAAAATTGATTCGGGCTTTCATCGCCAAACACAACATTCGTGTGTGTCGTCAGGTTCCCCATTCACCCAACATGGCTCTGTGTGACTTTTGGTTATTTCCCAAGCTGAAAATGCCACTAAAAGGGACCCGATTTGAGACAAGAGAAGACATCATGCGGTATGCTTACCATTTAAAAAAAAAAAATGCGTTCCAGAAGTGTTTCCAACAATGGCGGGAGAACTGGGAGAAATGTGTGCATTACCGAGAAGACTATTTTGAAGATTACTGTTTCGAATTTCCAAATCAAATAAATGAATTCTTGCCAACTAAACGTTCGATGCTTTTTCAACACACCTCGTATATACTATATATACAATTCGACTCTTTTTGTTTGTGTTAATTTGTATTTTCTCCAAACAGTAAGTTAAATAGAACCTATAACTATTCTATCAGGCATTGTTTCCATTTTGTACTAAAACACAACAATACACTGACAAAGGCTATGTGATAAATATGTAACAAAACACATACGTATGTTTTGCTACATGTTATCACATTGCCTTGCTCAGTGTGTTGTTGTGTTTTAGTAAAATAGAACCTCTTCTTAATAAAGTGGTCTTGACTATGAATTGGATAAACTGAAAAACTACGTAAGACAAAAGAGCGTTTATGTTTCAATAATTATTTTCATCGAAACATAATTAAGAATTAGTTTCTCCCAGTAAAATAACATGCACAATAAAATAACATGCACCATTGAACTGAACTGTAATACCTGGCGTATGCACTTTAGTCCCTAATAAGCAGAATTTCTCTACGTTAAAAAAAAGAACTTCTACTCATAAACTATAGTCAAGTCTAAGATATATAAGTTTAACCACTTTTCAAAATTTGAGATTTTCGAAGTATGTTTCTTTCTAGACACTTTAGATTGAACATAGCTAATTTTCGAAAACTCGCAACGTTTGAAGACGTATCACAAAAATAGGATAGGATTCTCAGGTATCAAACTCTTTTAGGAACTAACATAACACAAAACTTGTATCTAGAATTAAAATTAACGGTTAATCTTATTTTTTCTTCATTAAAGTTTTTATTTTCAAACATCACAATTTACGTTTCACAAAATTGGGCTTTCCCCATTTGTTTAAATATATTTGTAGTGTAGCAGGCTTAAATGTGCACTGCACATACAATGTCGTACAATTAATTTTCTTCCAAATGGATTTAATTTCAAATCACTATCTTTAAAAATAAAGGCGCTATAGCGATTACCACAAATATTTGGGATACATGAAATAAATTTACACGCCTGTACAAAATGACCGCGCAAAAAATGAAATCTTTGAGTTTAACGTCCCACGATTATGCCCTTTAAACTAGTGGTGGGCACAAAACCAGTTTTTCGGTTTTCGGTTCTTAGGAAAACCGGTTTCGGTTTTCTTCAAAACCGGTCCGGATTACATCGAAACCTGATATCGGTTTTCTTGAAAACCGGTCCGGTTTTTCACCGAATCCGGTTTCGGTTTTCTTCAAAACAGGTTCCGGTTTAATTTGTTCTATTTCTAATCAGAAAAGTGTTTCGTTGTTTTCCGGAAACCGAAACTGTTTCCACAGAAGTAGATTTATGTCTTCCAAAAGTTTTCACCGAAACCCATTTTGAACCGAACCGGTTTTGAAGAAGACCGAAACCGATTTCGGTGAGAAAACCGAACCGGTTTTGGAGAAAACCGAAATGTCGGTTTTTCGGGTTTCGGTTTTTCTAGAAACCGGTTTCGGGTTTCCCCATCCCTACTTTGAACTAAGGGAGACGATGTTTAAAGCATGCAAATGGTGAAGGAATAAGAAAGTGGGAGGAAACGGGAGTACCCCGAGAAAACCCACGGCCACAATGTTGTCCACCACAAGCTTACTTGGCCGAGATCAAACCAGGGTCCCTACGCACCAGAGGTAAGCCATCTACCACTAAGCCACTCTGCCCCCTCGCTCAAAAAAATGTAAACACAAAAAGAGAAGAAATACTTATTTTCAACGTTTAATATGGTATAACTTTGAGTACAAACATCACAAAAATTATAAATTTTGTCAGCAACTATCATTGACTTATTTAATATAGATTTACCTCTACACAAAAAAATATCTTTCCAGGGAAGAATGTCTGCCTCCCGCATCTCAAAGAAAAGTAACGCTGGCATCGTCACTGGTACTTTGTCAGCTAGTAAACTATAAACTAAAGAAAATGAAAACGCGACTCAAGCATGGTAAAGTATTCATAAAATTTAAGTCAGGAAGTAAGTGTGGAATGTATAAATGAACATAACCTTATGTTAGGTCGTAAAAGAGAACGTATAAACACGATTTTAAAATCTAATACGCATTCCCTTGGAGTAAGGGACAGCTAATGAAAGTGTCATTTGGATCGACACCTTTGAGTTGAAGGAGGGAGGGTATAAAATGTGGGGTGAGTTGGGGGAGAGGGGAAACATTAATAACAATGATAAAAAGAGGAGGCTGAACCTTATCTGGTATTAAAAATGAGATAGCTCTTTCCAATATTACAAAGGATAATGGTTAAAATCATACCATTTTTTTATATAAATTATAATATTTCACCTCATTTCGCCAACCCCCTTCATCCACTCATTAAGTTATCGCACAGTTGCAAGGGAATCGAAAAGCAATTTTCTTCGTCGCTTTTTTTTTGGACCTTTATCAAAATGTCTATAATATCGATCTCAAGTAATTCAAGTTCAATTTTCTGGTGAAGCGATTTTCCTATAAAAGATAATGTCAACGCTTCTCCCAATCAACTAACTCTTTCAGTGATTCAGTGGCTGTTCTTGTATATACCCCGGAGACACTTGTAATTATTAAAAAGTAATGAAGACTTTTTTTTTTTAATTTATGAAGTACAAAATGTTTGTAAAAGTAATAGTGGAATTTTATTTTAAAAAAGGGAATAAAAAGTTTAAGAAAGCTTGTAAATCTTCCAAGTCTGTTATCCATTAGCACCATCTATCGGGATTATTAGATTCAACTGCTAATAGTCCGTCCGTTCGTCCGTAAGCAAACGAAAGCGAGTGTTTGAATTGTGTGATTTGAGTAAACAGAGAACTAGACCGACTGTCTTATTAGAACTCGTTAGTGGAATCTATGCTTTAATGTCGTCAAGGATATATGACTTCGAATTGTAGGTGTAAAGAAGAATGACGAAAATTAGCTGAATTGAACGGAAAAGAATGAGAAGTATTAGAAATGGTGAGGAGAAAAGAAGAATTTAGGTATTATTGAAAATAGGAAGGGAAACTGCTTGGAACATTAGTTAAGAAGAAATTGTATCATGAGGGATGTGCTAAACCATATGGTGGCAGGAAGAAGACGAAGGGAGCGAAGAAGATTACAATTAATTGATGATATCAAAACAGAAAAATTGTACGTGAAGACAAGGAAGTTACCTGAAGACTCTGGAGCATAGAAACGTCTTAGTTGCGCCAAGTATCCTACCAATAACACTACAATACCTATGATGATGATTATGACGGAATACGTAAGCAAAAACTATTTGTTCCTACAAGAAATCGAAACTTCGTTACACCACCCTCAAGGAAATACAGGATAACCGTGAGGCTGGTATATTAGCTCTATGTACAGCCTTGCTTTTAAAATATGACCAACCATTTCTCATTCTTTACTAATGGGTTGGTGCCATTCAAATCCTCGATTTTACGTTTAGTGCGAAACTATCCAAGGCAACCAATATGTGGATAGAGGTGACACGTATGAACTCACTATGTATATGCTCAGAAAAGAGATTGGGGTGCCGAGATATATCTTTCACACTATTACGGCCTTTAGGATAAGGGGGACCGATAATTAGGGTAAGTGAATGATAATGGAAGAATCGGTGGGAGGGAATGGTAGTACCCCGAGAATACCCACGGACGTACTGCTGTCTACCACAAACTTACCTGGCTGTGGATCGACCCAGGAACACCACACACCAGAGGTAAGCTCTCTGCCAGTGTGCCACCCTGCCATCCTCTAGATCTCAAATTATTCTAATGTCCAGTGGCGTATTTACGGTTTTGTTTCGGGGAGGGCTTTACTAATTTTCGGGGGGTCCTTTGCCTGAAAATATGAAAATTCTGCAAGATATTTCATATACTTTACTATAGTAAGTAAGATTTCGGGGGGCTTAAGCCCGGAAGTCCCCCTAAATACGCCACTGCTAATGTCATATGAGCGGAAGGCATTTGACAAATTTAAAAATACGCTATTCATTACAGAATATACCTCAAAAATACGTATGATTTGATTGTTGTTATATCACACTTTTGGTGAGTCTCTTGTGATGTGGAAGGATTCCGATAGCTTGTAGATGAAATGAAGAAGAAATGAGTGGTATAAAATTTTGTACAGAAATATACAAAACGAGACGAGAGAGATAAAGCTTTTCCAGTATCAAGAAGATATGAGAAAGATTTATCCGAGAATCGAGAAGAGGATTTTTACAAAAACTACTTGTCTCGTCTCGTCTCGCGGGCAACACTAAGTGGTACAGACATTTTTCCACTACTGCTCCACCTTAAGGTTGGCACAAGGACGCACTACTGCTCCATCTATGTGCAACATTCCAACTTGGGATTGCACTAGTCAGGCATTACAGCTAGGGCTGTCCAGAAAGTAGCAAACGTTTTGGCCTATCGCGGCAGTAGACTGGTTTAGAGTCGCCATCTTGATGTCAGAACGTTGCCACACTCAGTACGCATCCAGCTGTCGTAGCGTGAAGACTGTGGTGCTCTTACTCTGCAATCTGTGACGTTTTACAATGTGCGCTGCAATAGAAAATCCCGCCTCTTATGAGGTACTTTCTGTGATTAGATTTTTGATGGCAGAAAAACACAAGCCAATTGAAATCCATTGTCAACTGTGTGAAGTGTACGGACATGTAATAATGAGTGAATTCTGATTGAGGCAATAATGTATTGATTTTGAAAATAGCCATTCCACTGTTCACGTTGAGGATCGCAATGGTAGACCTAGCTTTGTATCTGTTGAACTGGTGAGGCAAATCGACGATAAAATCTGTGCAAATCACCAATTTACCATTACGAAACTTGCTAAATATTATCCCAAAATTTCACGGAGTTTAGTGCATGAAATTCTGGAGGTCAAGGGCGCCGGTTTCTCTGTAAATTTGGGGGGCCCACTCAGACGGAGAAGGTATATATATGAGGATGTTAAGACAACTTGCATTCAAATTATGCCAAATATTATATATTCATAAATACACTAGGGGGGCCTACATGAGCTTTTGTGGGCCCGGGCCTCCTTGGCTCCTCCAGATCGGCGCTCCTGCTGGTGGTTACCATCAATTCAGGCGGCAAATTTCTACCGCAACGATATTGAAAAACTTGTGATAAGTGCCTTAATTTAAATTAGGATTATATGGGAAATAGCTTAAAAGTGTGCCTTTCATATGTATACAATAAAATTTAGTTTGTTCATTCTGTTATATACTTTTTTTAAAAAAAAAAAAATTGAAACTTTCTGGACAGCTCTCGTACTTTGACTTCATGCAGCTTTCAAATTCGCGGACAGCCCTCGTACTTTGTCTTCATGCACCTTTTAAATTTGCAGACAGCCCTCGTACTTTGTCTTCATGCAGCTTTCAAATTTGCAAACAGCCCTCGTACTTTGTCTTCATGCAGCTTTCAAATTTGCGGACAGCCCTCGTACTTTGTCTTCATGCAGCTTTTAAATTTGCGGTTAGCACCCGTCACACATTACTCAAACCATGACTTTTATTCTTGTATACTTTCATGGCATTTGCGTAGTTTCTACCTCTTAATTTTTCAGTTATCAATTGACTCTCTGGCGTATAAAATTGAAAATTATAGATGGCACTTTCGCTCGCTCTATTACAACCAGAAATTAAATATTTACATAATGTTCCTTATTTACAGTAGCTATTCAAGGTACTTCTTACCGGCTGCTTTTACACAAAATAATTACACGGTAGAAAAAGAATCTTTTGCTTTTTCGTTTCGAGCATCCTATTAAGGTGCTCTCCCTGATGTTCTGTGTGTCTCTTTGAAGTTTTGCATCGATCCTTCTTCCGAAATAACTTTGAGCGGAGAAGGTACTTGTTTCATGCAGAGTTACGGTTGTGGGCGGGAGGGAGATAACTAAGTAGGTAAAGTCCCTTTGCTTTTTTTCTTTAGTACAGAATGAAAGAAGAGTTTATTATAAGCACTAAAGGTTCAAAAAAATATAACATTTTTTGGTCTTAAAATCAATTCCAAATGCAATTATAAGTTTGCTAATTCTTGTTGGTTCTTTAGTCATTCTCTGTTGCTTTGCCTTCTGTTTTCGCTCATTTATTTTCTTTTCTTTTAAGGAGACCACTTTCATTAAGAAAGGCTCTTTCAGAAAAAAATGTACTGATGACAAAACAATAAATTGGTTTAATTAAGAGAACAAGAATTTTTTGAATAATCCAAAAACTGGATCAAAAGATTGCGATCTTGGCCAATAATTATTTTTAGAGCAGGATCCATAAATTTTTTGAACGGCCCCTAAATCAAATTTTCATATTTTTTACGGAATAAGCATATCATACAGAGTTAAGTGATAGTTTGGGTTTGGCTACATTATATGTAGTCCCACAGATATAATTCTTACAAGAAAATTTTTCATTGAAATATATTGGATCTTTTTGACCAGAAAAATGAATTATTATCATCAACATCATCTTTGTAACTGTTCTGAATCATTGACAGTTATTTTTCATCGTAACGAGTTTCCATGACTATTTTATTAAGTTATTTTCTTAGTTGAGACATCATAGCTACATTTCAACTATCATCTATCAATTAGAGTAATTTACTATCACTCCATTGTTTTTTCTTTATTCAACTAGTGTAAATCAAAATTTTCACATTACTCTTATTACATTGTTCATACTGACCTGTATCCTAATGTTTTATTGTTATGCTGTCGTGGTCATAGTCTGAAAGATTGATCCTATTTCTTCCATTTGTTTTCCTTTTGTTGTTATGCTGTTGTGGTCATGGTCTGAAAGATTGATCCTATTTCCTCCATTTGTTTTCCTTTTGTTGTTATGCTGTTGTGGTCATGGTCTGAAAGATTGATCGTATTTCCTCCATTTGTTTTCCTTTTGTTGTTATCCTGTTGTGGTCATGGTCTGAAAGTTTGATGCTATTTCCTCCATTTGTTTTCCTTTTGTTGTTATGCTGTTGTGATCATGCTCTGAAAGTTTGATCCTATTTCCTCCATTTGTTTTCCTTTTCTTGTTATGCTGTTGTGGTGATACTCTGAAAGTTTGATGCTATTTCCTCCATTTGTTTTCCTTTTTTGTTATGCTGTTGTGGTGATACTCTGAAAGTTTGATGCTATTTCCTCCATTTGTTTTCCTTTTTTTGTTATGCTGTTGTGGTCATGCTCTGAAGGTTTGATCCTATTTCCTCCATTTGATTTCCTTTTGTTGTTATGCTGTTGTAGTCATGCTCTGAAAGTTTGATGCTATTTCCTCCATTTGTTTTCCTTTTGTTCCAGATAGATCTTATTCGCTCCATTAGAAGTTTGCATCAAAGGGGAACAACAAGCAGCAGCACGTCATCTGGAAATTAGTCATGGTTTTGCCACATCATCAATAGTCACTCGTCTGTCTAAAACAAACATGTCATGTTCACGCTCAATGTTGGCATCATTTGTGGTCGTAGATGATCGTCCGGCTCGTTCCTCGTGTATAACACTTGTGCGATCATTTTTCAATTTCTCAATCCACTTCGTAGACACTCCATTGCGGCAAGACAGTATTCTCGTATTATACCGAAAATCTTTAATGAATTGCGGTCCCTGATACATCTTCCATGCGGCCCCTGATACATCTTCCAACGATAAAAACGGATCCTCTTTCGTTGTTCCTCTTTGGTGCAAAAATTCTAATGGTGCGGCGATGATCTATTTGCAGCAAAAGAAAAACAAATGGAGGAAATATGATCAAACTTTCAGAGCATGACCAAGTAGCTTAACAATAAAACAAACGAGGAAAGAAATCAGCCTGAACAATGTAAGAAAAGTTATAGCTACATTGAGGATTATTTTTGACATACCCTCGTACCATCATCCGCAAATATTATTTTCTCTCTTTCACCTTCCACTGTACACTTTAACATGTCTCCTTCAATATTATTTCCTATATTCTTTTTATTCTCCTATACTTCGACTTTCGGTTCTTTATTTCCAATTTCGTATTCTGTTCACCATTTCTTCCATCATGTCTCTCAGAATATAATTTCTTCATTAGTTTTCTCTCACAACACATACTAGCGTGTCTTTCACAATATTCCTTTCTTCTACCACACATTTTAGAATGTTTCTCAGAATATTATTTCCTACTTTGCTCTTGATCTACCATCATCCAGCCTGCCTTTCACTATATTCCTTTCTTGTAACATACCTTTTCACATTATGTCATAATATTAATTCTTCACTCATTTTCCTGCACAATTCCTTCTACCGCGTTTATCACTCTCTCTTTTCTCTTTGCCGTACCTTCTGGCATTACCGTTAATTTATACCATACCGTATAATTTATTCTAATACGAATGTTATTTGCTCATTCATCTTTTTCCTACAATACCTTCTATCGATCTATCAGAATGTTTTTTCTTTCTATCATGAATTATATCATATCTCTCAGAATGTCTTTTCCTCATTTATTAGCGTGTCTTTCACAATATTCCTTTCTTCTACCACACATTTTAGAATGTTTCTCAGAATATTATTTCCTACTTTGCTCTTGATCAACCATCATCCAGCCTGCCTTTCACTATATTCCTTTCTTGTAACATACCTTTTCACATTATGTCATAATATTAATTCTTCACTCATTTTCCTGCACAATTCCTTCTACCGCGTTTATCACTCTCTCTTTTCTCTTTGCCGTACCTTCTGGCATTACCGTTAATTTATACCATACCGTATAATTTATTCTAATACGAATGTTATTTGCTCATTCATCTTTTTCCTACAATACCTTCTATCGATCTATCAGAATGTTTTTTCTTTCTATCATGAATTATATCATATCTCTCAGAATGTCTTTTCCTCATTTATTTTTCTCCCACAATATCTTCTTCTATTGTATCTATATGAATGTTCTTTCGTTTTTATCATACCTTCTATCATGTCTCTTAACATGTTATTTACTAATTTATTTTGGTAATACAATATCTTTTAGCTCGTCTATAAAACATTTTTTTCTTCTACTATATCTTCTAACATGCCTCCCAGAATTATTTCCTTTCTTATTTTCATACTATCTTCCTGTACTTCTTTCATTGTGTTTCGTGCACCATATGTTATCTTACGCGTCTCAGAATTATTCTTCTCTGTTTGGTTTCTTAATATCATACAGCCTATCACGTCTATCATGCTCTTAATTAGTACATTGTTGTCTTTCCATTATATTAACTAAGGTTTCTGTCATTCTATTCTTTCGTTACACCATACTGTCTAGCACCATTCAGAATGTTAATTCAAAGTTTCCCATCGCCTTTTATTATAAAATTTGTCTTCTTAAATACAAAAGCTATACAATAAGCAGTTCCACTAATAATTTGGATAAGATAAAGAAAGTAACTCGGTGACCAAGCGTCGTGGCCTTTTGCAGGTGAGGTTCCTCTCGGTGACCAGACGTCGTGAGAGGGGTTAAGATGAGGTTCCTCTCTCGGTGACCAGGCGTCGTGAGAGAGGGCAGGAACCAGGTGACCAAGCGTCGTGGGCTTAAGGATAGGTACCTCTCGATGACCAAACGTCGTGAGAGGAGTGTTTAGGTGGTTCGATCAACCTGGGCAGATTGATGCTTGAAAATGCGAGCTGCTCCCTTTTATCCTGCAGTGTCGGCTGCCATCGGTGATCTCCGTCTTGCCGACTGCTGGCGAATGTGGGCGACTCCTCTTCGTGTCCGTCGTCTGCGATGTTTTTGTTTATTATTAACACGTGTTAGTACACATGGTTATCACATGTTATGGGGACATGCGGTACCTTACAATATCTATCCACCACATCATCTAGAGAACTGGTTCTAAATGTGGGCGTTAACATCACCCAGGGAGCGTTCTTGTTACCAAAGTTAGCACTGGAACAAACAGAGGTGATAGGCTATTTAGGAGGAATTTGAGATTTCATAGCCTGTTAGATTTTTTCATATTATTGGACAAAAGTCATTATACATTTTTCAAATAATAAAAGGTTAGACTTTTTTTAAAAAATAATGTACATTCTGCAAGGGTGATTTTAAAAATTGAAGCCTTCTCTGGTTCTTAAACTGCTTCATCCAAGTCTTATGTGAAGGCTCATGCATTGGTAGATTGGATTAAGGTG
This sequence comes from Thermobia domestica, assembly GCF_964235325.1. Lineage (NCBI taxonomy): Eukaryota > Metazoa > Arthropoda > Insecta > Zygentoma > Lepismatidae > Thermobia > Thermobia domestica. The sequence goes on from NC_137454.1 coordinate 392,517,301, forward strand.
TCGGATGGCATTCAGGATAATCTCAAGGGGGTGGCGCTAGGCTGGGAAGGGTTGAAAAGCACGAATCTAGAATCAATCTCACTATATTTTTTTCCTTTTACCATACTTTTTAGCTTGTCTCTCATAATATTAGTTCCTTCTCTCGTAAGTCTATCATTTCTTCCAGCCAGCCTCCATGAATATTTATGCATTTCTGTCAGAACATTACAAATATTTCCTGTGTAAAGGAGTATATGTATCACCCATAGCAGAAGACACGCGTCAATAGATATAATCTGCTAGTTATCATTGTTTTCTTTGCTACATATTCATTGCATAAGTAAACAACAATTTCTTGGAGCAAAATAAAATTATCATTGTAACGAACAACAAACTTTTTCGTGAGATATAACTTCATATATTTTTTATTATTATTATTTTCTGGACAACTTCGCATGAGTAGTCAAACTCAAGCATGCATTTTGCCTCAGATCGATGTGAACCGTGACTTGATATATGTTCTATATTTATATAGTATCTTAGTTAAACAGAAATTAAAACTTTAGGAATTAATCCTTACCTTAGGATACATCTCATAAGCAACTGAATACTGTCATCTTGCTGTCGGCATAATGAAGATCTGAATATGAGGTTATATTTCGCCTCAATGAGTGGATGGTTCTTCTATACTATCAAATTTTAGATCTACAAAGGAACTAGATTTTCTCCATTTCCTCGTAAACTACTCATGAGATTTCAAACTCATACATATCATTTCGTTCAGCTCAACAATACTCATATCTATCGATTGCCCTCTGTCTTATTCTTGGATATCTTTTTCGTTAAATGCTAAGCATATTATAAAATGTTCTGCTTTATTCTACAACACCTTGTGACGTGTACCTGGCTCGTAACTAGAGAGGGCTTGGCTCCCCTAAACTTTTCGTGTTCCTTCCAAACCTCAATACAAAATGCTATTATTAATACAAAAAACACAATTTAGATATTTGTACGAGAATTCTGAATGACTTGGCCCTTCTAACATATTCATGCCCCCTAAACCTCTGTTGCTGGTTTCGGGCCTGGACGTGTCCTCGGAATGTGATTTATTGTTTTCGTTCCATCATTCCATTAAGTTGCCTCTCCAAATGCGAATTCATATCTCGTTATTGAGCTCTTCCGTGACTAAGCGGTTAGCGAACGCGCCTTCGGCGCGGGAGACCCGGGTTCGATTCCCGGCGGGAGCTCATGTGGTTCGGATTCCACGTTAATCAGTAGGTCCACGTCTCATATAGCCTCGCTGCTGAACGGGACGTAAAAATCAACCAATCATATCTTGTTATTGTTCATTCCGTTATACTCTCCAGAACGTCTATCAGAATATTAATTTCATTCCTTGTTTACGTTTTACAGAACCTTCGTCTCATGTGGATTCCTTCCACCATATCTTCTGGTAATTTCTCCAAATAGTATTTCTGAAACATTGTCTCATTTAGTACCCCATTTCATTGTCTTAGACTGTTATTTTTCCTTATTTTCTGTGTGTCTTCGATTGATGTTTGAGTTTAAGAATTAGTTATAGTTATATGTAGGGGTAAAAGTGGATCTAAAAAGATAGGGGGCGGTAGGTAGCGGCATGACGTCACGTCGTCCCACTGCCTATCTTTGCCCGTTGTAATTTTTTAGAAACTGGGCAAACGTCGTACATATTTTTCTCGAGGTGGGGAGACGACGTCTCCTGCGTTCGTCCTCACTTTTATCCTTAGTTGTACGCCATGTGCTGTTCAAACTCATCAATTAATTTTACCCATAGGTAAATTTTGCATTTACCCCTTTAGATGTTGTTTATAGCATCATACACAAAGTTAAAGACGGTGCATTTTGCTGCTCTTGCATTTCTAACATTTTGCAAAACATTTTTAAAGCCTCGCTTTAATTCCATAATTATATGCTTTAATTGCATTTATATTTTGCTGTCCTAAATCCAAAAGTATATAAAAATGATGCTGGCATTTTTTTCATCAATTGTACGGTAATCAGTTTTAGATATTTCCATAAAAATTGTAAAAATTCATAAAAATTGTCATAACATTTGCTTTCCATCCAATAATAATAATTTATATCGTATACAGACATCTCTTAGATCTTTAAGTTAAAACCGTCTCCTTTAGCCTAACCGGCATTACCGTGGGACGTAAAACTCAAAAATTTCATTTATTTAAGTTAAAAGATATATTATTGATGGCGCTCGGGAACTTTCTTATATTGAGGAAAATCATGAGAAATCACCTGTCTTTGGCCGCCACAGAAAAGGGCCCGCCCTGCTTTGTAATATTTCTATAAATGTCCTAATGCCTCTATGCAGAGTTCTTTGAAACAACACACAAAGTTTTTTCGGGAGCACTCGTTGTTTCTCAAGCTACTTTAGATCAAGATTGTAGAGATAGGGTTAATCAGGGACTCTCAGTTTCCTTGTGGTTATCTCCAACTCCCCCGAAATATGTTTGTTTAGGTAAATATATATTTATAAAATAAGAAGTCAAGAGTATGGGATAAACTCAAGTAGCCTCCAAAAATTATTTTGACCCCTATATTCTAGCTATGGAACAGCTTTGGATGCAGTATCAATTGCAGGTCCGATATTATACAATTTCCTATTTGGCTCGCCAACAAGTTCGTAACACTTGTAGTAATATCTGGGATCGTTACTCCAGAAATAGATCGTTTTTTGATATACATGTCAGTTTCAGACCACAATCCATTATCTGATTCATCTTCATTCCAGAAGCACCATTGAAGTGTCTCATGTGATTCTCCAAAAAGTTATTTTTTTCTGTTACCACTCTTTAAAAGGTTGTCTCATGAACAACTGCTTTTTTTTTTCAATCTCTTCATTGACAATCGTGCGTTTGAGTTTTACGTCCCACGTTTATGCTGATTACGCTAAAGCAGACGGTGATTATGAGAAAGAAATGAAATGGTGGAATGAAAAAAGTGGGAGGAAACGGGAAAACCCCGAGGAAACCCACGCACACGGTGTTTGTTCACCACAAAGTTCACTTGGCGAGAGCAGGGTTTGAATCCCATGCATCAGAGGTGAACTCTCTACCACTGAGCCACCGCGGCCCATGCGTTTGAGTCAAGATACGATATATACATATACAGAGTGGTAGGTAACTCCACCGACAAACTTTGGGAGGCGATTCCTTATACGAAATGAAAGAAAAAAGTTCTAATAAACATGGGCCGAAAAACGTCTCCGTTCAGAGTTATGATCCATTGAGAATTCGAAAAATCACTTTTCAAAACTCCCTAACTTAGAAACTATAGAACCCATCCTAAGCGGTTTAAGGAATTACACAGGAACTAGTATGCGCTCTATCTAAATATCCATGTTCTACCATCCTTCGTTATCGGTGAAAGGAACTGTAAAAAGGAAGTTGAAGTATAGGGATACTCCTTTAAGTACTAATGATGGGTTCGTTTCGCTGGTACGGTGAATTCTGAAACATGGATATCTAGATAGAGCGTATACCAGTTCCTGTGTAATTCCTTAAACCGCTTGGGATAGGTCCTATAATTTCTAAGCCAGGGCGTTTTGAAACGTGATATTTCGAATTTTCGGTAGTTCATAACTCTGAAAGGAGACGTTTTTCGACCCATGTTTATTAGAACTTTTTCCTTTCATTTCGTATAAGGAACCGCTTCTAACATCTTATAGCCGCTTCTTTTTTCACAGGTTGTACTTTCTAATTTGAACAGTTTAACTTGTGTATTGAGCATACTACTAGATTGTTTGATGCTGGCAATGTTTGTCCTTCTCAGATAATAGTGTAATGCTATTATAATTGAGATAAACTGATGTTTATACTTAGAGGTAAAAGTGAAAGGGAACGTGGGGGCAAGGCGTTCCACGGCTTTGAAAAATATCTATGGCGTCCCTCCACTTCCTAAAAGGTTACAAAGGGCAAAAATAGGTACAAAGGACGGTATGACATCATGCGTCCCCCTACCTTTTCAGATCTACTTTTACCTCTGTTTAAACTACCAAACCGTAAACACTTCTGACCAGAGTATATGCACTTGTTTATTAAAAACTAAATTACAGTGTAACGTTTCGGACAACTTAACGTTGTCTTCATCAGACACTAACTGATGCAGACAACGTTAAGTTGTCGAAACCGTTACACTGTAATTTAGTTTTTAATAAACAAATGAATATTCCCTGGCCAGAAGTGTTTATTATTTCTTTAGTCAGTTCCAGAGTCGTGATGGATAGAGTTACCAAACCGTATCGCAATTACTGTTATCATTAATGAGTACAAAAATCATTTTTAAGTATCTCAAGCCGTGAAATTACCAGTTATCTCTCTGAGTTCATACAACCAGTTATTAACGTTCAAAGAATGCAAACACTATTGTCGAACACTGTACTTTGACTTGGAAAAATTATAATTTTACTTTTCAGTATTTGTTTACAGTTTTTGTTGCTTTTCCAAAGTCGCTTTTCTTTAAACTTTTACCATAAGTTAATCATTTTCCGCTAATAAGCGTCATAATGTTTTGTATTCTGAATCATGCAGCAACACAATTCCGTCTCTACAAAAGAGTAAGTGACCTCAAATCTCATAGAACTCGCCACGTGGAGAAGTACTTTTCAAAATCTCCGCAGGCTGCTTGTAAAAGTTTGTTATATTTTATTTGCCAAGAGGAGAAAGAAAATATAGGGGAAACCTAAAAATAAGCTTCTTTAAAAAAAAGAAAAAACACTGCGATTTCATAACTTTGTATGTAAACACATACATATATACGTACTAAGAAAGATAGTGTGGTCTGAAGACCCATTTGAGATTGAACGAGACCCATACACGGTAAGAAAAGGTCGATTTCGGAGAAAAGAATTTGTGACAATGTTATTATCAGGAGAAACCAGAATGTAATCCGAAAACCACCAGCTTGAAACATATCGTGTCTCCATGTTTGGCGTCGTTCAACCATAGAAACCAGCTTTCGCAGGGGAGGGGGAGAAACATTGACAGAACGCGGCTGAAAAGGGAGAGGGGGATGAACAGAAATTACTCCCGTGGAAGGGTTCAGAAAGGGTGGACGCGTTGAGTTTACAGAATTCAGGAGAAAAAGGGGTAAGCGACTAGAGTTTTCCGCCCCTCACGTCTTTTGCATAATATGCGTGTTCTTCGCCCGCCACCTATCGTCGGCTGCACAGAAAGTCCGATCATTATCGACTCTCCTCCTTTTTTATTCTTTCTTTTGTGCCTTTCCTCTTCATCTCTTTGCCACCACCGTCTTCATTTTCTCATGGTATGCAGACAAGAAGACTCGGAAGAGAAGTAAAGGAGAAAAAATGAAAAGAATTTGAGGGTGAATCGAGAATGGAGAAAATCATTTCGTATTTTGAGCAAAGCTCTACTGGATTGGCCTTTGCACTAAAATGTATCCAAAGTACATAGACGAAAATATCCCGAAAGAAATTTGAATTGCATCATATAACCAGTCAATAAACGCCTGACCACTTTGCTTTCTTTCAGAAACTTATACTATAATATTTTGGCTTATAATAAGTTGAATCGAGTTGATTTTGAGTTTGACGTCCCGTTCAGCAATGAGGCACTATGAGACATGTGCCTACTGATTAACGTGGAATCCGAACAACATGAGCTCTTGCTGGGAAGGCTTATAATAAGTAATTAGCAAGTAAAAGAAAGAACGAAACGAAATCTTTAGTATAACGTCACAACATATACCGTACAAAACAGACTGAAAGACATATGCATGGTGGCGCTGAGCCGACTGACACATTTCAAACGTTTATATTGCGCAGGCGTAACAACTGATATTGGTTGGTGGGATGGGAACCGAAAGATGGAAGAACGCCATGTTATATGGTCAATAGCAATGAAGCATTGGAGCATAGTTCGTAGTTATGACTAAATTAAATCTGTGCCAGAAGTTCGAAACTTTAATGTTGATCGACGTGGTAAGGTTCTATCTTGGAATATAATATTGGCTTAGGTGAAGAAGCTTGAGGAGACTGGTAGTGTGTTGGATGTGAAACATGGAGCTCCATGACCAGTGTGAACTCCTGAGAACGTGGTAAGAGTGAGAATATGGAGAGACTAACATTCGGAGAGAATATGGAGAGAATATGGAGTTTCGTCTAAAAAAATCGTACTTCTGGCACATATTTAGTTTCGTAATAAATACATGGTAACATGGTGTTGTGTGTTCTCTTAGTTATTGCGACTGACCAGATAACGTGTCGTTCTTTTCTCTCTCGGTTCCCATCGCACCAACCAATATAATTTATTACGCCTACGAAATATCCAAGTTTGAAATGTGTCAGTCGGCTCGGCGTCACCCTGTGTAAATGAGTAGTAGTAGTAGCCGATTATGATAATTGGTGGAGTAACAACGTGTTGAGTAGGAAGAGGGTAGAATAAAGGAAATTACACAGAAATACAGCTGTCCACCATGACATAGGCTGGCCTGAGACCTCACGTTTGAGTTGCTCGCGGTAACACTGAGCCAGTGAGAGCTCCTTTATAGTTTTAAGGTTAGTGTAGGCGTTTTCAGCGTTAGTGACCTGCGTTCGATTCCCGGCAGGAGCTCATGCGGTTCGAGTCTCGAGTTAAACTGTGGGTATACATCTCATATAGCCTCTCTGTTGAAAGGGACATTAATATCCAATTTAAGTTGCCAACCAACGGAGCCACCGTGATCCTTTGGGAAGATAAAACTTTACATTTGATTGATTTAAATTTGTCTATGATAGAGTCACAAGATCTACATGTACCGCCCAACGGGGTACCTTCGTTAGTCGGAATACACTGCATTGACGGCATTCATGAGAGTGTATCTGCATCAGAACAGACGCATTGAGAGAAAAAGGATGATTGTTAGCCTAGAAAATCCGGAGAGGCAAAATTTATCGCGATTGTGTGTTACACACAAAATTTTCTGTACCAGGATACGTACAAGTTTGTTGCTCAGCCATTACTACTGTGTACGAGCACAAATACATGGAAATCATATGTATCCTCTTTCGTCACTAGCAGAGTATCAAAAAATCATGATTATATACTTTGATAAACATTACGTGATTGTGTACGGAGACTAACCAGTCCATTCTTATGTGTAATCTAGAATTTCAATCTGGCTGAAAATAAACGTCAGAAGAAAAGAATTGAGTACATTGCAGCACTTAGAAAATTTTTGCGAAACATCTGAGAAAAGTACATAGCGGCGCTTAGAAAGATTTTACGGAACATCCGAAGAAAAGAATTGAGTACGTAGGAACGCTTAGAAAATGTTTACGGAACATCCTAGGAAAAGAACTGAGTACTTAGGAACAGTTAGAAAATGTTTACGGAACATGCGAGGAAAAGAATTGAGTACGTAGGAACACTTAGAAAATGTTTACGGAACATCCTAGGAAAAGAACTGAGTACTTAGGAACAGTTAGAAAATGTTTACGGAACATCCGAGGAAAAGAACTAAGTACTTAGGAATACTTAGAAAATGTTTACGAAACATCCGAGGAAAAGAATTGAGTGCGTAGCAGTATGTAGAAAATTTTTTATGAAATACACGTACAAAGATGAAGAGTACGTATGCACTATCTAGGCTGACTTTGTTCCGAACCAGTTCGGAAAATCTGCACTACAACATATATATGTTGTCCTGCCATGGTAGGGTCAGTGCCAGGATAGCCACTTCTAGGAATCTACGAATTTTTCTTGAAAATGCACTCAATTTTCCTCTTCATACGGACAAGCGGACAGACATCAAGGAATCACTTTCTAGCATTTAGGGAAAAAAGAATGTGTAAACCCTTTGAAATATCTAATTTGATTTTTAGCACGATAACCTTACTGTCTTCTCTCCCATCTTCACTCGAAAGTAAAAGTGAAGCAAGTATATTCCCAGGCGCGTAGCAAGAACAGTAAGGCAGAGAAGGAGACCATTTTGGGCAGCTCACTTTACATACATATATATATATACTAACAAACAAGCGAAAGTTTCCAGGAAGCTGATGGTGGTCGCAGGGAGCTGCGACTACCTCGTAGTAACGAGGCTCGTATACTCTAATTCAGGACTGATGATCCATATGGAGTGTAAAAGTAACTCTACACTTTCAAGGCATCGACACTTATACGGATGATGTGGCCAGCACGAAGGTCCGCCTAGTTTTAACACCTCCTCCAAGTTTTAACCGGTATCTATTTGACACACTTTGGGTTAATCCATGAAACACATGAAATATTATGTAGAGTAGTAAAGTAGATCAAAACTGAGATCAAATCTTGGACATCCAGATTCATAAACAGCCTATTTATCATCAATAAAAGGTCTTTTCAAAAAATAAAATAAAATAAAATAATATTTTCAACAGAACAAAGAGTATCACGCTATTCCATACATCTCGGATATTCAGAGAGGCATTTGAGAAATCCTATGTTAGCATAGGCAACCAACAATTATTTGCTACTGTGCTTGTTGCATACACGCTAGCGAATGATATGGCTTTTCAATGAGAGCCACCATTTATCAGTGAAGATATTAACGGATTGGCTCGTTTAACGAACACGTCTGAGATGATTGCAGTTTAAGAAAAGCGACTTATCTTTGATTTATAGGCAACTAACATTTCTTTGCTACTGTGCAGGTTGCATAAAAGTTAGGGAATGGTATGGCTTTTAAATGAGAGCCACCTTTATCAATGAAGAATATTAATGGATTGACACCTTTAAGAAATTCGACCGAGATAACTGCAATAAGAAAAGCAACTTATCCTTTTACTATAGACAACCAGGATTTCTGTGCTATCGTGCAGGATGCATAAAAGCTAGGGAATATTTAAGATTTTAAACAGGTTACCCGTGAGAATGTTAAACGGGCTGATTCCTTTAACGAAATCGACCAGTACAGGATAATTGCAACAAGAAAAGCTAATTTTATCCTTCTATCATAGGCAACCAACAATGCTTTGCTATTTTACAGGTTGCATATAAGTTAGGAACTGTGAAAGGTTTTAAACGTGACATAAATAAAATCACTGTTAGTCACTATTGCCAATTAAGATGTAAAGCAACGACTTTTTTGGTTTACATTTTTTTTTTACTATTTTCACGAAAACCACGCATGAGAATTTACCACATCATTTTGTTCACGTCAATGACATCTATCAATTCGTATATGACTTGTCTTTCAATATTCTAAATCGATATTGTAAAATAAATAACATAACAAAACAATTCCACTACTTTTGAACAAAAAATCGTCAAATTTACAAGAGCCTTATAAAAGAATGATGAGAATATTACTTTAACACTACTCTTCTCTCTTATATTTTGCTAAAAAATGCTTTTGTTCGCTCTTTCTTCAAATCATAACTGGGTAGCTTTATAAAATGCTTTTTCTTTTTGTCTTGTTTTCAGTTGGCAAGAAATAAAAACAATATCCACTTCTCTTCCCTCTATTATCTCCGGGGAGTATTTTAACAAGTTTACAACAAGACAAACTTTATAAGGCGAGGGAGGGATATTCCTAATGACATAAGCAGTGAACCTTCAACCCTCCAGTGACGCTCAACCATTGTCAAGATGCTAATGATGAGAACAAGGCGACGCGGAAGACAAACGAAAATCTAAGAAAGCGATGATTAAAAAGAAATGGAACGAGAATAAAATACACTGAGCGATAATGAAAAGAGAACACAATTGGAAAGAACAAAAGCAGTGAGAAATAAAAATAAGTGGAAAACAGACGAATGATAAATGTAATAAACTCACAATGGGGAAAGCATATACAAACAGAAAGTAAAAAACAAGTGAATTTCGTTTTCGTGAAAGTACGAGACAATTCTGAACTATGAGGGTGATCCAAAATTAAATTCTTCTTTTTTAGCTTAACGTCGCACGATTTTACTTCGAAGCAACAAGAGACGGTGATGATGATAATGATTGGAAATGAAACAAACTTTTCGAGTTTAACGTCCCACGTTGATGCTTGTTAGGCTAAGGGCAATGGATACTTAAGGCAAGTAAATGATGATGGAAAAATTTGGTGGAATGATAATGTGAGAGGAAGAGGGAATATCCCGAGAAAACCCACGGACACGATGTTGTCCACCACAAACCTACTTCGACGAGGATCGAACCAGAGACCGAACGCCATAGAACCTAATACGGTAAGATACAGTGGTAAGCAGTCTATTATAATTGATTCTGAAAGAACTACATAATCTTCAATCTGTCTCTATACTTAAACCAAAAGTAATAGAAATGTACTACTTTTTCGAAATGAAAATGAAATGAAATATTTGAGTTTTACGTCCTACGATTATGCCGGCTAGGCTAAAGGAAATGGTGATGATGAGAAATGAAATTATTTAGTTTTATGTCCCACGGTTATGTCGGCTAGGCTAAAGGAGACGGTGATGATGAGAAATGAATGCAATAGTGGAATGAATAAGCTAAGAGGAAACGGGAGAACCCCGAGGAAACCTACGCACACGGTGTTTGTCTACCACAAAGTTCACTTTTCGGGGCTGGGATCGAACTCGGGACCCCTAGCACTAGAGGTGAATGCTCTACTACTGAGCCACCGCGGCCCCTGATGAGAAATGAATGCAATAGTGGAATGAATAAACTAAAAGGAAACGGGAGAACAACGAGGAAACCCACGCACACGGTGTTTGTCCACCACCAAGTTCACTTTTCATTGGCTGGAATTGAACCCGGGACCCTGGCACCAGAGGTTAACGCTTTACTACTGAGTCATCGTGGCTCCTGATAAGAAATGAATGCAATGGTGGGATGGATGAACTAAGAGGAAACGGGAGAACCCCGAGAGAAGCCCACAAACAGGATGTTTGTGCACCACAAAGCTCAATTGGTAAGAGCTGGGATCGAACCAAGGACCCCATGCACCAGAAGTGAACGGTTTACCTATGATCTACCGTGTGCCCCTATGATGAATGAAATTGTGGAATGAAGAAAGTTGGATGAAACGGAAGAGTCCCTAGAAACCACGGTCCTTGACCACTACAGGGCCCAATTGACGTGAGTTGAGATCAAACCAAGAACCCCATGCTCTATCAGTAAGCCACCGCGATTTGATATTTTTTTTAAAAAAAAGTGATAGATAAAATCCTTACACTATTTTTAAAAGAATAGCATTGTAGGTGATATTTATTCTTGAGACGAAAACTTTCTTGTTTTTTGATTTAGGGGGGCGTAGTAACTGAGAGATAAAGCGCTTATCTCTGGTGCGTGGGGTCCCTGGTTAGATCCCCGTCCAAGTAAGTTTGTGCCTAACAACATCGGGACGGTGGGTTTTCTCGGGACACTCTCGTTTCCTCCAACATTCACATTTCACCAATTGCTCCATCACCATTCACTTGCCTTACTTGTCCGTTTCCCTTAGCCGAAATGGTATAAGCGTGGGACGTTGAACTGAAATATTTTTTTGTTTCTTTATTTATATTTTCCCTTTTGCACCTTGGGGATCAATATTGAGACCGGAAGTGCTATGTCTACCCCATTCGATAGAAGAATGTAAGTGAAGACAAAATATACTTTCGATACAATATATTGTTGGCATAGTAAACAATCTCCTCTTTTTGTGTTCCACCCTATTTCCTCTGTTACTTGCCGACAGAAGGATGGACTGAATGAGGATATAGGAGGAAAAAAGCATGTTAAGAAAATCCTAGTCTCAGTGTACAGTCCGCAGCAAAAATCCTGCAACATGAAAATGTAAGTTTATTGTGGAGAAGTTTTTTTCTCCAATATAAGTGTGCAGGGCCGGACGCCGAGGTTTGTACTGCGTGATTCGTGCCACTTAGACTTTATGTTGATTTCCTGGGCTGTCAGGTGTAGTTTCACTATAAGCTTTCTTGCTCATGTTGCAGCTTTTTTGCTGCGGACTGTACCTTAGTCCAAGTTTACATGTTTGGGGATTAGATAATAAACCTTTCACGCCACAGCTGAACTCTTAACCCGTTGCGTTCCAGTGACATCCATGTGTCCATGCTCTCGCCTACGGTGCGAGCAGTCCCGGGTTCGATTCCCGGTAGGGTCACTCGGTCAGAAAAGTTTAAACGGTTTTCCAGGCCAGCCACCCTGAATGAGGTTTTCCTGGGTTTTTCTCATTCACACCAGGCAAATGTCGGGGTAGTACCTAACTTACAGGTCCCAGGCCATTTCCTTCCTTCCCCAATCCTTTCTTCCTTCCCTGTCCCCGGATTGTGTGACCGCCGAGGGACGTCATCCCTCATATGTGACGGGCTAAATGGCCATGGATGCTGAAAGCCCAGAAATCTCAATCATAAATCCATGTGTCCATGTCATGTCATTCCCACTTTTCATGTCATTCACATGTTCCACTATGTGAATGCTTTTCTCGCGCTTGAAGAATAACTATGCCCTATATAATGGTAAAGACAATCTTCTGACAGTACATGAAAACTTGGTATTACAGCACGCACATACAAAAATGACACCTGCAACGCATGGGGTTAATTTTCAAAGATCTGTTTCCTTTCGGAAATGATACTTTCTTTAAAAAGTTAAATCGTGCATTTAAATTACTGTACATAAAGATCCGTGAATTATTTCTCGAAGTATTAAAAGAAAACTTTTGCTGTTGTTCGTTTATTAAACTTCAGCGTAAGTTCTCAGCACCGAGACCATATGAGATGTGGACCTAAAGTTTAAGGCGGAATCCAAACCACTATAACACATTCAAATGTCAATGGTCTGTCATTAGGAATCGAACCGGGCAAGCCGTAAGAAAAATATGTACGGGAAGATGGGGTAATATGAGACAAAATGGCTGATAGTTTGATTTATCATCAAAAACCGAAAAAAATCCCAGCTTCCTGTATCGTTGTGTGTACAAGTCTAAAAACTTAATTGCTTTTAGGCAACTTCTTTACCTTCTTTTCTGCCTTTCAAAAAGTGTCCACCAAAAACTTTAGGTACCTAAGGACAGTCTTTTCCTTGAAGATTTTTTTTCACAAATTAGTTATAAATGTTTCTATTTAAAAAAATAGTTGCATAAATTTGTAGAGCATTAATGATGCTTTAAAGTGAAATTGTTACAGTTTTTTCTCTGATAAATGAACTTGTCAGAAAATGCATGTCCCTTATAATTTTTTTTTCAGGATAATAAGACATAGTCGTTTGGTCTTTCCAGGTTCATTAACTGAAGATTAAACTTCTACTGGTCTCCTCATGATGATATTCAGGAAGTGAATAAAGTGTTTATCTTTTGTGGTCTTGTAATTTTATTACGAAATGATCCGTTCATTGTTGAAAGAGGAGAACTTGTAAATATTAAGAGGCTTTATTCTGTTAAAAAGAAAGAATGGTTTCAAAAGTTTTGGTCTAGGCCTATTTTCTGTTTTAGGGCTTAAAGTTTCATTCCATTGTTGTTAAAAGTATTCACGCAGGCTATTTTTAATTTTAGTATAGCCTATGTAATTTTGTATAGCCTACTGTGTAAGAAGCCACTGCAGAATAAAGAGGTGTTTTACGAAGTAGGCCATACCTTTTTAATAAATTAAAAAAAAACGGTTGTCAGAATGTGTGCTTCTGAAGAAAAGTGGTTGGAGAGTTTTTTTTTTTTTTTTTTTTTAGTAGGACTGTACGTACGTATATATTCATATGCGTATATGCATATTCACATTAGACATATTATGAGATGCAAAAACTCCGGAACTGTATCTCAAAACGATCCACTGAAGGGTTTCGATTAGGGGAAGATGGGGTAATAAGAGACAAAAGTAATTTAAAATGTTAACAGTTTTCAAGTTACATTTATGATTTCTTGTGTATATATACTTTCTTACTGGACAACACAATAAAAAATATTTTATTCCTTCCCAATGTACAGAAAGTCTGTGATTTAAAAAAAAAATCAGTTGTTATCTCTATGCATATACACATATGAATATATACGTACGTACAGTCCTACTCAAACAAATCTCTCTAACCACTTTTCTTCAGAAGCACATATTCTGACAACCGTACTTAGAAAATTGTAGCACTTCAGCCTTTAACAAGAAATTGAATGGACAAGAAAACTCATGTCCGTGAATTTTACCTCATTAACACCCACACTAATTTTAAAACATATGCCAAAAATTAGTGCCCAATTAGTACTGACGACCTATGCTGTTAAACGAACATCAAAATATAAAAACGATTCTGGGTGGGGCTAGGTTCGCTAGCCCCACCCACTCAACTGATTGAGATGAAATCTATAAAGAAAGTTAGTGATAAATTAGTGTTGACGATACTGCATAGAAAGAAATTTAGTGCTATTTATCTTATTTCAGAAATGAGGGATCGATTGCTTTCTTTGATAGTGCCGCCATTAAAGAGTTTTGAACATATTTTGGCCTTGTGATAATTTTCTTTTTATGCGGTATCGTCAGCACTAATTTAACACTAACTTTCTGTATAGGTTTCATCTCAATCTGTCGAGTGGGTAGTGCTAGTTTGAACCTATCCCCAACCTTTATTTATTTGTTTGTTTGTTTTTTGATGTCTGTGTAACAGCACAAATTTTGTTAACATTACAGGTCGTCAGTACTAATTGGGCACTATTTTTTCCATATGTTTTAAAATTAGTGTCGGAGTTGGTAGAGCCAGGTTCACGGACATGAAAACACCCCTAATTGATTTAATTCCAATTGTAGTTTCGAGTACAAGATTTTTTCATAGATATAGATGGCCAGTTTTTTTTTCAACAAGATTATACATTGAAAATTCCAATAAACTTTATTGAGTCATGTGCTTATCAAGTTTTAACTCCAACCTACATTTAATAAACGAAGTTCTTGTTTTACGACATTTTTCTTACTAACAACCATAGATTCGTTGAAATCCATCTGCATCTGATGAACGGTGCTTACGTCATTTCCTGTTCTGCGTCTCCTCGTAACGACTGCGTTGCACGTTCTGGAAACTTCTAGGAATCAATTAATTGGTTCCAAGTCGATAATTATCTAAGATGGATCCAATCTTCTCGCTGCGCTTGCCGTATCAGCACCACAAAACACTTCAACTACATACCTGTTATTTGCAGCCCTACAGTCACTAAAGTTTTTTCGTCTTTTATTGCTATTTTCAGCATCATAATTACTGGCGCAGTGTTTGCGTCTTCTTATTTAATTTTGTAGGAAACTGAAAATAAATAAACGAAAACAAAAAAAAGGCACTTAATTAACGAAACCCTCTTAAGGTTACATTCTTCGAGCTAAATTAAAGGGCTGTTCCTTCTAGGCAGGATTTCAGAGGTAAGTGGTTGCTTACCAAATACATACACGATCATCTGGACCTGCTTCTATTTAGTCACCTGATTTGAATAGGTGCCTCCCACCGATAGATGACTGAACTTTACAGCATAGAGAATTTATAACTGAAAAGTCAAACTTAAAGAGAAACAAATTATCTATCATTAGAAGTGAAAACTTCAGGAAATACTTATATTAAAAAAAAAAGAATTAATTTCCGCACTAACTTAATCTATTTGATTACGCATCCTGTCTTATAAGCAAATGTCGCATTGTTGTAAACTTCTGACCACGTTCCCAGCGAGTTACTACTGTACAGTGTTTAATAACTTATACGATTTAGACGAAATCGATCAATTATCGACCAAATATTTATAACTCGACAAACACTCTAAAAGAAGTGGGAATACAATACCCCGGTACATCAATTTTTTATTGATTTTAGAAAGGCGTACGACTCGGTTAGGAGAGAAACATTATACAACATTCTTACAGAACTTGGAATACCGAGAAAGCTAATTAGATTAATTAAGATATGTTTAAATGAATCCCAAAGCAAAGTCCGGGTTGGAAAATTTTGTCCACGAGCTTTCACGTCGAAAATGGCCTGAAACAAGGAGATGCGTTGTCGCCATTTTTATTTAACTTCGTTTTGGAATACGCTATAAGGAAAATCAAAGATAGCAACCAGGGCTTACAGTTGAACGGTATTCACCAGGTTATGGCATATGCTGATGATGTAAATTTAATAGGAGATGATAGAACAATAGAAAGAAATGCAGAGATCTTATTAAACGCTTGCAGGGACATGGGTTTAGAAGTAAATGCAGAGAAAACTAAATACATGGAAGTGCAACGGGACCGTAATACAGCAAATTATGGATGCGTTAAAATATTAAATATTACTTTTGAAACAGTGGATAGTTTCAAATATCTAGGATCAATATTAACAGAGGAAAATCATATTCACGGAGGAATTAAATGTCGACTAAAAGCAGGGAATTCGTGTTACTATTCGATACAAAATCTCTTGTCGTCACGAATTCTGTCGAGGAATTTGAAGCTTAAAATATATAAAACGATAATCATGCCTGTTGTTCTGTATGGTTGCGAAACATGGTCGCTTACTCTGAGGGAAGAACATAGACTGAAAGTATTTGAGAACAAGATCCTGAGACGAATATTCGGACCAAAGAGGAACGGGAATGGGGAATGGAGTAAACTTCATAACGATGAATTATATAATTTATATGGTTTACCCAACATTGTTAGGATCATCAAGTCTAGGAAGCTTAGGTGGGCAGGTCATGTAGCTAGAATGGAAGAAAGTAGAAACGCTTTCAAAGTCTTAACTGGAAGATCAATCGGAAAACGACCATTAGGAAGACCTAGGCGCAGATGGGAGGACACTATTAAGATGGATCTTGCAGAGATAGGATAGGAATACAAAGTAAAAACTGGATCCAATTGGCTAGGGATAGAAGTCAGTGGAGAGCTTTTGTGAACGCGGCATTGAACCACCGGGTTCCATAGGCCATAGAGTTAGTTAGTTAGTTAGTACTTGCAGGCTATTGTGATGGATCTCCTTCAAAGCAGTCCCCTGCTGACTGAACACACGATTAAAACGGTATTTTCACTTCTTGAAGTGTTCCTGAAAATTATCTTTGGTAAGGGTGTGAAGAACGCTCTCCTTATTTGCCTGGATGTCTTCAATTGAGTGAAATTTCTTCCTTTTCAGCGACAATTTTAATTTAGAAAACAGGTAGAAGTCCACAAGAGCTTATTTAACAATTTTGGGTCCGTTTAGGCCCGATTAAGTAGGTCTTGGGACACTTCCAGTCAATATTTTTTTTCTGCTTGTCTGACAACAATTTCGAAATAAATTTCGAGAACACTCAATACATGTTCAAATCGTCAGCTAAGATTGACTGAACCGCGTAGAAACTTAAATTCAAGTCGTCATCCATCTTCCTAATTGTAAATCTACGGCTCTAGCGCACTAAATCGCGAACTTTTACAACCTTTTTCTTGGTTTTTGAAGTGGAAGGCCGGGAATCATCTTCGACTGATTCGCGGCCATTTTTGAATCTGTTAAACCAGATAAACACGTTTTACCGGCTAAAACATATATCTCGAAAAGCTGTTTTTAAGAGTTCATAACTCTCGGAAGCAGATTTCTTGGGTTTATAACAAAATTTGACATACATGTGTTCTTCCAGTTTTTCATCCATTTTGCTCAACTAATTATCAGTCATGACAACACACAAGCCAGCACTCAACAGTTTTTTTTACACTATCCTGAACAGAGATATCGCAGTAATTCATGCATATGTATCAAGGTGACACCAAGCCACCACTTCCACATTAACGGGCAATTATATCTACTCCTCTTGAGCAGTGGCGCCACCTGTCTTAAAACTTTCCAATCACACCTTATATGTAACCTCAGATTTATCTTTCTGTTATTGATATTGTTTTCCATATTCTTGAGTTAGCTCAGTTACTATTTTGTTATAATATCTAGCTCTCGTGCAAAACTCCTTACCTAGTATAATTAATCTTGATTCTTTTGTCTTACTGTACAGTACAGTGCGTTGATAAAATGGTATTCAACAACATCTGGGAAGTTACTGTGTCTACTGCCTTGTTAACTAGATATGATAATAGCTTTTGTTTACTAGACGTAGCAACAGTTGAAAGACTTTGTTCACTAGACTCAGCAATAGCTGAATGCCTTTAATCACTAGACTTAGCAATAGGTGAATGTCTTTGTTCAATAGACGCAGCAACATCTGAATGCCTTTGTTCACTAGACCCAACAGCACCTGAATGCCTTTGTTCAATAGGCGCAACAACATCTGAATGCCTTTGTTCACTAGACGAAACAACATCTGAATCCCTTTGTTCACTAGACGCAACAACACCTGAATGCCTTTGTTCAATAGGCGCAACAACATCTGAATGCCTTCGTTCACTAGACACAACAGCACCTGAATGCCTTTGTTCAATAGGCGAAACAACATCTGAATGCCTTTGTTCACTAGACGCAACAACACCTGAATGCCTTTGTTCACTAGACGAAAAAACACCTGAATGCCTTTGTTCACTAGACGCAACATCTGAATGCCTTTGTTCAATAGGCGCAACAACATCTGAATGCCTTTGTTCACTAGACGCAACAACACCTGAATGCCTTTGGTCAATAGGCGCAACAACATCTGAATGCCTTTGTTCACTAGACGCAACAACACCTGAATGCCTTTATTCACTAGACGAAACAACACCTGAATGCCTTTGTTCACTAGACGCAACATCTGAATGCCTTTGTTCAATAGGCGAAACAACATCTGAATGCCTTTGTTCACTAGAAGCAACAACACCTGAATGCCTTTGTTCACTAGACGAAACAACACCTGAATGCCTTTGTTCACTAGACGCAACAACACCTGAATGCCTTTGTTCACTAGACATCGCAACAACTGAGTTGCTCACTAAACGACGAAGTGCTTACAAAAGAATGATGTCATTAGGTTCCAATGAGCAGATTGCTACAGTTTGCTTTTCAGTACTGTTCTTATATGAGCATAGTGTCCATGCATTTTCTCAAGATCCTCTCGTTTCCTTTCACATTTCATTCCACCACTTCCTCCATCATCATTCACTTGCCTTAATCATCCGTCTTCCTTAGCCTTAATTAATCGTGAGACGTTAAACTGAAAGATTTCAATTTTTCTCTAATGAAGAAGAAAATGCAGGAAGGATATTTATTCTTTAATGAACTTGTAAAGCCAAGAATATGATATCTAAATCTATTCAAAAATCCCTCAACGTGTTATAAGTTTCCTTTCTAAAATCTGCAAATCAATAGTAACCGAAATAAAAGACTAAAAAAAAAAAAATTGAGCTGAGCGAAGCGAAGCTCTTATACTCGGGTTAGCCGTTCGGTTGTCCGCGAACTCCTCCTAGACCGTTTGGCCGATCTCAACCAAACTTAGCACGCTGATAGAGTATGTCGTGGTGAGTGACAACATAGGTCGAAATCAAAAATCCGATGTACCATGGAGGAATAATCACCGAAAAACGCTTGCATAGACTTAACATGGGGAAAAAGTTTTCACGCGATTTTTTTGTCAACAATTAAAAATGGCATTTATTATTGCATAATGGCCAGGAATGATTACGTAGTTTAAGCTCGCTCAGCTCATTTCATTGCAATCGGCTACATCCATTGCATTCCTAGTTTTAACGTTTGTGAATTATTTGAAAAAGAGAAAAAAAACCTACCGAAATGGTCATAATTCAGATAGCTCAGGAGGCAAATTCATATTAAACTGCAAAATACATAAGACAATTAAATTCTGAAAAGACATTTCGTTGGATTAAGTTCTAACTAAATCACTAACCTATTTTGTGATGACTTTTCAGGCGAGATATTCTTATTCATCAGAATGAATTATATAATTGTAATGTTCAAACAGAGCAAAAAGTATATAAAAGTTGAATTTATCTTAATAGTTCCGATAAGTGTATTCTGTAATTGTGGTTATATTACTGTAGTTTAAAATAGAGGCAAGTTATATTAATTATAATGAGCCACACACATGCAGAAATGGAAAATAATTTGGAATTAAACTATACGTCTATAAATACAACAACCTGAGTGTAATCTTATTCTCTTCAGCATCATTAATTTCAAGAAAATGTTCATAAAAACCTTTCAGGTGACTCTCAGATGTGTTTCACTTAAATCATTATATAATAGAAATGGTTATCAGACATCTGTCGTTGTAAGGAAACACTAAACAACCAGAAACTACAGTGAAAAATAACTGTAGTTTCCTAATCAATATCGTTCCATAAATAACTCCAGAAATAAAACAGTGAGTTATTTCTTTAAAGTATGCACACACCGTGTTTCACAAATAATGACCTAAATTTGGACGGTAACAATTACGGAACATGAGGCGTGCCGGCAAGGAAATGATTGATGTTTGAATGGGTGTGGCCTAGAGTTTCAGAAAAATCGCCGTTAGATGTCAGTCAATGCGTCTTCTCAGTTTGCAGTCAGTCAGAAGTAAGATGGCGTCCGCTCAACTCAAGGCGTTTTGTGTGCTGCAGTTTGCAAAGACTGAATCAGTGATTTCGGTCCAGCGTGTTTTTCGTCGGCGTTTTGGTATTGATTCACATGCACCCAAAAACATTCGTCGATGGTATCGCCAATTTGAAGAGACAGGATGCTTCTGCAAAAGTAAGAATCCAGGTCGGCCTCGCACTTCCGGTGAAATGATGGAAATTTACCTATCGTTTAGATGTTGTTCGTACTGTTGGAGACATAGAGCATTTCTAATTGCATAGCTAAAACTTGAAAATTTTGCATTTTGCAATTCATCCCGTCCCAACATATTTTCATCAATACATATGGATTTTTAAAATCAGGTCACTCTTTTTGAAGCATCCTGCACTATTCCAGCTGCTGAATTGTCTAGTTCTTGTTTAATAGGCAATGAGAAGTTTTTAAAAAACATTATATGTTCCTGTTTTCATTACGATTCTATCTTCAAACTCAGTCACCATTGCTGTGGATAGTAACATTACCAGGACTTCAATTCCATTGTAAGAAAATATTTTGGAAAGTGTGGTTTCAGAGCCATAACCGTTTCTGTTGGAAACGAGAAAATAAGTACGCGTAACTCAAGAAATGTGTTGTAAAATCGGGTTCTAAAGAATGATAAAATAACGCTGAATCTCATAAAAAGAAATAGTAAATGGAAAGAAATCCTGAACGTCTCTTTTCGCAAAGGTTTCAAAGACTTTTTTTGGTCAAATCGTCTTTAAAAGACGTTGTTACTTTCTAAAGAGAATACTTTTAAGATGAATGCAACATGAAAGGATACGTTTTAACATAACGTTAAGGCTGAACATTGATATCGATAAAAAAACAAAGCCTATTTTATAGAAAATGAAATGAAAAAAAAACTAGTCTTTAATTTAACATTAAATGAGTGTGATCTTTGACTAAATAAGATGGATGATTAATCAGTGGCGGATCTAGAAGGTAAAAACTGGGGGAGCAGCTAAAACTCATACTATGATAGGGAAAGCAACCCAAAAGCATAAAAACCATAATAGCAATTTACACATATGATTGGTACCTTAAACATGGTAATGGTTGTCTAAGGGTCTAGAAGAAACTAATTTTAAAAGCATAATAAAGCATAATTTTAGAAAATAAAGCATAAGGAACAATTTAAAATATATAGCACAATTCTTGAAAAATTCTGTTTAACTGCAAGTTTAACATACTGTATTAATATTTTTTAATACCAATATTTACAACGCAAAATCATTGAGAACATAACAATGCAACAATGAAAAGCTTATTTTTACTCCTGTAAACTTCTTTTCGGTGTAATTCTTTGATGTGGAGAAAAAAAAGTAAAAGAAGAAGAAAACTCCGCCAACAATGAATAATACACAAGAACTCCAAACTGTATTGTTATGTGTGCCTCTTGAACTTGAGCACTTTCTGTACGTTTTGGTGGTATATTTTACTTTGCCTTTCTGTATATACGCACCTCTAAGGTGCACACAGGTGATAAGAAAAACTGACTCGAGTAAAGCATATCTCTTTACAGTGCATTAAGTAGAAAGTTCATTAAATATGAAAAAACTGGTTGCATAGAATGTTAATAAATAGATCAAGATATTTAGAATATTTAGTATATGCTAAATATTATATCTTATACACGATTAATGGAAAACAATGATTGAAATTAACAATAAAGCGTAATAAATCATAATTTGGAAAAATTAAAGCATAATTAAACAAAAAATAAAGCATAATGTGGGTTGCTCTAATGATAGGTATATAACGAGTTTACAATTTTTCGTGGGTCCTGCAGAAGATTCCAACTTAACTCTTCTTTTAAGATGGATATTATGTCTAAGTTAGACGTTGACATTGTGTTTTTCAAGTATTGTTTTACACATTGCATAACACAGAAAAACTGCAGCTGAAACTAGGCTATGTCTTATGTTTCAATTTTTTTCCAATAAAGAATAAAAAGACAACGCTTGCTATAAACGTTCAAAAATATAGACATAATATTTTCAATTATTTTTGTCGCTCAAAAAAAAATGGAGAGATCTAGGCCTCCCGGCCTCAGGCTAGATTCGCCACTGTGATTAATGAACGTGAATGGTTATTTTTCAATTGTAGCATGAGAATGTGGAAGGAAATGACAGAACATCCACAAAAAAAAACACTACCCTATGTTATCCACCAGCAAGCACGTACACAGGAATTTATTTTTGATGGGGTCCAAATTCAACATCAGGATAAATGACATTAAAATTTGTAAAACCAGCCCTAAAATTAGACTAAATTTACAGAAAAGTTCACTCTTAAAAATAATTTCTTAAATTTGAGAAAAGGTTTCTTATCTCTGCACCGAGAAAATATTTTCTTAGAAAAGAGATTTGCCAATTCTCATTCATAAGGAAAGAAACAGTATAATTTTCCAGTTTCGCTTTATACAACATCATCTACTTTTCTTCATTTCTCATTAATGAGAGTTAAACATTTGTGTTAAACATTTGTTTCTAAGAAAAGATATTCTCGGTGCACAGATAAGAAACGATTTCTCAGATTTAAGAAAGTATTTTTAACAGTGTTATGATATTGCGGGTCCAGACCCCAAATCCCATTCCACGCATATGTCCATGTCCACCACAAAGCTCATATGAGTTGCGATCGAACGAAGGACATCTGGCGTCAGAGGTGAGCGCTGTATTAGTGAGTTCTCACGGTAGACTTCTGCAATTTGTGCTTCAATAGAGAATCATTACTGGACGTGTTCTTGGGGACACTAAATTTATCAAATATCAAAGAATCATTTCCCGCTTTCAATTAAGAGAAGTTGCTCACCCTAAGAACACTTTTTATGTTTTGTTTTTACAGAAGTGTCTGCGTTTGTGCAAAATTAAACAAAAAAATATGTTTCTGATAGCTTGATATTTCACTTCATACTGTAAAAGTTACGAGAGGGTTACACAGATGAAAATACCAGAGCTTACGACCATTTGTCCTTTGGTACATACTGGGGAAGTACCAAGAGACCAGAGGCACACCCATGGGGGGTCTATCGGGTTCAGAGCCCCCACAACTTCCTAACTCAACATGTGTTTCTACAATTTCTCAGTACAACTATAGTTGTTTAACAGGGTTTTATGTAGCATGAAAGTTTGATCCTATATTCCATCTGCATTCTTTCCCTTATAAATACAATTTAGTTCTATATTTTTTCTTTAAAAAATAGATGGAAATGTTTTACAATTATTTATCGTCTTTTCGGGTGCAGAATAAGACTCGTTCAATACTACGTAGACGCAGTAGCTTGCAATATTCGAACCCGCACAAAGCTTCGATCCCTCCCAACACAACTTTGTGGATACGGCCCAGTAAGGGACAGTGGTTGTTGTTATACCTAGAGACAATATTAATGATAATCAATTGTTTCCGATTACTAATTTTATTTGTTACTAAACAAACGATAAAAATACTATTTAGTAATCATAGCCTGTTTAGGATTTAGGGGATTTGGGATTTAGATTTCTGGACTTTAAGGGATGACGTCCCTCGGTGAGCACACTATCCGAAGAAAGTGAAAAGAGAAAGTACTGAGGAAGGTAGGAAGCAGCCTCGCACCTATATCTTAGGTACCATCCCGGCATGTGTAAATAGGAAAACTCAGGAAAACCTCACTCAGGAGTGCGGGCCTGCAAAAGCTTTTTACACTTTTTGAACCGAGTGACCCCACCGGGAATCGAACTTGGGACCGCTCGCCATAGCCTGTTTCCTTTTTCTCATTAGAATATTAAATTTTTACTCCATAAAGTAACTTTAAGGACAAGGGACACAATATGCATTTAAAAACAAGTACATAGCATTTTATCAGATCATTTGTTCAAAAGAACATGCAATGAATATAGAATTTGGCATCTTGATTTCAAAATTAGATGTATTTATAAGGACATTACAACAAATAGGGTTCATTATAAAAACATTTGAGTTTAACGTCCCATGTTTATGTTCTTTAGCCTATGGGAAACTGGTGGTAAAGGCAAGTGAATGATGATGGAAAAATTGGTAGAACGAGAATGTTGAAGGGGAACGGGAGAACCCTCTAGAACACCCCCTAGACACGATGTTGCCCACCACAAACTTACTTGGCCGGGGATCAAACCGGACGCCCTACGCACCAAAGGTAAGCGCTCTACTACAGAGCAGCCATGCCCCCCCTCCGTGCTCTAAAGTATTGTCCTTTGTACGAGCATAGCCCAAATGATAAACTAAGTTCAATTAAATAAAAAGTGTATTATATAACAAATTAAATTTACCTAAATGCAGAAACTTACACTATGTGATCAAAAGTATCCGGATGTAATCGCCTAGGTATCGGGTCGCTGTTCGGGTACCATTTATTTATATAACTGTTTTCCGGGACCTGTCCTCCGTGGTCGTGTCAATGAGTATGTTCCGAATACCTGGACTTACCTGGGTAAGGCGTTGAAGAACATCTCCTAAAATTGATTACAAAATTATCTCTAAATTGCCTGCCGGTCTGAATAATGAGATGGGTATTAGGCACCGAGAGCTTCGGATGTCTCTTCTCGAAAACCTCACGGACGATCAGACGGTCACTCAGACCCCAACGCACACCAACATCACTCATACACACAACAAAAGCACACTGGATTAAACGACACTATGCTTATTTATTAAAATACTATTTAAAGAAAAAAAATAACGTATCAGAAAAATTACCACAACACTCAACACTGCATATGTATAATTAATTTCTTTATTAAAATCACACTACTTTCTCACTATACTTTAGCCCTTTGTATATTAGGATTGAAGATTAAGATAATGATTCCATTAGATATACTTTTCTCACACCATTAATGCATTTGGGGATTAGCACTGGGGAAAAGTCGCCGGGATAATCCCACGAAGTAATATAGTTGCTGCTCCCAACAATCCGCAAATGTTGGCGTTTATCTTCAGTAAAAATAGGTAGTCTCCAAAGTGGAATGATAATGTTGGAGGGGACATTTATAATTTTGACGCACAAGGTATGTGAACCTGGGACTCACTGATTGGGGCTAGCCACGATTAAGTCATTGACTGGTGGCTAACAACGTATACCCCTTAGCACAACATTATACTTGATGCTCGACGCGACGTGCGTGCTTGCTGCCTCGAAATGTGGAGTACACTCCTCGAACTCGGAGGTTCGAGATACGAGTTACATTGATAAAAGAATCAATGTTTGCAGTTCATTCTCAAAAGCACTGAGGTTAAATCACCTGCATGGAAATGTAAATAGAATATAAAAAAGAGTTGACGTTAATTTTAGTCCACTGCTCACGACGCACAAGACATTGCGATAACTTGACTGCGGGGACATTTAGATAACGAGCTGCTAAAGCGATGTGGCTGGTGCCATTCAGTCGTTTCTGCACCTGATGTGCTCTAGATCATGGTATTTCCATAAATGATTGGAGAATACACTTAAGTCAGTTCCAAATGACCTTGAACATAGTTTTCGCATATATTATTAAGTTAGGGAAAAACACTGAGAAGCCTTGCTGCTCACTGAAATGTTCACACCACAAAGCAACGTTTTAAATATATATATATGAATAGACGATAAAGACTTCTTTGTTCAATTGCGTGGGAAAGAAGCAATTCCCACCGAAGAAAGAACTTATTTACGTCGCAGAATAAAGCATAAATCAAAACATTAATTACTGTCTTTATGAAATATACAGAGCATCCACAAAAGATACTTCTATAACCTGGTGACGGTTATACGGACACCCCCAAAAGCATACGTTTTTCATATTAGATGAATTGTGCTGCCACCTACTGTCAGGTACTCATTATCAGCGACCTCAATTGTCATCATACATCGTGAGAAAGCAGAATGGGTTGCTCCGCGGAACTCACGGACTTCGAACGTGGTTAGATGAATGGGTGTCACTTGTGTTAGAAGTCTGTACGCGAGATTTCCACACTTCTAAACATCCCTATGTCCACTGTGTCTGATGTGATAGTGAAGTGGAAACGTGAAGGGACACGTACATCACAAAAGCGTACAGGCCGACCTCGTCTGTTGACTGACAGAGACCGCCGACAATGGAAGAGGGTCGTAAAGTGTAATAGGCAGACATCTATTCCAGACAATCTCACAGGAATTCCAAACTCCATCAGAATTCATTGCAAGTACTATGACAGTTAGGCGTGAGGTAAGAGAACTTGGATTTTATGGTCGAGCGGCTGCTCATAAGCCACACATCACGCAGGTAAATGCCAAACGACGTCTCGCTTGGTGTTAGGAGCGTAAACATTGGACGATTCAACAGTGAAATAACGTTGTGTGGAGTGACGAATCAGGGTACACAATGTGGCGATCCGATGGCAGAGTGTGGGTATGGCGAATGCCGATGAACATCATCTGTCAGTGTGTGTAGTGCCAACAGTAAAATTCGGAGGTGGTGGTGTTATGGTGTGGTAGTGTTTTTCTTGGAGGGGGCTTGTACCCCTTGTTGTTTTGCGTGGCACTCTTACAGCGCAGGTCTACATTGATGTTTGAAGCACCATCTTGCTTCCCACTGTTGAAAAGCAATTCGGGGATGGCGATTGCATCTTTCAATACGATCGAGCACCTGTTCATACTGCACGGCCTGTGGCGGAGTGGTCACACGACCATATCATCCCTGTAATGGTCTGACCTGCACAGAGTCCTGACTTGAATCATATAGAACATCTTTGGAATGTTTTGGAACGCCGACTTCGTGCCAGGCCTCACCGACCTTCATCGATACTCTCCTCAGTTCAGCACTCCGTGAAGAATGGGTTGCAATTCTCCAAGAAACCTTCCAGCACCTGATTGAAAGTATGCCTGCGAGAGTGGAAGCTGTCATCAAGACTAAGGTGGGCCAACACCATATTGAATTCCAGCACTACCTATGGAGGGCGCCACGAACTTGTAAGTCATTTTCAGCCAGGTGTCCGGATACTTTTGATCGCATAGTGTATATACATCTTAAAATGACTACAACATTTGTTTGTCACTTACGCTTAATTCGTAGCAACACAAAGAATTCAAGATACTTCGACGACATATCGATTCTGGTTCCAATATGTTGTTTCTATTCCTGTAGCTATTATCATTCATAACCTTTTCATTAAATTTCATTTAGTGTCATCTTGTTATTAGGTTTATTTTATATTATGTCTTTACGTAGGACTCGAACAATCCTTGTTCGCGCCAAGTGAACTTTGTAGTGGACAAATACCATGTGCGTGGGTTTTCTAGTGATTCTCCCGTTTCCTCCTACTTCTTCATTCCACCATTTTCTTCATTTTTCATCATCAGAATCTCTTCTAGCCTAGACCGGCATTATCATAGGGCGTAAAACTTAAAACATTTAATTTTTCATTTTTCGAACTACCCTCGTATATATTTCATATCGTTTCTTGTTCAATGTTTGTGGTAGCTGATGTTTTACAATGTTTTGTTTTTGTTTGTTTCAAAATCTCATTCTTGTTTTTTTCTTTTATTCGAAGCGAGTTATGCTATTTTAGGAGTATCTTCAAATTTTAACTTCATCTTCCCCCTGGTGTCGGAAGTTGACAATGTCACGCTACTCTCTCTCTCTCTCCCTCTCTCTCTCTCTCCCGTCCTAGAGGCTTCTAATGCCTAGGAATCCAGAGGGATATTGACTTTTGTCCTTTTTGTGTGTCACAATTTCTTTCTTTAATAAATTTTGGTTGAAGTATGTAAAACATATAGAGTGCTAATTACTACGAATTATCATCACTGTGCACCGCAACCAAATTCCAGCCGCGCTGCAAGTTAGCTTTACACGAACGACCACATATACATCGAAATTGTCACTTTCAAGACATCAGTGCTGAATAACTAATAACATCAGCAATGCGAAATTCACACAATTAATATATAGTAATGACATGTCGAAAAAAAAGAACCAAATCTTATCAGTGGGGGAATATTGGAGAGTGATATAGCCCTATAAACTCCCTCAAAGTGTTTTTTTTTCGTAGTTTCTGGCTTACTCACTTACCGACAAATGCTTGGTTAAGTTCCTAATTAAGAGGCCTCATCACTGCAAAATTAAAATACCGCTAATTTTACAGTAATTATGTGATATCTTCAAATAGATAAAAGATAATCGAAATGTGGAACAAGACCTCGCTAGACAATATTATTCTGCTTGAGATACCGTTATCATGACTCATTTATATGGTTTCGATTTCCAGACATTTAGAAAATCGGCATTTATTTTCGCGTTTCTAAATAACTGCAAACGGAAGGCTACTAGGTGACTCGTGATAACGGTAGGTCATGCAAAATAACATCGTCTAGGGAGGTATTGTTCCACTTTTCGATTATCTTTTATCTATTTGAAGATATCACATAATTACTGTAAAATTAGCGGTATTTTAATTTCGCAGTGATAGGGACTCTTAACTAAACCTACAAAATTCCTTGCATTAATAGGGAATAAAACTTAAATCTTCATATAATTTCAATATTTCAGATATCATTGCTATGGGATCAAACCATGTCGGTGACCTTCCAGGTAGACTGAAATAACCAGATTCAAGATATAGCTGTTGCGTAACTAACAACGTTAGTAACTCCAAATTACATACAGTTATTAGTGATGACATACACAAAAATACAAAATTTTACGTTTGGGTAACCACGGAAGTTTAGATATGAACCAATATAAATGGTGTTTATAACTCACTCACTAACATAAATGTTTGGTGTATTAAAGACTAGATAGAAATATGAAATTTTACACATGGATAGGAGATGACATCTACATATCCTAAAAATTCTATTTCGGATACCATTGCTAGAGAGACTAAAAAGCGCTATCTACCACAGATAGACCAAAAGTGTGATTTTCCAACCAGTTTTTATGTATACATATTTTTGGGCATTACCAGTAGGCTATGTACGGCCTTAAGCAAGGGCGCCGATTTCTCTGTAAATTTGGGAGGCGAGCATTCAGATGCAGAAGGCATATATGAGGGCTTTTAAGACAAATTGCATTCAAATTATGTCAAATATGGAATATTCATAAATATAATGCGGGAGCCCACATGAGATTTGGGGCGGCCCGGGCCCCCTGGAATCGGCGCCCTTGGTCTTAAGTATGTCACGTATGACAGATAGCACTCCTCGGCGAGAACATTATACGGAGAAGGGAGGTCAGTGGCGGATCTAGAAGGTGAAAACAGGAGGGGCAGCCTGAACACAGACTATGGTAGGTATAGCGTGAGTTTACTATAAAGATTCAAAAATATATAAAGAATAGTTTAAATTATTTTTGTCACTTAAACAGCTGGAGGGACCTAGGCTCCCCGGCCCCGAGATTAATCCGCCACTGAAGGAGGTAGAAATAAAAGGGCTGGGATCTTAATATTAGGTACCTTCCCGATATTTGTCTCAGTTAAATAAGGAGAACCCAATAAAACCTCACTCTGGCTGGTCTGAAAATACTGTTATACCTCTCCCACCGAGTGTCCTCACCGGAAATCGAACTTGAGACCGCTCGCAACAAAGGCGATAATGTTAACGACAACCCTACGGCAGACCATACGATCAGTTTCAAAACCTCGCAGTTCAGTAACTAGGCCTAATAATGCCAGCAACGCAAAAGATCGAAGACTCATAA
This sequence comes from Thermobia domestica, assembly GCF_964235325.1. Lineage (NCBI taxonomy): Eukaryota > Metazoa > Arthropoda > Insecta > Zygentoma > Lepismatidae > Thermobia > Thermobia domestica. The sequence goes on from NC_137454.1 coordinate 392,547,383, forward strand.
GAAACTTATATATGAACCAACAAATAAGTGTTAGCATAGGGGGGAAAATGACAGAAGAGAGTGCAATTGGAAGGGAGTGTTCACAGGAATGCTATCTCTCACTTACATTATTTAATATCTATCTAGAAGATATAGTCAAAAAGAGCCTATAAAACGAAGACGACATTTCAGTAGGAGGTAGAATGATTAAGTGTATACGGTTTCCAGATAATATGGCGCTTGTTGCAGAATCTGAAAAGAAAATCAGTAAGATCTCAGAAAACTTGAGGAAGGGTTGTGAAGAATATGGGATGAAAATAAATGTTGGAAAGACTAAAGCCATAATGATTGGAACGAAGGCTCTGTATCGAATATGAAGCAAAAGGGGAGAAAATAGAACGTGTGACTAGCTTCCGATACCTGGGTAGTATTATTAGTGATGATATGTGGTGTGAACGTGAAATAAAAGCAAGGATAGGAATGGAGAAAGAACCCCTTTAGGGGGAAGAAAGTTCAATTTTGTGAAACCTTGAATAAAGATTTGACAAAAAAAAAAAAAAACTCATGAAACGCTTTGTGTGGAATATTGTACTATGTAAGGCAGAAGTAAGGACATTACGTACAAATGATGGAAAACGACTGGAAGCTTTCGAAATGTGGACGTGGAGAAGAATGGAGAGAAAAGGCTGAATCGAGCGGAAAACGAATGAAAGGGTGTTAGAAATGGAGAGGGACAAAAGAACAATTTTATATATTATTAAGAAGAGGAAGACAAACTGGTTGGCACATTAGCTAAGAAGGAATTGTGTCGTGAAGGACATGCTAAAGGGCAGGAAAGAGAGGGAGGGAGCGAAGGAGGCTACATTTAAGAGACGATATCAAAACAGAAACTGTAACATTATTATTTAGTTATTAAAAGTTATTCACTTTGGACAGATTTTAGCTTTAATTAAGGCAAAGATTTTCCAAAGCTAAAGACTAGTGATTTTGAAGAATAGATTCCAATTCCATCTGCGTCTCGCTACTAAATCCAAAAGTGGTATAAATTTATTACTACAGTACTTCCGATTTCAATGTTGATCTCCATAGAGTAAAAAGGTAACCCACAAGCAGTACTTTCAAATCCATTCAGCTCATAAGAGTTGGTTCAATCTGCTTCATTATACTTCCATTCAAGCCGCAAGCGTAGATATTGTGGTTTTAACGTCGATCGTTGTAGAGCAAATACGGTAAGCGATAAGAAGAAGCGGTGTTTTAAAATCGATTTATCATTCCAAGAATACGTTCCATTTCCTCCATCAACCCTCTAATCAAATCGAAAGAGGTACAAATCAAGCATGTCCGATTTCAACGTCTATCGCCATAGGACAAATAGGTAAGAGATAGTGGTAACCAGTTATGTAACCGATTCAGCGACTGAAAGAAATATACAATCTTTAACCTCATCTCTATACTTAAATTGAAAGTGAAAGAAATTTGCTACATTTTTGATTCCAATATTGATCTCTATAAAACAAAAGATAATAAGAGATTGCAAGAATCTGTTTTTTTTTTTTTTTTTTTGTATGGACTCAGCATCCGAGGAGCAGGTTCTATCTTTGATCTTATTCCTCTATGCCACGGTTTTTCAACCTGGGGGTCGCGAAGAGATAAATAAATTTTGAATCTAATACTGGAAAATAATTTTAAATAATATTTTGAATTTTGTTCTGGCAGGCAAGGGCGCCGATCCTGAGGGGCCGAGGGGGTCCGGGTCCCCCAAAGCTCATGTGATTCCCCGTATTGTATTTGTGAATATACAATATTTTGCATAATTTGAATGTAATTTGTCTTAAAATCCTCATATATATATATATATATATATATATATATATATATATATATATATATATATCTTCTGCATCTGAATGCCCCCCAAAATTTACAGAGAAGTCGGCGCCCTTGCTGGCAGGTATATCTTAATTTTTATATGTACTGTTAACAACAACAAAACATAGGTCTACTTAAACATTGTGAACAGGTGCAGAGTTATTTAAAAATTAATTTAAATGAAATAGATACGATATGAAACTAATGAGAACAACATATTGAAATATCAGAAATATACAAATGCAACTAAACCTGCATATTGAAATACAATTAAAATTGAAAGCTAATGAGATACTTGAGCATGGTGTGATTTCACTAGTGTGGCAATGTCCGGTTTAATCTTCCAGACGTACATTATCAAGTCATTTGAAATACTCAATACCTTTTTTTTTAAACAACTGTCCAAGTTTTTTAAAAAACCAAAATTGAAAATCACTTTATTTTTTTTATCATATGGCCCAATATTAAGGAAGTTATGAAGTTTTAAAATTTTCAACCGGCCTCCATTTAAGAACAGTATGAAAGGGTCGAATTCGATATTTGTAAAATGAATGAACTGGCCAAATTGAGTTTTAATCCATTCGCTTTTAGGGAAGCTACTGTATCTACTATATACAAGAAATGCATGCAACTATTATAGAAATAGATGGATATCTTGAGATCTGCACAATAGGTATATTAAAGATCTCGCACAATGTTAATACAAACCAGAAGTTATTAGGGTTTCGTTGGTAAGAGGATATGATAAAATGGGGGTCGTGATAGGAAATAGGTTGAAAACAGATGAATTACTACCAGTTTCAGCATTGAATACGCATAATTTGAAAGTAGATGTATTACACACTGTGAAACCAAATTTACCCGTTGGTTTTCCTCTGATCTGTTAGTTGTCAGACAGATGGACCGACATAAATCTTAAAAAAAAAACACCTCCTATACTTATCCAAACATGATTTGCAAATCTAAAATCTGCTTGTCAATATTCAATAGTTCTAATCTAAACTAATCTAATGTAATCCAATTTAAACTAGGATTCGATTCTACTAAGCAAGGATGTTACATTTAGTAATTTTATCTGCACTCATATACTAATCCTATTTTTAGTATAACAAATTAGATGTTAAGAAAATTTTTAATCTATTTTGCCGTATCCATTTCCTTTCCGTATCTGTCAGATCAATGTTCTTTACTAATCCAATAGCGAATCGTATCTTTTGGCAAACAGAGGTATAGAAAATCTAAGAAAGTATTCAGCGTCGCCTAGAAACCAGTTAAATTAATTAGGAAGTACCTGCTGTCGCTAAAAGCAGTCGTAGGATTGGAGAGAGGTCTCGTTGTATTCAACGCTTAGAGCAAGGGGAAAAATAATTCCATTTTTTAGCCTTCTTATTATTGTGACAATGTAGTAATTTGGAGAAGAAATACAGAAAGAGATCTTTCATTGGAAGGATACGTAGCAAACGGGTGTGTTCGTTAAAGGAAGGATGCTGTTGAAGGCAGCCGACGACTGGAGAAGCATCAGTGGAAACGAAGAAAAAAAAGCCCTTAACGAACTTAAATTGGACAGATGTACTTACGCCTCACTTCACCAATTATTAGACGAAATTTCTTCTAAGTCAATGAACGCACACATAGACCAAACTCGTGCCTTTCTAACATTCTTTATACCTACTATCGTATTTTGCTATCTTGCAGCTTTACCCGGTGGTCTAGTGGCTAGCGCGCAAGGATTTGGCACAAAAAAGCATTCAACACATTATGGGTCCTAGGATTCCACCTTGAAGTGTACGTTGACTATTGATTTACCATCGATATCATAAAGAGACCCTAAACGTTAATAGACAATAATAACCTAGGTCATCACTTGTAATATACACCATAAAACAACAGTAGATTCTACAATATTTTTCGTGTGTAATGCAGGAAAATGTTCAAAACAATACACTTATCCAGCTTTTCACAACTTTTTTTTTCTTTCTTTGAGGCACACCAAATTACATTTGAAACTTTCGTAACACCGCTGCATGTGATTTTGTTCCTACAAGCAATAAAGCAAAAACATAAAAATACATACAATACACTTTTAAATTAAGGAACGACTATGAGATACAAATCTCACAAGAAAATTACGTAAGACCCTTGAATAGAAAATACCAAGAATCGTGTTACTGAAATTACTTTTCTGTGTCCAGTGATTTTTACGAAGAAAAATGAACAACGTTAAAAGCAAAATTTCCAGCTTTAAACTTGTGAAACAAGTGTGAAATCAAGTCAATTGCCGATATTTTTTTAAAATTTTGTTCTAAAGATAATTTTTGATGTAAGTCTTAGAAGACTTTAAATATCTCGCGACATACCAATGTGTCGCGACACAGAGTTTGAGGAACGCCGAACTAATCCATAGCGCCCTCATTGAGGTACAGAAAACGAAATGGGAGACTAGAACTAATATCAAGATTAGTTCTCGAGAGCATCGAGTTTGCGTAAACCTAAGAGTCAGTGCTGGAAAATGGTGGGGTTAACTGGATCTGGCTCCCCTCCCCCAAAAACACTTTGTGACTCGAAATACATTAGTTCATTTCCTGAATAAAATTGTACTTGTTTAGCAGAGAAATTATTGATGTAGACCAAAGATGTGATATCACATTTCATCTGTAGTCATTCTTTTCTTTTAGAAATCTAATTCTACTTCTTTTTTAGGGCGGTGAGAATATAGGTGGCACCACTTTAAAAAATTCTAAGTTGAGAAAAATATTTATAAAATGTTTCGTGTGGAGTATTCTATTGTATGGGGCAGAAACATGGACATTACAAAAGCGAAGAAAAGATATTGTAATGTGCCGGTGCTGTGCCATCAGTTGTAGCTCAGAATACTCACTAAATGAACGCAACAATATGGGATGAAATTGATGCACAACACGGTACATAACTGTATGTTTGAATTGAAATGAAATTCAAATGTTTTAATTTTGAAAAATGACTAGTTGGGGAAATAGGTGAGAGAAAGAGATAGGTTATGATTAAAAGATAAAGGAAGAGCACTAGCCTAACAGATCCAATTAGACTGGTGTCGTCCTGATCATCTGGATGATGAATGGTTTTCCCTGGAGGAGCCTGGATGTACTGGAGTCAGCCAACAACTGGATCTTAATCCTGCTGGACTGCCAGGGGCGTTGAATTCTTTTGACGATGCGCCTTTCACGATGATGTTCTTCTACACCTTCATGCCACTATTCAGATGTCAAACTCATATGTGTCTGCGGCGATGAACCGGCAGAACAGTAAGCTTTCGAAATGTGGATATGAAGAATGGTAGAGAGAATCAGTTGGGTCGATCGGAAAACGAAAAAATGAAATGAAATCTTTAAGTTTTACGTCCCACGATTATGCCGGTTAGGCTAAAGGAGACGGTGATGATGAGAGATGAGTGAAATGGTGGAATGAAGAAAGTTGGAGGAAACGGGAGAACACCGAGAAAACACACGAGCACGGCGTTTGTCCACCACAAAGTTCACACGGCGCGATCTCGGATCGAACCAGCGACCCAAACCTCCGGAGACGAACGCTCTACCACTGAGCCACCGCGTCCCCGGAAAAACGAATGAGAGGGTCCTAAGAATGGCGGGGGAGAAAAGAACAACTTAAAATGTGATTGGAAAGAGGAAGGGGAGCTGATTTGGAACATTAGCCGAAAAGGAACTGTATCAAGGTTTCAAGACTAGAATGTAATTTAACACAGTAGCTGTGCTAATAACCGGATATATGTAAGTTCCAGCTTTCATTATGATCACTACATGGCGAGATAATCCTTTTTTCCCCAAAAAGTTTGTGAATTATTAAAACAAATGGCTGTGTTGATGATGTGGCTGAAAGAGCAAGGGCGTCGATCCCTCTTTCCCCCCCCCCCAAAGCAAATGTGAGTCCCCTATCGTATTTCTGAATTTACAGTATTTGGCATAATTTGACTGCAATGTGTCTTAAAATCTTCATATATATATATATATATATATATATATATATATACCTTCTGCATCTTAATGGGCCCCCAAAATTTACAGAGAAAACGGCGCCCTTATGAAAGAGGTATAAGTCTCATTCAAAAGTACAATGAATCCTTGTCAAAAGACGAGGAGCAGTAGCAGTTTAGTCTTCGATTGGTTGAAACTCATCGTAAATATGTTTCCGCTCCACTGAAGAAAGCGTTTTATTTTTGAGACTTGAGAATACAAATTCTGACATTTTGTTCTGGAAGGTTTGACAAAACTCAGGCCCGTATCCAAGGGAGTCTAGGGGGCCGGCCTCCCTCTAAATTTTGGCTGCCCCCTAAAAGTTTCACGGTAGACTGGCAAATGAACTATAATATGGTTGCATCGGCCCCCCCTTAACCTCAGCCGGCCTCCCACCTACATTTTTCGGCTGGCTACAGGCCTGCGGCAACTAACAAAAAAAAAAAAAGGCAAAATGGAGCATCCTGTAAATATGAGTTAATTGTTTTGAAATTTCATCAGTTTTTTGTATATTATCAGAAGGAATAAAACAAGCCTTGTGGACAACCGACCACTGTTAGTTTTGTTGTGTGGACATATATATATAAGTGTATGTGTGTGTGTAAAGTGACATATTTAGATGTTAACAGGTTTGAAGCAATAAACTAATAGAAAATAAAGTACTTCGTTACCAAGGAAATGGTCAGAAAAATTTTATTTCTAAATATTTTAATGTATAGTTGGCAACCCTGCATCATAACAGATTCAATGCAGAGCGCCCCTGCATGATGTAATACCATTTTTTTAAAAAGGAAAATAAAATAAATAGCCAAAACACTGTAATGTAACAGCGTATCAGATGAAAAGCCCCTTAGTACTAGCAGGAAGGGGTCTCTAGGGCCCACAACGTTTTGTTTATTTATAAATAAAAAAACACTAAAGACGAAAAGAGTACGTTTTAAGATGAATAAATTCAAGTCTGACAATATAATTGTTTTCAGGTTTTTTATCGAATTAGAAATTTTACAAAATATAAGAAAAATAATGTGAGAGTTTCGGAGGTCACCTCCCCTAGTGTTTCAAGGGTTAATGAGATATACTCCAAAATTTTGGTACACACTCTTAAATATTTGAAATTTTTGGATAAGTATAGGTAACATATGAATGAATATATCACATTGAACTAAACAATTTAACATGGTTGAGGGTAAATTCTTATGCGAAGATTTTGAGATAATAGAAAAAACAAATTTTTATGGTACTGTAATGTGTGTGATTTGTTGAGTAATTATAGCACTAGATTATTTTATATAAACAGATTAAATGCTGAAGTATATGAAAGCAAAGTAAATATTTTTTTACATCCACTTCCAAGAACATGTCGAAACACCCTTGAAAACGCTATCTGTTATCGTTTTCGTTTCTTGGCGACAAATGTTGAATTTATACCACTCTCGGTTTGAATAGCGAGTTAATGGAGGAGATAGAACATATTCTTGGAAGTTTTAAATTGATTACAAAAAACTGCGTCTAGATATCTTTTACCGTTTTTGCTCTGATACTTGTGGACAGACGGACGGACAAAGCTGTTCTATAAGAAAATGAAATGAAATCTTTGAGTTTTACGTCCCACGATTATGTCGGTTAGGCTAAAAGAGACGGTTATTATTAGGAATGAACGAAATGGTGGAATGAAGAAAGTGGGAGGAAACCCACGCACACGGTATTTGTCCACCACAAAGTTCACTTGGCGCGAGCTGGGATCGAACCTTATGCCCCAAGCACCAGAGGTGAACGCTCTACCACTGAACCACCGCGGCCCTCGTTCTCTGAGGCTCCCGACACATATGCATAGCATAGTTTGTAAGTCTTAAAGAGGATCCGCAACTCTGAAGTAATTGAGAACCACTGAGCTATAGTATTATAATGTTTAATACAAATGCGAGGCCTGTCGAAAAAGTATCCGACTTCCTTTGTTTTTGGGAAAACTACATTGCGTAAGTTGACTAAATTTTGGGTCATTAAATAGGGATCCATGATGTCTTTAGTCTGCAGATAACGTTACTTTCATTTGCATCTAGTGTTATAGAGGAGTGCCTGTGTTGGGTGCTCTTGTGTGGTTTTGGAGCGGCTAAAATGATAAAGACATGAGTGTACGAACAGGATGCGAGAATGAAGTTACAATCGATTCTGTGGATACATCCAATCTCGCCAAAAACTGACAATATCGCAAAGATGCAGAGAAGATCGCCAGGTACGTAGCAAAATCAAACCAATGTTGATTGTGTTCTTGAATTGCCGAGGCAATATGCAACATGAATACTTATCGGAAGGACGTGCAGGCACAAAGGGCTTCCCTTCAGGCATTTCCCGTCATCTACATAACTCCGTTTGCCTAAAATGACCAAATATGTGGATTTCAAAGCCCCAAAGATTGTGCCAGAATATTTATTCCATTCATGAAGCTCATGATCTTCTCCTTCTCACTACAGCGGAAGATTTCGATGTTTCTTTAAGCTTCCTACTCTCCAGGTATACACTCGTGACACGTTTGCCTCTTCCCAAAAATCGAAAGATACTAGAAACTAAGCCATTTTCGCACCCGAGAGGCTATCAATTGAAACTCGACGGCTGCTGTCGTACCACTTTCCGATGAGAGATTCAAAGCCTGTTTCCAGTAGTACAAAGGCTACCAAACTGGGTGCATGGAAGCAGGAGGAAACTTGTTAGAAGAAGATTAGAACGAAGAAAATGCCAGGTGAGTGTATTGGTTTTCCGAGACCATGGTCGAATATTTTTCCGACATCCCTCGTATATTAAATACTGTGATGTCAGTGATGGCAATAGGTTTAACTTCTTGGGGTAGGAAAGGTAAACAGAAGAATAGAGAAAATTTTCGGGGGAACTACTTTTTCTATATACTGAACAGGATATTTTTATAGAGTAAATCGGGGGGAAATGATCACCTTAAGAAAACAACAGCTTATAACACAAGTGTTTATTAATTTATGAAAGAAAAAAGCAAGAATACATAGCTTAGACTTTTAACCTTCATCACATATCGCGTGAATGAAAACATAACATTTAACTTTTAGTAATGCTGGTCTAAACACAACTATTGTAAGACCCATATTACCTTAACTTGAAGCGATAAAATGGGCAATTAATTGGACAATACGGACACATTTTCTTCTGAGTATTAAATATCTTTCAAAATACAGGATGGCGATATTTTCTATCTAAGTTATAAAGGAACAGTATGTATTCTAAATGTATTGCTTGCTTTAATGCGTATAACGACAGAAAAGAAAAATAATAAAATCTAATAAACAAGACTACTACAATACCAAAACTACTTTTTACTATTATTTCTTTCTATGACAAAAAGAAAATAAAATTTCTTCAACTGACCACTACTAAAAAATGCCAATTATTTTCAAATTGCTTACACACATTTTTCACAAACAATCGTAACTTCATTCGACTTAACTCCAACACATTCAGTGTGGTACCATTTGCGGCAACTCTGACAACATACCCACTAGTGACCCTCGTGATCTTCATGAAACCACAAACTTCGCATGTACAGTCACAAACATTAATAAATGGAGGCTGAAGCCATTATTAATGTTCGTGACTGTGCAATCACCGCTCATTGTAACAGTTGCATCTTCTTTTATGTACTCTCTGATTTCTGGTACGTACGCGCATAAATCCTTCTTTTCTTCACCAATGTAAAGTGTTCTATAAATGTTAGTTCTTTAGCTTGTCGTCTTCGAGTTATCTTATGAATTGTGGAAATAAGTTCAAGTTCTCGTAGTAGTGTCCGCGGAGAATGTTTATTTGATGAAGCTGCCAGTTTTCGCGGAGAATGTTTCTTTGGTGACTTTACATATTTTTTCCCCCTTGAGGTGCTTCACCTATGAAGGTCGGGTACAAAATAAGAACAAGAAGGTGTAGGTTCTTATGGATTACTTCCGAAAGACGGCTGGTTATCTACACTAGACAATTCAACATCACTATCTGTTGGATTTGAATTATCAGATGGCAAAGAATTACGTTCAATGTCATGTTCTCCAGCGTTCATAGTATGTTTTTTTCCCGCTTGAAAACAGATAACTCGGAAGAGCTAATCGATCGAAATTGAAGATGCCAGTACATCTAAAACCATTAACAGCAAGTGCAATTTTAGAGCATTCATTCCAACTTTCAGTAAATATCTAACACAATTCAAGTTTCGTTATATTTCGCTCTCCGTGACGGCTTATAAATGCAGACACATTCCTGTAATAAATTTCCTTTTAAGGATTTGAAGAAGGTTCGATCAGCTGGCTGCATAGCATGGCTAGGTGAGGAGGCAATGAAATGAAAGGAAATCTTTAAGTTTCACATCCCACGATTATGCCAGGTAGGCTAAAAGAGACTGTGATGATGAGAAATGAATGAAATTGTGGAATTAAGAAAGTGAGAGGAAACGAGAGAACCCCGAGAATAGCCCCAAGCACTCTGTTTGTCCACCACGAAGTTCACACGGCGTGAGCTGGGATCAAACCAGGGACCCCAAGCACCGGAGGTGAACGCTCTACTACTGAGCCCCCGCGCCCCCGTAAGGAGGCAAAGACATAAGTGTAAGTCCATTATCTTTAGCGAACATTAACATCTGTAAATTTTAAGAATGAGTGTCAGTCATGTTCATCAATTATTAATAACGCTGGATTATCTAGTGTTACGGAGAAGAACTGGACAAAATCTTGAATAAACAAGGAAAATATATCTGCATACACATATCCTGAATCAGACATGAAGAATGCACCTTGAAGAGGAAGATGGTCTTGAAATTCAAGTCTTAGAGTTCTGCCACGAGAAGTAACCGATTGAGGCAAATAATTACCTGCTGCTTTGGACGGAAATTGTTTGGTTTTCACTCACAAGGAAAATATATTATTGTATATTAAAATTATTTCAAAATAACTTCTCCATTACTCCTCTTTGCTGGTGCTCATTTTACCTCTATCAGAAATACCCATATTCCCCCGTAATTTAACATCCCAATGAATCTGGCAACACTGCCGAAAATGAGTCAACTTCAACGCTTGACTTGAATGTGTGAACAACTCTTGGCTGTGACGTCACGGTCATGTATCTTATTTTTGTGCAATTTCTAAACTTTATTTCTAAGTATGGAAAATAACATTAGCTATAACAATGAGGTACTCTTGAAACACAACTTACCTTGAAAATACCGATTACTTCTTCAAAAACAAGATACAGCGGACAAAATGTTTGCACTCACAAATAACACACTCCAATAATTTTTTCACCGGCTGAGACTGGAGATAGAGGGACAAAACCTTAAAGGTGCCCATTTTACCCCGGTGCTCATATTCCCCCAATGTACTCTATTGTTTGACGTACATTAAAATACAGCACATCTAGGGGACAGGATACCTCCATGAACAATGCCGGATTCAAGTTAACTTTAATTTTACAACTAGCGTAAACTTAAGAGATTCTAATTTTCAATAATACCTGGAAACGTATGTGCTAAAACAACACAATCAAATAAGCCGTGTCGTTACATTTATAAATGTAATAATGTATCCTACAGAAAATTATGCGTAATTAAATCTTTTACCTCCCGTTTATAAGAGAGGCTTAAGAAACAAAATAAGTAAAGTGTTTGTTACCTTTCTTCTTCTGACATCTTTCCAGATGAAGAAGAAAAAAATAAACTCTTGCTACGTAAGGAGGAACAGAACCTTTTGCCGCCAAATACAATTACAACGTAATTAATTTAAGTTTTCAGCTGTAGAAACAAAAATGCTCGGTAGGTGGAGGGAAGACTTTGTTGTCAGTTTAATCTGAAATCTAATCTACATATATTTTCTCTTGTTAGCTTGTAATTAATTGTGACATGAACAGAAGAATTTTAAAAAAAGAAAAAATAGAATAATTATTTTGTCTTCTTTCGTCTGTGATAAAAACAACTGAAGACAACATAGTTTCCTCTTCTTTTTGAGAGATTTAGGAGCAAATAACAGGAAAAAAAGTTCTCCAGTTCTAATTAATACGTTATGGATGAATCTAAAATTGAATGAATGATAATTAGGTAAAGATGATATCAATGATGCTGTCCAACCTGCTATGCCCACTCCCTAACCCCTGCTCTAGTGAGATCATCGAAATCAAGCAGTGGTCGGTGTGCCAGGAAGAAATTGGCAATGGAGAATCCAGGCCGAGTCCGGGAGGCTTAGAACCCCCCAGTTTTTTTTTTAGTGACAAAAATAATTTAAATATTATTTATATATTTTTGAAAGCTTATTGTAAACTCATGATATATCTAGCATAGGCTGGGTTCTGGTGATCCCCCAGTTTTTATCTTCTAAATCCGCCATTGAAACATGGATGACAGTTTGTACTCAGTGGCGGATTTTGCCTGGTGCCAGAGTTTGTATATGTCCAGTTTGTTGAGTGATAAAAATAACTTACGCTATTATTTCCAAAAAATAACAACGAAACACAAACTCGAAATTTTATATTTTTTATGCAACTTTTCCGGTTATTTATTGAATGGACCTTATATATATATATATATATATATATATATATATATATGCAAGGGCGGATCCAAGAGGGGCTAAGGGACTATAGCCCCCCCTTTGACGCTCAAGTTTACACTGGATAAATGGGCTTCAATTCTGATTTACACTGGATAAAACGGCAAATTATGGTTTAGCCCCTCCATTGATCATATCCTAGATCCACCACTGTATATATATATATATATATATATATATATATATATATATATATATATATATATATATATATATGTGTGTGTGTGTGTGTGTGTGTGTGTGTGTGTGTGTGAAGAGAGAGAGATGGTTGGAAACATTGAATTTCCTCTGTATACAGTTCAGAACAAGAGAGAAAACAGAAGCAAACCCATTGAAGAATTTTTCTGGGGTCTTTCATTCCGATTTGTTTAGTTTTGGAAGCTTTAAAAGAAGTGAAAGGAAGTCAGACGTAGTACACACTGTTATCTATGAAAAGATTTTACAGAAATCGCTGACGCTATATAAATGGCAACAGTGTATCTGTGTCTGTTGAGTCAATCGTAATATAGACTCAACGTAGGTTTCTTCTCTTGATAGCTTTCACCCATCCACACGAGATAACTATTGGAGAACTTTCATCGGGAGAAAGAGATTCGAAGGTAAAATTACACAACCTCTCTTTCTTTCATTCTTTCTTCTACTTTCTTCGTGTCAACACTGAAGGTATCTTTCCTTCTGAGAAAGATCATATTGATCTCTGGCGGATGGTTAACTGAAAAGCAAAGAATCTTTGATAACAGAAATAGGTGACGGCTTTGCGTTGAAAACGAAAAACGAAAAACACAACTTTCTCTTCCCCTTTTGACTGAACTGAAGAATTTTCAACAAGTTCGTCGTACGTGGTTGGAGCTTAGAGCGCAAAGAGTGTACATATATATAAAACGTGAAGAGAAAATTTAAAGGTGAGACCAATGAACAGTAAGATATTGTTTTGGACACCAGGTTCATTGGCACGCATGGGGAAACGTCGACTTTTCACTGTACTCTCGGTACGTATATTCTGGGTACACTTGGTAAGAGATTTAATCAAGCATTCAACGTTTAAAATAAATTTTATAAAGCACTTTCGCTTCCAAACTGTACAGAAAAACAAGATGCAGCACGAGATATATTGTATAGCAATCGATAAACCTACTTGGGCTGAACATAATTGGTACGTATGCAGACACCCACCCAAAATTTTTGTTGAGAGGAGTCTATGTTTGGGGTTTCTTAACAACCAGTTATATATATATATATATATATATATATATATATATATATATATATATATATATATATATATATATATATAGAGAGAGAGAGAGAGAGAGAGAGAGAGAGGGGGGAGAGAGAGAGTATATGGATAAGTAAGGTAGACAAAAGCGATTTTTTACTGGATACCACAAGGGACAAGTACAGGTCTAACTAGCAACCTAATACAAGGTGGTGTGACGAAATAAGGTAGCACTGCGAATATCTTGGAAACATATTATCCCAGGTAGATGCTTGTTGATAAAGATCTTAATTCAGCAATAGATCGACAATTCTTCATAATAGTATGCGCTTCACATATAAATAACCCTCACTACCACACTCATTTTATCCCAGTTCTCATTCTTGATATCTGAGCATTTGAGAGTTAGAAATAAACACTTACACCTACGGTACTTCCGCAACAATTTTTATAGAGATAGTTGGTGAATTATATGACCATAGCCAAACTTCCTCTATAAAAATTGTTGCGTGAGTACCACAGGATTCTGAATCATGTATTTTTGGATAGTGCACATATTAGTTCCTAAGTGAAGTCTTGACCAGACTAAGGTAGGTCCCATAGTTTTGAAGCTATGAATCTTTAAAGTTCATTTTTTCATGTTTTCGGCAATCTTGACGGATTTCTGCATACAGGTTGATCTATACTTTTTGTCTTATCTTGGTGTCAGGAATCACCTCCCAAACGTTGTCGGTGTTGTTTTGAACTGATTTTGCTTTACGAATTTTTTTCCTACCTCCAAAAGTAGTAGTAGTTTACTTTACTGGACAGTCAAAATAAAAAAGAAATGAGATTTCCTCGTAAACATTTCTAATGATCTTGTTTATATTTCATAAATTAATATTTAATGCACAACTTTATTTTTAGAGGTTGGGCCAGATGTTAGGAAATACCTATACAATTTAGAGGTGAGCCAACCTATGTCGAGATGATTAGATGTTTTGAGAAATAAAACTAGATGTTAATTTGATCTTTGTAGTTCTGTAAAAAAAATAATATGAATATGATCAGATTTAAAGGTGCTGTATTTTTTGGCTAATAATAAAGAGTATAGGAGTGCATGCCCTTTACTTTATGCGATATTGAAGACAGGTTTACTTCATCTTGTACAGTCAGCGACAAAATTGATTTCCATTTATTGAAATTATTTTCGTAAATAACTTGAGAATGGAAGGACGGGTGAGACCGTATACGTCACACAGTTACTCCCAAAATAAATGTTACCAAACGGAAATAACTTTTGTCGCCCAGTGAACAATAACATTTTTTTTCCTGTTTGGTAACATTTATTTTGGGAACATCGGTGATACGGCTGGAAAGAAAATTACATTCTTTTTAATTTACCGAAAATTGTAATCAAATCATCCTTCCACTCTAATTTTTTTATGAAAGTAATTCCTCCAAATCGAAAGAACTTTTGTTGTTGACTGTACATGTTTATATTGTATCCTATTAGTTTGTAATTAGGAACCACAATTATAGCTATTACTTTCCTGTACTTTTGAATCATATTTTACAATGGGAAGCTTACACTTAAGATATGGTATAAATCATTTTAAAAAAGTACAGGAAGGGTTGTTTAATTTTGGTGGTGAGTTGTTTTCAAATTTCTGGGGGGGCGGTGGCTCAGTGGTAGAGCATTCACCTCCGGTGCTTGGGGTCCCTGGTTCGATCCCAGCTCGCGCCGTGTGAACCTTGTGATGGACAAACACCGTGCTCGTGGGTTTTCTCGGGGTTCGCCCGTTTCCTCCCAATTTCTTCGTTCCACCATCTCCATTCATCTCTCATCATCATCGTCTCCTTTAGCCTAACCGGCATAACCGTGGAACGTAAAACTTAAAGATTTCATTTCACTTTTTTCAAGTTTCTAAAAAGCTGTACAGTCGATTTTCCTCTAGCTTCATTCATGAATATTTAACTAACATTCTAATTATAACATGACATAAGTCACATGTTGTGGAAAAAATATTTAAGAAACAAGTGGGCAGGTTGAGATGGTTATACCTTAAACTTTATTTTTACCTAACTAAGAAGCAGGTGCAGAGAATTATGTTGTAAACGATGTACTCGTCCCCAAAAAGCGGGCAAATGCAGGCAGTTTTACTTTAAAATTTATTTTCACCAAGTAAAGCTGGTAGATGCAGGTAGTATTATACTTTTTTTTACCATCCAACGAAACGGAGGCAAGTGTAGAAAGAGAAAGAACAGGTAATTATACAATTTATTAATCGGAAAAAGTTTATTTTGAAACGACAACATTTCCACAATTACTAATTTTACAGTACAAATTAAAACAAAGTGTAAATGCTTCCATTCGGTAAAAAAAAAAAGACTAATTTTACGTAGTGATTTCTACTAAAAAAAGTTCCCGTTTGCACGAACTCTGTTACATAGTCCAACAGAGTTCATATCAAGAATTCAGAAATCGTTGAAACGTGAAGTTCGAATAAAAATGGAAATATTCCCTTTTAGAAGTTAGATTCTCATTTTCACCCAGCAGAGTGCTGAAGATGATTACGCTCTAAATTTATTATCACCCAGTAAAACTGCCAAACGCCATTACTTAATTTCTTAACAATTATGTATTAAACTTTATTTTCACACAAGCAATCAGATGCACATAGTTATGTCATAAACTTTATTTTCGCCCACCAAAGTAAACAGATTCAAATAGTTATGTCTTAAACTTTATTTTCGTCCAGCAAAGTAAACAGATTCAAATAGTTATGTCTTAAACTTGATTTTCACGCAAGCAATCAGATACACATACTTATGTCTTAAACTTTATTTCTACCTAAGTGCTCAGACGCAGATAGTTATCTCTTAAACTTTATTTCGTCCAGCAAAGTAAACATATGCAAATAGTTTTATCTTAAAATTTATTTTCACCCAAGCAATCAGATACGCATACTTATGTCTCAAAAACACATTTTCATCCAAGACATTAGATCCAGATATTCATGAGCCCTTTTGTGGCTAAGCAGTTAGCGTCCGCGCCTTTGGTGTGGGAGACCCGGGTTCGATTCCAGGCGGGAGCTCTTGTGGTTTAGATTCCACATTAATCAGTAGGTTCTGTCTCATATTAAAACGATATCACTTCGTTTTAGCCCTGATTCGCTTTACGTATCTTTTAAGTTATTACGTTATTATAGTAAACATATCAACTACTAATTTACTGACCATAAACATGAATTGCATCCAAAAATCTTCGATTTATTCCTCCGTAGTATACGTACATAAAATGTCAGCAGCAATCATAGCAAATAATGATCTTGATAATACCAACATGTCCTATCCATCATAAAACAATAATCTTACTCATGACAACGAATCAATAACAACGTTCTTTCTTTTAATTATATCTAAGTTATCTGTTTAATTATTGCGCCTCTGATCAATGTTGATAAAATGGGTACAGATTAATTATAGTATCGCTGTAAATGTCGCCCAGAACGGGAATTCCGTAACAGTATTCACGGAGAAGGAAAGAACCCTGTATATTTTCAAAACATTCACTTTTTGAATAGCCCTCGTACTAATTGTTACTACATCAATCCTCGTATTAATTATTATTATTACATCAATATAAATATTTTTCTTTTCTCTTCTTTCTCCATATATATATATCAATTCATTTATAACAACATTTTTCTTTTATTACTAATTACGTATCATAAAACGTCGATTCATTACAAATATCATTTATGGGTCTATCCAAAATTATAGGTAATTGATGACTTACGCAGAGTTACTACTTAACTGTTCCTCTTTTACATTGAGCAATAACATCCATTTACAAACAATATTATTTATAATTAAGATTGTCATCTTATCAAAACAACAGCAAGATCAGAAGGCAATAATTACATTTAAAAGCTTCAATTTAAGTTCACTGTCATGGATTTCAATTTAACATAATCAAATCTGTTTTGAACATGTAAAGTAAAATAAAGGTAAACATAACACTCAAAGTTAATACAAAGATAAAATAAATTAATCACATCATAACATGTTGCAGAAATATAAAGTCCAAATGAAGTATTCACAACACAACTCGTAACATCTGAGAGAATAAATTAAGAATTGTTATCCAAATTTAATTTAGTTAACATATCAGGGTTGAAATTTTAACCAACTTTAGCCGTTTACCTGCTCCAGCTTTTCATATCTAAATTATATTTATCATCAATATTATTCACAAATAAATTAATAGACGAATTTTGCGTCGAATAACCGTGGGAACCTTCGGCTGGTATGGGATTAACCCCAACCATATCAGCGGGTTTTAGTTTAAATTATGATTAACAAATGGGTCAATTAAAGTACATTGAACACCACAATCTTGGTTATTCTCTCTTGATCCATTTCCCGTTTCATTTATTACTTCGGTCCTATTCCGACAGTTCCTGCCATCTCGAGATCTCCAATTGAATCTGTTTTGAGTCACACTGGTATGCATGACATTGTTACTGTAATTACGTCTTCCACGAAAGTTTCTTCCGTTCGTCCAACTGTTCCTTGGATTACCATAATTCGTTCCATTTCTGCCGCTAGAATTGAATCTTCCATTAGCCCCAGTTCCAGTACGTATAACGGATCTTTCACTAATTCCAATGCCAGTATTATCACGTGACCTCTCATCGCTGCGAAGGTTTTCGATATTTTCACTAGTTATATTCAGGTTTCTGACAGGAATTGGATTGGGTGGATTACGATTACTTCCGCTAGGGTTCGGGAATTGATTCTCGAAGTTCTGAACTAAAATTATCAGATGATTGAAGTTTACGCATTGAGCAGACAACAGTATCTGTTGTAATTTATATGGCAATAAAATGCGTACGGAAGCGATTATTCTGGATTCGGGCTGAAACGGATTGACAAGTTTAAGTTCATTATAGGCATTAATCGTAAAATCTGTAAGAGATTTATCGACCCGAGGTGAATAGTGTCGGGTTCGCACCATCGCATCACGGTTAGCTAACAAGAAATCATTTTCGTAATTAGCCAACAGGGCCCGTTTAAATTCTTCGTAGGATTTGACATGATCGCGAATAGCTTTAAACCACAAGGAGCAAGGGGGAAGTAACAGATGTGGTAACAACTTCATAAATTTAGATTGGTCCACACCCATAATTTCACACTCTGCTTCAAACTTCTCTAAGAACGAGCTTGCGGTTTCGTCACACTTACCGCTGAATTTAGTCATGGCCTTAATTTCACTGACCTTAACGTTTATTTTACTATGATTATGATTTTGTTGGCGTTGATAATGGTCTGGAACCCTTTCGCTCTCATGTATCTGCCTTCTTCTTTTGCGATCTGGACTTTGGAATCGCCTACTGTGATCTTCCACAACTAAACCATCATCAACAGAACTCTTAGAAGAAAATATCCCGTCAGTTTCTATTAATGGAGTTCTCGGGCGGTGATGCAATGCTTCCTGTTGATGATGCAATATTTCCTGTTGATTGGGAGTACCCAAAGCCTCCTTATACATAAGATCATTGTAGCCACATTCCCTCTCTTGTAACGATCTGATTCCCTCTTGTAAGTTGGATATCAGTATGCTATGTGAATTAACCTGGGCAGTAATATTCACTATCTGATTTTTTTGTTGGGCTGTCGTCGATTCCACCGCTTCAACGGCTTTCTTTATCGACTCTGTTTCTAGAGCTAGTTGATCCTGTCTATCTTGCCATTTGTTACTAAATTGTTGAAACCTAGTATCAAGTTCTCGCGTCATATCATTTGTAATTTTGACGGTAACTTCATTAGCTAATACTTGCAAATTTTCTTTCAAACTGTATTGCAAGCGATCAAAATTTTCTTGCACACCTTGTACTTTATCTGCAAGAGATTTATGCTGCACTAGTATCTGTTCTAACTTATCATCGTACAATTTTTGTTGTTGATCAAATTTCTGTTCTAGCTTTTCATCTTGTTGATCAAATTTCTGTTCTAGCTTTTCTAGCTTTTCATCTTGTTGATCAAATTTCTGTTCTAGCTTTTTATCTTGTTGATCAAATTTCTGTTCTAGTTTTTCATCAAGTAGTCGACTAAACATATCAATAAGGTTAGAATAGGAATGTTCAGACACAGCTGTTGCATTTCCAGATATGGTTTCGTTTGAAACACTGGGTACTTCTTCAATCTCAGAATCCTGCATATTAACAATTCTTTGTATTCTCTTCCCGCTTCTTAAAATAGTGAAACTCATAAAAAGGTATATGTACTTATGCACATAAACTCAGTTCTTACTATTCTTCGGAACTAAATAGTATGGTCCCGTGTCTTCGGCACCAGATAAAACGATATCACTTCGTTTTAGCCCTGATTCGCTTTACGTATCTTTTAAGTTATTACGTTATTATAGTAAACATATCAACTACTAATTTACTGACCATAAACATGAATTGCATCCAAAAATCTTCGATTTATTCCTCCGTAGTATACGTACATAAAATGTCAGCAGCAATCATAGCAAATAATGATCTTGATAATACCAACATGTCCTATCCATCATAAAACAATAATCTTACTCATGACAACGAATCAATAACAACGTTCTTTCTTTTAATTATATCTAAGTTATCTGTTTAATTATTGCGCCTCTGATCAATGTTGATAAAATGGGTACAGATTAATTATAGTATCGCTGTAATATAGCTTCGCTACTGAAAGGGGCGTTAAACTGAAAATCAACCCAACTCAACTAAAGCAGTTATTCATGTTTTAAACTTTATTTTCACCGAAGCAATGACATTCAAATAGTCATATCTTAAACTTTATTTTCACCGAAACAATCAGATGCAGATAGTTGTGTCTTAAACTTTATTTTCACCCAAACAATCAAATGTCTTATACTTAATTTTCTCCAATCAAAGGGTACCGGCTCAAACAGTTATACAAATACAAATTATACATTAGTAAGGTGAGCAAGGGTAGTCTGTGATACACAAATTTAATACTTTTTTTGGAGGGTCTACCTTGTTTAAATTATTCGGAAAAATGTTACTAAATTAATGAGTAATATAGACACACTTGTACTAACAATTAAATTTTCATCTAAGTCTTCGGGCTACGTATAAATAAGAATTTTTCTTCACTTTTGACTAATTGCATTTTTTTTAAAAAAATGAAAAAAAGAACTCTTTGAGTTCTTTAATTGCTATTATCAGAAGGTAATCGAAGACCTCTATCTCCTTCCATTTCTCTCCAAACTCATTCCAACGTTCATTTTTCTCATATCCTATGGTTCCTTTACGTCTTTCTTTCCTGAAAACTTTTCACCCAAGAGGTAGAGAAACTCGGAGGAATGAAGCGCTCAACTAATAATTTGGATTCTGCTTATCTCTTTCTTTCCGTCTTCCATTTTTTCTTTTTCGTTCAGAAAAAAGATGGAGGCACGCACAACCGCAATGAAAGAAGAAAAAAGGGAAAGAAAGAATTTGAAAAGAAAGGTGAGAAAAATATAGAGTGAACAAGAAAAAAAAGAACCTTATTTCATTCCATCATCGAAAGTTCATTTTCGCCATGTTTTCTTATTTCTTATTTCTTATATATATCTATATATATATATATATATATATATATATATATATATATATATAGAGAGAGAGAGAGAGAGAGAGAGAGAGAGATTACTTTTTCCATATACTCATGGCTTATTTTTTAATTTACTGAGTAGCATCTTTTCTTGGAAATTGTGAACCTCAAGGTAAATTAAGGACTAAGTAATTAAAGCAACTTCTTTCTTAACAAATTTTCGGTTCACTAACTTCAGATGATTATGCACCATCAAATACCACCATCAATTCATTGTTTTATTTCCTTTGTAATCAGATCATCCTCTGGGCTGCATTGTGTAATAGTTCATAGTCATGGAGCCGCCAATGAATATGATTTCCCTTTGGAGCCGCCACTGGATGTGACTTCCCTTAGGAGACACCCCTGTCTTCCACTTATGGGATCAGGATTCCTTTTATTTTATTATTTTGTTGAATTTTCCTAGCTTTCAAAGTTGAGTCCTTTCGAACCAGGCTCGAAATGAAATGAAATGAAATCTGTAAGTTTTACGTCCCACGGTTATGCCGGTTAGGCTAAAGGAGACGGTGAAGATGAGAGATGAGTGAAATGGTGGAATGAAGAAAGTGGGAGGAAACGGGAGAACCCCGAGAAAACCCACAAGCACGGTGTTTGTCCACCACAAAGTCCACACGGCGCGAGCTGGGATCGAACCAGGGACCCCAAGCACCGGAGGTGAACGCTCTACCACTAAGCCACCGCGCCCCCCAAACCAGGCTCGAGGGACACTACAATTATTGTTAGCATACGTATACGACTTTTACATTTCAGACCCAGATTCAATCTGTGATTGGATTTCATGTAATTCGGAGTCCACGTTAAACTTTGGACCAACTTCTCAAATACAACAATGTATAGAGACGTTCCCTTGACTTTCAAGTGACGTCAATCCCAAGATTAAATGATGTCTACGAGACGTCATATTCTTTTTTTAGACTCCCTTGCAGATTCTATAAAAATTTAGATGTCCATTATTCCTTGGAAACAAATTTCCTGCAGAGTTCTTGAAGACATTGCTGGATCTTTTATGGGATACCAGCACAGAATTTCCTAGTGCCCAAGTAACAACAATCCCAGAAAAGCAGAATGCCTATGGAACATCCCATTTTTGTGAGTAAGCGTCACATTTATCGGATTTATGCGAGTTAATCACAGGACAACTTTTAAACATCCAACAAATATTCTTGGCAAGTGCATCTCATTGATATCCAAGAATCTCGTATTTGCATTATCCATAAAGATCCTCCTGTGATAGGTATACTTCATTAAAATCCAATGAAAGTCCTGTGAGTATTTCCATTTTCACGAAGTTTCACCTGTGATAGACACACCTAATTGAAATTCAAGAAAATCGCATGCGTATTACCATTATCCAATGAAGTTTCACTTGTGGTAGGCACATCTGATTGATATTCAAGGGAAAATCCTGTATTTACATTATCCATTAAGTTTCACCTGTGATAGGCACATCTCATTGAAATATAAGGAAAATCTCATGAATGTCTCTATTATCCGTGAAGTTTCACCTGTGATAGGTACATATCATTCAAATCCAACGAAAATCCCTTGAGTGTTTTCATTATTCATAAAGATTCTCCTGTGATAAGCACATCACTTTGATATTCAAGAGAAATCCTGCTAGAATTCCATTATCCATAAAGTTTCTTTTGTGATAGGCACATCTCATTCAAATACATAAAAAATTCATGAGTATTTCCATTATAAATGAAGTTTTGCCGCTTATAGGCACATCTAAATGAAATCCAAAGGAAATCTTGTGAGTATTTCCATTATCCATAAAGTTTCTCCTGCGATAGGCACATCTAATTGAAATACAAGGGAAATCCCGTGAGTATTCCATCATTCATGAAGTTTCACATGTGATAGGCACATCTCATTGAAATGCAACGAAAATTTCATGTAAATTTCGATTATCCATAACGTTTCTCATGTGATAGGCACTCTTAATTGAAATACAAAGGAAATCTCCTAAGTATTTCCATTATCTATAAGGTTGCATCTGTGATAGACACATCTCAATGAAATGCAATGAAAATTTAGTGTGAATTCCCATTAGCCATAAAGTTTCTCCTGTAATAGGCACACCTAATTGAAATACAAAGGAAATTTCGTGAGTATTTTCATCATCAATAAAGTTTCACCTGTGATAGGCACATCCAATTGAAATCCAAAGGAAACCCTGTGAGCATTTTCATCATCAATAAAGTTTCACCTGTGATAGGCACATCCAATTGAAATCCAAAGGAAACCCTGTGAGCATTTTCATCATCAATAAAGTTTCACCTGTGATAGACACATCCAATTGAAATCCAAAGGAAACCCTGTGAGTATTTTCATCATCAATAAAGTTTCACCTGTGATAGGCACATCCAATTGAAATCCAAAGGAAACCCTGTGAGCATTTTCATCATCAATAAAGTTTCACCTGTGATAGACACATCCAATTGAAATCCAAAGGAAACCCTGTGAGTATTTTCATCATCAATAAAGTTTCACCTGTGATAGGCACATACAATTGAAATCCAAAGGAAACCCTGTGAGTATTTTCATCATCAATAAAGTTTCACCTGTGATAGGCACATCCAATTGAAATCCAAAGGAAACCCTGTGAGCATTTTCATCATCAATAAAGTTTCACCTGTGATAGGCACATCCAATTGAAATCCAAAGGAAACCCTGTGAGCATTTTCATCATCAATAAAGTTTCACCTGTGATAGGCACATCCAATTGAAATCCAAAGGAAACCCTGTGAGCATTTTCATCATCAATAAAGTTTCACCTGTGATAGGCACATCCAATTGAAATCCAAAGGAAACCCTGTGAGTATTTTCATCATCAATAAAGTTTCACCTGTGATAGGCACATCCAATTGAAATCCAAAGGAAACCCTGTGAGTATTTTCATCATCAATAAAGTTTCACCTGTGATAGGCACATCCAATTGAAATCCAAAGGAAACCCTGTGAGTATTTTCATCATCAATAAAGTTTCACCTGTGATAGGCACATCCAATTGAAATCCAAAGGAAACCCTGTGAGTATTTTCATCATCAATAAAGTTTCACCTGTGATAGGCACATACAATTGAAATCCAAAGGAAACCCTGTGAGTATTTTCATCATCAATAAAGTTTCACCTGTGATAGGCACATACAATTGAAATCCAAAGGAAACCCTGTGAGCATTTTCATCATCAATAAAGTTTCACCTGTGATAGACACATCCAATTGAAATCCAAAGGAAACCCTGTGAGTATTTTCATCATCAATAAAGTTTCACCTGTGATAGGCACATCCAATTGAAATCCAAAGGAAACCCTGTGAGCATTTTCATCATCAATAAAGTTTCACCTGTGATAGGCACATCCAATTGAAATCCAAAGGAAACCCTGTGAGTATTTTCATCATCAATAAAGTTTCACCTGTGATAGGCACATCCAATTGAAATCCAAAGGAAACCCTATGAGCATTTTCATCATCAATAAAGTTTCACCTGTGATAGGCACATCCAATTGAAATCCAAAGGAAACCCTGTGAGCATTTTCATCGTCAATAAAGTTTCACCTGTGATAGGCACATACAATTGAAATCCAAAGGAAACCCTGTGAGTATTTTCATCATCAATAAAGTTTCACCTGTGATAGGCACATCCAATTGAAATCCAAAGGAAACCCTGTGAGTATTTTCATCATCAATAAAGTTTCACCTGTGATAGGCACATCCAATTGAAATCCAAAGGAAACCCTGTGAGTATTTTCATCATCAATAAAGTTTCACCTGTGATAGGAACATCTCATTGAAATGCAACGAAAATTCCGTGAGGATTTCCATTATCCATAAAGATTCTCCTGTGATACGCACATCTCATTGAGATCCAAGGAAAATCCCGTGGATAATACCAACACCCTTAGAGTTTCTACTGTGAGTTTAGATATTACGGGATAGATTTTGGATAAGCAAAATGTCCATAGGTAGTAATTTAGACGTTGCTGTGCCATGCAAGTAGCCTCGGTGCAGAAACGAGGACCATTTAGTCGAAACCAATTTACGTCATTGGCAATTGGAAAGAGACAATACTAAGATTAAACATCTTTATTTGTACACTATTAGGAAAGCAATAACTGGTGAAAGTACTTTCCTGTCAGTGATATTTGAATATGGTTATTACCACCGCCTGACGTTTTAAACCGGAGTTCCCTGCTTCTTAATTCAAAATCTTCAAATGAAATAGAAACTTTAAATTTTACATCCCACGCTTTTGGCAATTAGGCTAAATGAAATGCTGATGATGAGAAATGGATGAAATGGTAGAATGAAGAAAGTGGTAGGAGACGGGAGAATCCCTAGAAAACCCACATACACTTTGTTTGCCCACCACGAAGTTCATTTGGCGCGAGCTGGGATCGACTCAAGGACCCCATGCACCAAAGATGAACCCCCCACCACTGAGCCACCGCAGTCCTGCTTCTGAATTCTAGTTGATATTCAAGAGTCTCACAATGTCTCCCCTTCTTAGTCGAGCGATACCTGTTGCCATAATCGTGTAGTTTAACATGAGTTCGAATTCCATAACAGAGCTTAGTCACGTTTCATTATCCTTAATATTTCTACGTTTATCTTTCTGACGTTTAGATAAGAACTAATAATTATCCATAATCCTTCATTAATTTTGTTTTTAGTAAATCATTTTTAGAAACAGGTCAGCCGTTTTATGATTTACATTTTTATGGCACAAATTAGCTTTTAACACCAGATATTCTTTACGTGTATTTGTCCTTAACAATAATTAGAGAACTTCTTGAAAAAAATGACAAAATGAAAATCCGAACTTTGATTATCCATAATTAGAGAACTAAAAGTGCCCACAGTAATACTCATATATCATATTACAACAAGATTGTATATCTAATCTATAAATTACTTCCATTTTCATGTAATTATTTTGGGCAACGGCGCTTAAAAGTGCACAATTTGTTGATAAGAAGAAGAAGAAGAAAAAAGGTAGAATATCATGATTTTATCAAGGATGTTATAAATAGAGGATCTGCCCATATGCATCTTCATCCTATTAAATCGATGAAGCCAAAAAACAACCGAGCATCGGCACGTCTGATTGGCTACTCTTCTTTCTGCCATCGTCTGATTGGCCACTTTCGTTTCCGTCATGATTGTTGGCTCAAAACATTGCAATCCTATTGGACGGAGTGGGCAGAGTAGGGGTGGTGAAACTGTGACGTGTGGCTTCAAGATTTGTTGTAAGGGCAGATCCTCTATTTTATAAGATCCTTGGATTTTATATAGATAATCATGTAATGTCAGTTGTTGAAAAGAAGATAGGTATTTGTCTGTTGTTGCTATGGCAACAGAATAATTCGTTCATGAAATAGGAAGAATAAAAGTTAATTGTGTCAAACATTTAATGTGCTTGATTTTCAAGGTATTTAATAAATATTGCAATTACAGGTAACAATTAAGGTGTTTAATCGTGTTTACCAATTTAGTGATTCGAACTGTGGACATATATATAACAAGTTAAAAAATAAATATAACGTTACAATATGGTACTAAGCTTGTCAAAATATTTCTTACTACTATACCAAACTTGGTCAAGATAGGATTTTTTTTTGAGTTTTACGTTCCACGGTTATGCCGTGCTAGACTAAAGGAAACGGTGGTGATGGGTATGAATGAAAGGGTGGAATGAAGAAAGTAGGATAAAATGAGAGAATCCGGAGAAAACCCGATGTTTATCTACCATAAAGCCCACGTGGCACAAGCTGGGATCAAACGAGGGACTCCACCCATCTTAGGTGAACGCTCTACCACTAAGGAACCGCTGCTGTAAGATCAGATAGGTATAATCTACTGCGTAGGATTGATTTCTTTTAAGCAAAGTGAAACAGAGAGAAAAGTACAACAAAGGTAGAAAAAAGATTTACGAGATCATATCAATATGTATGTTCAAAAATTGCCATACATGGTTGCTTCCTGTATGACAGGTTCCTGTTTCGACTTTAGCCGAGTACGGGGGGCGTACTTGTCTAGGATGCAAAGCCGAGTAGTGGTTCCGATTCCATTTTAATAAATAGATATAGTCCCATATAGCCTTGGTGCTGATAAGGACCTTAAAATTGCCAATAACCAATCAATCATATGCCAACTGTTCTTACAGTTTTTTTTTACTGAACACTAACAACAGTGACTTCCTTCAAAAGCCTCCACTGATCTCAATAACCTCAGTCAAACAAAAATAATTCAGTGTTTCAACATCCAGCATAATGTCACTAATCTGAATACAAAATATATTTGAAGAATACTCATAACTTATCGTTTCTATATGAAAACTTTTATATAGATCCTCTAGTACAATGATTCTTCCAGACATGCTTTTGGGGGGCTACTGCCCCCAGGAGCTCTGAGAGTGCCTAAACGGAGAACACCAAAATAATACGTCTATAATATAATAATAAATAGAATAATACGAGCAGTGCCCCCCAGAATATTAAGAGTGTCCCCGGAAGATTTTTTTCTGAAAGAACGACTGCTCTAGTGCGGTCTATTGCAAATCTATTATTACTGAAATTCCCTGCACTTCTTTTCACTTGGAAAGCTCAGTAAGTTAAAGGCGAAACCAAGAACCCCTACCGTCTACGTTTCCTTCCTTGAAATTCGTGGCTTTCCAAAACTTCAAACCTCGAAGTTCATCTTGGAACGCTCTCTTCAGGGCCTTCCTTTTTTTTCTTTTTGCTTCAATTCAGTCTCGGGGTCTTAGTTAATTAGACCAACAAATAACGATGCCAATCCCCAGCCCATAAGATGTTTATAGAAAGAACGGGCTTTTGGCTGCCTGGTTGTGTAATTCTGCCTCCCTTTTAGTCGCTTTCGCATTTGTGCTTCTTCAACTGAAAATCCACCGCAAAACTCTATTCATCTTCTGAAGTAGAGGACTCTCGCTTGCTTTTTGGGATGAGAAAGAAGGAAAGGGTAAAAGGGCGTTTCTTCGGTGACTCTCGTTTCATAGTTTCACAGTCAAGAGTTTGTTATAAATATTTTACACGCTCTACAAATAAGCATTTACTTAAGTGCACTTCCCAGACAGCTAAAAAGGAAAAATTATTATTTTATGTGAAGAGAGGGCCTCGTCATTTATTTAATATAGGAATAAGTTCTTCTGGTCTAGTTTCACAGAGATCAATATATATAAGTTCTATGAGTCACGTGACATTGAACTCTATTGTAAGGTAACAGGGTTGAACTAGTGTGAAATCTATTGTGTTTTTGAATAAAGCTTTAAGTTAGCAAATTTTTTAATACCAGAGAGTGAGTCACGGGTCTGAACGCATATTTGTAAGTAAACATTAACGCAACGATTGGTATAAAATCTGTGCTATGGCTTTCAAATGAAACGAAATGAAATCTTTGGGCCGTATGCGGAGTCATTTTGACGTGTGATTAGTGTCATACTAAAGGGTTCGACTAACATAAGGTTCATGTAGTAGTCAGGCCTTTAGTATGACGTTAATCATACGTCAAAACAACTCTGCATAAAGTGGTTTGAGTTTAACGTCCTACGATAATCCTCTTTAGGCTAATGGAGTCAATATTTAAGTCAAGCGAATAATGATTGAAGAATTGGTGGAATGAGAAAGTGGGAGGACACGGAAGTTCCCCGAGGAAACTCACTGGCACAATGTTGTCCACCACAAACTTACTTGGTCGGGGATCGAACCAGATACCCCGTGCACAAGAGATATTTTTTGTACCATTGAGCCACCGTACTCCAGCTAAGGCTTTTGAAATCTTTTGAGTTTTACGTCCCACGGTTATGCCGGTTAGGCTAAAGGAGACGGTGATGATGAGTAATGAATGAAATGGTGGAATGAAAAAAGTGGGAGGAAACGGGAGAACCCCGAGAAAACCCACGCACACGGTGTTTGTCCACCACAAAGTTCACTTGGCGGGGGCTGGGATCGAACACGGGACCCCAAGCACCAGAGGTGAACGCTCTACCACTGAGCCACCGCGGCCCCCTGCTAAGGCTTTTGAGTTGTGTCTCTATACAAGATGGCATATAACCAGTTGGTAGCCATCTTGTATCCTACTGAAATGTTTAAACTGAGATGGGTATCAAGTAATATGTCGTTTGAGGTTAGA